>NC_091285.1:675455635-676655635 GCF_032444005.1 Ranitomeya imitator | reverse complement strand
GTCTGTGTGGGAAGTCACAACCTAACATCCTAGTCTTCTTCCTCTTCCACCTCCCCTGCTGTGCGACTCAGCTGCGTGCCTCTGGATTCACTTCAAGTAGGATCTACAACCTTATCCTCATCCTCTCTGGTCTCCCACTCCTCACCCTAAGAATCACTCTCCTCCCCTTCCTGCCCTGACACCACAGTACAGTCCGCATGCGACTCTGGTATCTGAGTCTCATCAAAATCACCTCCACCCCAGTGGTTACTATCTGGTGACGAGGGTCTGGTTTCTGCTCTGACCTCACTTTGTCCGGCACCGAACCCAACATGAATTATTTTTTTTGTATAATTGCAGATGCTTTCCTCCTTTCAATCACTATTTATTTTCTTAGATAGTGTGCCTGAACAACACTCTTATACCTAATCATTTTAATGAGCAAATGGGGCCTCCTCATTCCTCACTGCAACAGAGCTTTATCCTAAATGATTGGATTAGCAAATAGGGCCTCCTGGCTGTGCCTCGATATTAGGCCTAACAATTTTAAAGAGCAAATGGGGCATCCTGATTCCTCACCGCAACACAGTTTTATCTCAAACAATTTGGATTAGCAAACAGGGCCTTCTGGCTGGACCCCTATATTAGGCCTAATAATTTTGATGTTGAAATCAGGCCACCTGATTCCTTACTCCAACAGTGTTTTGTCTAAATCCTTTGGATTAGCAAATAGGGCCTCTTGAATTCAGGACAGTTTTATCACAATCTAGTCAGATTCTTGAAGATAAATTTCACACAGAACATGATCCTATCTAGCTAACTGACAAGTTCAATTTCAGCAGCAGCAGCAGCAGGGAACCACCGCTGCGTGCTGTTGCACTGAGAAAATGACGCCTTAAAAACAAATATTTAGAATTGAGAGTCCTCAGTGGTTGATACCTTTTAATGGCTAACTGAAAAGATGGTAACAAATTGCAAGCTTTCGAGACTACACAGGTCTCTTCATCAGGCAAAGACTAAAACAAATTCTGAAGAATCACATATTTATGCACAACATAGTATAGAAAAAAAAAGGGGAAAAACCATGGATAAGCCAGGTGACATGAAGCAGAATTACCATGGGTGATAAATAGTTACGTCCATAAATATTAGGCCAGCTCTTAGATAAGGATTGTTTTATTGTCCTGTGATTAGGGTCTCTGTTGTGATGACCCCTCATAGCCTGAGGGGCAAGTTCCTTAGTTGAGAGTGAGAGTGTCAAAGGTCGTCATCAGTTTATATTCCCAAACTCTTCTGTCTATCTGCGATTTGAAGTTGCCTTTAAGCAGAAGTAATTTCATGTCCATAATGTTATGATTTGGGAGACAGAAACAAACCGACAACTTATGGACACACGCTACCAAAAAATTGGAGTCGGATCCTACACAGGATTATTACAAGGAACTAAACAAGTTGGTATCTTGTCTGCCCGACGAATCCATAAGAACCAATGACCTGATACCAGAAAGTCCAAGAACAGTGGCATTCTACATGTTTCCAAAATCCACAAATCTGGAAACCCAGGAAGACCAATTATTTCATGTGTGGGCACCCTTACTGAGCAGGTATCTGGATGGGTACAGGGTAGGGTTGAGCGAAACGGGTCGTTCATTTTCAAAAGTCGCCGACTTTTGACAAAGTCGGGTTTCATGAAACCCGATCCGACCCCTGTGCGGGGTCGGCCATGCGGTACGCGACTTTCACGCCAAAGTCGCGTTTCAATGACGCGAAAAGCGCCATTTCTCAGCCAATGAAGGTAAACGCAGAGTGTGGGCAGCGTGATGACATAGGTCCTGGTCCCCACCATCTTAGAGAAGGGCATTGCAGTGATTGGCTTGCTGTCTGCGGCGTCACAGGGGCTATAAAGGGGCGTTCCCGCCGACCGCCATGTTACTGCTGCTGATCTGAGCTTAGGGAGAGGTTGCTGCCGCTTCGTCAGAAGCAGGGATAGCGTTAGGCAGGGTCCATTAACCACCAAACCGCTTGTGCTGTAGCGATTTCCACTGCCCAACACCACCTTCTATGTGCAGGGACAGTGGAAGCTACATTTTTTTTTTTTTTCCCCTCAGCGCTGTAGCTCATTGGGCTGCCCTAGAAGGCTCCCTCATAGCTGCATTGCTGTGTGTACACCGCTGTGCAAACCAACTGCTTTTTTCAAAGCACAAATCCTCTTGTTCCTTCCTTTCTGCACAGCTATCTTTTTTGTTTGTCCACACTTTTTATTTAATTTGTGCATTAGTCCACTCCTTATTGCTGCCTGCCATACCTGGCTGAGATTACTGCAGGGAGATAGTAATTGTTGGACACTCCCTGTTTTTTTTTTTTTGTGGGAGATTAAGATTGACATTTCTGCTAGAGTGCCATCCCTGTCTGTGTCATCTCTCACTCAGTGGGCCATAGAAAGCCTATTTATTTTTTTGCTTGATTTGGGTTATAAAATCTACCTGAAAAAATCACTACATCAATCAGTGGGAGAAAAATATTGGCCTCAGGGCTTGTGTGCCACTCCTGACTCCTGTGTGCATCATCACTCACTCAGTGGGCCATAGAAAGCCTATTTATTTTTTTTGCTTTATTTGGGTTCTAAATTCTACCTGAAAAAATCAATAAATCAATCAGTGGGAGATTAATATTGGCCTTTGGGCTTGTGTGCCAGTCCTAAGCGTGCCATCTCTCTCTCTCAGATAGTGGGCCATAGAAAGCCTATTTATTATTTTTTTTATTGGGTTTATAAATTTTCCCTGAAAAAAAATATAAAGTGGGAGATTAATATTGGCCTCTGGGCTTGTGTGCCAGTCCTGAGCGTGCCATCTCTCTCACAAATAGTGGGCCATAGAAAGCCTATTTATTTTTTTGGTTGATTTGGGTTCTAAATTCTACCTGAAAAAATCAATAAATCAATCAGTGGGAGATAAATATTGGCCTCTGGGCTTGTGTGCCACTCCTGACTCCTGTGTGCGTCATCTCTCACTCAGTGGGCCTTAGAAAGCCTATTTTTTGTATTATTTGTTTTATAAATTCTCCCTGAAAAAATCATTTTTATTTTATTTGGTTTCTAAATTCTTCCTGAAAAAATCATTTTTTTTTATTATTTTTTTTTTCTAAAGTCTCCCTGGAAAAAAAAATAAAAAATCAAATCAGTGGGAGATTAATATTGCCCTTTCTGCTTGTGTGCCAGTCTTGACTCCTGGGTGTGCCATCTCTCTCTCTCTCTCTCCAATTGTGGGCCATAGAAAGCCTATTATTTTTTTAGCTTGATTTGGGTTCCAAAATCTACCTGAAAAAATCACTACATCAATCATTGGGAGATTAATATTGGCCTTTGGGCTTGTGTGCCAGTCCTAAGCGTGCCATCTCTCTCTCTCAGATAGTGGGCCATAGAAAGCCTATTTATTATTTTTTTTATTGGGTTTATAAATTTTCCCTGAAAAAAAATATAAAGTGGGAGATTAATATTGGCCTCTGGGCTTGTGTGCCAGTCCTGAGCATGCCATCTCTCTCACAAATAGTGGGCCATAGAAAGCCTATTTATTTTTTTGGTTGATTTGGGTTCTAAATTCTACCTGAAAAAATCAATAAATCAATCAGTGGGAGATAAATATTGGCCTCTGGGCTTGTGTGCCACTCCTGACTCCTGTGTGCGTCATCTCTCACTCAGTGGGCCTTAGATAGCCTATTTTTTGTATTATTTGTTTTATAAATTCTCCCTGAAAAAATCATTTTTATTTTATTTGGTTTCTAAATTCTTCCTGAAAAAATCATTTTTTTTTTATTAATTTTTTTTTCTAAAGTCTCCCTGGAAAAAAAAATAAAAAATCAAATCAGTGGGAGATTAATATTGCCCTTTCTGCTTGTGTGCCAGTCTTGACTCCTGGGTGTGCCATCTCTCTCTCTCCAATTGTGGGCCATAGAAAGCCTATTATTTTTTTAGCTTGATTTGGGTTCCAAAATCTACCTGAAAAAATCACTACATCAATCATTGGGAGAACAATATTGGCCTCTGGGCTTGTATGCCACTCCTGACTCCTGTGTGCGTCATCTCTCACTCCGTGGGCCATAGAAAGCCTATTTTTTCTTTTATTTGTTTTCTAAATTCTCCCTGAAAAAATCATTTTATTTTATTTGGTTTCTAAATTCTTCCTGAAAAAATCATTTTATTCTATTATTTTTTTTTCCTAAAGTCTCCCTGAAAAAAAAAAAAAAATCAAATCAGTGGGAGATTAATATTGCCCTTTCTGCTTGTGTGCCAGTCTTGACTCCTGGGTGTGCCATCTCTCTCTCTCTCTCTCTCTCTCCAATTGTGGGCCATAGAAAGCCTATTATTTTTTTAGCTTGATTTGGGTTCCAAAATCTACCTGAAAAAATCACTACATCAATCAGTGGGAGATAAATATTGGCCTCTGGGCTTGTGTGCCACTCCTGACTCCTGTGTGCGTCATCTCTCACTCAGTGGGCCATAGAAAGCCTTTTTTTGTTTTATTTGTTTTCTAAATTCTCCCTGAAAAAATCATTTTATTTTATTTGGTTTCTAAATTCTTCCTGAAAAAACCATTTTATTCTATTATTTTTTTTTCCTAAAGTCTCCCTGAAAAAAAAAAAAATCAAATCAGTGGGAGATTAATATTGCCCTTTCTGCTTGTGTGCCAGTCTTGACTCCTGGGTGTGCCATCTCTCTCTCTCTCTCTCCAATTGTGGGCCATAGAAAGCCTATTATTTTTTTAGCTTGATTTGGGTTCCAAAATCTACCTGAAAAAATCACTACATCAATCAGTGGGAGATAAATATTGGCCTCTGGGCTTGTGTGCCACTCCTGACTCCTGTGTGCGTCATCTCTCACTCAGTGGGCCATAGAAAGCCTTTTTTTGTTTTATTTGTTTTCTAAATTCTCCCTGAAAAAATCATTTTATTTTATTTGGTTTCTAAATTCTTCCTGAAAAAATCATTTTATTCTACATAGTAACATAGTAACATAGTTAGTAAGGCCGAAAAAAGACATTTGTCCATCCAGTTCAGCCTATATTCCATCATAATAAATCCCCAGATCTACGTCCTTCTACAGAACCTAATAATTGTATGATACAATATTGTTCTGCTCCAGGAAGACATCCAGGCCTCTCTTGAACCCCTCGACTGAGTTCGCCATCACCACCTCCTCAGGCAAGCAATTCCAGATTCTCACTGCCCTAACAGTAAAGAATCCTCTTCTATGTTGGTGGAAAAACCTTCTCTCCTCCAGACGCAAAGAATGCCCCCTTGTGTCCGTCACCTTCCTTGGTATAAACAAATCCTCAGCGAGATATTTGTATTGTCCCCTTATATACTTATACATGGTTATTAGATCGCCCCTCAGTCATCTTTTTTCTAGACTAAATAATCCTAATTTCGCTAATCTATCTGGGTATTGTAGTTCTTCCATCCCCTTTATTAATTTTGTTGCCCTCCTTTGTACTCTCTCTAGTTCCATTATATCCTTCATGAGCACCGGTGCCCAAAACTGGACACAGTACTCCATGTGCGGTCTAACTAGGGATTTGTACAGAGGCAGTATAATGCTCTCATCATGTGTATCCAGACCTCTTTTAATGCACCCCATGATCCTGTTTGCCTTGGCAGCTGCTGCCTGGCACTGGCTGCTCCAGGTAAGTTTATCATTAACTAGGATCCCCAAGTCCTTCTCCCTGTCAGATTTACCCAGTGGTTTCCCATTCAGTGTGTAATGGTGATATTGATTCCTTCTTCCCATGTGTATAACCTTACATTTATCATTGTTAAACCTCATCTGCCACCTTTCAGCCCAAGTTTCCAACTTATCCAGATCCATCTGTAGCAGAATACTATCTTCTCTTGTATTAACTGCTTTACATAGTTTTGTATCATCTGCAAATATCGATATTTTACTGTGTAAACCTTCTACCAGATCATTAATGAATATGTTGAAGAGAACAGGTCCCAATACTGACCCCTGCGGTACCCCACTGGTCACAGCGACCCAGTTAGAGACTATACCATTTATAACCACCCTCTGCTTTCTATCACTAAGCCAGTTACTAACCCATTTACACACAATTTCCCCCAGACCAAGCATTCTCATTTTGTGTACCAACCTCTTGTGCGGCACGGTATCAAACGCTTTGGAAAAATCGAGATATACCACGTCCAATGACTCACCGTGGTCCAGCCTATAGCTTACCTCTTCATAAAAACTGATTAGATTGGTTTGACAGGAGCGATTTCTCATAAACCCATGCTGATATGGAGTTAAACAGTTATTCTCATTGAGATAATCCAGAATAGCATCCCTCAGAAACCCTTCAAATATTTTACCAACAATAGAGGTTAGACTTACTGGCCTATAATTTCCAGGTTCACTTTTAGAGCCCTTTTTGAATATTGGCACCACATTTGCTATGCGCCAGTCCTGCGGAACAGATCCTGTCGCTATAGAGTCCCTAAAAATAAGAAATAATGGTTTATCTATTACATTACTTAGTTCCCTTAGTACTCGTGGGTGTATGCCATCCGGACCCGGAGATTTATCTATTTTAATCTTATTTAGCCGATTTCGCACCTCTTCTTGGGTTAGATTGGTGACCCTTAATATAGGGTTTTCATTGTTTCTTGGGATTTCACCTAGCATTTCATTTTCCACCGTGAATACCGTGGAGAAGAAGGTGTTTAATATGTTAGCTTTTTCCTCGTCATCTACAACCATTCTTTCCTCACTATTTTTTAAGGGGCCTACATTTTCAGTTTTTATTCTTTTACTATTGATATAGTTGAAGAACAGTTTGGGATTAGTTTTACTCTCATTAGCAATGTGCTTCTCTGTTTCCTTTTTGGCAGCTTTAATTAGTTTTTTAGATAAAGTATTTTTCACCCTATAGTTTTTTAGAGCTTCAATGGTGCCATCCTGCTTTAGTAGTGCAAATGCTTTCTTTTTACTGTTAATTGCCTGTCTTACTTCTTTGTTTAGCCACATTGAGTTTTTCCTATTTCTAGTCCTTTTATTCCCACAAGGTATAAACCGCTTACACTGCCTATTTAGGATGTTCTTAAACATTTCCCATTTATTATCTGTATTCTTATTTCTGAGGATATTGTCCCAGTCTACCAGATTAAAGGCATCTCTAAGCTGGTCAAACTTTGCCTTCCTAAAGTTCAGTATTTTTGTGACTCCCTGACAAGTCCCCCTAGTGAAAGACAGGTGAAACTGTGCAATATTGTGTTCGCTATTTCCTAGATGCCCGACCACCTGCAGATTTGTTATTCTGTCAGGTCTATTAGATAGTATTAGGTCTAAAAGTGCTGCTCCTCTGGTTGGATTCTCCACCAATTGTGAAAGATAATTTTTCTTGGTTATTAGCAGAAACCTGTTGCCTTTATGGGTTTCACAAGTTTCTGTTTCCCAGTTAATATCCGGGTAGTTAAAGTCCCCCATAACCAGGACCTCATTATGGGTTGCAGCTTCGTCTATCTGCTTTAGAAGTAGACTTCCCATGGTTTCTGTTATATTTGGGGGTTTGTAACAGACCCCAATGAGAATTTTGTTACCATTTTTCCCTCCATGAATTTCGACCCATATGGACTCAACATCCTCATTTCCTTCGCTAATATCCTCCCTTAAAGTGGACTTTAGACAAGACTTTACATAGAGACAAACCCCTCCTCCTCTCCAATTCTATTTTTTTTTTTCCTAAAGTCTCCCTGAAAAAAAAAAAAAAAATCAAATCAGTGGGAGATTAATATTGCCCTTTCTGCTTGTGTGCCAGTCTTGACTCCTGGGTGTGCCATCTCTCTCTCTCTCTCCAATTGTGGGCCATAGAAAGCCTATTTTTTTTTAGCTTGATTTGGGTTCCAAAATCTACCTGAAAAAATCACTACATCAATCAGTGGGAGATAAATATTGGCCTCTGGGCTTGTGTGCCACTCCTGACTCCTGTGTGCGTCATCTCTCACTCAGTGGGCCATAGAAAGCCTTTTTTTGTTTTATTTGTTTTCTAAATTCTCCCTGAAAAAATCATTTTATTTTATTTGGTTTCTAAATTCTTCCTGAAAAAATCTTTTTATTCTATTTTTTTTTTTCCTAAAGTCTCCCTGAAAAAAAAAAAAAATCAAATCAGTGGGAGATTAATATTTACATTTGTGCTTCAGTGACAGTCCTGCGTGTGTGGCATCTCTCTCATGTGTTGCCACCAACAACAGAGTGTGTAACATTGTGCCTGATTTTCGTTGTAGTCTCACTCACCTGTAAAGGGGTAGCTAAATCATACTGAAGTTATAGCTCACCGTGTAAGTTGTGTGACAGCAACAAATACCGTTAGTTTGGTTACGTTTTTAAAACAATGAGGAAGTCTGGTGGAAGAGGTCGTGGCCGGGGGCGTTCATTGTCAGCTGGTAATGAGGGTAGTAGTAGTGGAGCATCAGCTGGTCGTGGGAAAAAAAATATTGCACCTAAGTCTGGAGCTGTGGAGCCAGGTTCGTCGTCTGGCTACACAAGGCCTCGAACGCTCCCTTTTCTGGGAGTAGTAAAACCGCTTTTAAAGCCGGAGCAGCAAGAGCAAGTTTTGGCTTATCTTGCTGACTCAGCCTCTAGCTCTTTTGCCTCCTCTCGTGAAACTGGTAAATGTCAAAGCAGCGCATCGTTAGTGGATGTTCACAGTCAGGGACAAGTCGCTTCCTTGTCCTCTTCAGCAAAAACAACAACAGAGAAGAATGCAGCAGGCGACACAACGGGTTACTCCATGGAGCTCTTTACACATACCGTCCTGTTGTGAATTCTGTGGCTGAGTTCACTTCTGTGGTCACAAGTGGTATTGCAGTCTCTGGGCTTCCTCCCTCAGGTGTTTTGGTGAGCTCGTTGGCTGCCATGCTATTTAGCTCCACCTGAGTCTGTCTTCCTTGCTCCTTGTCAATGTTCCAGTGTTGGATCTGAGCTACTGCATCTTTCCTTGGGCCTGCTGCTCTGCTAGATAAGTGCTTCTAGTTTGTTTTCTGTTTTTTCTGTCCAGCTTGCTATTAACTTTTGCTGGAAGCTCTGAGAAGCAAAGGGGTGCACCGCCGTGCTGTTAGTTCGGCACGGTGGGTCTTTTTGCCCCTTTGCGTGGTTTTCGTTTTAGGGTTTTTTGTAGACTGCATAGTTCTCTTTGCTATCCTCGCTCTGTCTAGAATATCGGGCCTCACTTTGCTGAATCTATTTCATTCCTACGTTTGTCTTTTCATCTTGCTAACAGTCATTATATGTGGGGGGCTGCCTATTCCTTTGGGGTATTTCTCTGAGGTAAGTCAGGCATGTATTTCTATCTTCAGGCTAGTCAGCTCCTCAGGCAGTGCCGAGTTGCATAGGTAGTTATAGGCGCAATCCACTGCTGCTTATAGTTGTGTGAGGATAGATCAGGTACTGCAGTCTACAGAGATTCCACGTCTCAGAGCTTGTCCTATTGTTTTTGGTTATTGCCAGATCTCTGTATGTGCGCTGATTACTGCACGCTGTGTTGCCTGATTGCCAGCCATAACACCGTCCCTGGCTTAGAAAGTGAAGCAGTTAACAGTCCATGCCCATTACAAGTTGAATCTGACATGGAGTGCACTGATGCACAGCCACAGCCAGACTACTATGCTGGTCCTTTGACTCAGACCACAACATTGCCCTCGCAGGGTAATGATCAAGAATCAGATCCTGATGAGACTATGTTGCCCCATCACGAACGCTATACCACCGACCGACACGGTGACACAGACGAAGTTGCACACGAGCTACAAGAAGAGGTAATAGATGACCCAGTTCTTGACCCCGATTGGCAGCCATTGGGGGAACAGGGTGCAGGTGGCAGCAGTTCTGAAGCGGAGGAGGAGGGGCCGCAGCAGGCATCAACATCGCAACAGGTTCCATCTGCCGGGCCCGTATCTTGCCCAAAACGCGTGGCAAAGCCAAAACCTGTTGGAGGACAGCGTGGCCATCCGGTTAAAGCTCAGTCTGCAATGCCTGAAAAGGTATCCAATGCTAGAAAGAGTGCAGTCTGGCATTTTTTTAAACAACATCCAATTGATCAGCGCAAAGTCATCTGTCAAAAATGTTCAACTAACTTAAGCAGAGGACAGAATCTGAAAAGTCTCAATACAAGTTGCATGCATAGACATTTAACCACCATGCATTTGCAAGCCTGGACTAACTACCAAACGTCCCTTAAGGTTGTAGCACCCTCGGCCAATGAAGCTAGTCAGCAACGCAACATCCCTTCCAGCAGTGTAGGGCCACCATTTTCCGCACCACCTGCAGTATCTGTGCAGGTTTCTTTGCCAGGCCAAAGCAGTCAGGGTCAGGGAATCACCAGTTTCGTAGTAGGAAACACTGCATCTAGGGCACTGGCGGCAACAATACCATCTTCCACCGTCTCTCAGTCTGCCATGTCCACCGGCACCCCCGCTAGTTCCACGATCTCCAGCTCTCCAGTCCAGCTCACCCTACATGAGACTATGGTTAGAAAAAGGAAGTACTTAGCCTCGCATCCGCGTACACAGGGTTTGAACGCACACATAGCTAGACTAATCTCGTTAGAGATGATGCCCTACCGGTTAGTTGAAAGCGAAGCTTTCAAAGCCCTGATGGACTACGCTGTACCACGCTACGAGCTACCCAGTCGACACTTTTTTTCCAGAAAAGCCATCCCAGCCCTCCACCAGCATGTTAAAGAGCGCATCGTCCATGCACTCAGGCAATCTGTGAGCACAAAGGTGCACCTGACAACAGATGCATGGACCAGTAGGCATGGCCAGGGACGTTACGTGTCCATCACGGCACACTGGGTGAATGTTGTGGATGCAGGGTCCACAGGGGACAGCAAGTTTGGGACAGTTCTGCCTAGCCCACGGTCTAGGAAACAGTTGGCTGTAGCCGTTCGCACCCCCTCCTCCTCCTCTTCATCCTCCTGCAGAAGCGAGAGCTCGTCCACAGACCGCAGTCGCACAACCACTCCATCCGCAGCTGCCACTGTTGCACACCAGGTCTCCCATTATGGGGCAGCTACTGGCAAACGTCAGCAGGCTGTATTGGCTATGAAGTGTTTGGGCGACAACAGACACACCGCGGAAGTTCTGTCCGAGTTCTTGCAGAAAGAAACGCAGTCGTGGCTGGGCACTGTAGATCTTGAGGCAGGCAAGGTAGTGAGTGATAACGGAAGGAATTTCATGGCTGCCATCTCCCTTTCCCAACTGAAACACATTCCTTGCCTGGCTCACACCTTAAACCTGGTGGTGCAGTGCTTCCTGAAAAGTTATCCGGGGTTATCCGACCTGCTCCTCAAAGTGCGTGGACTTTGCTCACATATCCGCCGTTCGCCCGTACACTCCAGCCGTATGCAGACCTATCAGCGTTCTTGGAACCTTCCCCAGCATCGCCTAATCATAGACGTTGCAACAAGGTGGAACTCAACACTGCACATGCTTCAGAGACTGTGCGAACAGAGGCGGGCTGTTATGTTTTTGTGGGAGGATACACATACACGGGCAGGCAGTAGGATGGCAGACATGGAGTTGTCAGGTGTGCAGTGGTCGAAGATTCAAGACATGTGTCAAGTCCTTCAGTGTTTTGAGGAATGCACACGGCTGGTTAGTGCAGACAATGCCATAATAAGCATGAGCATCCCCCTAATGCGTCTGCTGATGCAAAGTTTGACGCACATAAAGGATCAGGCGTCTGCAGCTGAGGAAGAGGAAAGCCTTGATGACAGTCAGCCATTGTCTGGCCAGGGCAGTGTACAGGACGAGTTAGCGGGCGAAGAGGAGGAGGAGGACAAGGAGGATGATGGGGATGATTATATTTTTAATGAGGAAGCTTTTCCGGGGCCACTGGAAATTGGTGGCGCGGCAAGGCCGGGTTCTGGTTTTTGGAGGGACACAAGTGACGTGGATTTGCCTGAAACTGCCCCTCAACCAAGCACAACCGCAGATTTGAGAACTGGAACTTTGGCCCACATGGCGGATTATGCCTTACGTATCCTCAAAAGGGACACACGCATAACTAAAATGATGAACGATGACAATTACTGGTTGGCCTGCCTCCTTGATCCTCGCTATAAAGGCAAATTGCAAAATATAATGCCACATGAGAACTTGGAACTAATATTAGCAACCAAACAATCAACTCTTGTTGACCGTTTGCTTCTGGCATTCCCCGCACACAGCGCCCGTGATCGTTCTCACACGAGCTGCAGGGGCCAGCAGACCAGAGGAGTTAGAGGGGCAGAAATCAGAAGTGGCGTTGGCCAGAGGGGTTTTCTGACCAGGTTGTGGAGTGATTTTGCTATGACCGCAGACAGGACAGGTACTGCAGCATCAATTCAAAGTGACAGGAGACAACATTTGTCCAGTATGGTTACAAACTATTTTCCATCCCTTATCGATGTTCTCCCTCAACCGTCATTCCCATTTGATTACTGGGCATCAAAATTAGACACCTGGCCAGAATTGGCAGAATATGCATTGCAGGAGCTTGCTTGCCCGGCAGCTAGTGTCCTATCAGAAAGAGTATTCAGTGCTGCAGGTTCAATACTAACAGAAAAAAGGACTCGTCTGGCTACCCAAAATGTAGATGATCTAACCTTCATTAAAATGAACCACAACTGGATTTCGAAATCTTTTGCCCCACCTTGCCCGGCTGACACCTAGCTTTCCTATGAAAAGGTCTTGCCTGTGGACTATTCTGAATGCCTTTTCCAATCTCATAATTTTCTGCACCTGATTGTCCAGCATACAACATGTTTACACCTCACTAAATGGCCAAACTCCCCACACGGGGCCGTGGTATCGACACTTGGCGACAGCACCCGTGAGAGTGCTGTTTGTCTGAAGAGGTGGGTGTGCCCGCTTTTGGTCGACGGCACTGCCACTGGGTCCCTCCTAGTACAATAAAGTGTCTCTGGCGGTGGTGGTGCGCACCCAACGTCAGACACACCGTTGTAATATGAGGGGCCCTGGGCCTGTACCGCCGGCCACAAGACAGTTCCCCCCCCCCGCTCAAACAGTGCTCTACCACTTGCAAAATTATCTCACAGCTCCACCAATGTTTAGTCTATGCGCTGACATCCTTCAATGCCTGCCACTGACAATACCATTGTATTGACATTTTTGTTATGTTAGGCCTTCGAAGCCTGTCTGCGGTCACTCCTTCCACTATGCCTCCACTGACCACACCACTGCTGCCCGTGTACCCCTGGAACCAATTTAAAATTGCCTACAGCCATGTGTTATTATTTTAGGCCTTCGATGCCTGTCTGCGGTCCGTTCTTTCTACTACTACTACACTGACCAGGCCACTGCTGCCCGTGTACCCCTGGAACCAATTTAAAATTGCCTACAGCCATGTGTTATTATTTTAGGCCTTCGATGCCTGTCTGCGGTCACTCCTTCCACTAGGCCTCCACTGACCACACCACTGCTGCCCGTGTACCCCTGGAACCAATTTAAAATTGCCTACAGCCAGCCCAATTTTTTTATTTTAGGCCTTCGATGCCTGTCTGCGGTCACTCCTTCCACTAGGCCTCCACAGACCACACCACTGCTGCCCGTGTACCCCTGGAACCAATTTAAAATTGCCTACAGCCAGCCCAATTTTTTTATTTTAGGCCTTCGATGCCTGTCTGCGGTCCGTTCTTTCTACTACTACTACACTGACCAGGCCACTGCTGCCCGTGTACACCTGGAACCAATTTAAAATTGCCTACAGCCATGTGTTATTATTTTAGGCCTTCGATGCCTGTCTGCGGTCACTCCTTCCACTAGGCCTCCACTGACCACACCACTGCTGCCCGTGTACCCCTAGAACCTATTTATAATTGCATAGAGCATCCTTTTTTTAATAGTAGGCGTACAAAGTCTGTCTGCGGTTCACTATTGAAATTGTCCTCCACTGCCCAGAGCACTGCAGCTTGTGTACCCCTGTAACTTTTTTCTGCTGCAGTGAGCCACATTTTTGGTTTGAGTCCTACTACCTGTGTCTGTCTGCGCCACTCAATTCAGCTGTGTTCCTTTGAAAAAAGCTGAGCGTCAATAGTCTTGTTTTCAGCCTCTAGGAATTTTAAAACTGCATTGGGTGTACAACTTTGGTAGGGCCTACTAACGGTGTCTGCCTCCCCAAGGTGTTCCCCAGGTTTCCTCTCCATTGCTTCAATCTTCATGCTCTCGTTTAGTAGTTGTTGGAAACTACACTGCATTAGGCCAACAAATTGGGTATGGGGTGTAGAGAGATGGTGTGTTCCACTCCAAGGTGTTCTCCAGGTTGCCTTTCCTGAGCTTCAATCTTCATGCTCTCGTTTAGTAGTTGTTGGAAACTACGCTGCATTAGGCCTACAAATTGGGTATGGGGTGTAGAGAGATGGTGTGTTCCACTCCAAGGTGTTCTCCAGGTTGCCTTTCCTGAGCTTCAATCTTCATGCTCTCGTTTAGTAGTTGTTGGAAACTACGCTGCATTAGGCCTACAAATTGGGTATGGGGTGTAGAGAGATGGTGTGTTCCACTCCAAGGTGTTCTCCAGGTTGCCTTTCCTGAGCTTCAATCTTCATGCTCTCGTTTAGTAGTTGTTGGAAACTACGCTGCATTAGGCCTACAAATTGGGTATGGGGTGTAGAGAGATGGTGTGTTCCACTCCAAGGTGTTCCCCAGGTTTCCTCTCCATTGCTTCAATCTTCATGCTCTCGTTTAGTAGTTGTAGAAAACTACACTGCATTAGGCCTACAAATTGGGTATGGGGTGTAGAGAGATGGTGTGTTCCACTCCAAGGTGTTCCCCAGGTTTCGTCCACATTGCTTCGGTCTTCCGACTCTCGTTTAGTAGTTGTAGAAAACTACACTGCATTAGGCCTACAAATTGGGTATGGGGTGTAGAGAGACGGTGTGTTACACTCCAAGGTGTTCCCCAGGTTTCGTCCACATTGCTTCGATCTTCCGACTCTCGTTTAGTAGTTGTTGAAAACTACACTGCATTAGGCCTACAAATTGGGTATGGGGTGTAGAGAGATGGTGTGTTCCACTCCAAGGTGTTCTCCAGGTTGCCTTTCCTGAACTTCTATCTTCAGGCTCTCATTAAATTGTAGTTAAATGGAACAACTGCATTTGGCGTACTAGTTGGTTTGGGGCCTACTATCGGTGTCTGCCACTCCTTGCTGTTCTCCTGGTTTCCTGTCCTGAAATTCCATTTTCAGGCTCTTGTTAAGTAGTTGTTAATGTTAGACTGCATTTGGCCTACTAGTTGGGTTGGGGCCTGCTATCGGTGTCTGCCACTCCTTGCTGTTCTCCTCAACTGAACAAAGCTGGGCCGCCTGTTTACTACGGTTGCCAATTTTGAACTGCATGTCGACTACTTACTAATTTGGGTCTACTCTCTGTGTCAGCCTCTCATTCCAGTTGTCCTCCACTGCAATGCCCCCTGGTTAGTCCTGTGTTACCAATTTTGAACTGCATTTAGCCCACTTTATTCTTTGGGCCTATATCTGTGTTTCCTCCTCATCCTGCCCATTGCCCAGCCAGTGATAGATGAGTCTGCTGGTACATTGACCCATAACGCAAAATTCCCCGTGCACGCTACACAGCAAGATTGTGACCCTGCTGAAAGTCAGGTTCCTCTTCCCGCATACCATACCACCTTACACGGGGACAAAGAGGAAGGTGCAGATGAAAGTGCAGGTTCCTTCATCATGTGGGGGGAGGAATACTAGTTGGCGACGTCACTGGCACAGGGCCTCTCATAGTACGCAAAAGTGTTGCTGCCGGTGGGAGGCGCCCCCGCCGTGCAAACACACCGCTGTACTTTGAGGGGCCCTGTGCCAGTGCCAATGCCAACGAGTGGGCCCCCCCTGCTTGCTCAGGATCACAGCACTTGCAAAGTTTAAATACTTACCTCTCCCTGCTCCACTGCCGTGACGTGGTCCAGATTTACTGGGCCCACTAATTACTTGAACCAGCCCTACCCCCCACAACTTTAGCCAAATGACCCCCAATTTCAAATGCCTTCCAATTATCATAAGGTAAATTACGATTGACAAGCTTCTTTAACAAGAATGGATGTTTTTGCCATTAAAATGGGCAGTGTAGGTGTTTTCCTGGCCTCCACTCACTGCCGACTATGCTCCCCCATTGACTTGCATTGGGTTTCGTGTTTCGGGCGATACCTGACTTTTCGCGATAATCGGCCAATTCCACTCGACTCGACTTCTAAGATAGTCGGGTTTCGCGAAACACGGCTCGACTCTAAAAAGGTCAAGGTCGCTCAACCCTAGTAGAGGGTATTCTTAAACCCCTGGTAAAAGATACACCCAGCTTCATTCAGGACACAACTGACCTATTGAATAAACTATCAGCAATAGGTCTTCTACCAGAAGGAACCATCCTGGCCACCATGGATGTGGAATCTTTGTACTCCAATATCCCACACCAGGACGGATTAAATGCCTGCAAATTCTTCCTGGAAAATGCAGGGACTGATGCAAATTCTGTGGTGAAACTCACAAAATTCATCCTCACCCACAATTACTTTGAGTTTGACAAGAAGATCTATCTACAGGAGACTGGCACAGCAATGGGAAGTAAAATATCAAGGAATCACCTGCTACGTTACAAAGCTAAAGAAGAAAATAACCGGGTACCTCTAGTGGTTACCTACATTCCAAATCTGGAGGTACTAAGGGGAGCTGCACGGAAATTACAACCTTTACTGCAAAAAGATGCCAGCTTACAATCCATTTTTCCAGACCCCCCACTACTGTGTTTTAGGCAGCCCCCAAATCTAAGAAGCATCATTGTCAAGAGCTCCCTGTCCTCTCCAGGAGCTGCAGGTACCTTTCCTTGCAACCAGAAAAAATGTAAAACCTGTCCATTTATAATGACCACGGACAAGATAAAGATCCCCAATTCCCATCAGGACCACAAGATCCCAGGTACTTTCAGCTGCGTCACTTCTAATGTGGTGTACCTAATTATTTGTATTAAATGTCCAACTGGGGGTCTGTATGTGGGGGAGACAGGGCAGAAACTGAGAACAAGAATGAATTCTCACCGCCATACAATAAGAGAAAAAAGAATGGATATACCTGTGGCAATACATTTCTATCTCCCAAATCATAACATTATGGACATGAAATTACTTGTACTAAAAGGTAGCTTCAAATCGCAGAAAGACAGAAGAGTTTGGGAATATAAACTGATGACGACCTTTGACACTCTCACTGACGGAATGAATGTGTCGCATGTATCTATGTCTTTTTACATCAACTAAGGAACTTGCCCCTCAGACTATGAGGGGTCATCACAACAGAGACCCTAATCACAGGACAATAAAACAATCCTTACCTAAGAGCTGGCCTAATATTTATGGATGTAACTGTTTATCACCCATGGTAATTCTGCTTCATGTCACCTGGCTTATCCATGGTTTTTCCCTTTTTTTTTCTATACTATGTTGTGCATAAATATGTGATTCTTCAGAATTTGTTTTAGTCTTTGCCTGATGAAGAGACGTATGTAGTCTCGAAAGCTTGCAATTTGTTACCATCTTTTCAGTTAGCCATTAAAAGGTATCAACCACTGAGGACTCTCAATTCTAAATATTTTTCTATCTACTGGCTACCAAGGTACCAAGATATATTTCTTTCCTGCCTTAAAAACAAGAAGTCCACTTTTTATATGGACAGGGACATGTGACTTTGGGAGCCAATCATAGAAGACCTTGTGTCATTACATTGTGGTTGGTTTATTTAGCCTGATTGGCTGCCATATTGTGCACACATTAAGTTATTACAGAAAAAAATTATGCTCTGATGCTCCTATAACCTAGAAACACCTCCTCGCTTCATAAAACATGTCCTCCTGGCTCATCATACAACACTACTGTGACGCCCCAGGGTCCTGATTGTCACAGTAGCATTGCTTTCCTCACGGGGAGAGTAATGTCTGGGTCAAGTAACTCTATCATCTACTCATAACTTAATCGATGCTTGGGTAAAGATTGAAACGGAAACTGCGTAATCCTACTGACAATAGAATAGCTCAACGTTGTTGTCATGTGTCAGCGCAGTGTTTTATTTAAATGATATAGATTAATATCTTATCAACAATACTTTGATGAGAAATATCATTTCAAACCAGGGATTCAAGCTTCAGGAGGCTAATTTGCATATTCCAGGTGCCTTCTGGGAGAAGCAAAGTCTCCCTAAGCTAGAAGATCGTTGGGTACAGCCGGGACCAGCTGCTTCGAAAGCATCACCAAACCAGGGATTCAAGCTTCAGGAGGCTAATTTGCATATTCCAGGTGCCTTCTGGGAGAAGCGAAGTCTCCCTAAGCTAGAAGATCGTTGGGTACAGCCGGGACCAGCTGCTTCGAAAGCATCACCAAACCAGGGATTCAAGCTTCAGGAGGCTAATTTGCATATTCCAGGTGCCTTCTGGGAGAAGCAAAGTCTCCCTAAGCTAGAAGATCGTTGGGTACAGCCGGGACCAGCTGCTTCGAAAGCATCACCAAACCAGGGATTCAAGCTTCAGGAGGCTAATTTGCATATTCCAGGTGCCTTCTGGGAGAAGCGAAGTCTCCCTAAGCTAGAAGATCGTTGGGTACAGCCGGGACCAGCTGCTTCGAAAGCATCACCAAACCAGGGATTCAAGCTTCAGGAGGCTAATTTGCATATTCCAGGTGCCTTCTGGGAGAAGCAAAGTCTCCCTAAGCTAGAAGATCGTTGGGTACAGCCGGGACCAGCTGCTTCGAAAGCATCACCAAACCAGGGATTCAAGCTTCAGGAGGCTAATTTGCATATTCCAGGTGCCTTCTGGGAGAAGCGAAGTCTCCCTAAGCTAGAAGATCGTTGGGTACAGCCGGGACCAGCTGCTTCGAAAGCATCACCGAATTTTTGCCTGTAGGACATTATTGCAAGAGAGCTTGGCTGAGTAGATTACACAAGAAGGAAAACACACAGCAAGTCAGCAGGATCTAGGAGCAACATGGCAGATGTGACAACCTACATGGTGAGCTGCAGCATGTGCTACATGTTCACAGATCGACCAGAAGAAGAATCCAATTTCACCTGTCAGAAGTGTAGACTAGTGGCCCTTTTAGAAGAAAAGGTGCGGGGTCTGGAAGAAAGAATAGCAACTTTGAAACTCATCAAAGAGAATGAAGGCTTTCTAGACAGAACAGAAGCATCTCTACTGGTCACAGAAGGTGCAAAAAGTGTCAGAGAACCTCCAAAAGCAGATGAGTGGAAGCATGTGACCAAAAGAAGCAAGAAGACCATGGAAAATCACCAACCACACAACTGAAGAACCGATATCAAATCTTTGTAGAGGATGAAGATGGCACACCTAAGAATGAAGCAATACCAGCAAGCAAAAAAGAAAAGGGCACACAGCAACAAGTGACAGCAAAAAGTACAGCCAAGAAGCAACGAAGAGTGGTGGTGGTGGGAGACTCACTACTGAGAGGCACAGAAGCAGCCATCTGCAGACCGGACATAACTGCAAGAGAAGTATGCTGCCTTCCAGGTGCGATGATCAAGGATGTGACCGATAGGATACCAAAGCTCTTCAGCTCCAAGGACGTCCACCCATTTCTTCTGATACATGTTGGCACCAATGACACGGCAAGGAAGGACCTACCGACAATCTGCAAGGACTTTGAAGAGTTGGGGAAGAAAGTAAAGGAACTGGATGCACAGGTAGTTTTTTCTTCTATCCTTCCAGTAGATGGGCATGGCACCAGGAGATGGAACAGGATCCTTGATGCAAACAACTGGCTAAGACGATGGTGCAGACAACAAGGATTTGGATTCCTGGACCACGGTGTGAATTACTGGTATGATGGACTCCTCGCCAGAGACGGACTACACCTCAACAAACCTGGGAAACACACATTCGCCAGAAGACTCGCTACACTCATCAGGAGGGCGTTAAACTAGAAGAAGAGGGGACGGGAAGAAAAACATTAGACTTGAACAAAGACGACCCAGGAAAACATACTCAGAAGGGAGGTAAGAACATTTCTAAAACAATCCACAGTGAGGAGATTGGAACAAAACAAAATCCTCTAAACTGCATGCTCGCAAACGCCAGAAGCCTGACAAACAAGATGGAAGAACTAGAAGCAGAAATATCTACAGGTAACTTTGACATAGTGGGAATAACGGAGACATGGTTAGATGAAAGCTATGACTGGGCAGTTAACTTACAGGGTTACAGTCTGTTTAGAAAGGATCGTAAAAATCGGAGAGGAGGAGGGGTTTGTCTCTATGTAAAGTCTTGTCTAAAGTCCACTTTAAGGGAGGATATTAGCGAAGGGAATGAGGATGTCGAGTCCATATGGGTTGAAATTCATGGAGGGAAAAATGGTAACAAAATTCTCATTGGGGTCTGTTACAAACCTCCAAATATAACAGAAAGCATGGAAAGTCTACTTCTAAAGCAGATAGATGAAGCTGCAACCCATAATGAGGTCCTGGTTATGGGGGACTTTAACTACCCGGATATTAACTGGGAAACAGAAACCTGTGAAACCCATAAAGGCAACAGGTTTCTGCTAATAACCAAGAAAAATTATCTTTCACAATTGGTGCAGAATCCAACCAGAGGAGCAGCACTTTTAGACCTAATACTATCTAATAGACCTGACAGAATAACAAATCTGCAGGTGGTTGGGCATTTAGGAAATAGCGACCACAATATTGTGCAGTTTCACCTGTCTTTCACTAGGGGGACTTGTCAGGGAGTCACAAAAACATTGAACTTTAGGAAGGCAAAGTTTGAACAGCTTAGAGATGCCCTTAATCTGGTAGACTGGGACAATATCCTCAGAAATGAGAATACAGATAATAAATGGGAAATGTTTAAGAACATCCTAAATAGGCAGTGTAAGCGGTTTATACCTTGTGGGAATAAAAGGACTAGAAATAGGAAAAACCCAATGTGGCTAAACAAAGAAGTAAGACAGGCAATTAACAGTAAAAAGAAAGCATTTGCACTACTAAAGCAGGATGGCACCATTGAAGCTCTAAAAAACTATAGGGAGAAAAATACTTTATCTAAAAAACTAATTAAAGCTGCCAAAAAGGAAACAGAGAAGCACATTGCTAAGGAGAGTAAAACTAATCCCAAACTGTTCTTCAACTATATCAATAGTAAAAGAATAAAAACTGAAAATGTAGGCCCCTTAAAAAATAGTGAGGAAAGAATGGTTGTAGATGACGAGGAAAAAGCTAACATATTAAACACCTTTTTCTCCACGGTATTCACGGTGGAAAATGAAATGCTAGGTGAAATCCCAAGAAACAATGAAAACCCTATATTAAGGGTCACCAATCTAACCCAAGAAGAGGTGCGAAACCGGCTAAATAAGATTAAAATAGATAAATCTCCGGGTCCGGATGGCATACACCCACGAGTACTAAGAGAACTAAGTAATGTAATAGATAAACCATTATTTCTTATTTTTAGTGACTCTATAGCGACAGGGTCTGTTCCGCAGGACTGGCGCATAGCAAATGTGGTGCCAATATTCAAAAAGGGCTCTAAAAGTGAACCTGGAAATTATAGGCCAGTAAGTCTAACCTCTATTGTTGGTAAAATATTTGAAGGGTTTCTGAGGGATGTTATTCTGGATTATCTCAATGAGAATAACTGTTTAACTCCATATCAGCATGGGTTTATGAGAAATCGCTCCTGTCAAACCAATCTAATCAGTTTTTATGAAGAGGTAAGCTATAGACTGGACCACGGTGAGTCATTGGACGTGGTATATCTCGATTTTTCCAAAGCGTTTGATACCGTGCCGCACAAGAGGTTGGTACACAAAATGAGAATGCTTGGTCTGGGGGAAAATGTGTGTAAATGGGTTAGTAACTGGCTTAGTGATAGAAAGCAGAGGGTGGTTATAAATGGTATAGCCTCTAACTGGGTCGCTGTGACCAGTGGGGTACCGCAGGGGTCGGTATTGGGACCTGTTCTCTTCAACATATTCATTAATGATCTGGTAGAAGGTTTACACAGTAAAATATCGATATTTGCAGATGATACAAAACTATGTAAAGCAGTTAATACAAGAGAAGATAGTATTCTGCTACAGATGGATCTGGATAAGTTGGAAACTTGGGCTCAAAGGTGGCAGATGAGGTTTAACAATGATAAATGTAAGGTTATACACATGGGAAGAAGGAATCAATATCACCATTACACACTGAACGGGAAACCACTGGGTAAATCTGACAGGGAGAAGGACTTGGGGATCCTAGTTAATGATAAACTTACCTGGAGCAGCCAGTGCCAGGCAGCAGCTGCCAAGGCAAACAGGATCATGGGGTGCATTAAAAGAGGTCTGGATACACATGATGAGAGCATTATACTGCCTCTGTACAAATCCCTAGTTAGACTGCACATGGAGTACTGTGTCCAGTTTTGGGCACCGGTGCTCAGGAAGGATATAATGGAACTAGAGAGAGTACAAAGGAGGGCAACAAAATTAGTAAAGGGGATGGGAGAACTACAATACCCAGATAGATTAGCGAAATTAGGATTATTTAGTCTAGAAAAAAGACGACTGAGGGGCGATCTAATAACCATGTATAAGTATATAAGGGGACAATACAAATATCTCGCTGAGGATCTGTTTATACCAAGGAAGGTGACGGGCACAAGGGGGCATTCTTTGCGTCTGGAGGAGAGAAGGTTTTTCCACCAACATAGAAGAGGATTCTTTACTGTTAGGGCAGTGAGAATCTGGAATTGCTTGCCTGAGGAGGTGGTGATGGCGAACTCAGTCGAGGGGTTCAAGAGAGGCCTGGATGTCTTCCTGGAGCAGAACAATATTGTATCATACAATTATTAGGTTCTGTAGAAGGACGTAGATCTGGGGATTTATTATGATGGAATATAGGCTGAACTGGATGGACAAATGTCTTTTTTCGGCCTTACTAACTATGTTACTATGTTACTATGTAATGTCATGCTTGGAATCGAAGGAAGATCTCTATTATCAAGTGACCACAAACATACAACATGTTCACACTCCGGGCCAGAAGGGGGAGCTCTAAAACCGGTTTAAGGGGAGCTTCCCTAGATATACATTCTGGTCTGGAGGGAAAGTTAGTTGGTGAGAGGACAGTGAAGCAGGAAGATGTGCTGAGAAGGAGCTCCCTGTCAGATGGTGCTAGAGAGAGATTGCCAGAAGGGAGCTTGTCGAGGAACATCGGCTAAGCGGAGCTGGTAAGAAAGGAGTATAGATGAGCAGATGTGGGAGTCTGCAGCTCCTGGCAGAAAGAGAGATAAAGGACTGAGGGGCCATACAGCCATGAGAAAGAGCTGCAGCTCCTGGACAGAGATAACACAGAAAGACGAACAGATTGTAGTGAGCGTGCAGGAGAGGGAAGCACAGGCGAGTGACAACTGGGGAGGACAGCTGCGATTGGGCTATCTCCCTGCAAAGTGCAGATACCGGTAGCCGGAAGACTGAATTGTGAGGGACTCCAAGACTTACAGCAGAAACTGGCAGGACAGCTGTACTACAATTAACCTGGCCGCCCAAATACCCAGGAGACACAGTGGCGCATAGAGCCTGGGTCGTGATAGAGACCCTTCAAAAAGGCTGGAGCCACCTGTCATACAGGTTTGTGTCCCACCTTTATGGAGTACAGAGAGAACTGTGAGGACCTTGATAGAAGCCACAGGCAGCAAGGGACTACACCAAAGCGCTAGTAGGAAGCCTTTTTTTATCTCAACCTGGTAAAGGGGACTCTGAACTCACTTCCAAGCCGGCTGGACCCTGCCTGTACCTGTGATCTGGTGCCCTGGACTGTTGTTGCCTGCTACCATCAGTAAACCAGTAAACCAAGTAAAGAGACTGCAAACCTGTGTCCTCCGTTCTTTACTGCAAAACTCACCATCTCCATCTAAATATCAGGAGCCCTGGGGACCTCCTTCACCTGTGGGAAGTTATATTATCCTAGCTGCCATAACATCACCGCAAAGGACCCCTTTAAGCAGCGTCGGTCCCTACTGACCGAATACCACAGGTGGCGTCACGAACACAAACTTTATTCAAAACCCCTTTAAGGACATTCCCATTAACATGGGCGCCCAGGGCCACGAACCGGGTTGCCACCACCATGACGTCCCCCTTTAAGCTGACAAGACATGGTACCGAGTACCCCATGGCCCTGGCGGATGTTCCACTACTATTCTAGACAAAGTCAAAACAGAAACATTACTGTGATTGAATTTTGCCAATGTTAAGGAAACTGAACACAAATCCAAATGTGGTACATTCATGCTGAAATTGAGATTGGCGAACAATTTCTGAACAAGTTTACTCATCTCTACCCTTCATGCCATCCTCTAAGATGTTATTTACCAGAAATGAAGAAAATCTCACAAATATAAGTAAAGTGCTGTGCCCTAATGATATGCATTTGGATTAATTATTATAATTATTATACAGCGATGAGCAAAAAGTAACAATGTTTTGAATTCTTGAATTTCAGGCTCCATATTTCACCATCCACTACTGCTTTGATTGTGTGACTACATAATTTTATAGACAATCATCTTGGCAATCTTATGCAAAAATTTGACTTGTAACTATTTAGCATATGATTAGTTATGCAGATTCTTGTAAGGCACTGTATTGTTACTGTTTTGCTCCTAAAAATCAAAAATGTTGCTATTTTGTCAATATTTTGTAAATCCATCTTTGGCCTTCACTTCCGCCTGAACCCTTTTGGGCATACTCTCGATCAGATTCAAACATGTCTCGACAGAAATTTGATACTAGGTTTCTTCTACGCGTTAACAAAGTTGGTACATACTGGTCGACTCACTTGGGTATGTATACAGTTTTTTCTTCAACTCTACCCACAAGTACAAAAAAAAGAGAGTAGAAAACTCACCAACGCTGCTAATGAGATTATCTGTTGGAATGATCCAACACTGCGGGTGCAGTATTCAGGTGGCAGACTTTAGTGATGATTAGGTAATAGAGAAGGAATTTCTGCACAACCATTCATTTGGGTCTTCAATAAAACATCTTTTTCATGCTATCCATGCATGGTTGTGCAGAAATTCCTCCTTTATTGCCTATCTACCCATAAGTGTTCGATTGGTTTGTGGTCTGGAAACTGGCGGCCAATGCAGAACCTCTACTTCATTGTCATTGAACCATTTATTCGCCAATCTCGATGTCTACTTTCTGTCGTTGTCCTTCTGGAACACGATGTCATCTTTTTCATACTCCTAGAACTTGAGTTTACAAAGTATCACATCTTGTAGGATACTCATATATAGCTCAGCATTTAGACCACCATCGATCCTGATCAATTATCCAATGCCTTTGGCTGTGAAACAACCCCATATCATCAGGCTTCCTCCACCGAACTTGACAGTTCCTTCAATTTCTTGATTCATTAGGCCATTTTTCCCTTTTTCCTCCAGACCCATTTGCACCCATCAGAGCCTAGTCTATTGATTTTCGTCTCATCGCACTAAATTACCCATTTCCCCATTTCCAATCTTCTACTGTCCATTTTTCGTACTTTTTTGCAAACTTGAGTTGACATTTCTTATAATAATATTGTAGTTGAGGTTTCTTCACCTTTTTTTGAGCCATCATTCCAGACTCATGTAACGTGCGTTGCGTGCTGCGTGCATGGAAGGCTGTGATCTCACTATGATGAAGCATGTGAGCAGCTTCGAATGCTGTGTTCGCCACACCAGAATTGATAGACCTTGGGGTGAGCCGACTTGTTGACTCCGCTATTTATCCTGGTCGTCCACCTCTTGGCCTTTCAATGGATGGACGGACTTCATTTCGTATTCTTCCAGCTGTCATGGCGCTCACATGATGCAGTTTGGCAATTTAACTTGGACGATAGACCGCTATCGATGAGCTGGACAATGCTGCTTCTCTTTTCTTGGGAAATTTTGTTCATGGATGCTCCTCAAGTTGAAACAGTGACCTTTCGCTTGGGAATCAACCAAATGACACACTGAGATAAGAGGAAATGTGAGAACTAATCGTATGCTAAACAGTTGCAAGTCAATTTTCTGTATAAGACAGCCAAGACGATTGTCTATAAAATGATGGTAGCGTCATGGTCGAAGCAGTAGTGGATGGTGAGATGTGGAGCCTGAAAGTCAGAAGTGCAAAACATTGTTACCCTTTTGCTCATCACTGTATTTATTGACACTTTTTGCATTTTTCTTAAAACTGATCGGTTCTTTTTTTAGGTTTAAGATTTGAATCACTTATTAAGAAAATAATTACATTTTACAATAATTAAAAATACAGTTTGAAATAATAAGTTAAAATAGGATGAATACATACAAACAAGCGGGGCCTGTTACTTTTTGAATCTCGCACTTTCCTTTATTGCAGTCATAATATTCTTTAGAAGTTGGTTCACAGTGAGACAGACAAATCGGCCCCACGGGAGTCAGGACTGAGGTGTAAAAGTCTGTAAAACCATCAGGAATCAGTCTCTGGCAACGTTCTAGAGGAACAGAAAGATCACGATTTACAGACTTAGTCATACTAATTTGCTAAATACAGAATAATAATAATAATAATTTGGTTTTATTATTAAGGACTGAAAGAAAAAAAGCTTTTCATTATATTTTCACTTTATATCTATACTGCCACACTCTATTATCTATCAATCTGTCTATTACCTATTTATTATCTATCTATCTATCTATCTATCTATCTATCTATCTATCTATCTATCTATCTATCTATCTATCAATTACATGTTATCTAGCTATTATCTATCTATATATTATCTATCTATTATCTATCATTTATCAATTATCTATTTATCTGTCTATTGTCTATCTATTATCTATCTATCTATCTATCTATCAATTACATGTTATCTAGCTATTATCTATCTATATATTATCTATCTATCTATTATCTATCATTTATCAATTATCTATTTATCTGTCTATTATCTATCTATTATCTATCTATCTATCTATCTATCTATCTATCTATCTATCTATCTATTATCTATCATTTATCAATTATCTATTTATCTATCTATCTATCTATCTATACAGTCATGTGCAAAAAGTATTTGGATTATTCTAAGATTCAGTTCTAGATATCTGCATAATTTTGTGCTTTCACTTACCGAGATCAGTTAGCAGTGTGGTGTTTTCCACTATTATATCTTCTTTTGTGAAACAGAATTGTGATGAGTCTATAAGAATAAAATGTGCACAAAATTGAGCTGATAAAAAGTGATCAAGGTGCCATAATTATAAGCTGAGGCTCACATTCAGGCCTAGGTGTATTATGACTCTTTACAACCTGCAGGTTGTATGGCGTATTAGTATGGCACCCGCTGCAGATTATGGAAACCCATTGTACTGCCATGTGCCTCTGATATGAACATTGAATTGTGGAACAGTTTTCCGCAAAATCAATTCCGTGGACAAATATTTTTGTGATATGGTAGGATACTATATAAAGGCACAAGATGGCAGTCAAGTAACTGTCATCCCAAAGAAGCCAACCATTGATTAAAAAATTAAATAAATTTTTATTAAAGAAACAAACAAATGAAAAACAATACATATACACTTTAAAAAACTACTTCATTTCTTCCGGATAATACCCCATGGGAAAGCCATGAGAGGCACACTGTATTCTCATCAGACTAATAAAGCACATGTGTAACAAAGTCAAAACCAGCCATCTCACAGAACACATAGAGTTAAATATAAGGTGCTATCTGCATCCACTTTATATCAATTATGTCCCGTGATTATGTGGCCATCCTATATACCATTAAAACCTAACATATCACCATAGAATCCCCACGGTTCAGATGGCAACTGACCGATTACGATAAGAGGTAGCTAGATAGTTAAGATGCTGATATTACCTAAAGCCGATCGTAGATCGTGTGCGTCCACCCTGGCTTTTCCCAGCGCCCCAACGCGCGTTTCGCCCTAGCTTCTTCCGAGGGCGTTTACTATATAAAGGCACCATATGGTAGCACAGAGTACTCTGCTTCCACAAATCTGACCCACAAGACCCTATAGATCATCAAAATAAAAGGCTGTTGTCAACTCTATGGTTTTACACATGCTCCGTGAGCAACTATATGGGTAATTGTGTTTGGTTCTCATGAGTTGTACTTAGCCGCGGTACCAGGCACAGCCCTTCATGTGAACCTACAAGATTTCTCTTGCGCATCACCCCTATTCTGTAACTCTCTTCCCCAACACATCAGACTCTCGCCTACCATCGAAACCTTCAAAAAGAACCTGAAGACCCACCTCTTCCGACAAGCCTACAACCTGCAGTTACCACCGATCGACCAAACCGCTGCACGACCAGCTCTACCCTCACCTACTGTATCCTCACCCATCCCTTGTAGATTGTGAGCCCTCGCGGGCAGGGTCCTCTCTCCTCCTGTACCAGTTGTGACTTGTATTGTTTAAGATTATTGCACTTGTTTTTATTATGTATACCCCTCCTCACATGTAAAGCGCCATGGAATAAATGGCGTTATAATAATAAATAATAATAATAATAACCTGAGGAAATGATAAAGGGGATAATTGTTGCAGTAAGTCCTCCTTAATTATCTGTATGGTTCACGTGTGTCAGTTCACAGTGTGCAGGACAATATAAACCTACACTTCTCTTTTAATTTCAAGACGACTGTAGTGATTTCCAAAGCTACAAAGGACACAGGAGCCAAAGGCTTAAATATAATAGAGAGGAGGGGACTGGTCTAGTGTCTGAATATTTTTTTGTTCTGGTCATTGGACTAACTATCGGGGGGTTTGTATGGGTTCTGAATTAATATTTTTGGATTGTAGAAGCAAGAGTCCAAAAGATGTCATCATAATTGTCTGGGCTGGATGGAAAACAGGTGAAATGACAAGCCACAAAATTAAGGCTACACCTACAAGTCACAAAACAACTGTTATGCATTTTATTGTTCTTTTTAGTGATGTCAACGCTCTGAAGAGTACAATTGTGGTCATTATTTTTGATTCCCCTGAACAAAAAGTAAACCTACCATGTCAACATTTTGCTATAAAGTGTTCATTGAAAATTGCTTGGATATGTATATAAACATATTTTTGATACAGACAAAATAACAAGATAAAAACTTGGCAGGAAAAATGGATTTTCCGGATGAAGCATTTACTTAGTCGAAACGGTTGTTGCTCATTTAGTCTGTGCCTTTGTTCTACATATGTTGAACAAATAACAGTTTTCCTATGAAATGCCAGTGATAAATGTTTCTTTCTACAATCTCTATATTGTACACTACAAGTTTCAAGTTGAAGCCTTTAAAAATTAGCACCCCTTGATCTGAACATATACTCCGAATATATTGATTTACTTGGATGTTTTCCTTTTGCAATGTAGTGTTTTGAGTAGTGCCAGCGGTTTCCATTTTTGACCCAGAAAAAAAGGATAGTCACTTGAAAGCAAAACCTTTACAAATCTTTAATGAACAGCAATAAGACTTTTTTTACTGACCTGAGACCTAAGAGAATAGTATTCTACGATGAGTGAAAATGCAGCAGCTGTCAGCTGTACACTTTAGCAAACACTCTGATGTACAGTATGAGCCACCATAGGTGAATGCACCGACCATGGCCATTTAACCCAATAATAAATAATCTAAGCAGCATCTAGATGGTAATCAAAGCATGGGAGCTCCCTCTTCAGCTTATGCACACCCCAAGATCACAATTGACCCTCAAAATCACAAACTAATCATATTTACAGAGATGCAAAGCTAGGAGGGATAGCTAACATTAGCAAAAACAGAGAAAGGATTCAGAAGGATCTAGATAACCTGGAACAATGGGCAGTGACTAATAGGATGGTATTTAACAGGTAGAAATGCAAGATTCTACATCTGAGAAAGAAACACAAAAAATACATCTACAGAATGGGAGGAATAGGACTAAGTCACAGCACGTGTGAAAAAGAGTTAGGTATACTAACAGATCAGAGACTACACAAGAGTCAACAGTGTGGTGCAGCAGCAAAAAGGCAAACACAGTTCTAGGATGTATTAAGAGATGCATAGAGTCTAGATCACGTGAAGTAATTATCACCCTCTACACCTCTGGAATTCTGTGTCCAGTTCTGGGCACCACATATTACTAAAAAGACATAAAAAACTAAAGCAAGTTCAGAGGAGAGCTACCAGGACAGTGAGCGGACTGCAAAGTATGTCCTACGAGTAACAGTTAAAGGATCTGGGAATGTGTACCTTGCAAAAAAAAAGGCTAAGAGGATTCTTAATATTTGTCTACAAATATCTGAAGGGCTGTCACAGTGTAGAGGGATCATCATTAATTTCATTTGCACAAGGAAACACAAGAAGCAATGGAATGAAACTGAAAGTGAGAAGATACAGATTAGATATTAGAAAAAAACTTTTTGACAGTGAGGGTGATCAATGAGTGGAACAGATTGCCACCAAAGGTGGTGAGTTCACCTTCAATGGAAGTCTTCAGACAAAGGCTTGACAGACATGTTGTTAGGGCTAGCGGAACGCACCAAATAATAAGATAGATAGAGTATGGTGCGTTCGCAGCCCGGGGTCCACCGTGCAGAGATGGAACCTGCTACCAAGTAATGACGGACTATATGGCGGTACTCATAAGTATACACACGTGGGTTAAACCTCACCCAGCGTGAAGGAAGCGATCCTGTTGTGTCACAGGACCGCGGTACCGCACATAGAGCGCGAGCAAGTAGTCAGCGAACTCAACCCCAACTAGGATTGAAGTCCGATTAGACCCTTGATGGCACAACACCGCAACTGGGTGTGTAAGGAAACTCAATAACAATTTTAAGGCACAAGAGTGCATGCGGTGCCGCACTGACGAACGCCACTAACCACCCAGGCTTGGGTAAGGAAAGCACAGAGGAAGTGCACGGCGCTGTACTGGCGGTCACAGCAACTGGACGCTGTAATGTGTGATTAGTGCTGTAGGCTAAGTTGGGCGCTAGATAGCAACCATACACCTTCCGCAAACAGACATTCAATAGGGTAGGGGTATCCAAGGACGACTTGCACTCACAACATTCACACATTAACAATTGTACACTAGCGCATGGCCGTGCGGTCATGCTCAGTTTATATAGTTGCAGCACAGGAAGTGGCCACAGAAACTTTGCCCTTCCAAGACCTGCCAAGAGGACCAATGGAATGTGCTGCAGAGCCTGAGCACATGACCCTCGATCTCCAACGGGAGATCTTGCCCTGGGCATGCTCAGTGTGTGCAGACAAGGACTTAGTCCCAGAGAAGTCCGCTCGCTGCTGACCAGTACTGGCTTTAATGGCAGAAGCTGAAGAAGCAGCAGTAACTCTCAGTACAGAGTGAGACAGAGCAAGACGCTGGGACCGACGTCCTTGCTGAGCCGACTCCACTGCGGCTGGATGAGAATGGGAGACCGCAGCGGAGATGGCTCGAGATTCCCCCTGTGCAGAAGCGGGAACTCGAGACCTAACATTACCCCCCCTCCTAGGGCCCCCCCCCTCCTTGGGCCTCGCTACGCTCGAAGGCAGCAATGAGCTGTGGGGCCCGAATGTTTTCAGCAGGCTCCCATGACCTGTCCTCTGGGCCATAACCCTTCCAATCCACCAGATAGAACTTTTTGCTGCGTACCACCTTGCACCCCAAAATAGCGTTCACCTCGTAATCGTCTGTAGACGAACCCGATGTCCCGGCAGATGACTCGGAAAACCGGGACATGTATACGGGTTTCAAGAGGGACACATGAAAGGTGTCGGTGATACCCAAGCGTGGAGGAAGAGCCAAACGGTAGACCACAGGATTAACCCGTTCGAGAACCTTGAAGGGACCCAAGTAGCGAGGAGCAAACTTAGTGGACTCAACTCGCAGCCTGATGTTACGGGCGGAGAGCCACACCAAGTCGCCAGGAGCAAAGGTCGGAGCGGGGCGCCGATGAACATCGGCGGAGGACCTCATCCTCTCCTTGGAGGCCCAAATGGCATCCTGCATGCGGTCCCAAATGTCCCGTGCCTCCACAGCCCAGTCTGCCACCCTGGAGTCAGCAGAAGATACAGGCATGGGCACAGGAACACGCGGATGCTGGCCGTAATTTAGGAGGAATGGAGTCTGACCGGTGGAGTCGGCTACGGCATTGTTAAGTGCAAACCCTGCCCACGGTAGCAAGGATGCCCAGTCATCCTGCCTGGCAGAAACAAAATGTCGCAGGTATGTGACCAAGGTCTGGTTGGCCCTCTCTACCAACCCATTCGTCTCGGGATGATATGCCGAAGAGAGATTTAACTCAATAATGAGTAGACGACAAAGCTCTCTCCAGAATCGAGACGCAAGCTGGGGACCCCGGTCACTAACAATTTTGTCTGGCATACCGTGTAGGCGAAAGATATGCTTGACGAACAAGACAGCCAACGCCCGTGCAGAAGGTAGCCGTGGAAGAGGCACCAAGTGCACCATTTTGGAAAAATGGTCGGTGATCACCCAGATAATGGGGCAGTTACGAGACTTGGGTAAGCCCACCACAAAGTCCATCCCGACCATCTCCCAGGGCCTGTCCGCCACCGGCAGAGGATAAAGCAAACCAGCTGGCCGTTGCCGAGGAGTCTTGTTCTTGGCGCAAGAGACACACGCCCGAACATACTCTGCGACATCACGAGCCATATGCGGCCACCAGTATGTCCTCGCCAGTAACTCAGATGTCCTTTTGGTACCAAAATGTCCACCCACCCTGGACGAGTGTGCCCAAGAGAGAACCTCCGGTCGCAAACTGGATGGAACAAAAGTCTTGCCCGGGGGCACAGACTCTAGCGAAACCGGGGCCACAGTTCTCAAGCTCTCGGTGGGGACAATAAGCCGAGGCTCCTCCTCCTCCTCCGCAGATGACACAACGGAGCGAGAGAGAGCGTCGGCTCGAATGTTCTTCTCCCCAGAAAGAAAATGGAGGGTGAAATTAAACCGGGAGAAGAATAAGGACCATCTGGCCTGGCGAGAATTCAACCGCTGGGCTGTCTGCAGGTACACCAAATTTTTATGGTCTGTGAAGACTTGGAAGGGAAAACGTGCTCCCTCCAAGAGATGTCTCCACTCCGAGAAAGCCAACTTCATGGCTAGCAACTCCCTGTCCCCGATGGAATAATTCCTCTCTGCTGGTGAGAAGGTCTTGGAGAAAAAGAAGCAAGGATGCTTCCGACCTTGAGCATCCTTTTGGAAGAGGACTGCTCCAGCACCAACAGAAGAGGCATCCACCTCCATGATAAATGGCTTATCAACATCGGGGCGATGTAGGATGGGAGCGCTAGCGAAGTGTGACTTTATAGAGTTAAAGGCCTTGGAGACCTCCTCAGACCACAATTTGGGATTCGCCCCCTTCTTGGTGAGGGCAACCAAGGGAGCTACCAAAGTTGAGAAGTGCGGAATGAACTGGCGATAATAGTTAATGAACCCCATAAAGCGCTGCACCGCTTTAAGAGAATGGGGTTCCTGCCAGTCCATCACAGCCTGTAGTTTAGCAGGATCCATAGCCAATCCCTGGGCAGAGATGATGTAGCCTAGGAAAGGTAAGGACTCCTGCTCAAACATACACTTCTCCAACTTGGCATAGAGGGAGTTTGCCCGTAGGAGGTCGAAGACTTTGCAAACATCTCTCCGGTGGGAGTCAATATCTGGAGAGTAGATGAGAATATCATCCAGATAGACTACGACCGAGGTGGAAAGCATATCCCGGAAGATATCATTCACAAAGTCTTGGAAAACGGCCGGGGCATTACAGAGCCCGAAGGGCATCACCAGATATTCATAGTGCCCATCCCTGGTGTTAAAATCCGTCTTCCATTCGTCCCCCTCACGGATGCGAATCAGGTTGTAAGCACCCCGCAGATCTAGTTTAGTAAATACCCTTGCTCCCCGAAGCCTATCGAAGAGCTCAGATATCAAGGGCAAAGGATACTTATTTTTAATGGTGATGGCGTTAAGACCCCTGTAGTCTATGCATGGACGTAGTTCCCCATTCTTCTTCTGCACGAAGAAGAGCCCTGCCCCAGCAGGTGACACTGACTTCCTAATGAATCCTCTTGCCAGATTTTCCTGGATGTACTGTGACATTGCCTCTGTCTCCGGGAGAGATAGCGGATAGACTCGACCCCGGGGAGGCTCAGCACCAGGCAAGAGATCAATAGGACAGTCATAGGGGCGATGGGGCGGTAGGATCTCCGCCGCCTTTTTGGAGAACACGTCTGCATAAGACCAATACTGCTTGGGGAGAGAGGAAAGATCTGCGGGTACCTCAGTAGTAGCAACCTGAACGCACTCCCTCTGACACCTACCCCCACAAGATTCGCCCCATCCCAGGATTCTGCCAGAGGACCACTCGATATGAGGAGAGTGGTACCGTAGCCAAGGTATTCCCAACAGGACCTCATCAATTCCCTCAGGAATGACGAGCAGAGATATAATCTCCTGATGAGATGGCAACATGGACAGAGTAAATGGGATGGTCTGGTGTGTTATCTGTGAGGGCAGTGTCGACCCATTCACCACTCGTACCGTTACTGGTTGAGATAGCATAACCAGGGGTATTGCGTGACGTTGGGCGAAGGCAGAAGACATAAAATTGCCCTCCGCCCCAGAATCCACGCAGAGCTCTACCGAGTGGGAGAATGAGCCTATAGTAATTGTCCCCTTAAAGGAGAATTTAGAGGCAAACGTCGCCGTGTCTAGTGCACCTCCACCTACTACCACTAGACGCTGACGTTTCCTCGACCGCTGAGAACATCTGGTGGCTAGATGTCCCGACTGCTGGCATACATGACAGACCTTGAGTGCACCTGCGGTCCGGGACTTAGATCCCGCTTGTGACACTTCCCTGGCCTCAGGTGACTCAGGAACCAGGACCGGAGATTCCAGAGGTTTGGCGAAGGTAGGAGCCAGCCGAAACCTCTGCCTACACTGGGCTCGCTCTAACCTCCGCTCGTTAAAACGGAGGTCTATTCGAGTGGAGACAGTTATTAACTCCTCCAGTGTGGCAGGAATCTCCCTAGTGGCCAGAGCGTCCTTAACGTGGTCAGCCAGGCCCCTCCAAAATATGGGGATAAGAGCTTTATCCAACCAATCCAGCTCAGAAGCTAAAGTGCGGAATTGGACGGCAAAATGACTGACCAAGGACTCACCCTGAGTTAATGCCAGCAGTTGGAGCGCAGTATCATGGGTGACTTGAGGTCCTAAAAATACCTGTTTCAGAGTGCTCAGAAACAGCGGAGCACTCTGCACCACATGATCGCCACGCTCCCACAGCGGCGTAGCCCATTCCAACGCCCTGTCCGACAAGAGAGACACTATAAATCCCACCTTAGCCCGCTCTGTGGGAAAACGTGCAGCCAGGAGCTCGAGGTGAATAGAGCACTGACTCACAAATCCCCTACAAAACTTGCTATCACCAGAAAATTTTTCTGGCAGCGGGAGGCGAGAAAATGTCGGAGCAGGGGTGGCAATGGACAGGGTTGCTGCAGCCACGCTAGCAGCCTGTACAGCAACTGCGGTAACATCCACAGCTGAGGTTGCGCTCTCAAGAGCCGCCAACCTACCCTCCAGCTGCTGGATATACTGCAAGGATTGCTCTTTGTCCGTCATTACTAGCCAGACCCTGGCGATAGTGTAATGTTAGGGCTAGCAGAACGCACCAAATAATAAGATAGATAGAGTATGGTGCGTTCGCAGCCCGGGGTCCACCGTGCAGAGATGGAACCTGCTGCCAAGTAATGACGGACTATATGGCGGTACTCATGAGTATACACACGTGGGTTAAACCTCACCCAGCGTGAAGGAAGCGATCCTGTTGTGTCACAGGACCGCGGTACCGCACATAGAGCGCGAGCAAGTAGTCAGCGAACTCAACCCCAACTAGGATTGAAGTCCGATTAGACCCTTGATGGCACAACACCGCAACTGGGTGTGTAAGGAAGCAGAATAACAATATTAGGGCACAAGAGTGCATGCGGTGCCGCACTGACGAACGCCACTAACCACCCAGGCTTGGGTAAGGAAAGCACAGAGGAAGTGCACGGCGCCGTACTGGCGGTCACAGCAACTGGACGCTGTAATGTGTGATTAGTGCTGTAGGCTAAGTCGGGCGCTAGATAGCAACCATACACCTTCCGCAAACAGACATTCAATAGGGTAGGGGTATCCAAGGACGACTTGCACTCACAACATACACACATTAACAATTGTACACTAGCGCATGGCCGTGCGGTCATGCTCAGTTTATATAGTTGCAGCACAGGAAGTGGCCACAGAAACTTTGCCCTTCCAAGACCTGCCAAGAGGACCAATGGAATGTGCTGCAGAGCCTGAGCACATGACCCTCGATCTCCAACGGGAGATCTTGCCCTGGGCATGCTCAGTGTGTGCAGACAAGGACTTAGTCCCAGAGAAGTCCACTCGCTGCTGACCAGTACTGGCTTTAATGGCAGAAGCTGAAGAAGCAGCAGTAACTCTCAGTACAGAGTGAGACTGAGCAAGACGCTGGGACCGATGTCCCTGCTGAGCAGACTCCACTGCGGCTGGACAAGAATGGGAGACCGCAGCGGAGATGGCTCAAGATTCCCCCTGTGCAGAAGCGGGAACTCGAGACCTAACACATGTGTCCGAGATGGTTTAGTGAATCCTGCATTGAGCAGGGAGTTGGACACCCAGAGGTCCATTCCAAATTTAACATTCTATGATTCTATGTTTCTGATGACTGCCGTGGCAATCTAAGGCCAATTTAATTTTTCATTTGTGTTGTTCCACTTCACACTAATTCCTGAAAAGCACCTGAAGGGTTAACAAAATACCTGACAGTAGTTTGGGGGGTTTTCTAATAAGTAGATTTCCCAAAGGCGATTCAAAACTGAATAGGTCCCTTAATAAATACATTTTGCAAATTTCCTTGAAAATATTGCTGCAAAAAATGACAAATTTTGTTGATATAAAATAAACACATGGAAATGGTATTTATTATTTGTTTTGTGTGGCATGACTGTCTGCATTTAGGGTATTAACATTCTAAGTTTGAAAATGGACAATTTTCTGACATTTTTGTTAAAATTTCTGATATTTTCATAAATAAACTAAATTTACAGATATTTTAAAGTATGATGTAGCATGTAAAACAGTCTCAAAATCATGTAGCTATTGTAGTGTGGCTAATGGTCGCATAGTCGAGGGGAGAGAAGTGTAACAGAGAAAGCTTGTCTCAGTTATGTAACCCGGAGTATTTTCCCTTGTGCATGAAAGCACTAAGAGGTTCATTTGTTGCACCTAGGACCGGGTTGTGGGTAGCTATGAGAGATGGGTGGGTCTGGCTACCCACATACCTCACCTCTGGTTGTGGTTACAGCTAGTGATGAGCGAGTATACTAGTTGCTCGGGTTTTTCCGAGCATGCTCGGGTGTCCTCCGAGTATTTGGATGTGCTCGGAGATTTCGATTTTGTCGACGCAGCTGCATGATTTGCGACTGCTAGACAGCCTGAATACATGTGAGGATTCCCTAACAAACAGGCAACCCCAACATGTATTCAGGCTGTCCAGCAGCCGCAAATCTTGCAGTTGTTTAGACAAAAACTAAATCTCCGAGCATATCCAAATACTCGGAGGTCACCCGAGAATGCTTTGGAAAACCTGAGCAATGAATATACTCGCTTATCACTGGTTACAGCCTATATAAATGAGGCTGTTGTTTGGCACATGGTCTGTGTGTTGGGAGAGAGAAGGCCTCCTAAATGTTTGGCTCCAGACTGAGCCTGAATACTGGACACTACCCCTGCCTGTGTGCCCACAGGCCTGGGGGGGGGGGGGGGCAGAGCCCTACTAAAGACATTGTTACTTTGTTTTGCCTAATCAAAATGCTGTTTACTTTCTGTTTGTGCTTCTGGGGTTTGTGAGGCAATAAACCCTCATGAACTTTTAAAGGAACGTGCCTCTTGTTTTACTCCCATTGCACCCGAATGAGTACAATCTGTCACACTGCAGCACTGCAGGCAAATGCAAACTCCACTAGATGGCAGCAGAGTGGAAAGAGGGCTGAAAACATCCTCAGAGGAGACCAGCAGAACTGCAGCGAGGCTACCACCAGGTGGCAGCAGGAAAGTCAGACAAGCCGAGTTGATACCAGAGAGTAGTGCAGCACCAAGGGAAATATCATGAGTATCATGGTTGTTTATTATTTTCAGTTTTTTAGAGGGGAGGAGGATTTTTATTTCAAATAAAGGACTTTATTCTAGTTGGTTTTTATTTACAATATGACTGAGGTTAGTAATAAAGAGATGTCTTTTAGATGCCTCTTCATTACTAACATGTGGGCTTGATGTCAGCAGCCATAACACAGCTGACATCAACCCCACTACCTCACTTTCCATCAGGGCAAGTGGGAAGTGCTGGGCAAAGTGCCAGAATTAGCGTATGTAATAGATGAGCTTTTTTGGGGGGCGACTGTGGGCTGCTATTTTTAGGCTGGGGGGACGATTATCCATTGCCTTTATCAGCCTGAGATTTCTAGACCCCAGCTGTCTGCTTTAGCTGGTTGTCAGAAATGGGGAGATCTCATACTGTTTTTTAAATTATTTATTTAAATAATTTAAAAAATGGTGTGGGGACTCCTTTATTCTTGCTATTTAGCCATGATAAAGCTGACAGCTTAGAGTTGCAGCCCACAGCTGTCAATTAAAGTTAGTGTTGGGCTAACTGTACATCAGGGGTCTCCAAATGCAACATGGTGCCACCGTTGATTCCAGCCAATTTTGCATTCAAAAAGTCGGAGCTCCCTCCATTCTGAGCCCTGCCATGCGCCCAAATAATGGCTTTACCCCACATACGGGGTATTGGCGTACATATAAGAAATTGCACAACAAATTTTGTGGTCCATTTTCTCCTGGTACCTTTGTGGAAATAAGTAAAATTGGTTCGACATTAAATTTTTGGTGAAAAAGTAAAATGTAAATATTTTCCTTCCACATTACTTTAGTTCTTGTGAAGCACCTGAAGGGTTAATAAACTTATTGAATGTGGTTTTGTTTGACAGGAGAAAAATAAGAGTTGTACTAGGTATGTAAAAGGTATAACAAAGTTTATTGAATAGTTCCAGTAATAAAATACACATATATAAGAAGAACAGACATAAACTGATACGTGTGCAAGGATAACACTAAGGTAACCAGGACCCAATACATTCCCTAGTCGATTACTGCCTAACAAGGTAATACATTGTAAAGTGCATGTGCAATGAAGTATGAAGGCATTGGAAAAAATGCCTGCCGCTAAGAGTAAAGACCCCCAGTATGTGCATCCCCACAACGGGGCATCCGTAATTACAGGGAGAGACGGCAGACACTTACCACAGACAAGGGTAGATGGGTCCTGGGCTGGATGTGTAGCAAAAAAGCCCCCCGACGCGCGTTTCGCGTCCTAATCGACCGCTTTCTCAAGGGAAGTGCTTAAACGCTAATCAGTAGGACCTTTTAAGGTCAAAGGGTATATCACATGTTACACACGGGCGAACAACAAATATTGTGGTCCATTTTCTCCTGGTACCTTTGTGGAAATAAGTAAAATTGGTTCGACATAAAATTTTTGGTGAAAAAGTAAAATGTAAATTTTTTCCTTCCACATTACTTTAGTTCTTGTGAAGCACCTGAAGGGTTAATAAACTTATTGAATGTGGTTTTGCGCACCCTATCACAGTGATCAAAATAAAAAAAGTACATCAAACCCCCTTTATCACTCCCTTAGTTAGGTTAAAAAAAATAAAATAAAAAATGTATTTATTTCCATTTTCCCAATAGTGATAGAGTTGGGCTACAGTTAGGGTTGAGCTAAAATTAGGGCTGGGGCTAGGAATAGGGTTGGGCTAAAGTTAGGATTGAGCTAAAATTTGGGTTGGAGCTATGGTTAAAGTTGGGCTCAATTAGAGTTGAGCTAAAATTAGGGTTGGGGCTAGGGTTAAGGTTGGGGCTAGGGTTAAGGTTGGGCTAAAATTAGGGTTGGGCTAGGGTTAGAGTTGGGATTAGGGTTAGGGTTTGGTTTGTTGGTTTGTGGTTAGGGTTATATTTAGCATAGGGATGAGGGTTAGTGGTGTGTTGGGTTTAGGGTTGTGTTTAGGGTTATGGTTAGGGTTGGGATTAGGGTTAGGGGTGTGTTGGGATTAGAGTTAGAATTATAATTGGAGAGTTCCGCTGTTTAGGTACATCAAAGGGTCTCCAAATGTGACATGGTGACACCATTGACTCCAGCCAGTTTTCCGTTCAAAAAGTCAAACAGTGCTCCCTCCTCTCTGAGCCCTGCTATGCGCCCAAACACTGGCTTTACCCCACACACGGGGTATTGGCATACTCAGGAGAAATTGCACAACCAATTTTATGGTCCATTTTCTCCTGATACCCTTGTGAAAATAAAAAAATTGGTTCCAAATTAAATTTTTTGCGAAAAAAGTTAAATGTTATTTTTTTCCTTCTGCATTGTTCTAGTTCTTGTGAAGCACCTGAAGAAACAAACTTCTTTAATGTGGTTTTGCACTCCTTTCGGGGTGAGTTTTTACAATGGTGTCACTTTTGGGTATCTTCTGTCATATTGATCTCCCAAACTCACATCAAATGTGAGGTGGTCCCTAAAAAAATGGTTTTGTAAGTTGTTGTTGTAGAAATGAGAAATCACTGGTCAACTTTTATCCCTTATACCGTCCTAACAAAAAAATATGACGTTTCCAAAATTGTACTGAAGTAAAGTTAACATGTGTGAAATGTTATTTATTAACTATTTTGTGTGACACCACTCTCTGATTTAAGGGAACAAAAATGTAAAGTTTGAAAAGTGCAAAATTGTCGAAATTTTTGCCAAATTTCCATTTTTTTCATAAATAAACGCAAGTTATATCAAAGAAATTTTACCACTAACATGAAGTACAATATGTCCCTAAAATTCAGTCTCTGAATCAATGGGATACATTGAAGCATTCTAGAGCTATAACTTCATAAAGTGTCAGTGATTAGAATTGTAAAAATTGGCTTGGTCATTAAGTACCAAATTGGCTCTGTCACTAAGGAGTTAAGAGATTGACAGACTCCATGTATGGTAGGCTAACCACTGGTACTGAGAAAAGGGGTAGCTATATTGTCACTGACTTTTTTTAATGTCAGTTATTTGTTGAGTTGTGAGTTATTTGTTTCTTATTCTCACTGTAACAGATGAAATGAAACAATTGAGATGCAAAAATTTAAATTTTTCATTTGGTTGCATAATAATTCTGCACCCAAAGATATTTTTCTAAAAAAACACAAAACCTCACTTCTACTTTCTTACACATTCAGGTTTCAGGTTTCTTAACTTTTTGGGTTGACTATTACAGCAGTGAAGTTGTTCAATAATAAAATGATCAAAAACACAAATTGCTTATGGACTGTGCACACAGTCTCTTATTTTGAGAACATCCAACTCTTTGGCATTGGCAATCATATTCTGTGGATTTCGGAACAGAATAAATGAGGAGGGTGACTAGCAATGATATAGTTAATGATAAACTTGTAAGTTATGAATAAGACACTCCTCTTGAGGAATAACAAATTTAATATGCATTTCAAGTAATCCATAATGCATGAAGTAAAGACTTACCTTCCATATCGCAATTTCCTGCCTTGAGGTCAAGCAATGTTCTTACATCTTTCAATATCCTATCATAATTCATACTTAGATTTGAGTCAAGTGTATTTTCTATGTCCAGAAGGACCACATGATAAACAATGATGCCGCCTGATCTAAAATAAAAAAAAAAAACAGAACAATGGATGATTTGCACAGAGCAAGGATTAATCATTGGTGTCAGGAAATAGGAAAAATGTCTTGTTGTCCCAATTGCACTTCTGTAACTTTCCACTGCATCTGCTGACACAAAAGCAAATCCCTATGGCAGACATAAGCTGTGGGCTTTCTGACTCCCCTCCTCACACTGCCCGCCACCTCTGTGTAATCCTATACTCCTTTCCCCCTCCCTCAGGAATGCTTTTGTTTGCAGCCATGCGTCTTCTGAGTTGTGTGAGAATTAGTCATGATGAATAATTCAACCTCAGGTGGTGTCAGAGGTATGAAAGTTATATATTGGAATGTGCAACAATAGGGCTACACACCCATGCATTTTCTAAGCGCAGCGCCTAGCAGAAACAGAGAAATGGATTACTGCTTAATAGGGGCTCATAATCGTGTTTATATTTAAATGAACCCCCATGTCATGCTGATCATAATCATATCTTTGTATTTCTTCTACGAGGTTCATGCGCCAAGTTATGGTTAGAGATTTCTTTTCATAAGTTTGAAAAATGGGAGTATTCAGCCTCCAAGTGAGTTCACCACCTTGGCTTTTGGCACAGGCATAAGATAGTGAGACTACATTTTTCACTAGCTTTTGTCCAGGAGACTAGCTGAGAGACGCTCTGTAATGCATCTTGATGTATTGCCCCTCCCCCGCACTTCACGGTCTGCTATGAAATGATATGAAAGAACTGTAAGTCTATTGTCATCTTCTTTCCCCTTTATTTTTGTAATTGTCTGTATATACGATGCTTGTCTCCTTTTATAATATCTTGTTATACTTTTGTAAACACTGCCTACCTTTTGGAGTAAAACATAAAATTACTAGCTTTGCTTCTCCTTGCTCTATAACGTACTGTCACATTCACTGAAGTAAATTACGCTCCTAATTGGGTTGGTTCCTGACCCATTATTAAGTCAGGAATAGAAGCTGGTGGCAGTCGGAAATGTCCTGAGCCATTGGGAAAACTGGTAGCAACGGACGGCATTGATAATTATTGTACCTGCCTGAGTGGGAGTCGTTATATCGCCCTCGCTGCAGTGTGCCCATTAACCAGTACATAGTAAGACAGCCTATCTGGTGACTAATTATCCTAGGTGCATTACCCTGTCTGACCTGAGGGTAATGGGAGCGCCAGAGAGCTGCAAGTTCCAAATCAGAACTGGGAAGTGGGATATAGATAAATCCCCTTCAGAAAAGAATTGGGGCCAACCAAATAACCCCGATTCATGACATATTGGTGGCAGCAGTGGGATAATCAAAAATATTCCCCCTGTGATTCATGACATATTGGTGGAAGCGGTGAGATGATTAAAATATTCCCCCTGTGATTCATGACAACTGGGGGAAACATTTTTTTAAAGTTGACAAGGATGCCAAAATGTATGTGTCAGTAAGGAAGTTTGGACAAAAAATTGAACACCTATTTACTTTAATTAGTGATGACAAATGTCAAGATTCTCTAGTTTCATTGTCAAGAGCGAGCTGTTGCAAGTATGTAATTTGTATGCCTCTGGACACATTTTGACTAGATGTTCATGGTCTTGCTCAATTCACTTGTGCATTACATTACATCCTTGAGTACTGAAAGAGTTAGCAGAGTAAATTGCAGAACCACTAGCCAGAATCTGGGAAAATTTCTGGAGAACAGGAGATGTCTCAGAAGACTAGAGAAGGGCAATTGTTGTCACTATCCTCAAAAAAGGAAAGAAGATGGAACCAGGAAATTACAGGCCAGTGAGCTTTACTTCAATACCTGGAAAGATAATTGAAGAAATTATTAAACAGCATGTATGTAAGTACTTAGATAAGAGTACAGTAATTAACCACAGCCAGAATGGATTTGTAGAAAACAAGTCATGCCAGACTAATCTAATCTAATTTCCTTCTATGATGGAATCACTGACTGGGTGGATCAGGGAAATGTGGTAGATAGAGTATATCTCGACTTCAGCAAAGCATTTCATAAAGTATCTCATACTATCCTTATTGAAACACATTACCAAATATGGGATTGATAAGGCTATGTTTAGATTAATGCATAACTGGCTCAGTAATCATACTCAAAGGGTGGTAATAAATGGTTGCACATCCATTTGGAAGAGAGTTTCAATTGGGGTACCACAAGGCTCTTCCTTGGCCCCAGTGTGATTAAACATTTTTGTAATTGATGTAGATAAGGAAACTGAAGGTAAACTAATCAAATTTGCAGATGATGCAAAGCTAAGAGGGATAGCTAACACTAGAGAAGACAGATAAAGGATTCAGAAGGATCTAGATGAGCTTGAACACTTAGCAGCAATTAATAGAATGTTATTTAACAGGGAAAAATGCATGATTCTATAACTGGGCAAGGAAAATGAAAATTACATCTACAGAATGGGAGGTATAGAACTTAGCAACGGCACATGTGATAAAGACTTGGGTATACTAATAGATCACAGACTGCAAATGAGTCAATAGTTTGTTTCGTCATCAAAAAAGGCAAATGCAGTTCAGGATGTATTAAGAGAAGCATAGAATCTAGATCACGTGAAGTAATTATCCCCCTCTAGTTCTCCTTGGTTAGGCCTCATCTGGAATACTGTGTCCAGGTCTGGGTACCACATTTTAAATAAGACATTAAAAAGCTGGAGCAAAATTGGAGAAGAGCTACCAGGATGGTGAGCGGACTAAAAACTATGTCCGACGAGGAACAATTAAAGGATCTTTTTAGCTTGCAAAAAAGAAGGCTAAGAAGAGACTTAATAGTTGTCTACAAATATCTGAAGTGATGTCACAATGTAAAGGGATCATCCTTATTCTCATTTGTACATTGAAACACAAGAAGCAATGGAATGAAACTGAAATGGAGAAGATACAGATCAGACATTAGAAAAAACTTTTTGACAGTGAGTGATCAATGAGTGGAACAGGTTGCTGCGACAGGTGGTGAGTTCTTCTTCAATGGATGTCATCAAACAGAGGTTGAACAGATATCTGTCTGAGATGGTTTAGTGAATCCTGCAATAAGCAGGGAATTGGACACGATGACACTGGAGGTCTCTTTCAACTCCAACATTCTATGATTGTAGGCCAGGCACGTCTAGTTGGAACGTGGTCAGAAGTATGCAAATCAGATACTTGCAGTCACATGACTTCTCACGCTTGCCAGTAAAACAAGAGGATCCTGACAGTTACATGAGTATACATGATCAGCAAGAAGAATTTGAGGATTTAATAGTAAAAAGAAATGCTGAATGATGTACCCTGCTTCAAGGATTTGTTCATCTTGGTACCAGGAAACTTTAACATTGAAAGCATTTACCTGTAGAGAGGACAAAACATACATGTAAAAAATGTAACCTTTTATCAATTCTGCAGCTCATATTTTGTGATCTTTTACCTCATCTTTAATTTTTTTCCCAACATCATCATAATCTGCAGTTTGAAACTCAAAAATGTCATTTTGATCCAACATGTCCACGGCTGGGCTAAAAAACACAGGAGATTTACTTAGTGCAATGACTAAACATGGAAGAGATTTTCCTGAAGTTTACAAATATGCTTGATGTTATCTCATTGAAGGAGTTGTCAAGTATTAGGAAATCTCTCATTTTTCATGTTTGTCCCCATTAAAACAAAAACATTAATACTCACCTCCCGTGCCGGCGCTATTGCAGACGTGTCCCTGAGATTGGTATGACATGTGAGCACCGATTAGGCCCAGGGCTCCCATGTCATAACATTCTCCTGTGAGCCCCAGGAATACGAGTGATGACTCCACTGAAACGACACGTGCGCAGGGCAAACACTCAGTTTGAGTGGACAACCCCTTTAAGAGACGTGGAGCCAAAGTTTCTCTGGTGTGTAGTGAATATGTTGTACTTGCAAGAGTGTAACATGGAGATCCTGAACCCCAGTGAAAAATTTGTAATAGGATTACCCTACTGCAACATGCCTACTCAGACAATAGGGTTTAAGTGAAACTGCTATCTCTGCACACTCTGTAGCTACATATCTTTTTACGTATAAATGAAAAAGACTAGTGACTTGGTAATTCTATTGGGCAGAAATTATTAGTCCCAAAACTTTTAGTCTATAATGCATGGACAAATTTTACAAATGACAGTCTAAAAGGCTCAACTTGCCTACATTGCATAGTTCATTCGAATAGAACAATTAATAGAGAACAACGTCATGGTAAGAAGAATGGAAAGAACAAAGCAAAGAGGAAGACTAGCAATCCAATGGCTTGATACTATCACTATAAAGGTGCAGAAGACCCTTGTGGACCTATCTTTGCGTGCACAAGATCAACCTTCCTAAAGAGCATTCATCCATCAAGTCGCCATGGCTCAAGATCAAGCTAAAGTCTCCCAGCCATTTTGGTCACTGAAGATGATAGAATTAATGCACCGCTAATCAACTTTGGTTCAAGTTTCATGAGCTTTTCGGGTCTCTGCCCACTCTATCATGGGGTCCTATTGTCACTCTTGGTATCTCCTTCCCCTTTTTTTGCCCTTTCTTAGGACCTCTTGGAGTTTTTTGAAGAGGGGTTTATTTTTTGAGTATCTGATCTTATACTTTATGTGTGCTCCCTGGTATAAATTTTAATTGATTAGTCCTGTACGTCACTCTTGTTATAGACTTATTGATCCATATTTGAGGATTATAATTGTCTACATGTAGCTAGCTCTCTTTCAGTTATGACATTTCTTTATGGGTTCTTGAAAGACAGTAGGACGTACTGTATTTAGTGACAATGTTAGAATCTTATACATGGGTTCCCTGTTGTCTGGAGGAAGTCGGAGATGTAATCTATATCCCCTTTGTCCTCCGGGTTACTTAGGTGATGTTGGATTAGGTAACAAATCAGTTGTACCTAGCACATGTTCCAGATGTGACGTGTGTGTGTCACCAATCATGTTGTGTGTTTCAGGTCCCAAAAACGCATGTCAAACTTCGGATGCGTGGCTCGTGATCCAGAAGTGACGTCACTCGCCACGGGCTGTGGGAAACTGGCGACAATCCTGCCCGGTAAATATAAATTGGGTTATCTCCCTTCTAATATGGCAGCATTTATCTCTTAAACCGCATATAGGCAATGATTGATTGCACAAATGGGATGAGGAGCCACACTCTTCAGTACCGTGCCCGTTAAGAATCTTTGAGATTTAGCACATCTGGAGATCCGGTCCAAGGGACCTGCATTCACCTAGGTTATTCAACATTTGGACATAGCTGCGCTGCCCATCAGAGTGGGTGAGAACGTTCCTTTCACTTTACTATTTACCGCTACCTATCCTCCACTAACGTCTTTGTCATTTTAACCATAGTGCTGTGTGAAAAAGCATTTCCCCTGTTCCTGATTTCCTATTCCTTTGCATGTTTGTCACACACTTAAATGTTTCAGATAATAAAAAAAAAGGTAATTATTAGACAAACATAACACAAGTAAACATAACATGCAGTTTATAAAATGAAGGTCTATATTATTATGAGAAAAGGAAATCCAAACCTACAGGGCCCTGTGTGAAAAACCGATTGCCCACCACCCTTAAAACATAAATTAACTGTGGTTTATCACATCTTTGGGAAGCTGAGTTCAAATTCTCAAGCCACACGCAGGCCTGATTACTGCCACACCAGTTCTCAATCAAGATATCACTTAAATAGGACCTGCCTGACAAAGTGAAGTAGACCAAAAGGTTCTGAAAAGCTAGACATTATGCTGTGATCCAAAGATATTCTGGAACAAATGAGAAACAAAGTAATTGAGATCTATCAATCAGGGAAAAGTTATAAAGCCAATTCTCAAGCTTTGGGACTCCAGTGAACCACAGTGTGAGTCATTACCAACAAATGGTGAAAATATGGGTCAGTGGTGAACTTTTCCAGTACTGGCCAGTAGACCAAAATTACCCTAAGAGTGCAGCGATGACTCATCCAAAAAGATAAATAAAACATGAGCACTACTGGAAGGGTGCACAGGTAGGTTCCCACACCATGTCACATCAATATAAAGAGAACCTGGCACTCAACTTAAGTATAGGAAGCTCAGTATTTATTGTGTAGTACCAATAAACGTTACGGTCTAAGGCGACCTTCTTCTGTAACGTACTTATAGACTTGGAAAAAACAGTAGTGGTGATCAGATTAAATCCTGATCCATTATGCTTCTTACTACTGGTAGAGCATCCAACAAGAAGGATGGAAAATAAACTGCTCACTGTGGGTCCGGGGTATGACGCGGAGTCCACTGCTTGTCAGTACGGTGGACTCCGCATCATACCCCAGACCCGCAGTGAGCAGTTTATTTTCCATCTTTCTTGTTGGATGCTCTACCAGTAGCATCCAACTGGCATCCAAGAGGTAATTTGCAAATTCAATTTCTAGGAGGAGCAGGCATGGAGTATAAGCCTCCTCACTCTGATATGCCAGGCCTGGCTTTTCACTCTCTGCAAGTAGAAACGTTACCCTCTAGACCACACTTTCAAAGATGAAAGTTAGAAGAGTAAACTTGGGGTAGAGACTGATCAAGAAAGGGATGCTTGGAGAATTGAGATTACGGGCACACGGGATCTTTAAAAAGGATTAGAGGTTGTAACTAACAACACGTTACAGTAAAACACAACGTCGATTGACGTACCTCACTTTAGTGATTTCCACACCGATGTATCCTGGAACATCAGCATAGACAGCAGCCACCTGCATCAAGAACAAAAATATGGGAAACATTGATGTTTATAAAAAATAAATAAAATTAATGGATTCTTGGCTCATGTTTTATGATTCCTTACCTCTTTTTTAAAATCACTCTCAAATGCTTTATATTCAGTAGTTTCTTTGTTACCTAAATTTTCATTAAAAATCTTATTTGGAAATGTCAGCGTCACATTCACACTTGCTTCAACTGTTTCCCCTACAAGATGCAATAATAATAATTATTAAAGGAAAACCGATGTAGATGAGTTGTCAGATGCAGAAAGGTTGGGGTTATAACTGTGTTTTCATGTAGGACTGTGCATATTGTGCTTTATTACTCTGTCCATTACCTGTAATATGATGCTGGGGCTGATTCTTGCATCCAACCTATGTTAGTGCTGGATAATAAAAACTAATTTATTTCTAATTGTTTTTCGTATATTCTTCCTATGACGTGGGGCGAGTAGTGTAGCCTGAGGCTTCAAATGCTTTTGAGAAAATTTAGAAACAAAATGGGAATTTACGGTGGACGGATACTAGGGTGAGCCTTCCACACGACCCCCGAATGACAGTTTGTGGTTCTACCCTCTCTCTTGTCTCATAAATTCATAGCCTCGGGGAAACATAATATTCTGACAAGTCACACATCCAACCTTTACCACCACCTTCAACACACTTGACAAATGTATCTCAAATCTGCTCCTTCCTTTGTTAGTGGTTTCTTCCATCAACTTCCTGTAGACTACTGTGAATACTGCTTCCCTGTGGTCCATTATTTACCACTCTTACACCTTCCAAATGGTCGTAAATTCTGGTGCCTGGTCATTCAAACCCTATAAACCTTTTTCCCTTCTGCCAATACATTCGTTGTCTACCCTTTGCCTAAATAATCCAGTTGAAAATATTAATATTGACTTAGGTACCTGTCTATAAACCATCCCCTCCTTACATCTCTGGTATAATCTCTCATTAGATCCTCACGCGTGATCTAAAGTCCATCTCTGACCTTATCTTCTGATATCTCTTCTCACGTGATCCCCTTCTCCCCTCACCTGTTATCTCTGTCCCCCATCCTTGTACATTGTGAGCTCTTACAGGCAGAGATCCAGTTTGTCTCTCCCTTAGTTTGTGTTTATTGTACATGTTGTTCTTTTCTAAAACTAGTGTTCCTTTGTGAGTCCGAGACATAACTTTTAATATGTGCATAAGAATGAAAAGCAATCGGACACACTACGTATAACAACAACATTCCTGAGGAAGACACGCCGAAACGCGCGTAGGGGCGACAGGTCGGGGTCCACACTTATCTAAAAATGTAGGTATTTGCCTTTGTACTGCACAGCACTTTTTCTTTTGACACAGCAGGCACTTTAAAACTTTCTTATGTATATATATCCTTACTCTCCATCTCAATTGAGCATGCCACATGCGGCTATGGAGACCTTGAATTGTTAAATACACCTTATAAATTTCACTGCACTGATGCATCTGTGTCTTTCCTGCTGCTATTGCTTTTTATTTGCAGAAGCATTAACCCTTAATCAACTTATCATGCTATGCGTTAACAATATGCAGCACAGGTATTTATCTCTATTTTGTGTGCAATTACCTGGCATTTTCTTTTGGCTATACCTTCATTTTATTGCTCCATAGTTTGTTCTGCATTTTTGGTAGTGCTACTTTGTTAAAACGATTTTAATTTTATTTATACTAATAAAAGAATGTTTTATATGGTTTAATATACTCTTTTGTCCCTCTCATTAATTTCATATATTGGGTTGGGACCCCAGGTGTGGAACATATCGATAGAGTTTTGATATTGTATTTATTGCTGTAACATCCTTTTGGAAACCTTTGTGTATAACTTTTAATATGTGCATAAGAATTAAAAGTAATCGGTCACACTACATATAACAACCCAAGACAATACTAGGTAGTTAAAAATAGAGTTAGTTACTAAGTATTAACACTACAGCCAAAGGGCCTTCAAAGGAGTCATAAAAATACCCCCTAGGTTGCCTTTTAAAACCATAAGCTGGATCCAAGAAGTATGGTTTCTCCTTGCGGAGAGTGACATGATAAGAGTTCTAGTCCTCTTCCTCTCTGAAGAGACAATTTGCATATTTCCCAGAGGAGCATTGCGGCTTTAAGTCTCCTCACCTCGACATGCTTATCATGTCAATCTCCGCAAGGAGAAACCACACTTCTTGGATTCCGGTCAGACGCCTCTCAATCAGCCAAACCAGATCTCCACTTTGCACTGATGAGGGGCAGTACCCCGAAACACAGTGTCTGCAAATTGAGATTCTGGTTTGGCTATTATCCTAAGTCATGTGACAAGGCTCGTTAAAGGGTCAACATTGACTATTAGGATTGCTACTTCCAATAGGTGGTGTCACGGTAATGCAAAAACCATAGCTGATGGATTTTTGCACATCTGACCATGGTCCTGAAAGTACATGGCAGCTGTAAACCCCCTCTCTTCCCCCCCCTCCCCCCTGAATACAACAAACCAGCCCTATGGCAGACACTGGGTAACTTGAAGCTAGTGTGTGAGCAGGGTGTGGCTTTAAACTGCAGGTGACCAATCCTGCAAAGCCACCTGTTGTCCCTCCCTTCTCAGTCAGGATTTCTTTTGTCTACAGAGTCTTGGAAGGTAAATATCTTTGACCTTGGTGAATATCATTAACCAGCCCTTTAGTGATGTCACGAGGTTGCAGTTTTTAAGTTTCTGCACTTCACCCAGCATTCAGTCTTAGTCTGAGTTTTTTGCCTGAGGAGCTGTACTATGCACTGGGACATCTGGGCGCTACCTGCCAGCATGGTTTGCCTGCAATGATCTGAGAACATGTGAGTTTTACCTTTTCTCATTTAATCCTGTTATGTTATAATTACCTTGTACATATATTCAATTGTCTCTTTTGTAACATCCTTGTAATATTTTTTTATAAACACTGCCTTATCTTTCGGAGTAAAATATCTAAATTACTAGTTTCGTTCTCCTGTTCTAAAATGTACCCTAAGTCTTCTGAAGGGAATTACGCTAGTGTTTTGGGTTAGCTTCGGACATGTTTAATCGAAGCTGGTGGCAACATACCTTGTTCTGGGTATTTGGGAGTCATTGTAGTGACGGCGGCGTTGATAATTATTGTTCCTGCCTGAGTGAGAGTAGTTATATCGCCTCGCTGCAGCGTGCCCAATAGCCAGTACATAGCAGGCAGCCTTTCTGGTGACTAATTACCTTAGGTGCAGTACCTAATCTGACCTGAGGGTCAGGGGGGCGGCAGAGAGCTGCAAGTTCAGGCAGAACTGTAAAGCGGGATATACATAAATCACTACAGTTCGTGTTATATTGCAGAGCAGGGGGATAACTAAAATAAGGCCCTGCTCTAAACTAAGAGGTCAATAGCCTTGTGTGTTTTCATCACAGTGTAGCAGTGGAGGGATAACTAAGATAAGCCCCCTGCACATGTGATAGCCGTCTGTTCGCCTAAAGTAACCCCGATCCGTGACATAGGGGTGACAGTCATGGTGTGAATCGTGACAGGTGGCACTAGAGTTCTAGTCCTCTTTCTCTCGGAATAGACAATTTGCAAAACCATAAGCTGTAATAATTATGACTGTGTGGAAATGATTGGATAACAAATCAGTAGGTAGATGATATGATCCAAACAAAACAGCTGCTGTGCTAACCACCAGTGGGCCAAAGTGGATATTTGAACCCTGATATATATATATATATATATATATATACTCCCTAAGAAAAAATTGGTAAGTTTGTCTATTACATCAACCAAAAATCCACCAGATACTGCTCCTGTGTTGTCATCGACAACCACAGTGGGAGAACTAAAATGAAGGCTGATGATACACAATCAAGTGTTATAAATGTGCAGCTAGAAAGAAACCAAAGGTGAGTATGCTATATCTATTTTGCATGCATGCATTTAACAGAGTCATGTCCATCAAAATATGGAGCTATCTTGCCCAGGTTCCAGTCTTAGTCCGTGTTGTAAGGTATTCAACCCTTATTACTGCCCATCAGGACGCAGAGCTGATTCAAAACTCCATTAGGCGTCCGTTCTCAAGGTATAGGGTATCCTAACAGACCAGGAGACCACCACCCAACGCGTTTTATCCCACACTGGGACTCATCAGGTGATCCAGTAGTCTAGAGAGGAGGGCCGTACCCTCAGCTCCTGTGCGTGACCTAATTGTGCGGGCTCCTTTTTAAATGACCTCTCCTGACGAAGCTGCAGGTACAGCGAAACGCGCATCGGGGTCATCTGGGCACCGCTGATCCACCTATGCTATGGCTGCAGGTAATGGGCACACATCAATTGTTATATGATAGATGGGACTTGACCTATGTTTAGCATTACTACCTCTTATACGATAGATAGGTATTGGTCTATTGGTGATGTGACACTGTCATTACACTGGTATGGTTTGCATATGGCCCACCTCCATTATTGTACGGGGAGATAGTTTACCGCAGCATGATCATCATCTTTAATATTTTGGGTATTATACTCCACTAGCACAGGTGGTGTTGGGCGGCCCCAGTTTTGTATGTCTCTGTTGTGAGATTATATAGTCTATGGGCAGCAGAGTCCTTGGTATTTTATCTCTGTTGTAACTATTTATATTTTATCTTTAGTATACAAATATATATATATATATATATGTGCACTGTCACTGTGTAATGTAATTTTCTAGGATATTAATAAATGATTTGTTATTTCTATCAATTTCTGATCGTGTTTACTTCACCATCTCTATTGGTTATAGTTGTTGAGTTGTGGAGAGGATCGTTTTTATAGAGGAGTGGTTTTGGTGGTATTTAAATGACAAAATGGCCTGGTTCCAGATGCCATGTATATCACTTCCACTTGTTAGCCCGCGTGTGCAAAAACAAAATAGTAGTGAGCGCCTCTGTCATTTGACAGGGGTATGTCGTTTACTACACTTCCTCCATGTGGATGGCAAAAGTTAACTCTGGCACCGAAGAGGCAAGCGGCAGAAAAAAGATTCTGGGAGGTGTGTCCTTTACATCATCTCCTCTCCGTGGAACGCAAGTGTTGTATATCTGGCACCATGGATGCCATACGCATGACTTACATACAATTAGGCATGTGATTAAGCGCTCTCCAGGTATCTATGCCAACCTGTTGACTAAAGTGGTGACGTGCATGTAACTTCCACTTATTGGACAGCAAGTGCATATGCCATTGTGCTGCGCAAACATTCCATTTTTCTAGAGCCTAAGATGACAGTACATATATTAGCCTAGTGGAAGGGAAATCTAAACTAGGGACCTCAGCTCCATATTCCAATATATCCCAATAGACAAAAGGTAAATTAATTAATTGACTAGAATAACTGTTGTCTGGGACAAAATTTAACAAAGTGTATCACAAAACAACCAAGCTAATTTCTCCATCTCCAATCATACAAATGTATTGGTGAATACAAAACTACTTGGTGTTAAAAGTGTGGGGAGACTAAATGGAACCCCCTTAAAAGAATTTCTGATAGTTCCCACAGGGGAGACAAACAAAAAAACACCAGTCAACTGAGTGAAATGACGGAGAGGAGAATAATCACTAAGAGTTTTTAATAATAGTGTAAGAAGTAAATAATCATGCTAATTAGTAGCCCACAGAAAGCCACATCTGTGCCACGCAGAGGGCATAAGAAGATAGGAAAGACTAAACTGTCCCAAACTAGACACAATTAGTGACCCTACCTAGTAGGTGAGTTTGGCACCCCTTTTTTCTGTTCATTGGTGCCCTCACTCCTCCTCATCTTTCCCTCCATAATTAACCCTACACCTAAAGAAAATAGCCAAATGTCAGCTGTTCGTTTAGACCCAGCGGAGACACGGTTCTCGCCCTTAATTCATATACCCATGATACAACCGATCTCCTCACCAAGATTGAGGGGTTGGTTTTTGAACAAGATATGATCATGGCATGTCTTAGTGTTGAGGTACTGTACTCCTCTATTCCACACACCAAGGGTTTGGAAGCTGTTTAATATTTCCTGAGTAGTAGGGGATATCAGTTTTGGACTTTGGATGATTTGATCTTTGAAAGGATTAAATTCTTTTTCTAACCAAAACTGTCTTTATGTATGACTCTAAGTGCTTCCACCAGCTCAGGGTCACAGCAATGGGGAGCCCTTGTGTCCCCTCATACGCTAATTTGATCCTGGGCTGGTGGGAGGAAACAGAGGTCTTTGGTGAAGGAACTACCAGCGGAAGTGAGTGCATCATCTTATGGCTTATATACATTGAGGATATGTTCATCATTTAGCGGGGTTCCATTTACAGTTTCAAAAAATCTGTTGATGTCCTCAATATTAACCCCTTACCGACATCAGGCAGTTTGCGTTTAGTTGGACCATCATTTATTTTTCAACAGGACAATGACCCCAAATACACCTCCAGGCTGTGTAAGGGCTATTTGATCAAGAAGGAGAGTGATGGGGTGCTACGCCAGATGACCTGGCCTCCACAGTCACCAGACCTGAACCCAATCGAGATGGTTTGGGGTGAGCTGGACCACAGAGTGAAGGCAAAAGGGCCAACAAGGGCTAAGCATCTCTGGGAACTCCTTCAAGATTGTTGGAAGACCATTCCCGGTGACTACCTCTTGAAGCTCATCAAGAGAATGCCAAGAGTGTGCAAAGCAGTCATCAAAGCAAAAGGTGGCTACTTGGAAGAACCTAGAATATAAGACATAATTTCAGTTGTTTCACACTTTTTTGTTAAGTATATAATTCCACATGTGTTAATTCATAGTTTTGATGCCTTCAGTGTGAATGTACAATTTTCATAGTCATGAAAGTACAGGAAACATCTTTAAATGAGAAGCTATATATATATATATATATATATATATATATATATATATATATATACTGTATATATATATATATATATAAATATATATATATGTATATACTAGATGGTGACCCGATTCTAACGCATCAGGTATTCTAGAATATGTATGTATGTATGTACATCGCGCTGTGAGTGGGGGTTAAATTCCGCTTTAATATCGCTGATTGGTCGAGCCCGGCTGGCCGATCAGTGAAGAGTGTTTCAAATCTGGCACCAATTAGCAGCCGGACTGTGCCTTTCGCTGATTGGTCGCAGCCGGCCGGGCACGACTAATGACAGAAGAAGTGTTTAAATACCACGCCAATAACGCTGATTGCAAGATAAGTGAAAGCAGTCAGAGAGGAGCGCAGAGGAATTGACCCAGGGAAGGGGAGATGAAAGGGAGTTGTTGAGCACCACCGCAGCTCCAGCTGAATACCTCCAAAGGACGATAAGAATGTGTGTCAAACAGAAATCAGTCCCAGGAGCGCTGAAGGAAACTCAGACAACATATGTCGTTTGCCATAACGCGTTTCAACGGTAAACACCGTCTTCTCCACCTGAAGAAGACGGTGTTTACCGTTGAAACGCGTTGTGGCAAACGACATATGTTGTCTGAGTTTCCTTCAGCGCTCCTGGGACTGATTTCTGTTTGACACACAATAACGCTGATTGGTCACGGCCGGCTGTGCGCGACCAATCACTGAAGCGGTGTTTAAATCCCATGCCAATGTCGCTGATTGGTCGTGGCCAGCCGGGCACACAACCAATCAGCGAAGCATGGTTTAAATCCCATGTCAATTCGCGGCTGGACTCCATCGGTCACTGATTGGTAGCAGCCAGATGTCGGGGGTTCGGGGTGCTGGATGTCAGGGGTTCGGGGTGCAGGATATAGTACAGCCACGTAGTATATAACACAGCCATGTAGTATATAGCACAGCCACATAGTATGTAGTATATAGCACAGCCACGTAGTATATAGCACAGTCACATAGAATATAGCACAACCACGTAGTATACCACGTAGTATATAGCAGCCACATAGTATATAGCACAGCCACGTAGTATATAGCAGCCACATAGTATATAGCAGCCACATAGTATATAGCACAGCCACGTAGTATATAGCACAGCAACGTAGTATATAGCAGCCACGTAGTATATAGCACAGCCACATAGTATGTAGTATATAGCACAGCCACGTAGTATATAGCACAGCCACATAGAATATAGCACAGCCACGTAGTATATAGCAGCCACGTAGTATATAGCACAGCCACGTAGTATATAGCAGCCACATAGTATATAGCAGCCACATAGTATATAGCAGCCATGTAGTATATAGCACAGCCACGTAGTATATAGCACAGCAACATTGTATATAGCAGCCACATAGTATATAAAACAGCCCACGCAGTAAATAACACAGCCCACGCAGTATATAACACTGCCCACGTAGTATATATCAGTCATGCAGTATATAACATAGCCCACGTAGTATACAGCAGTGTGGGCACCATATCCCGGTGGATGGTGGAAGGTGAGAATAGCACCATTTTTTTTTTAATTATTTTTAACATTGTATCTTTTTCCTATTGATGCTGCGTAGGCAGCATCAATAGTAAAAAGTTTGTCACACAGTGTTAATAGCAGAGTTAACAGACTGCGTTACACCGTGTTATACCATGGTGTAACGCAGCTGGTTTAATGGACTGCTAAAACGCTATGTGAGTGGCGGGCGCTGACTGGGGGGAAGTATGGAGGGGGCACTGACTGCAGGGGAGTAGGGAGTGGCCATTTCGTGGCTGCGACCAATCAGCGACTTGGGATTTCTACGTTGATACTGTGCCCGTCGCTGATTGGTCGAGGCCTGGCGGCCTCAACCAATCAGAGACGCGGGATTTCCAGGACAGACAGACAGACAGACAGAAAGACAGACAGACAGACAGACAGACGGAAAAACCCTTAGACAATTATATATATATATATATATATATATCAGGGTTAAATTTCCCTTTTGGCCCACTGGTGGTTAGCACAGCAGCTGTTTTGTTCGGATCATATCATCTACCTACTATTTTGTTACCCAATCATTTCCACATAGTCATAATCATTACAGTTTGTTTTTTTATGACTCCTTTTAACGCCCTTTGGCCGTAGTGGTAATGTTTAGTAACTAACTCTATTTTTAACTACCTAATATTGTCTTGGGTTGTTATATGTAGAGTGTCCGATTACTTTTAATTCTTATCCACATATTAAAAGTTATGTTTTAATCCCAAAAGCGCGATACCTACCTCCTACAATAGGGATCCTGGTTTCATATCCGGCTTCCTTTTTTTTTAAAAAAAAAGACCAATTTGCTGTTAACTTTCCTTTCTGGGTCCACGGTATTACCTGAAGTGCTCCATTTTAGCCCCCTTTTTTTTGTAATATTGTTTTTCCATGTTCATAGAAGACCGTGATTTTGGTTACGTACACCAATACTCTGGTATTAGTACTATATATATAAAAATGCAATAAGAGACGATCAAAACATTGTATCTACCCCATAGTGGCATTAATAAAAACATCAGCACAGATTTCTAAAAAGATCCCTTGCACAGCTCCATTACTTAAAACTGAGAGCGGTATTAGTCTTGGAAAATTGAAACCCAAGCAAAAAGAATTTTTATACAAATTTCTTAACTTTTTTTCAACATTTAAATAAAATAAAACTATGCATATTTTTGGTTTCACCAAAATCATACTGACCTGGAGAATCATATTATATTTTTAATATATAGTGAACTAGGCTACGTTCACATTTGCGTTGTTGTGTGTTGCGTCGGCGACGCAACGCACAACGCATGCAAAACGCATGCAAAAACGCATCGTTTTGCGACGCATGCGTCCAGTTTTGGCCAAAAAAAATGCAACTTGCTGCGTCCTCTGCGCCCTGACGCTTGCGCCAAAAAAGACGCATGCGTCACAAAGCGCAAGACAACGCATGTCCATGCGCCCCCATGTTAAATATAGGGGAGCATGATGCATGCGTCGCCGCGGTTGCGCCCGACGCACCGCAAATGTGAACGTAGCCTAAATGAAAAAATCCAAAAAACAATTTTGGAAATGATTTTTTTTTTTGCAATCTTGACGCACTTGGAATTTTTACCCGCTTTCCAGTGCATCATATGATAAAATTAATAGTGGCATTCAGAAGTACAAATCATCTCGCAAAAAAAAACGAGTCCTCAAGGCTATGTTGATAGAAAAACAAAATAGTTACAATTCTTGGAAAACGGAAAAGAAAAAATGAAAATTCGTAAAAGAACAATAGCCCTGTGGGAAATTTGTTAAAGAGTTTGTACCAAGATAATAAATTATACCCTATTAAAAGAATTAAGGAAAACATTGATGTCTGTTGTTCGACTACTGGGACACCTACCAATCCTGAGACTGGGGCTCCTCTCCATTGTCTATGGTGCTGTACCCAGCTACATGCTTTAGATAGCGATCTTCAGTTCTCAAGATTGGTGCTGGATTACATTATTCGGAACCAACAATCAGTAAGTTGTTCCCAATCCGATCGTATTAACTTGGTACAAGCACCTTAAAATTACATCCAGGCAGGGGTAGACTGTGACCACTTTGTTTGTTATTTTCTGGTTTACGTTTGTGCAGTTTATTATTGGCCATACCCGTCATTCTAAATCCCCCCCACACTTTTATCACCTATTGTGGATAAAAAGGAAAAACATTTGGAAATACAGCATAAACATGGATTGCACCGTAAATTTAGATTTTTTTGTGTCATATAAAGGGGCTCAAATGCAATAAGTTCCCACATGCTCTTATTATTTCTGAAGAATAAGACATTTGTTTAATAGTTTGTATGTTGGTAAACCGACTATCAAAATCTAGTATTCTTGACCATTTTCTTCTTGATGTCCCATAGTACAGGCAGAAACATAGGCATGATATTTTTGAAAGTGTCCACCCTTATGCTCTACAGAGGTCTCGGAGAATTAGCGCAAGTGCTGAGCTGGTCAGATCCTGACCATTTCTGAGAGTCAGTCCAGACAGCCGTCAGTCAAAAATTTCTGCGTTTATTGAGAGGTCATCTTACAATTCGAACACCATATTTAGCCCCATAACTTACCAATCTCAATTCTCTCATTGATGCTCTCACAGAGAGATCCATAAAATGGATCAAGACAAATGCACTTAATTCCATCAAACTTTCCCCCGTTTTGACACTCCGCTAAAGAGGAAAAATAAACAAATGTTAAGGAAACTTTAATAGTTATGCAATGAAAAGGTTTACGAGGAGGAGACTAGGATAGAACTGGAAGGCTTTGACACATCGTTCATTCTGGAGAGAATCTTGAAGAAGCTTTTGGAAAATTTAGGAACTTCTTGAAATTGGACTTGTTCACTTTAATTACATACAGCTGTCAAGCCATCATTCATCACCACTAATTAGAGAGGTTGTCTCACATATTTAAACATTTTGGAAACTTTTCTATGAGTAGTAAAATAGTGGGAAAAGTAGCTCTTGCTGTAACCTACTTATCCTCTGCCTTCTACTCCATGGTAGCTTAAACATTTGCATGGTTGCCACGTAAGCAGCTGCTGTGGGGACATTAAATTCGGCCAAAATGCCATTCCTCTTGGATAGTGTTGAGCATTCCGATACCGCAAGTATCGGGTATCGGCCGATATTTGCGGTATCGGAATTCCGATACCGAATTCCGATACTTCCCGCGTATCGGATACCGGAATCGGAAGTTCCCAGAATTCAAATTGAACGCAGCAGCCAATGAGGAATGAATGAAAGTGTGGGCACATCCTGTTTAGCATGGTGGGCATGTAAGTACTGGCAAGGCTTGGATTGGCTGCTGAAATGATGTCACTCTGCACTATAAAAAAGCGCTGCCGCCATTTTGCGCTCACTCTGCTGTGATTTCAGTTAGGGACAGGACGCTGTGTTCTAACTGAGGGCCAGTTGAGCTAGCTAATTGCTTTATTTTCCTTTCCAAAGGCTAATTTAGCAAAACGCTGTGTGTTCTTCACTGTTCACCTTGCTCTTGCCTTGCAGCGCTGTTTTAACAGCGTTCTGCAAGGTCTCTGTGTGTGTGTGTGTGCAGCTCACTCTGTAGTCTGTGTGCAGCCATATACCCGGTTGTATTCAGCTCAGGGGGGGTTCACACTGCCTCACACAGTTGTTCTTTTTTGCTCTTAGTGCAGCCTGCTGCACATTTTTTCTCAAATTTCCTATTAGTGTTTTTCCACCAGTCTCCAGCTCTATTGTGGAAAAACACTACATAGGATAACCTAGAGGGGGGTTTTTGGGCCTTGCAGCGCCGTTTACGGCTGTCTGCACGGTCTCCGTGTGAGCCCAGCTCGCCCTGTAGTCTGTGTGCAGCCATAGCCGGTTGGATTCAGCTCAGGGTTCGTTACTGGCTCATACCTTGAGAAAAATTTTCCTTTTTTTCAAATAGTGCAGCCTGTTTAAAATTTGAAAAAAAAAATTCCTATTAGTGTCTTTCCACTCGTATCCAGCTAAATAGTGGAAAAACACTATATAGGATAACCTAGAGGAGGGTTTTTTGGCCTTGCAGCGCCGTTTACGGCTGTCTGCACGGTCTCCGTGTGAGCCCAGCTCGCCCTGTAGTCTGTGTGCAGCCATAGCCGGTTGGATTCAGCTCAGGGTTCGTTACTGGCTCATACCTTGAGAAAAATTTTCCTTTTTTTCAAATAGTGCAGCCTGTTTAAAATTTGAAAAAAAAAATTCCTATTAGTGTCTTTCCACTCGTATCCAGCTAAATAGTGGAAAAACACTATATAGGATAACCTAGAGGAGGGTTTTTTGGCCTTGCAGCGCCGTTTACGGCTGTCTGCACGGTCTCCGTGTGAGCCCAGCTCGCCCTGTAGTCTGTGTGCAGCCATAGCCGGTTGGATTCAGCTCAGGGTTCGTTACTGGCTCATACCTTGAGAAAAATTTTCCTTTTTTTCAAATAGTGCAGCCTGTTTAAAATTTGAAAAAAAAAATTCCTATTAGTGTCTTTCCACTCGTATCCAGCTAAATAGTGGAAAAACACTATATAGGATAACCTAGAGGAGGGTTTTTTGGCCTTGCAGCGCCGTTTACGGCTGTCTGCACGGTCTCCGTGTGAGCCCAGCTCGCCCTGTAGTCTGTGTGCAGCCATAGCCGGTTGGATTCAGCTCAGGGTGCGTTACTGCCTCATACCTTGAAAAACAATTTCCTTTTTTTCAAATAGTGCAGCCAGTTTAAAATTTGAAAAAAAAAATTCCTATTAGTGTCTTTCCACTTGTATCCAGCTAAATAGTGGAAAAACACTATATAGGATAACCTAGAGGAGGGTTTCTTGGCCTTGCAGCGCCGTTTACGGCTGTCTGCACGGTCTCCGTGTGATTTAAACTAGCTCTGTAGCCCGATCTGCACCAAAAAAAAGGTTAAGTTCACCAAACACAACTTACACTTGTGTAGGCCACATTTGAAAAATAATAAAGTTTAGTCCACAATTTACAACATTAGTGTTTCTTACACCTGTTAGGAGGAGCATTACAGGAATAAGCACACTAAGGCCTTAGTACTTTTCTGCTTATCTTTATCTGTCAACCAAGATGAAGAGGGCAGGGAGTAAGGCACGTGGGCGTGGGCGCGGAGCAGGGAGAGGAGCAGGGAGAGGACGTGGTGATTCTGTGCCTGCTGCGGGCGCCGGTGACTCGTCGTCACTCAGTTTCAGCAGGGAACAGTCCTTCATGCGCAGCTTTGTCGGAGAGCGCCGTGCACCGCTGCTGCGTGAAGACCAAATTGAAGCCGTTGTCGGGTGGATGGCAGCTAACGCCTCGGCATCGACTTCAGTTAGTGCCACATCCTCTCAGGCACAGAGCACTGGAGAGCAGCCATCTGTCTCTTCACCACCTGCCAAATTGGCCAGGCAGTCAGAGAGCCCAGGACAGGAGCCGTCTCTACTTCTGTTCTCTGAATCTCTTGGCTTGGAAACAGGGGGCCAGCCAAGCAGCATTGGAGAAATGGAAGAAGAGGCAGTGTGCAGTGATGCCCAAAAGCTTTATCTCTCTGACTCTGAAGAGGCAGGTGGGCCAGTGCCTCCGGTGACCACAGCGCAGTACGCATCTGATGATGAAACTCAGGTGCCGCTTTCTCGTGCGTACTGTGCTGCTGACACTACCCAGGAGGAGCAGTTGGTGGCAGAGGGTAGTGGAGATGATGAGGTCCTTGACCCATCGTGGCGTGAGGAACAGGAAGGTGGTGGGAGCAGCTCAGAGGAAGAGCTTCCTCTTACGGGCCAAAGAGGGAGAGGGAGGGGGAAGACTGCGGAGCCTGTAGCCTCCACTTTGGCACCCGTTAGGAGCCTGTCTCTTTCCAAAGCCAAAAAGGGCGCTCCCAAGACTTGCAGTGCCTGGTCCTTTTTTGACACAGTTGCAGATGACATTTGTTTTGTCAAATGCAAGCTGTGTCATCATAAAGTAAAAAGAGGGAAAAATGTCAGCAACCTCAATACCACAAATATGTGGAAACATGTGCGGACCAGGCACGCGGTGGAGTTACAGAAACACACTGAAGATGTAGGCCAACCAACAGCGGCAGCTACCACCTCTTCAGCTCGTGTTGCCTCTTCCTCCAGCTCACGCACAGCTGGTTTGGCTTCCTCCCGGAGACCTTGTGTAATTCCACCCACAGCACCACCTTCCCAGTCATCCTCACACTCCCAGTCTACTCTACAGCCATCGGTAGTACAGGCATGGGAGAAAAGGCGGGCATTCTCGGCCAACCACCCCCGAGCACAGGCTCTGAATGCAGGCATTGCCAAACTGTTGTCCCTGGAAATGCTCTCGTTCAGGCTGGTGGAGACTGACAGCTTCCGTGACTTGATGGCATTGGCAGTCCCACAGTACAAGGTGCCCAGCCGCTTTTACTTCAGCAGGCAGGCTGTCCCTGCCCTGCACAGGCATGTTGAGGCAAACATAAAACATGCGCTACTGAACGCCGTCAGTAGCAAGGTCCACCTCACCACCGATGCGTGGACCAGTCAGCATGGACAGGGGCGATATGTTTCCCTCACTGCCCATTGGGTTAATGTTGTTGAGCCAGGTACAGATCGTGCGAGTGGCGCAGGACGTGTCCTGCCCACTCCAAGGATTGCAGGAATCCAGTCTGTACGCATCGACTCCTCCTCTTACACCAGTTCCTCTGATTCCTCTCTGCAGGATCCGTCACAGTCCACCCCCACATGGACCCGTGAACGTTTACCTATGACCGACATGAGCACAGCCGTGGCCAAACGTCAGCAGGCCGTCTTGAAACTAGTTTCATTGGGGCATCGAAGCCACACAGCGCAGGAGCTCTGGAATGCCATAAAGCAGGAGAGCGATGTGTGGTTACTGCCAGCGAATCTCCAGCCAGGCATGGTAGTGTGTGACAATGGCCGAAATCTGGTGGCAGCTTTGGCCCTTGGCAACCTCACTCACATCCCATGTCTGGCACATGTGCTCAATTTGGTTGTGCAGAGTTTTCTGAGGGACTATCCGGATCTTGATGCCCTGCTGCACAAGGTCCGCCTAGAGTGTGCTCACTTGCGGCGTTCCAGCTTGGCCAGATCCCGCATTGCTGCTCTGCAGCGCCGATTCCGCCTTCCGGAACACCGCATCATATGTGACCTACCTACCCGGTGGAATTCCACGTTACATATGTTGGAGCGGTTGTGTGAGCAGCAGCAAGCAGTTATGGAGTACCAGCTGCATCAGGCGCAAAGAAGTCGCAGTCAGCGCCGATCAGACTTCACAACCACAGAGTGGGCCACTATGAAGGACGTCTGCCAGGTTTTGCGTCCTTTTGATTATTCCACGCGGATGGCAAGTGCAGATGATGCACTAGTCAGCATGACTGTCCCCCTTATCTGCCTGCTTCAGCAAACTTTGCAAGGGTTAAGGGATGATGTGGTGGAAGAGGTGGAGGATGAGGAGTCACCTTTTCCATCAGCTTCTGGAGAGTCAGCGCCACGTGGTTCCTCACAAAGGGGTACGCAGGGGCCAATTTGTGAGGAGGATGAGGAGGAGTCAATGGAGGAGGAAGAGCTCCGTCCAGAGGAGGGAGCGACACAATTGTCCAGTGGTCAGTGTGTACAGCGAGGGTGGGGTGATGACGAGCGGGCAGAGATCATGTCTCAAGCAGGGGACAGCGTTTCTGGGCCGGTTGGCACTCTGCAGCACATGGTGGATTTCATGCTGCAGTGCCTGAGAAACGACCGCCGCATCGACCACATTCTCAACATGCCTGATTATTGGGTGTTCACCCTCCTCGATCCTCGCTACCGGGACAACGTCCAAAACCTCATCCCTGCGTTGACCCGGGAGCGTAAATTGCGGGAGTACCACGACACACTGGTGAATTCCATCATCTTCTCCTGTCCAACTGAGAGGAGTGCTGCTAGTGCTTTACAAAGCAGCTCAGTGCGTCGAGGCAGTGGGGGAGGCTCTGCCCAAAGAGGGAGCAGAAGCAGTGCCTCTGCCCAAGGCAAGCCCAGTATGGCACAACTCTGGCACACTTTTGTGTGCCCGCCCCAAATGTCTACACCATCACCGGCGGCTCCAGTCAGCAGGAGGCAACGGTTCCGTCAGATGGTGACAGACTACATGGCTTGCCCTCTTACTGTACTCCCAGACGGCTCTTCCCCGTTCAAGTTTTGGGTCTCTAAGCTGGATACATGGCCAGAGCTAAGCCAGTATGCATTGGAGGTGCTGGCTTGCCCTGCGGCTAGTGTCTTATCGGAACGTGTCTTTAGTGCCGCAGGTGGTGTACTAACAGACCGTCGCATGCGACTATCCTCCGATAACGTTGACCGGCTTACTTTCCTGAAAATGAACCAGGCCTGGATCTCGCAGGAATTTGCCACTCCTCTGCCTGATTAAGTAATTGGGTGTCATCCAGGTCTCCTGCTGTGTTCATCTTTCTACCACCTGAACTGCTATTCCTGGGCTCCAACACCGCCAGTTGCGGCTCAGAAGTGCAGGCTGCACAGTAAAAACATACGACCCAGTGTTATTGGGTTTCAGTAACGTCAGCTGATCCCCAGCTGTGTAGCCGGCAATGTGTCCTGCGACCGCCACGCTGGCACAACAACCTAAATGTAAGGGAACCTGTCCCCCCCCCCCCCCCCGTCGTTTGTTACTGAAAGAGCCATCTTGTGCAGCAGTAATGCTGCACAAGGAAAAGGTAGCTCTTTTTTTTTAGCTCTTTGCACACGCAGAACTTAACACTTATAAAATGTGTTCACTGATACCGTTATACCGTCCCGGAGCTGGGACTTTCCTTCGTAATGTGACGCAGCACAGCCGTCATTCCTACCCCCTTGGTGCCATGCGCTGCCTCCTCAGCGTTGTTTTAAGCTGTCACGGAGCCTGCGCTGTTCTGTTATCCCTTGGGCATGCCCTATTTGCGCTGCCTGTCTTCTGACATAATTTGGTGTCAGGCTGGCTGCGCCTGTGCGGCCGCGCTGCCCGAGATCCCGCCTCGCAGTGTCTTCTGATTGAGTCACACTGCGGGCCTGGGATCCATGGGCATGCGCAGTGCATATCTTCCCCTCGGGCTCTCGCTCATTTCCCTCCGCCTTCTTTAGACTGTGCGCCGTCAGCTGATCCCTAGCATGCCACGGCCGTGACACCGCACAGTCTGAAGAAGAGGGAAGGAGGGGAGTGAGAGTCGAGGTTATGCACTGTGCATGCCCATGGTTCCAAGGCCCGCAGTGGGATTACGTTAGATGAGACTGCGAGGTGGGATCTGGAGCAGCGTGGACGCACAGGCACTGACAGCCTGACACCAAATTATGTCAGAAGACAGGCAGCGCTAATTGGGCATGGCCAAGGGCTAACAGAACAGCGCAGGCTCCGTGGCAGCTTAAAACAACGCTGAGGAGGCAGCGCACGGCATCAAGGGGATAGGAATGACAGCTGTGCTGTGTCCCATTACGAAGGAAATTCGCACCTCCGGAACGGTTTAACGGTATAAAGGGACACATTTTTAGTGTTTACTTCGGTGTTTGCAAGGAGCATAATTAAAAGAGCAACCTTTTCCTTTTGCATCCTTAGTGCTGCACAACATGGCTCTTTCAGCTACAAACGTCTTGGGGGGGGGGGTTAAAGGTTTCCTTTCAACTTGCTCCAATCAGGCTTCGGCCTACACTCTGTTCCTCTGCTCCTCCTGCTGTCCCTGGGCTCTAACACCGCCAGTTGGTGCCTGGAAGTGCTGTGTGCACAGTCAACAGTCGCTCCTCTGTTATTGGGGTTCAGTAACGTCAGCTGATCCCCAGCTGTGTGTGCGGCAATACCTCCAATCTGCTCCTCCTGCTGTCCCTGGGCTCTAACACCGCCAGTTGGTGCCTGGAAGTGCTGTGTGCACAGTCAACAGTCGCTCCTCTGTTATTGGGGTTCAGTAACGTCAGCTGATCCCCAGCTGTGTATCCGGCAACGTGTCATGCGACCGCCACGCTGGCACAACTAAAATGTAAGGGGACCTGTCCCCCCCCCCCCCTAGGCGTTTGTTACTGAAAGAGCCACCATGTGCAGCACTAATACTGCACAAGGGAAAGGTCGCTCTTGAAATTATGCTCCTTGCAAACGCTGAACTACACACTCATGTAATGTGTCCCCTCACACCGTCCAACCGTCCCGGAGGTGGGACTTTCCTTTGTAATGTGACACAGCACAGCCGTCATTGCTACCCCCTTGGCACCGTGCGCTGCCTCCTTAGCGTTGTTTGATTCCGTCATGGACCCTGCGCTGTTATGTTATCCCTTGGCCATGCACAGTTTGCGCTGCCCGTCCTCTGACATCATTTGTTGTCGTCCTGGCTGCGCCTGTGCGTCCACGCTGCCCGAAATCACACCTCGCAGTGTCGTCTAATGTGATCCCACAGTGGGCCTGGTATCCATGGCCATGCGCAGTGCATATACTAGCCTCTCACTCCCCTTCTTCACGCTTCTTCAGACTAGGCGGCGTCAGCTGATCCCTAATAGCATGCCACGGCCGTGACGCCGCACAGTCTGAAGAAGCAGGAAGGAGGTGAGTGAGAGGCGATGATATGCACTGCGCATGCCCATGGATCCCTGGCCCGCAGTGGGACTACATTAGATGACACTGCAAGGTTGGATCTCGGGCAGCTTGGACGCACAGGCACTGCCAGCCTGACACCTACATGATGTCAGAAGACGGGCACCGCTAACTGTGCATGGCCAAGGGATAACATTACAGTGCGGGCTCCGTGACAGAACCAAACAACGTTGAGGAGGTGGTGCCCGGCACCAAGGGGGTTGGAATGACGGCTGTGCTGTGTCACATTACAAAGGAAAGTCCCACTTCCGGGATGGTTTGACGGTGTGAGGGGACACATTATATGAGTGTGTACTTCAGCGTTTGCAAGGAGCATAATTTTCGGAGCCACCATTTTCCATGTGCAGTATTACTGCTGTACAAGATGGCTCTTTCAGCAACAAATGCCTGGGGGGGGGGGGGTTAAAGGTTCCCTTTCAACTTGCTCCACTGCAGGCTTCGGCCTACACTCTGCTCCTCTTTGATTCCCTGGGTTTCAACACTGTCAGTTGCCACCTGGAAGTGTTGTCTACACAGAAAAAAACACTAGGTGATGTGTCAGTGGGGTTCAGCACCGCCAGCTGTTCCCCTGCTGTGTAGTCGGCAACGTGTCCAGCACAAGCCACGCTGGCACAACAGAACAAAAGCTGCCACCAGTGCAGGCTTCGGCCTACACTCTGCTCCTCTCCTCCTCCTGCTGACCCTGGGCTCAAACACCGCTAGTTTTTGCCCGGAAGTGCTAGCTGCACAGAGAAAAACACCAGCCAATGTGTTAGTGGGGTTCAGCAACGCCAGCTGTTCCCCTGCTGTGTAGCCGGCAACGTGACCTGCAAACGCCATGCAGGCACAGGAACTGAAATTAAAAGGGAACCTGGCCCCACCCCCCCAGGTGTTTCTATGTATAACAGCCACCTAGTACAGCAGTACTGCTGCATTTGTACAAGGTGGCTGACTTTTTCTCCTTGCCCACGTGGAACTCAACACGTACAAAATGTGTCTCATTGAGACCATTCCACTGTCCCTGAGGTGTGACTTTCCTTTGTAATGATACGCAGCACCCCCCTTGGTAGCGTTTCCCGTCTTTTGTCATCATGGTTAGCTGGCTGCGCCTGTGCATCCGCCCTGCTAGAAACAACGCCCCTCGTTGTCATATTTATTTTGTCAGCGAGGGTGTGGTTTATGGGCACGAGCAGTGCATATGTTCGCCTGTCTTAACTCATCTCCTTCCGCCTTCTTCAGACTGTGCGGCCTCCTGGCCGTGGTAGGCGATAAGGGATCAGCTGAGGCCGCCCAGTCTGGAGCAGGTGTAAGGACATGTGTAAGCGGCCAACCTATTTACTGCACAAGGCCACGAATCCCAGCCACGCAGTGTGATTTTTTGAAAACACACTGTGGGTCTGGGATTCATGTCCATCGCTAACCGCAACGGCCGACATGAAATGAGGTCAGAAGACAGGAAGCGCTCACAGCGCATGGCCAAGGGATCACAATAGCGCAGACTCCTGTACAGCAAATAAGAACGCTCAGGAATCTGCGCCCAGTACCTAGGTGCAAATTTTGACACCTGTGCTGCGTCTCGTTAAAAAGACAAGTCACGCCTCCACAACTGTTTGACAGTATAATGGGCTAAATAGTGTACGTGTTTTAGTCAGCGTGTGCAAGGAGCAAAACAAATAGAGCAACCTTTTACTTGTGCAGCATTAATGCTGCACAAGGTGTGGCTCTTGTACCTTGCAACACCTGAGGGGGGGGTTAAAGGTAACCTTTGAAATTGGTTCAACTAGGCTTCGGCCTACACTCTGCTCCTCTACTCCTCCTGCTGACCCTGGGCTCAAACACCGCTAGTTTTTGCCCGGAAATGCTAGCTGCACAGAGAAAAACACCAGCCAATGTGTTAGTGGGGTTCAGCACCGCCAGCTGTTCCCCTGCTGTGTAGCCGGCATCGTGTCCAGCACAAGCCACGCTGGCACAACCGACCAAAAGCTGCCACCAGTGCAGGCTTCGGCCTACACTTTGCTCCTCTCCTCCTCCTCCTGCTGACCCTGGGCTCTAACACCGCTAGTTTTTGCCCGGACATGCAATCTGCACAGAGAAAAACACCAGTCAATGTGTCAGTGGGGTTCAGCAACGCCAGCTGTTCCCCTGCTGTGTAGCTTGCAACGTGACCTGCAAACGCCACGCAGGCACATGAACTGAAATTGAAGGGAGCCTGCCCCCCACCCACAGGTGTTTCTATGTATATCAGCCACCTTGTACAGCAGTACTGCTGCATTTGTACGAGGTGGCTGACTGTTTCTCCTTGCCCACGTGGAACTCAACACGTACAAAATGTGTCTCATTAGAGACCATTACAATGTCCCTGAGGTGTGACTTTCCTTTGTAATGACACGCAGCACCACCCTTGTTAGCGCTGCCCGTCTTTTGACATCATTGGTTAGCTGGCTGCGCCTGTGCATCTCCCCTGCTCGAAACAACGGCCCTCGGTGTCTTATTTTTTTGGACAGCGAGGGTGTGATTGATGGGCATGTGCAGTGCATATGTTTGCCTGTGTTCACTCATCTCCTTCCGCCTTCTTCAGACTGGGTGTCCTCATGGCCGCGGCAGGCGATAAGGGATCAGATGAGGCCGCCCAGTCTGAAGCAGGTGTAAGGACATGTGTGAGCGGCAAACATATTTAGTGCACCAGGGCACGAATCCCAGCACCGCAGTGTGATTTTTTAAAAACACACTGTGGGTCTGGGATTCATGTCCATCGCTAACCGCAACGGCCGACATGAAATGAGGTCAGAAGACAGGAAGCGCTCACAGCGCATGGCCAAGGGATCACAATAGCGCAGACTCCTGTACAGCAAATAAGAACGCTCAGGAATCTGCGCCCAGTACCTAGGTGCAAATTTTGACACCTGTGCTGCGTCTCGTTAAAAAGACAAGTCACGCCTCCACAACTGTTTGACAGTATAATGGGCTAAATAGTGTACGTGTTTTAGTCAGCGTGTGCAAGGAGCAAAACAAATAGAGCAACCTTTTACTTGTGCAGCATTAATGCTGCACAAGGTGTGGCTCTTGTACCTTGCAACACCTGAGGGGGGGGTTAAAGGTAACCTTTGAAATTGGTTCAACTAGGCTTCGGCCTACACTCTGCTCCTCTACTCCTCCTGCTGACCCTGGGCTCAAACACCGCTAGTTTTTGCCCGGAAATGCTAGCTGCACAGAGAAAAACACCAGCCAATGTGTTAGTGGGGTTCAGCACCGCCAGCTGTTCCCCTGCTGTGTAGTCGGCAACGTGTCCAGCACAAGCCACGCTGGCACAACCGACCAAAAGCTGCCACCAGTGCAGGCTTCGGCCTACACTTTGCTCCTCTCCTCCTCCTCCTGCTGACCCTGGGCTCAAACAACGCCAGTTTCTGCCCGGACATGCTAGCTGCACAGAGAAAAACACCAGCCAATGTGTTAGTGGGGTTCAGCAACGCCAGCTGTTCCCCTGCTGTGTAGCTTGCAACGTGACCTGCAAACGCCACGCAGGCACATGAACTGAAATTGAAGGGAGCCTGCCCCCCACCCACAGGTGTTTCTATGTATATCAGCCACCTTGTACAGCAGTACTGCTGCATTTGTACGAGGTGGCTGACTTTTTCTCCTTGCCCACGTGGAACTCAACACGTACAAAATGTGTCTCATTAGAGACCATTACAATGTCCCTGAGGTGTGACTTTCCTTTGTAATGACACGCAGCACCCCCATTGTTAGCGCTGCCCGTCTCCTGACATCATTGGTTGGCTGGCTGTGCCTGTGCGTCCCCCCTGCCCGACACAACGCCCCCCGTTGTCTCATATATTTTGACTGCGAGGGTGTGATTGATGGGCACGAGCAGTGCATATGTTCCCCTGTTTTCACTCCCCTCCTTCCGCCTTCTTCTGACTGTGCGGCCTCATGGCCGCGGCATGCGATAAGGGATCAGCTGAGGCCGCCCAGTCTGAAGCAGGTGTAAGGACATGTGTGAGCGGCAAACATATTTACTGCACAAGGCCACGAATCCCAGCACCGCAGTGTGACTTTAGGAAAAGCCACTATGGGTCTGGGATTTATGGCCATCGTTAACCGCACCGGCCAACATGAAATGAGGTCATGAGACGGCCTGCACTAACAGGGTATTGCCAAGGGATAACACAATAGCGCAGACTCCTGTACAGCAAATAACAACGCTCAGGAATCTGCGCCCAGTACCTAGGTGCAAATTTTGACACCTGTGCTGCGTCTCGTTAAAAAGACAAGTCACGCCTCCACAACTGTTTGACAGTATAATGGGCTAAATAGTGTACGTGTTTAATTCAGCGTGTGCAAGGAGCAAAATTAAATAGAGCAACCTTTGACTTGTGCATCATTAATGCTGTTCAAGGTGTGGCTCTTGTACCTTGCAACACCTGAGGGGGGGGGTTAAAGGTAACCTTTGAAATTGGTTCAACTAGGCTTCGGCCTACACTCTGCTCCTCTACTCCTCCTGCTGACCCTGGGCTCAAACACCGCTAGTTTTTGCCCGGAAATGCTAGCTGCACAGAGAAAAACACCAGCCAATGTGTTAGTGGGGTTCAGCACCGCCAGCTGTTCCCCCGCTGTGTAGCCGGCATCGTGTCCAGCACAAGCCACGCTGGCACAACCGACCAAAAGCTGCCACCAGTGCAGGCTTCGGCCTACACTTTGCTCCTCTCCTCCTCCTCCTGCTGACCCTGGGCTCTAACACCGCTAGTTTTTGCCCGGACATGCAATCTGCACAGAGAAAAACACCAGTCAATGTGTCAGTGGGGTTCAGCAACGCCAGCTGTTCCCCTGCTGTGTAGCTTGCAACGTGACCTGCAAACGCCACGCAGGCACATGAACTGAAATTGAAGGGAGCCTGCCCCCCACCCACAGGTGTTTCTATGTATAACAGCCACCTTGTACAGCAGTACTGCTGCATTTGTACGAGGTGGCTGACTTTTTCTCCTTGCCCACGTGGAACTCAACACGTACAAAATGTGTCTCATTAGAGACCATTACAATGTCCCTGAGGTGTGACTTTCCTTTGTAATGACACGCAGCACCACCCTTGTTAGCGCTGCCCGTCTTTTGACATCATTGGTTAGCTGGCTGCGCCTGTGCATCTCCCCTGCTCGAAACAACGGCCCTCGGTGTCTTATTTTTTTGGACAGCGAGGGTGTGATTGATGGGCATGTGCAGTGCATATGTTTGCCTGTGTTCACTCATCTCCTTCCGCCTTCTTCAGACTGGGTGTCCTCATGGCCTCGGCAGGCGATAAGGGATCAGATGAGGCCGTCCAGTCTGAAGCAGGTGTAAGGACATGTGTGAGCGGCAAACATATTTAGTGCACCAGGGCACGAATCCCAGCACCGCAGTGTGATTTTTTAAAAACACACTGTGGGTCTGGGATTCATGTCCATCGCTAACCGCAACGGCCAACATGAAATGAGGTCATAAGACAGGAAGCGCTCACAGCGCATGGCCAAAGGATCACAAGAGCGCAGACTCCTGTACAGCAACTAACAACGCTCAGGAAGCTGCGCCCATGCAAAAAGGTGTTGTTTTCGACACCTGTGCTGCTTTTCTTTAAAAAGACAAGTCACGCCTCCACTACTGTTAAACAGTATAATGGGCTAAATAGTCTACGTGTTGCATTCAGCTTGTGCAAGTAGACAAATTAATAGAGCAACCTTTTACTTGTGCAGCATTAATGCTGCAGAAGGAGTGGCTCTTGTTCTTTGTAACACCTGAGGGGGGGTTAAAGGTAACCTTTGAAATTGGTTCAACTAGGCTTCGGCCTACACTCTGCTCCTCTCCTCCTCCTGCTGACCCTGGGCTCTAACAACGCTAGTTTTTGCCCGGAAATGCTAGCTGCACAGAGAAAAACACCAGCCAATGTGTTAGTGGGGTTCAGCAACGCCAGCTGTTCCCCCGCTGTGTAGCCGGCATCGTGTCCAGCACAAGCCACGCTGGCACAACCGACCAAAAGCTGCCACCAGTGCAGGCTTCGGCCTACACTTTGCTCCTCTCCTCCTCCTCCTGCTGACCCTGGGCTCAAACACCGCTAGTTTTTGCCCGGAAATGCTAGCTGCACAGAGAAAAACACCAGCCAATGTGTTAGTGGGGTTCAGCACCGCCAGCTGTTCCCCTGCTGTGCAGCTTGCAACGTGACCTGCAAACGCCACGCAGGCACATGAACTGAAATTGAAGGGAGCCTGGCCCCCACCCCCAGGTGTTTCTATGTATAACAGCCACCTTGTACAGCAGTACTGCTGCATTTGTACAAGGTGGCTGATGTTTTCTCCTTGCCCACGTGGAACTCAACACGTACAAAATGTGTCTCTTTGAGACCATTCCACTGTCCCTGAGGTGTGACTTTCCTTTCTAATGATACGCAGCACCCCCCTTGGTAGCGCTTCCCGTCTTCTGACATCATTGGTTGGCTACTTGCGCCTGTTCGTCCGCCCTGCCTGAATAAAATGCTCCTCGTTGTCTTAATTATTTTGACTGCGAGGGTGTGATTGATGGGCACGAGCAGTGCATATCTTCGCCTGTCTTAACTCATCTCCTTCAGCCTTCTTCAGACTGTGCAGCCTCATGGCCGCGGCATGCGAGAAGGGATCAGCAGAGGCCGCCCAGTCTGAAGCAGGTGTAAGGACGTGTGTGAGCGGCCAAAATATTTACTGCTCAAGGCCACGAATCCCAGCACCGCAGTGTGGCTTTATGAAAAGACACTGTGGGTCTGGGATTTATGGCCATCGTTAACCGCACCGGCCAACATGAAATGATGTCATAAGATGGGCAGCGCTAACAGGGCATTGCCAAGGGATAACACAAGAGCGCAGACTCCTGTACAGCAAATAACAACGCTCAGGAAGCTGCTCCAAGCACCAAGGCGTTATTTTGGACACCTGTGCTGCGTCTCATCAAAAAACCAAGTCACGCATCCACTACAGTTTGACTGTAGAATGGGGTAAATTGTGTATGTCTTTCATTCAGCGTGTGCAAGTAGACAAATTAATAGAGCAACCTTTCACTTGTGCAGCATTAATACTGCACAAGGTGTGTCTCTTGTACTTTGTAACACCTGAGGGGGGGGTTAAAGGTTTCCTTTGAAATTGGTTCAACTAAGCTTCGGCCTACACTCTGCTCCTCTCCTCCTCCTCCTGCTTCAACACGGGCTCTAACATCGCTAGTTTTTGCCCGCAAGTGCTAGCTGCACAGAGAAAAACACACGCCATTGTGTTAGTGGGGTTCAGCAACGCCAGCTGTTCCCCCAGTGTGTAGCCGGCAAAGTGTCCTGCAAACGCAACGCAGACACAAAGCTGCCTCCAGTGCAGGCTTCGGCCTACACTCATCTCCCCCTGCTTACCCTTTGCTCCAACACCGCTAGTTGGGGCTCTAGGAAGACAATCTTTAATAGGCAAGGCAACGCATCCGGGTTCCAGCACCGCCAGCTGGTTCTCGGCAGTGTTCTTGTCACAGGTACTCCCTCGTGCCAAGCCTGGTTTCAGCACCGTCAGCTGTTTCCGGGTTGTGTCAAGCTCACTGAGACACCTATGCTTGCCTCGTCGTGGTGCGGTCGGGTTAGCCAACTCCAGGGTGCCTCCAGTTTAGGAGCTTCCTATGTGGGCTGCGTGAACTGGTAGTCAAGGCTGGTTCTGTAGTGCCAGTAGGCCCAGCTCCCCCTGTAGGACTGTTGGGGTTCGGTAACTGCGGCTGCCTCGCGGCCTAGCTGTTCTCTCCTCTCCTGTGGGCCTTGGGGTCCACCACCTGGTTCCAGCACCGTCAGCTGGTTCCGGGCCGAGCCTTTGGCTTAGGTGCCTCCTCCTGGGTATCCGAGTTCCGCCAACGCCAGGCGGTCCTTGGTAGTGCTTTTAAGCGCGGGCACCTACAGCTTAGTAACCGGGTTCCAGCACCGTCAGCTGGTCCTCGGTCGTGCCATTGGCTCTTGCACACTGGGGCAACGCATCCGGGTTCCAGCACCGCCAGCTGGTTCTCGGCAGTGTTTTTGTCACAGGTACTCCCTCGTGCCAAGCCTGGTTTCAGCACCGTCAGCTGTTTCCGGGTTGTGTCAAGCTCACTGAGACACCTATGCTTGCCTCGTCGTGGTGCGGTCGGGTTAGCCAACTCCAGGGTGCCTCCAGTTTAGGAGCTTCCTATGTGGGCTGCGTGAACTGGTAGTCAAGGCTGGTTCTGTAGTGCCAGTAGGCCCAGCTCCCCCTGTAGGACTGTTGGGGTTCGGTAACTGCGGCTGCCTCGCGGCCTAGCTGTTCTCTCCTCTCCTGTGGGCCTTGGGGTCCACCACCTGGTTCCAGCACCGTCAGCTGGTTCCGGGCCGAGCCTTTGGCTTAGGTGCCTCCTCCTGGGTATCCGAGTTCCGCCAACGCCAGGCGGTCCTTGGTAGTGCTTTTAAGCGCGGGCACCTACAGCTTAGTAACCGGGTTCCAGCACCGTCAGCTGGTCCTCGGTCGTGCCATTGGCTCTTGCACACTGGGGCAACGCATCCGGGTTCCAGCACCGCCAGCTGGTTCTCGGCAGTGTTTTTGTCACAGGTACTCCCTCGTGCCAAGCCTGGTTTCAGCACCGTCAGCTGTTTCCGGGTTGTGTCAAGCTCACTGAGACACCTATGCTTGCCTCGTCGTGGTGCGGTCGGGTTAGCCAACTCCAGGGTGCCTCCAGTTTAGGAGCTTCCTATGTGGGCTGCGTGAACTGGTAGTCAAGGCTGGTTCTGTAGTGCCAGTAGGCCCAGCTCCCCCTGTAGGACTGTTGGGGTTCGGTAACTGCGGCTGCCTCGCGGCCTAGCTGTTCTCTCCTCTCCTGTGGACCTTGGGGTCCACCACCTGGTTCCAGCACCGTCAGCTGGTTCCGGGCCGAGCCTTTGGCTTAGGTGCCTCCTCCTGGGTATCCGAGTTCCGCCAACGCCAGGCGGTCCTTGGTAGTGCTTTTAAGCGCGGGCACCTACAGCTTAGTAACCGGGTTCCAGCACCGTCAGCTGGTCCTCGGTCGTGCCATTGGCTCTTGCACACTGGGGCAACGCATCCGGGTTCCAGCACCGCCAGCTGGTTCTCGGCAGTGTTTTTGTCACAGGTACTCCCTCGTGCCAAGCCTGGTTTCAGCACCGTCAGCTGTTTCCGGGTTGTGTCAAGCTCACTGAGACACCTATGCTTGCCTCGTCGTGGTGCGGTCGGGTTAGCCAACTCCAGGGTGCCTCCAGTTTAGGAGCTTCCTATGTGGGCTGCGTGAACTGGTAGTCAAGGCTGGTTCTGTAGTGCCAGTAGGCCCAGCTCCCCCTGTAGGACTGTTGGGGTTCGGTAACTGCGGCTGCCTCGCGGCCTAGCTGTTCTCTCCTCTCCTGTGGACCTTCGGGTCCACCACCTGGTTCCAGCACCGTCAGCTGGTTCCGGGCCGAGCCTTTGGCTTAGGTGCCTCCTCCTGGGTATCCGAGTTCCGCCAACGCCAGGCGGTCCTTGGTAGTGCTTTTAAGCGCGGGCACCTACAGCTTAGTAACCGGGTTCCAGCACCGTCAGCTGGTCCTCGGTCGTGCCATTGGCTCTTGCACACTGGGGCAACGCATCCGGGTTCCAGCACCGCCAGCTGGTTCTCGGCAGTGTTTTTGTCACAGGTACTCCCTCGTGCCAAGCCTGGTTTCAGCACCGTCAGCTGTTTCCGGGTTGTGTCAAGCTCACTGAGACACCTATGCTTGCCTCGTCGTGGTGCGGTCGGGTTAGCCAACTCCAGGGTGCCTCCAGTTTAGGAGCTTCCTATGTGGGCTGCGTGAACTGGTAGTCAAGGCTGGTTCTGTAGTGCCAGTAGGCCCAGCTCCCCCTGTAGGACTGTTGGGGTTCGGTAACTGCGGCTGCCTCGCGGCCTAGCTGTTCTCTCCTCTCCTGTGGACCTTCGGGTCCACCACCTGGTTCCAGCACCGTCAGCTGGTTCTCGGCAGTGTCTTTTGCTCTTGTACCTTCTGCTCCCCATCCTGGTTCCAGTACCGTCAGCTGGTTCCGGGCAGAGCCTTTGGCTTAGGTGCCTCCTTCTGGGTATCCAAGTTCCACCAACGTCAGGTGGTCCTTGGTAGTGCTTTCAGGCACGGGTACCTCCTGCTTAGTAACCGGGTTCCAGTAACGTCAGCTGGTCCTCGGTAGTTCCATTGGCTCTTGGACCTTCGGCTACCCATCCGGGTTCCAGTACCGTCAGCTGGTTCTCGGCAGTGTCTTTTGCTCTTGTACCTTCTGCTCCCCATCCTGGTTCCAGTAACGTCAGCTGGTTCCGGGCAGAGCCTTTGGCTTAGGTGCCTCCTTCTGGGTATCCGAGTTCCGTCAACGTCAGGCGGTCCTTGGTAGTGCTTTTTAGCACGGGTACCTCCTGCTTAGTAACCGGGTTCCAGTAACGTCAGCTGGTCCTCGGTAGTTCCATAGGCTCTTGAACCTTCGGGTAGCCATCCGAGTTCCAGTTCCATCAGCTGGTTCTTGGCATTTTCTCAGCCTTCTTGTACCTTCTGCTACATTTCCAAGTTGAAGACCCTAACGTCGACGACCCGGAAGACCACCACGATGACGACGACACGGAAGACCACCCCGATGACGACGACGACGACGGCGGAGACGACGACGGCGGAGATGACGACACTGGAGACGACGACCCTGGAGACGACAACATGGAAGACCGAGAAGCAGAAGAACAAGAGGCTGCAGAACAAAGAGCAGAAGAACATTAAGCATAAGACTTAATATCAGAGCAAAAGATATTATCTAAATTATATGCAGAAGAAGACTAAGCAGTGTATGGGGGTGAGTCCGTTCCTCCTCGTGGTGCCCCTGGATAAAGCCTGATGCTGCAGGCCAAACTGAACGCGGACAAATGTAACTTTTGTGACTGGCAGAACGGAAGGTGTAATCTTCAAACTTTTATAGATAACAACTACGGGAATGCCTGTCACAAATGAGAATATGATGAAGAAGTAGAATAGGAAGAATAATAACAGTGGAATAAAAAGAATATGTAGAATAAGAAGAATAATAATAGTTGAATAAAATGAATATGAAGAATGTAATAAAAAAAAAAAAAATAGGTAGAAGATGAAGAAGAAGATGAATAAGGTGAAGAAGTTGATGTCAAAGATGCTGATGATGATGAAGATGAAAGTGTGGGAAAAGAAAAAAAAAAAGAAAAAAAAGAAGGGGAAGGGCGTGGAATAGTGAAACATCAATATCTGACAAAATAAAAAAAAAATTTACATAGTCAATATCTTTGTCACTCCGAACGTCTTAAAAAAAAACAAAAAACATGCTATTCTATTTGATTGGGATAAACCTCTATGACTTTAATGTCTCCGCCACCTCCCCAAATACATCCGGCATTATTCTTAGTTGTTTTCCTTCATGTAGAATGAACCTACAAGGAAAGAAAGGGTTTATTTTAATTCCGATATTTTGGTCCCATTGACTTGCATTGGGATCGGGTATCGGTATCGGCGATATCCGATATTTTTTGAATATCGGCCGATCCAAACCGATACCGATACTTTCCGATATCGGAAGGTATCGCTCAACACTACTCTTGGATAAATACTATCTAAGCTATATTTTATTGATTTGTTTACTCCGGATGCAGAGTTACCTGTACTAGGTCCTCAGGGCCATTTACATGTTATTACTTGTTAAATGAGATTTAATCAGGGATTCGTTCACTAAATTGAGTTGATACATCCCTGCTACGCTCTAGCATTGGGTTAAGTCAGATTTCCCTGCCCCGATATTCATATAGAGCTAATTCCCACCCATGTCAGCATGTCAAGCGGTTGGGAGGGGAGTGGTTACCGGCTGGGTGTGACGTATGCGGTTCACGCTGGGCTTCCGGTCTGTGGAACGCAGGAAGCTCGGCGTATGCGGTCTGGAGACCAGAAATGAGCTACATGCTGTGGGGTTAACACAGCGTGGGAACATTTAAAAGCGAGCGAGATCGGGTACATTCAGCGATAGTGCGCTATGGTGTAGGACACATGCCCCACTCTCCGGATGAATCAAAATTGAGGAAACGTGTCATGAGAAGAGCGTGTCTGGGGTTAACCATGATGGGTCTGTTATCCCTTGGTTCTAAATCTTCGAGACAGTCATCAGAAGTGGTGAGATTGTTCCTTGTTATTTCCCCTTCCATATATCGTACTGACGTGTTGTTATCCTATCTGGGTTATTTAGATCACATTCCCCAGGGGTCATATGCAGATTGCTTTTTTTTAAAACTTTTTCTAAGTTTAGAAACCAAATGGTATTTGCTGATTTTTCACTCTACAGAATGGTATCATCTATATAAATTTATTTGGGATACATTTATGTCCACTTGCTGCTTACACTTTTAGTAATACGTGTGTCACTATAATTGCTTGGCTGCCAGACAAAGGATACAGCTATTAAAGTGTGCCTCATTAATGCTGGGATAATTGTGTGTTGGGTGCTTATTTATTCTAGGTGCGCTAAACACGTGTGTCAAATTTTGATGTTTTTCTCTGGGGGCGATTACTCAAAGAGTACCTTTACATTTAAAAATATAAGAAAAGGTCACGGCACTGTTGTGCCTGGATGTCACCACCACCTTTACAAAATAAAAGATGCAACTGTGTGCCGCTGCTGTGCCATATATGTGCCTTACTTTAGACTCTGGGTGCACCTAAAGAGCAAGATATAAAATCCAAACGAAGAAAAAAAAAACAGAAGTGCACTCACCGGTCTCTTGTGCAATAGTCCTTTATTAGAGCATGTGCGGGCACACATGGGGAGAACGTGGACAAAAAACGACGGCCGTTTCGCGCTACCGCGCTTCTACGGGTCTTAATTAAGACTGCTTATTGCTTATGTAATACAGACTATATACCTATATTTAGCTGTTTCAGGATAAATGTTTCCCTTTAATTTAAGGCCTCTGATTTGGTTTGAAACTAATTATATTGGTAAATTGGGGTACATATCTCTTTAAGCCACTTGCTGGCTGCTTTGTGTTATTTGTGTCAATCTGATAGTGACCATTTGTAAGGCTGGTTTCACACTTGCGTTTCAAAGCGCATGCATTTTAAAAAAAAAACGCATGGTGAAAAAACGCATGTAAACGCATGCAAACGCTGCGTTTTTTTGACGCATGCGTTTTTGCATGTGGTGAAAAAAACGCGGCGTTTTGACGCATTTACATGCGTTTTTTCATGTGTTTGTGTTTTTTAAACGCATGCAGATAAATGTGTGACAGCTGCCAATCATCAAAATAAAGTAAAAAACCCACTATAAACAGAAAGAGCTGGGGTTAGGGTTAGGGGTAGGGTTAGGGGTAGGGATCCTAACCCTACCCCTAACCCTACCCCTAACTCTAACCCTACCCCTAACCCTACCCCTAACCCTAACCCTATTATCGTTATGTGTGACGGTACCTTTAGACCGCAGTCCAATAGACTTTTATGGGTGCGTGCAATCCAATTCTCAGGTGCAATCACAGCTTGCTGCTATCGGTTTCACATGCAAAATCGGCATGAGAAAATTATCCCAGATGTGAGCTGCAACGTAGAGAAATATTGGGGCAAGTGCAATCCGATTTTTTTACCGGATTGCACTCTTTCGATTGCATCACAAGTGGGAATGAACGCTTAGCGTCTACATGTTTGGCACTACTGTAGCGATGAGAGACCACTGAATTTATGGCGGGTGTATTTTCAGAAGTACAAGCCGGGCATAGAGTACAGAAATTGCCATGTATTATGCACTACAATGGCATATTTGCATTTCCACTCTGCAACATCCATTGCTGCTGGTTTCTGGAGAACAGAAAAATCATTACTACATAGATGAATTCCCAGAAGGGTGTAATTTCCAAATTGGGGTCAATAGAGGGAGGTTACTGCTCTTCTGGCACTTGGGCATTCTGCAAATTGAGTCTACTATTCAAGGAAAGTCTGTGCTCCAAAAGTCAAATTGCATTTCTTCCCTCCTGATTCTCACCATTCTCATTGTTCACGAGAAATTGTGTAAGAAATTATATGGTTATTTTTTCTATTTCCCTTTGTGAAAATGTAAAATCTGGGGCAAAAACATTTTAGTGGTAAAAATGCAATTATTTTTTCTTCAATGACCAAAGGTCCAATGGTATAAAATTTGGTAGAACCCATGTGGCGTCAATATGCTCACTGCGACACTAGATGATTTCAATAAGAGGTGTAGTTTGTAAAATGGGATCACTTATGGGGGGATCCTGCTGTAATGACATCTCAGAAGCTCTGATATGTGACATGGCACCCACAGACCATTCCAGGCAAATCTGCATCCAATATGGCGCTCAATCCTTTCTGAACTTCGCAGCATGCCTGAAAAGTAGTTTCCAACCAAAGGAGAAACTCAGAAATTGCATAACACATTTTGTGGTCCACTTTCTCCTATTACCACTTTTGAAAATTTAAAAAAATGGGGCTAAAACAACATTTTAATTTTGAAAATGTAATTTTCCATTTTCACAATACTTTATACAATTCTGTGAAATACATGTGAGTTTAAAATGCTGGCTACACCCCTAGAATTATTCGTCAGGTGCAGTTTCCAAAATGGGCTACCCGATACCAGTTGCCAGATATGTGCAGACATTGAGCAAGCATAGAGTAAAAATCTGTTCTTGGCATGAGATAAACACTAACTTTTTAAAAATCAATTTATAAGATCTGTTAATGCATTTGTGGTGACATTACATGACCAGGACAAAATTTGGCCAAAGAGTAATTTACATCTGAGAACTTAACTTGAGAAGGTCTCTTTCTGGCCACCACATTAGTCTGCCCAGGGTATTAAATAGGGGCTGTCAGGAAACAAAAAACTTTCAAAAATTTACTTACGATCTGAGGGTGCAGGTGTCCTAGTTACAGAAGTGGGATCTTTTGTTGATGTCGTTGGTAATGGTGGTTGTACTGTTCTGGAGGTTGCACTCGATGCACTTAGACTGATAGTTGTTGGTGCAGTATTAGCTTCACCGGTAGTACCAGACACGGGAGATTTTTGACTTGGTGCAGCTGTAGGAGAAATTTCAACTACAGGTGATGATCCTAATTCAGGTGATACATCAGTTACAGGTGATGATCCTAATTCAGGTGATACATCAGTTACAGGTGATGATCCTACTTCTTTTGATACATCAGTTACAGGTGATGATCCTACTTCTGGTGATACATCAGTTACAGGTGATGATCCTATTTCAGGTGATACATCAGTGACAGGTGATGATCCTGCTTCAGGTGATACATCAGTTACAGGTGATGATCCTACTTCAGGTGATACATCAGTTACAGGTGATGATCCTACTTCAGGTGATATATCAGTTACAGGTGATGATCCTACTTCAGGTGATACATCAGTTACAGGTGATGATCCTATTTCAGGTGATACATTAGTTACAGGTGATGATCCTACTTCAGGTGGTACATTAGTTACAGGTGATGATCCTAATTCAGGTGGTACATTAGTTACAGGTGATGATCCTACTTCAGGTGATACATCAGTTACAGGTGATGATCCTACTTCAGGTGATACATCAGTTAAAGGTGATGATCCTATTTCAGGTGATACATCAGTTACAGGTGATGATCCTACTTCAGGTGATACATCAGTTACAGGTGATGATCCTACTTCAGGTGATACATCAGTTACAGGTGATGATCCTACTTCTTTTGATACATCAGTTACAGGTGATGATCCTACTTCTGGTGATACATCAGTTACAGGTGATGATCCTATTTCAGGTGATACATCAGTTACAGGTGATGATCCTACTTCAGGTGATACATCGGTTGCAGGTGATGATCCTGCTTCAGGTGATACATCAGTTACAGTTGATGATCCTGCTTCAGGTGATACATCAGTTACAAGAGTAGATCCTATTTCAGGTGATACATCAGTTACAGGTGATGATCCTATTTCAGGTGATACATCAGTTACAGGTGATGATCCTATTTCACGTGATACATCAGTTACAGGTGATGATCCTACTTCAGGTGATACATCAGTTACAGGTGATGATCCTACTTCAGATGATACATCAGTTACAGGTGATGACCCTGCTTCAGGTGATACATCACTTACAAGAGTTGATCCTATTTCAGGTGACACATCAGTTACAGGTGATGATCCTACTTCAGGTGATACATCGGTTACAGGTGATGATCCTACTTCAGGTGATACATCAGTTACAGGTGATGATCCTACTTCAGGTGATACATCGGTTACAGGTGATGATCCTACTTCAGGTGATACATCAGTTACAGGTGATGATCCTACTTCAGGTGATACATCGGTTACAGGTGATGATCTTATTTCAGATGATACATCAGTTACAGGTGATGATCCTGCTTCAGGTGATACATCAGTTACAGGTGATGATCCTGCTTCAGGTGATACATCAGTTACAGTTGATGATCCTGCTTCAGGTGATACATCAGTTACAGGAGATGATCCTACTTCAGGTGATACATCAGTTACAGGTGATGATCCTACTTCAGGTGATACATCGGTTACAGGTGATGATCTTATTTCAGATGATACATCAGTTACAGGTGATGATCCTGCTTCAGGTGATACATCAGTTACAGGTGATGATCCTGCTTCAGGTGATACATCAGTTACAGGAGATGATCCTACTTCAGGTGATACATCAGTTACAGGTGATGATCCTACTTCAGGTGATACATCGGTTACAGGTGATGATCTTATTTCAGATGATACATCAGTTACAGGTGATGATCCTGCTTCAGGTGATACATCAGTTACAGGTGATGATCTTATTTCAGATGATACATCAGTTACAAGAGATGATCCTGCTTCAGGTGATACATTAGTTACAGGTGATGATCCTAATTCAGGTGATACATCAGTTACAGGTGATGATCTTATTTCAGATGATACATCAGTTACAGGTGATGATCCTGCTTCAGGTGATACATCAGTTACAGTTGATGATCCTACTTCAGGTGGTATATCAGTCACAGGTGATGATCCTACTTCAGGTGATACATCAGTTACAGGTGATGATCCTGCTTCAGGTGATACATTAGTTACAGGTGATGATCCTAATTCAGGTGGTATATCAGTCACAGGTGACGATCCTACTTCTGGTGATACATCAGTTACAGGTGATGATCCTACTTCAGGTGATACATCGGTTGCAGGTGATGATCCTGCTTCAGGTGATACATCAGATACAGTTGATGATCCTGCTTCAGGTGATACATCAGTTACAAGAGTAGATCCTATTTCAGGTGATACATCAGTTACAGGTGATGATCCTATTTCAGGTGATACATCAGTTACAGGTGATGATCCTATTTCAGGTGATACATCAGTTACAGGTGATGATCCTACTTCAGGTGATACATCAGTTACAGGTGATGATCCTACTTCAGATGATACATCAGTTACAGGTGATGATCCTGCTTCAGGTGACACATCAGTTACAAGAGTTGATCCTATTTCAGGTGACACATCAGTTACAGGTGATGATCCTACTTCAGGTGATACATCGGTTACAGGTGATGATCCTACTTCAGGTGATACATCAGTTACAGGTGATGATCCTACTTCAGGTGATACATCGGTTACAGGTGATGATCCTACTTCAGGTGATACATCAGTCACAGGTGATGATCCTACTTCAGGTGATACATCGGTTACAGGTGATGATCTTATTTCAGATGATACATCAGTTACAGGTGATGATCCTGTTTCAGGTGATACATCAGTTACAGGTGATGATCCTGCTTCAGGTGATACATCAGTTACAGTTGATGATCCTGCTTCAGTTGATACATCAGTTACAGGAGATGATCCTACTTCAGGTGATACATCAGTTACAGGTGATGATCCTACTTCAGGTGATACATCGGTTACAGGTGATGATCTTATTTCAGATGATACATCAGTTACAGGTGATGATCCTGCTTCAGGTGATACATCAGTTACAGGTGATGATCCTGCTTCAGGTGATACATCAGTTACAGGTGATGATCTTATTTCAGATGATACATCAGTTACAAGAGATGATCCTGCTTCAGGTGATACATTAGTTACAGGTGATGATCCTAATTCAGGTGATACATAAGTTACAGGTGATGATCTTATTTCAGATGATACATCAGTTACAGGTGATGATCCTGCTTCAGGTGATACATCAGTTACAGTTGATGATCCTACTTCAGGTGGTATATCAGTCACAGGTGATGATCCTACTTCAGGTGATACATCAGTTACAGGTGATGATCCTGCTTCAGGTGATACATTAGTTACAGGTGATGATCCTAATTCAGGTGGTATATCAGTCACAGGTGATGATCCTACTTCTGGTGATACATCAGTTACAGGTGATGATCCTACTTCAGATGATACATCAGTTACATGTGATGATCCTGCTTCAGGTGATACATTAGTTACAGGTGAAGATCCTACTTCAGGTGATACTTCAGTTACAGGTGATGATCCTAATTCAGGTGATACATCAGTTACAGTTGATTATCCTATTTCAGGTGATACATCAGTTACAGATGATGATCCTACTTCTGGTGATACATCAGTTACAGGTGATGATCCTACTTCAGGTGATACATCAGTTATAGGTGATGATCTTATTTCAGATGATACATCAGTTACAGGTGATGATCCTGCTTCAGGTGATACATCAGTTACAGTTGATGATCCTACTTCAGGTGGTATATCAGTCACAGGTGATGATCCTACTTCTGGTGATACATCAGTTACAGGTGATGATCCTGCTTCAGGTGATACATTAGTTACAGGTGATGATCCTAATTCAGGTGGTATATCAGTCACAGGTGATGATCCTACTTCTGGTGATACATCAGTTACAGGTGATGATCCTACTTCAGATGATACATCAGTTACAGGTGATGATCCTATTTCAGGAGATACATCAGTTACAGGTGATGATCCTACTTCTGGTGATACATAAGTTACAGGTGATGATCCTGCTTCAGGTGATACATTAGTTACAGGTGAAGATCCTACTTCAGGTGATACTTCAGTTACAGGTGATGATCCTAATTCAGGTGATACATCAGTTACAGTTGATGATCCTATTTCAGGTGATACATCAGTTACAGATGATGATCCTACTTCTGGTGATACATCAGTTACAGGTGATGATCCTACTTCAGATGATACATCAGTTACAGGTGATGATCCTATTTCAGGAGATACATCAGTTACAGGTGATGATCCTACTTCTGGTGATACATAAGTTACAGGTGATGATCCTACTTCAGGTGATACATCAGTTACAGGTGATGATCCTATTTCAGGTGATACATCAGTTACAGGTGATGATCCTAATTCAGGTGGCATATCAGTCACAGATGATGATCCTACTTCTGATGATACATCAGTTACAGGTGATGATCCTACTTCAGGTGACACATCAGTTGCAGGTGATGATACTATTTCAGGTGACACATCAGTTACAGGTGATGATCCCACTTCAGGTGATACATCACTTACAGGTGATGATCTATGTTCAGGTGATACATCAGTTACAGATGCTGATCCTATTTCAGGTGAAACATCAGATACAGGTGTTGATTCTATTTTAGATGATACATGAGTTAAAGGTGATGATCCTACTTCAGGTGATATTTTAGTTACTGGAGATGATCCTGCTTCAGGTGACACATCAGTTACAGGTGATGATCCTACTTCAGGTGATACATCAGTTACAGGTAATGATCCTACTTCAGGTGATACATCAGTTACAGGTAACATAGTAACATAGTAACATAGTTAGTAAGGCCGAAAAAAGACATTTGTCCATCCAGTTCAGCCTATATTCCATTATAATAAATACCCAGATCTACGTCCTTCTACAGAACCTAATAATTGTATGATACAATATTGTTCTGCTCCAGGAAGACATCCAGGCCTCTCTTGAACCCCTCGACTGAGTTCGCCATCACCACCTCCTCAGGCAAGCAATTCCAGATTCTCACTGCCCTAACAGTAAAGAATCCTCTTCTATGTTGGTGGAAAAACCTTCTCTCCTCCAGACGCAAAGAATGCCCCCTTGTGCCCGTCACCTTCCTTGGTATAAACAGATCCTCAGCGAGATATTTGTATTGTCCCCTTATATACTTATACATGGTTATTAGATCGCCCCTCAGTCGTCTTTTTTCTAGACTAAATAATCCTAATTTCGCTAATCTATCTGGGTATTGTAGTTCTCCCATCCCCTTTATTAATTTTGTTGCCCTCCTTTGTACTCTCTCTAGTTCCATTATATCCTTCCTGAGCACCGGTGCCCAAAACTGGACACAGTACTCCATGTGCGGTCTAACTAGGGATTTGTACAGAGGCAGTATAATGCTCTCATCATGTGTATCCAGACCTCTTTTAATGCACCCCATGATCCTGTTTGCCTTGGCAGCTGCTGCCTGGCACTGGCTGCTCCAGGTAAGTTTATCATTAACTAGGATCCCCAAGTCCTTCTCCCTGTCAGATTTACCCAGTGGTTTCCCGTTCAGTGTGTAATGGTGATATTGATTCCCTCTTCCCATGTGTATAACCTTACATTTATCATTGTTAAACCTCATCTGCCACCTTTCAGCCCAAGTTTCCAACTTATCCAGATCCATCTGTAGCAGAATACTATCTTCTCTTGTATTAACTGCTTTACATAGTTTTGTATCATCTGCAAATATCGATATTTTACTGTGTAAACCTTCTACCAGATCATTAATGAATATGTTGAAGAGAACAGGTCCCAATACTGACCCCTGCGGTACCCCACTGGTCACAGCGACCCAGTTAGAGACTATACCATTTATAACCACCCTCTGCTTTCTATCACTAAGCCAGTTACTAACCCATTTACACACATTTTCCCCCAGACCAAGCATTCTCATTTTGTGTACCAACCTCTTGTGCGGCACGGTATCAAACGCTTTGGAAAAATCGAGATATACCACGTCCAATGACTCACCGTGGTCCAGCCTATAGCTTACCTCTTCATAAAAACTGATTAGATTGGTTTGACAGGAGCGATTTCTCATAAACCCATGCTGATATGGAGTTAAACAGTTATTCTCATTGAGATAATCCAGAATAACATCCCTCAGAAACCCTTCAAATATTTTACCAACAATAGAGGTTAGACTTACTGGCCTATAATTTCCAGGTTCACTTTTAGAGCCCTTTTTGAATATTGGCACCACATTTGCTATGCGCCAGTCCTGCGGAACAGACCCTGTCGCTATAGAGTCACTAAAAATAAGAAATAATGGTTTATCTATTACATTACTTAGTTCTCTTAGTACTCGTGGGTGTATGCCATCCGGACCCGGAGATTTATCTATTTTAATCTTATTTAGCCGGTTTCGCACCTCTTCTTGGGTTAGATTGGTGACCCTTAATATAGGGTTTTCATTGTTTCTTGGGATTTCACCTAGCATTTCATTTTCCACCGTGAATACCGTGGAGAAGAAGGTGTTTAATATGTTAGCTTTTTCCTCGTCATCTACAACCATTCTTTCCTCACTATTTTTTAAGGGGCCTACATTTTCAGTTTTTATTCTTTTACTATTGATATAGTTGAAGAACAGTTTGGGATTAGTTTTACTCTCCTTAGCAATGTGCTTCTCTGTTTCCTTTTTGGCAGCTTTAATTAGTTTTTTAGATAAAGTATTTTTCTCCCTATAGTTTTTTAGAGCTTCAATGGTGCCATCCTGCTTTAGTAGTGCAAATGCTTTCTTTTTACTGTTAATTGCCTGTCTTACTTCTTTGTTTAGCCACATTGGGTTTTTCCTATTTCTAGTCCTTTTATTCCCACAAGGTATAAACCGCTTACACTGCCTATTTAGGATGTTCTTAAAAATTTCCCATTTATTATCTGTATTCTCATTTCTGAGGATATTGTCCCAGTCTACCAGATTAAGGGCATCTCTAAGCTGTTCAAACTTTGCCTTCCTAAAGTTCAATGTTTTTGTGACTCCCTGACAAGTCCCCCTAGTGAAAGACAGGTGAAACTGCACAATATTGTGGTCGCTATTTCCTAAATGCCCAACCACCTGCAGATTTGTTATTCTGTCAGGTCTATTAGATAGTATTAGGTCTAAAAGTGCTGCTCCTCTGGTTGGATTCTGCACCAATTGTGAAAGATAATTTTTCTTGGTTATTAGCAGAAACCTGTTGCCTTTATGGGTTTCACAGGTTTCTGTTTCCCAGTTAATATCCGGGTAGTTAAAGTCCCCCATAACCAGGACCTCATTATGGGTTGCAGCTTCATCTATCTGCTTTAGAAGTGATGATCCTATTTCAGGTGATATATCAGTTACAGGTGATGATCCTACTTCAGGTGACACATCAGTTACAGGTGATGATCCTACTTCAGGTGATACATCAGTTACAGGTGATGATCCTATTTCAGGTGACACATCAGTTACAGGTGATGATCCTACTTCAGGTGATACATCAGTTACAGGTGATGATCCTGCTTCAGGTGATACATAAGTTGCAGGTGATGATCCAATTTCCGATGATACATCAGTTACAGGTGATGATGCTATTTCAGGTGATACATCATTTACAGGTGATGATCCTATTTCAGGTGATATGTCAGTTGCATGTGATGATCCTACTTCAGGTGACACATCAGTTACAGGTGATGATCCTACTTCAGGTGATACATCAGTTATAGGTGATGATCCAATTTCAGATGATACATCAGTTACAGGTGATGATCCTACTTCAGGTGATACATCAGTTACAGGTGATGATCCTGCTTCAGGTGACATATCAGTTACAGGTGATGATCCTACTTCAGGTGATATATCAGTTACCAGTGATGATCCTACTTCAGGTGATAAATCAGTTACAGGTGATGATCCTGCTTCAGGTGATACTTCAGTAACAGATGACGATCCTACTTCAGATGATACATCAGTTACAGATGGTGATCCTACTTCAGATGATACATCAGTTACAGGTGATGATCCTGCTTCAGGTGATACATCAGTTATAAGTGATGATCCAATTTCAGATGATACATCAGTTACATGTGATGATCCTGCTTCAGGTGATACATTAGTTACAGGTGAAGATCCTACTTCAGGTGATACATCAGTTACAGGTGATGATCCTACTTCAGATGATACATCAGTTACAGGTGATGATCCTACTTCAGGTGATACGTCAGTTACAGGTGATGATCCTGCTTCAGGTGATACATCAGTTACAGGTGATGATCCTATTTCAGGTGATACAACAGTTACAGGTGATGATCCTGCTTCAGGTGATACATCAGTTACAGGTGATGATCCTACTTCAGGTGATACATCAGTTACAGGTGATGATCCTGCTTCAGGTGATACATCAGTTACAGGTGATGATCCTATTTCAGGTGATACAACAGTTACAGGTGATGATCCTGCTTCAGGTGATACATCAGTTACAGGTGATGATCCTGCTTCAGGTGATACATCAGTTACAGGTGATGATCCTGCTTCTGGTGATACATCATTTACAGGTGATGATCCTGCTTCAGGTGATACATCAGTTACAGGTGATGATCCTACTTCAGGTGATACATCAGTTACAGGTGATGATCCTGCTTCTGGTGATACATCAGTTACAGGTGATGATCCTACTTCAGGTGATACATCAGTTAAAGGTGATGATCCTACTTTAGGTGATACATCAGTTACAGGTGATGATCCTACTTCAGGTGATACATCAGTTACAGGTGATGATCCTGTTTCAGGTGATAAATCAGTTACAGGTGATGATCCTACTTCAGGTGATACATCAGTTACAGGTGATGATCCTGCTTCAGGTGATACATCAGTTACAGGTGATGATCCTGCTTCAGGTGATACATCAGTTACAGGTGATGATCCTGCTTCTGGTGATACATCAGTTACAGGTGATGATCCTGCTTCTGGTGATACATCAGTTACAGGTGATGATCCTGCTTCTGGTGATACATCAGTTACAGGTGATGATCCTACTTCAGGTGATTTATCAGTTACAGGTGATGATCCTAATTCAGGTGATACATCAGTTACAGGTGATGATCCTGCTTCTGGTGATACATCAGTTACAGGTGATGATCCTGCTTCTGGTGATACATCAGTTACAGGTGATGATCCTGCTTCTGGTGATACATCAGTTACAGGTGATGATCCTACTTCAGGTGATTTATCAGTTACAGATGACGATCCTACTTCAGGTGATACATCAGTTACAGGTGATGATCCTACTTCAGGTGATACATCAGTTACAGGTGATGATCCTACTTCAGGTGATACATCAGTTACAGGTGATGATCCTACTTCAGGTGATTTATTAGTTACAGATGACGATCCTACTTCAGGTGATACATCAGTTACAGGTGATGATCCTACTTCAGGTGATACATCAGTTACAGGTGATGATCCTACTTCAGGTGATTTATCAGTTACAGGTGATGATCCTGCTTCTGGTGATACATCAGTTACAGGTGATGATCCTGCTTCTGGTGATACATCAGTTACAAGTGATGATCCTGCTTCTGGTGATACATCAGTTGAAGACGATTCTTCGGATTCAATTGCGACACTTGTAACATCTGTACCTAAAGAAGAGATAGTTTTGTTAGCAAGTTTCAAGAATGTTTTTACTTTTGTATCTTTATTAGCTATATTTAATTGTTAAAATGGAATACAACAATGTTGGTATATGCTAAAGAAAGTGTGAATTGCTTAACTATGTGTAAAACTATAATCTTTGCCTTGATTTTAGATGCTAGTGTACCAAATGGATGAACAATTTTTTTTTAAGTAAAATATTAAGCAAGTGGTATCCTTAAAAATTTATCAGCCCATAAAAAATACTATTCATGTTAAAAAATGATATTGAAATTAAAAATAAATCTTTAGCCCTTAGTTTTTTTTCAGTTAAGGTAAACTATCTATACTAAAAAACATTATGCGGTATGATTTCCAAATGCACGCGTCTTATTCATAAGATGTTTAGCTAGATACCATATGTAAGTACACTGTTATATGTTTTGCCATTTTTTAATACAGGAATTTTAGATGGTGACTAGAGATGAGAGGACCCATGGAAGTTTAGGCTCTGGTTCCCAACCACACTTTACTTATCAGAACAGTAGCCGAACCTCCATCAGAACCCAAACTGCATTGGAAAGTAAGGGGACCTTAACAGTTGCGCAAAAAAAAATTATCTTGCGCTCACTGCCGCCACACCACTGGCTTCTTCTAGAATGCCAAACTTATCAACAGACTTCCGAGAGAAGTTTGATGTTCGACGTTCAACATCAGACTCTAAATGTCTGTTAATAATGCCAAACAGAAAAAATCTGGCCCGCTCATCTCTAATGATGACCACAAATGTGTATCCAAGAAATACTTTGTAAATTATGAGATATGAGATGTTGGTGACTTTCCTCTCAAAACATCCTAAATATTTGTTTCACGTCATTTTATTGTAGCTAAGGCTGGTTTCACATTGGCGTTTTTTGGCTCTCTACACCACGGAAGGGCTGATTCTTAGGAAGGAAGGCTGTCGGAAAGAAGCAGGGCGCGTCCGAGGGTGATTATATTCTTATTAGGTATATACTCACCCTCGGACGCGCCCTGCTTCTTTATTTGTAATGAATGTTTATTTGCAATGTGGTTTTGACTTACTCTATTTTTTTGGTAAATAATGATTTTATTATTTTCATTGTTTTGCATCTTCTTGGCAATAATATAAAGAAGACGCGACAGGACAACACTCGGTGGATGCCATATCTGTGTTTTAAATTGAAAAAAACTTTCAGTTAACTACTTGCAGGAGAAAGTTATTGTAGCTGGTGGCCATTTTTAGTACTGTACCAGATTTTTGTTGTATGTGTTTGTTTTTAATGTTAAAATGTCTGCATTTGATATCTCTCCAGTATTTTCTTTTTTATAAGCAAAATACTTATTTTTATATTTTCTGATGTTGGTTCCAGGGGTACACGGGCAGCAGTGGTGTGGTCAGTGGAGGCCTAGTGGAAGGAGGGACCGCAGACAGGCATCGAAGGCCTAAAATAATAACACATGGCTGTAGGCAATTTTAAATTGGTTCCAGGGGTACACGGGCAGCAGTGGTGTGGTCAGTGGAGGCCTAGTGGAAGAAGTGACCGCAGACAGGCATCGAAGGCCTAAAGTAAAAAAATTGGGCTGGCTGTAGGCAATTTTAAATTGGTTCCAGGGGTACACGGGCAGCAGTGGTGTGGTCAGTGGAGGCCTAGTGGAAGGAGTGACCGCAGACAGGCATCGAAGGCCTAAAATAATAACACATGGCTGTAGGCAATTTTAAATTGGTTCCAGGGGTACACGGGCAGCAGTGGCCTGGTCAGTGTAGTAGTAGTAGAAAGAACGGACCGCAGACAGGCATCGAAGGCCTAAAATAAAAAAATTGGGCTGGCTGTAGGCAATTTTAAATTGGTTCCAGGGGTACACGGGCAGCAGTGGTGTGGTCAGTGGAGGCATATTGTAAGGAGTGACCGCAGACAGGCATCGAAGGCCTAAAATAATAACACATGGCTGTAGGCAATTTTAAATTGGTTCCAGGGGTACACGGGCAGCAGTGGTGTGGTCAGTGGAGGCCTAGTGGAAGGAGTGACCACAGACAGGCATCGAAGGCCTAAAATAATAACACATGGCTGTAGGCAATTTTAAATTGGTTCCAGGGGTACACGGGCAGCAGTGGTGTGGTCAGTGGAGGCCTAGTGGAAGGAGTGACCGCAGACAGGCATCGAAGGCCTAAAGTAAAAAAATTGGGCTGGCTGTAGGCAATTTTAAATTGGTTCCAGGGGTACATGGGCAGCAGTGGTGTGGTCAGTGGAGGCCTAGTGGAAGGAGTGACCGCAGACAGGCATCGAAGGCCTAAAATAATAACACATGGCTGTTGGCAATTTTAAATTGGTTCCAGGGGTACACGGGCAGCAGTGGTGTGGTCAGTGGAGGCATATTGTTAGGAGTGACAGCAGACAGGCATCGAAGGCCTAAAATAATAACACATGGCTGTAGGCAATTTTAAATTGGTTCCAGGGGTACACGGGCAGCAGTGGTGTGGTCAGTGGAGGCCTAGTGGAAGGAGAGACCACAGACAGGCATCGAAGGCCTAAAATAATAACACATGGCTGTAGGCAATTTTAAATTGGTTCCAGGGGTACACGGGCAGCAGTGGTGTGGTCAGTGGAGGCCTAGTGGAAGGAGTGACCGCAGACAGGCATCAAAGGCCTAAAGTAAAAAAATTGGGCTGGCTGTAGGCAATATTAAATCGGTTCCAGGGGTACACGGGCAGCAGTGGTGTGGTCAGTGGAGGCCTAGTGGAAGGAGTGACCGCAGACAGGCATCGAAGGCCTAAAATAATAACACATGGCTGTAGGCAATTTTAAATTGGTTCCAGGGGTACACGGGCAGCAGTGGCCTGGTCAGTGTAGTAGTAGTAGAAAGAATGGACCGCAGACAGGCATCGAAGGCCTAAAATAAAAAAATTGGGCTGGCTGAAGGCAATTTTAAATTGGTTCCAGGGGTACACGGGCAGCAGTGGTGTGGTCAGTGGAGGCCTAGTGGAAGAAGTGACCGCAGACAGGCATCGAAGGCCTAAAATAATAACACATGGCTGTAGGCAATTTTAAATTGGTTCCAGGGGTACACGGGCAGCAGTGGTGTGGTCAGTGGAGGCCTAGTGGAAGGAGTGACCGCAGACAGGCTTCGAAGGCCTAACATAACAAAAATGTCAATACAATGGTATTGTCAGTGGCAGGCATTGAAGGATGTCAGCGCATAGACTAAACATTGGTGGAGCTGTGAGATAATTTTGCAAGTGGTAGAGCACTGTTTGAGCTGGGGGGGGGAACTGTCTTGTGGCCGGCGGTACAGGCCCAGGGCCCCTCATATTACAACGGTGTGTCTGACGTTGGGTGCGCACCACCACCGCCAGAGACACTCTATTGTACTAGGAGGGACCCAGTGGCAGTGCCGTCGACCAAAAGCGGGCACACCCACCTCTTCAGACAAACAGCACTCTCACGGGTGCTGTCGCCAAGTGTCGATACCACGGCCCCGTGTGGGGAGTTTGGCCATTTAGTGAGGTGTAAACATGTCGTATGCTGGACAATCAGGTGCAGAAAATTACGAGATTGGAAAAGACATTCAGAATAGTCCACAGGCAAGACCTTTTCATAGGAAAGCTAGGTGTCAGCCGGGCAAGGTGGGGCAAAAGATTTCGAAATCCAGTTGTGGTTCATTTTAATGAAGGTTAGATCATCTACATTTTGGATAGCCAGACGAGTCCTTTTTTCTGTTAGTATTGAACCTGCAGCACTGAATACTCTTTCTGATAGGACACTAGCTGCCGGGCAAGCAAGCTCCTGCAATGCATATTCTGCCAATTCTGGCCAGGTGTCTAATTTTGATGCCCAGTAATCAAATGGGAATGACGGTTGAGGGAGAACATCGATAAGGGATGAAAAATAGTTTGTAACCATACTGGACAAATGTTGTCTCCTGTCACTTTGAATTGATGCTGCAGTACCTGTCCTGTCTGCGGTCATAGCAAAATCACTCCACAACCTGGTCAGAAAACCCCTCTGGCCAACGCCACTTCTGATTTCTGCCCCTCTAACTCCTCTGGTCTGCTGGCCCCTGCAGCTCGTGTGAGAACGATCACGGGCGTTGTGTGCAGGGAATGCCAGAAGCAAACGGCCAACAAGAGTTTATTGTTTGGTTGCGAATATTAGTTCCAAGTTCTCATGTGGCATTATATTTTGCAATTTGCCTTTAGAGCGAGGATCAAGGAGGCAGGCCAACCAGTAATCGTCATCGTTCATCATTTTAGTTATGCGTGTGTCCCTTTTGAGGATACGTAAGGCATAATCCGCCATGTGGGCCAAAGTTCCAGTTCTCAAATCTGCGGTTGTGCTTGGTTGAGGGGCAGTTTCAGGCAAATCCACGTCACTTGTGTCCCTCCAAAAACCAGAACCCGGCCTTGCTGCGCCACCAATTTCCAGTGGCCCCGGAAAAGCTTCCTCATTAAAAATATAATCATCCCCATCATCCTCCTCGTCCTCCTCCTCCTCTTCGCCCGCTAACTCGTCCTGTACACTGCCCTGGCCAGACAATGGCTGACTGTCATCAAGGCTTTCCTCTTCCTCAGCTGCAGACGCCTGATCCTTTATGTGCGTCAAACTTTGCATCAGCAGACGCATTAGGGGGATGGATGCTCATGCTTATTATGGCGTTGTCTGCACTAACCAGCCGTGTGCATTCCTCAAAACACTGAAGGACTTGACACATGTCTTGAATCTTCGACCACTGCACACCTGACAACTCCATGTCTGCCATCCTACTGCCTGCCCGTGTATGTGTATCCTCCCACAAAAACATAACAGCCCGCCTCTGTTCACACAGTCTCTGAAGCATGTGCAGTGTTGAGTTCCACCTTGTTGCAACGTCTATAATTAGGCGATGCTGGGGAAGGTTCAAAGAACGCTGATAGGTCTGCATACGGCTGGAGTGTACGGGCGAACGGCGGATATGTGAGCAAAGTCCACGCACTTTGAGGAGCAGGTCGGATAACCCCGGATAACTTTTCAGGAAGCACTGCACCACCAGGTTTAAGGTGTGAGCCAGGCAAGGAATGTGTTTCAGTTGGGAAAGGGAGATGGCAGCCATGAAATTCCTTCCGTTATCACTCACTACCTTGCCTGCCTCAAGATCTACAGTGCCCAGCCACGACTGCGTTTCTTTCTGCAAGAACTCGGACAGAACTTCCGCGGTGTGTCTGTTGTCGCCCAAACACTTCATAGCCAATACAGCCTGCTGACGTTTGCCAGTAGCTGCCCCATAATGGGAGACCTGGTGTGCAACAGTGGCAGCTGCGGATGGAGTGGTTGTGCGACTGCGGTCTGTGGACGAGCTCTCGCTTCTGCAGGAGGACGAAGAGGAGGAGGAGGGGGTGCGAACGGCTACAGCCAACTGTTTCCTAGACCGTGGGCTAGGCAGAACTGTCCCAAACTTGCTGTCCCCTGTGGACCCTGCATCCACCACATTTACCCAGTGTGCCGTGATGGACACGTAACGTCCCTGGCCATGCCTACTGGTCCATGCATCTGTTGTCAGGTGCACCTTTGTGCTCACAGATTGCCTGAGTGCATGGACGATGCGCTCTTTAACATGCTGGTGGAGGGCTGGGATGGCTTTTCTGGAAAAAAAGTGTTGACTGGGTAGCTCGTAGCGTGGTACAGCGTAGTCCATCAGGGCTTTGAAAGCTTCGCTTTCAACTAACCGGTAGGGCATAATCTCTAACGAGATTAGTCTAGCTATGTGTGCGTTCAAACCCTGTGTATGCGGATGCGAGGCTAAGTACTTCCTTTTTCTAACCATAGTCTCATGTAGGGTGAGCTGGACTGGAGAGCTGGATATCGTGGAACTAGCGGGGGTGCCGGTGGACATGGCAGACTGAGAGACGGTGGGAGATGGTATTGTTGCCGCCGGTGCCCTAGATGCAGTGTTTCCTACTACGAAACTGGTGATTCCCTGACCCTGACTGCTTTGGCCTGGCAAAGAAACCTGCACAGATACTGCAGGTGGTGCGGAAAATGGTGGCCCTACACTGCCGGAAGGGATGTTGCGTTGCTGACTAGCTTCATTGGCCGAGGGTGCTACAACCTTAAGGGACGTTTGGTAGTTAGTCCAGGCTTGCAAATGCATGGTGGTTAAATGTCTATGCATGCAACTTGTATTGAGACTTTTCAGATTCTGTCCTCTGCTTAAGGTAGTTGAACATTTTTGACAGATGACTTTGCGCTGATCAATTGGATGTTGTTTAAAAAAATGCCAGACTGCACTCTTTCTAGCATCGGATACCTTTTCAGGCATTGCAGACTGAGCTTTAACCGGATGGCCACGCTGTCCTCCAACAGGTTTTGGCTTTGCCACGCGTTTTGGGCAAGATACGGGCCTGGCAGATGGAACCTGTTGCGATGTTGATGCCTGCTGCGGCCCCTCCTCCTCCGCTTCAGAACTGCTGCCGCCTGCACCCTGTTCCCCCAATGGCTGCCAATCGGGGTCAAGAACTGGGTCATCTATTACCACTTCTTGTAGCTCGTGTGCAACTTCGTCTGTGTCACCGTGTCGGTCGGTGGTATAGCGTTCGTGATGGGGCAACATAGTCTCATCAGGGTCTGATTCTTGATCATTACCCTGCGAGGGCAATGTTGTGGTCTGAGTCAAAGGACCAGCATAGTAGTCTGGCTGTGGCTGTGCATCAGTGCACTCCATGTCAGATTCAACTTGTAATGGGCATGGACTGTTAACTGCTTCACTTTCTAAGCCAGGGACGGTATGTGTAAAGAGCTCCATGGAGTAACCCGTTGTGTCGCCTGCTGCATTCTTCTCTGTTGTTGTTTTTGCTGAAGAGGATAAGGAAGCGACTTGTCCCTGACCGTGAACATCCACTAACGACGCGCTGCTTTGACATTTACCAGTTTCACGAGAGGAGGCAAAAGAGCTAGAGGCTGAGTCAGCAAGATAAGCCAAAACTTGCTCTTGCTGCTCCGGCTTTAAAAGCGGTTTTCCTACTCCCAGAAAAGGGAGCGTTCGAGGCCTTGTGTAGCCAGACGATGAACCTGGCTCCACAGCTCCAGACTTAGGTGCAATATTTTTTTTCCCACGACCAGCTGATGCTCCACCACTACCACTACCCTCATTACCAGCTGACAATGAACGCCCCCGGCCACGACCTCTTCCACCATACTTCCTCATTGTTTTAAAAACGTAAACAAACTAACGATATTTGTTGCTGTCACACAAATTACACGGTGAGCTATAACTTCAGTATGATTTAGCTACCCCTTTACAGGTGAGTGAGACCACAACGAAAATCAGGCACAATGTTACACACTCTGTTGTTGGTGGCAACAAATGAGAGAGATGCCACACACGCAGGACTGTCACTGAAGCACAAATGTAAATATTAATCTCCCACTGATTTGATTTTTTTTTTTTCAGGGAGACTTTAGAAAACAAATAAAACAAAAAAAGGCTTTCTATGGCCCACTGAGTGAGAGATGACGCACACAGGAGTCAGGAGTGGCACACAAGCCCAGAGGCCAATATTTATCTCCCACTGATTGATGTAGTGATTTTTTCAGGTAGATTTTGGAACCCAAATCAAGCTAAAAAAATAATAGGCTTTCTATGGCCCACAATTGGAGAGAGAGAGAGAGAGAGAGATGGCACACCCAGGAGTCAAGACTGGCACACAAGCAGAAAGGGCAATATTAATCTCCCACTGATTTGTTTTTTTTTGTTTTTTTCAGGGAGACTTTAGGAAAAAAAAATAATAGAATAAAATGATTTTTTCAGGAAGAATTTAGAAACCAAATAAAATAAAATGATTTTTTCAGGGAGAATTTAGAATACAAATAAAACAAAAAAAGGCTTTCTATGGCCCACTGAGTGAGAGATGACGCACACAGGAGTCAGGAGTGGCACACAAGCCCAGAGGCCAATATTTATCTCCCACTGATTGATGTAGTGATTTTTTCAGGTAGATTTTGGAACCCAAATCAAGCTAAAAAAATAATAGGCTTTCTATGGCCCACAATTGGAGAGAGAGAGAGAGAGAGAGAGATGGCACACCCAGGAGTCAAGACTGGCACACAAGCAGAAAGGGCAATATTAATCTCCCACTGATTTGTTTTTTTTTGTTTTTTTCAGGGAGACTTTAGGAAAAAAAAATAATAGAATAAAATGATTTTTTCAGGAAGAATTTAGAAACCAAATAAAATAAAATGATTTTTTCAGGGAGAATTTAGAAAACAAATAAAACAAAAAAAGGCTTTCTATGGCCCACTGAGTGAGAGATGACGCACACAGGAGTCAGGAGTGGCACACAAGCCCAGAGGCCAATATTTATCTCCCACTGATTGATGTAGTGATTTTTTCAGGTAGATTTTGGAACCCAAATCAAGCTAAAAAAATAATAGGCTTTCTATGGCCCACAATTGGAGAGAGAGAGAGAGATGGCACACCCAGGAGTCAAGACTGGCACACAAGCAGAAAGGGCAATATTAATCTCCCACTGATTTGTTTTTTTTTTTTTTTTTCAGGGAGACTTTAGGAAAAAAAATAATAGAATAAAATGATTTTTTCAGGAAGAATTTAGAAACCAAATAAAAAAATGATTTTTTTCAGGGAGAATTTAGAAAACAAATAAAACAAAAAAAGGCTTTCTATGGCCCACTGAGTGAGAGATGACGCACACAGGAGTCAGGAGTGGCACACAAGCCCAGAGGCCAATATTTATCTCCCACTTTTTTTTTTTTGTTCCAGGGAAAATTTATAAACCCAATAAAAAAAATAATAAATAGGCTTTCTATGGCCCACTATCTGAGAGAGAGAGAGAGATGGCATGCTTAGGACTGGCACACAAGCCCAAAGGCCAATATTAATCTCCCTTTTTTTTTAAGGGAGAATTTATAAAACAAAAAAAAAATAAATAAATAGGCTTTCTATGGCCCACTGAGTGAGTGATGATGCACACAGGAGTCAGGAGTGGCACACAAGCCCTGAGGCCAATATTTTTCTCCCACTGATTGATGTAGTGATTTTTTCAGGTACATTTTAGAACCCAAATCAAGCAAAAAAATAAATAGGCTTTCTATGGCCCACTATTTGTGAGAGAGATGGCACGCTCAGGACTGGCACACAAGCCCAGAGGTCAATATTAATCTCCCACTTTTTTTTTTTTGGTTCCAGGGAAAATTTATAAACCCAATAAAAAAATAATAAATAGGCTTTCTATGGCCCACTATCTGAGAGAGAGAGATGGCACGCTTAGGACTGGCACACAAGCCCAAAGGCCAATATTAATCTCCCACTGATTGATTTATTGATTTTTTCAGGTAGAATTTAGAACCCAAATAAAGCAAAAAAAAGAAAAAATGGGCTTTCTATGGCCCACTGAGTGAGTGATGATGCACACAGGAGTCAGGAGTGGCACACAAGCCCTGAGGCCAATATTTTTCTCCCACTGATTGATGTAGTGATTTTTTCAGGTAGATTTTAGAACCAAAATCAAGCAAAAAAATAAATAGGCTTTCTATGGCCCACTGACTGAGAGATGGCACACACAGGAGTCAAGAGTGGCACACAAGCCCTGAGGCCAATATTTTTCTCCCACTGATTGATGTAGTGATTTTTTCAGGTAGATTTTATAACCCAAATCAAGCAAAAAAATAAATAGGCTTTCTATGGCCCACTGAGTGAGAGATGGCACACACAGGACTGGCACTCTAGCAGAAATGTCAATCTTAATCTCCCACAAAAAAAAAAAAAAAAACAGGGAGTGTCCTTCAATTACTATCTCCCTGCAGTAATCTCAGCCAGGTATGGCAGGCAGCAATAAGGAGTGGACTGATGCACAAATTAAATAAAAAGTGTGTACAAACCAAAAAGATAGCTGTGCAGAAAGGAAGGAACAAGAGGATTTGTGCTTTGAAAAAAGCAGTTGGTTTGCACAGCGGCGTACACACAGCAATGCAGCTATCAGGGAGCCTTCTAGGGCAGCCCAATGAGCTACAGCGCTGAGGAAAAAAAAAAATGTAGCTTCCACTGTCCCTGCACACCGAAGGTGGTGTTGGGCAGTGGAAATCGCTACAGCACAAGCGGTTTGGTGGTTAATGGACCCTGCCTAACGCTATCCCTGCTTCTGACGAAGCGGCAGCAACCTCTCCCTAAGCTCAGATCAGCAGCAGTAACATGGCGGTCGGCGGGAACTCCCCTTTATAGCCCCTGTGACGCCGCAGACAGCAAGCCAATCACTGCAATGCCCTTCTCTAAGATGGTGGGGACCAGGACCTATGTCATCACGCTGCCCACACTCTGCGTTTACCTTCATTGGCTGAGAAATGGCGCTTTTCGCGTCATTGAAACGCGACTTTGGCGCAAAAGTCGCGTACCGCATGGCCGACCCCGCACAGGGGTCGGATCGGGTTTCATGAAACCCGACTTTGCCAAAAGTCGGCGACTTTTGAAAATGAACGACCCATTTCGCTCAACCCTAGTCAGCATTATTCCTAATCATAACTAACAGGGATCATGTTGCAAAGACTGCAGCAAGAATGCTATCATCTGATGGACTCTACCATGAGGTACAAGCCCATGCTGTGTTGGTGGCTGGTAGTGTTGAGCATTCCGATACCGCAAGTATCCGGTATCGGCCGATATTTGCAGTATCGGAATTCCGATACCGAGTCCCGATATTTTTGTGATATCGGGAATCGGTATCGGGATTAAGATTCATGTGTAAAATAAAGAATAAAAATAAAAAATATTGATATACTTACCCTCAGACGCGCCCTGGTTGTCACCGCTGCAACCACCATGCTTCCGTTCCTAAGAATGAGCACGTTAAGGACTTTCGATGACGTCGCGGCTTGTGATTGGTCACTGAGCGGTCATGTAACCACTCACGCGACCAATCACAAGCCGCGGCGTCATCGAAGGTCATTAACGCGCTCATTCCTAAGACCTTCGGTCACATGACCGCTCAGCAACCAATCACAAGCCGCGACGTCATCGAAGGTCCTTAACGCGCTCATTCTTAGAAAGGGAAGCATGGCGGTTGCAGCGGTGACAACCAGGGCGCGTCCGAGGGTAAGTATATCAAAAATTTTTATTTTTATTCTTTATTTTACACATGAATATGGATCCCAGGGCCTGAAGGAGAGTTTCCTCTCCTTCAGACCCTGGGAACCATAGAGGATACCTTCCGATATTTGTGTCCCATTGACTTGTATTGGTATCGGATATCGATATCGGCGATATCCGATATTTTTCGGATATCGGCCGATACCATCCGATACTGATACTTTCAAATATCGGACGGTATCGCTCAAGACTAGTGGCTGGGTAACAATGAGGTGTGTTTCCTCTGTCCCCTCCAGCCAACCACGAACAACAGATCGGGAAGATTATCCTCTTCATCTGACAGTTGCCCATCATTTTTTCCTCCTCGTATCTTGAACCTTTCACAACAGTTTGTCTGTTACCACCAGCCCCTTCAATCACAGTAATCCACCCTCCCTTGGCACCCGCCTGTGCGACAACAGTCTGGAACTAAGAGACAGTGTCATCCTTTCCATATCCTCCTCTGCTTCCTCCTCTTCTTCTGGGGCCACAATCTCCTCCCACAGGCTATTCAAAGTTTGCTCAATCACACAGATGACCAGAATAGTAATGTTGATGACAGCATCATCAGGGTTAACCATCTTAGTAGCCATTTCTAAACTGTACAGAGGTCCTTAATCGGTGCCCACTCTGTAAACATGATATGGGCCACGTTTGTACTGTGTTGGCTCAGGCTATACGACATGACATACTACGTCAGAACTCGTTGCTGCTGCCACAGTCACTGCAACATGTGCAGAGTGGAATTCCACCATGTTGGCACATCACATATCAACTTGTTAACTGGCATGGTCAAAGCCCTTTGCATCGATGCAAGTCATTGACGAGAGGTGTGCGATCGGCGAAAATGAGCATACCACTTACGTTCTTTCTGAAGCCGCTCACCTAGGCCAGAATAGTGATGGAGAATATGCTGTACCACCAAGTTGAGGATGTGAGCCATGCAAGGCATGTGTGTGAGCTTGCCTCGCCATAGGGCCACTACCAGAATCACACAATTATCAAGATGGCCTTCCCTGGATGCAGGTTCAGCAGAAACAGCCATTGATCAAACTCAGTCTGGAGACCTGTCCTCAACTCTTCAATTGTATCACTGCGATCTCCAAGGCATATCAATTTTAATACTGCCCTGGCTGCACAGTATGGAGGTGGTGAAGATTCGCTCTGCACTGTTGAAACCCATGTCTCGTGACGTCAGAGGTTGAGGGCGCAGGTCGAGGTCCTAGAGGAGATAGACGAGGCAGTAGCAGTGGAGGAACTTTTAAATTTCGAGGTTTGTCCTGAAAGCCTTGGGGATTCAAAGATTTGTGGAGGAGCGCCTGTCCCCACAGCCACCAGAGTCACCCAGTGCCCAGTCAGCAATATGTAACACCCTTGGCCCTGCTTACTCATCCAAGTGTCTGTGGTAAAATGCACCCTGGCAGACAGAGATTTGGTCAAGGAATGGGTGATATTTTCTGAAACATGCTGGTGTAGCGCAGGCACAGCTTTCTTTGAAAAGTAATGGCGACTGGGTAATTGGTACTTGGGGGACTGCCACAGCCATCAGCTTTCAGAAACCGTCTGTATCTACCAGGCAGAAAGGCATCATTTCCGTGGCCAACAGATTGGAGATGGTGGAGTTCAACCTCTTAGCTTTGTTATGTGTAGGAGGAAACCATCTTTTACGTGACCATAGATGTGGAACCGTGGGCTGGCTGCAGTGCTGAGAGAGTGTGGAGTACGGTGAATCAGATAAACTGCTGGACTGTGAGAAAGGTGCAGGCAGAGATGTTACAGTGGATTGAGAAACTTGTGGTGTGCTCGCTCTCTGAGATTGGCCAAAAATAGCAGGCATGTCAGCTTCCATTACAGCTGATGGTGGGCTCTCAGTTTGCATGACTGGTATGGGTAAAGTTCTGCTATCAAAGACCTGCGTCTCAATAGTTGGCACAGTAACAGAGTAAGGAGGAAGAAGAAGCAGATGCGATTGATGGGGTGGCTGATGGTTGTTGAGGTCTGCTGGTACACAATTTTGAGCAGAGGGATTCCCACAGTAAAGCATGTTGATTGTGCATGTGAAGGTTCGACGTGAGTTTGCTCATCCTTTGCAGTGTCAGAAAAGGCCCAGGCTAGGCTACCCCTGCGAGCTGCAGACCCGTGGACGCTGCTGGTTCTAGGCACAGTTGTGGTTGAGGATGCATTTCTTGTCGTAGCTGCCTCACTATCCATCTGCAACTTACGGCGCAACATCACCTTCTTGTATTCCACTTCAAATGAATTACTCAGCTGTGTGTGCCTCTATGTTCACGTCAAATGGGATCTAACACCTCATCATCATCATCCTCTGTGTTATCACAGACCCTCCCCCTTGGATTCACCCTCCTCCTCTTTTAACCCTGACAGCACAGTACAGTCCATGTGAGCCTCACATATCTGAGTCTCATCAGGATCACCTATCCCCCCAGGGGTTAACGTCTGATAATGAGGGTCAGAATGCTGTTTGGACCGTACTTCATCCTGCCCATCCTGCCCATATCCAAGCTTAAAAATTTTTGAGCGTCAGTGTAGATTTCCTCCTCTTGACTCTGTGAAGCTTTTAAGTACATTTCTGATGAACGTGGCATAGAATGTGTGAACAGCTCTTCAGACTCACCCATCTGTGGTTCTGTACAGTCAGTTGAATGGTTGGATAATTGGGACGCGGTGGGAAGCAAGGGAAATTTGTGTGCCACCTCTGTGGACTGTACTAGGCGTGATGTTGAGGTGGAGCAAGAGGAGGAGAGTCCACTTGAAGCTGTGCTTGCCATCCACTCGAGTACATGCTCTTTCTGGGCATCATCAACGATGCATACCGCTGTGCGTCTGCCAAAGAAAGGTAGTGGTGTAGCCTGTCCAGTTACATAAGTTGTCAGTTGTCTTTGCATAGGATGTGACATTGCTTCACTAGTGCTTTCACAAACATTACCACTTATCCCACGTACACCTTGAATACCAAAACCATACCAAGAAAAAGATGACGTAAGGTGAAAATTAGGATATAAAAGACAATACTTTATTTATTAAAACATTATAGATCATTGATGATTGGGCGGAGGCAGGTTCGGTGAAGGTCCCTGCATTGCGGTGGGTAAGCCTCATGGTTATTTATTGACTTTAGTATGCGCACATTATTATTATTATTTTGCAGGTAGTACTAACAGCGGTATTTTTTTCGCGGCAGCATAACCACTTTGGGTCTACATTTGCTGGCCGCTTATACTGATTATGGGTGGGGATTACCCCGTAGGTTGCTAATTTTGGTAACTGCTGTTCTTACCACTTACTTCCGATTAGGGTTGAGCGAAACGGGTCGAACATTTTCAAAAGTCGCCGACTTTTGGCTAAGTCGGGGTTTCATGAAACCCGATCCGACCCCTGTGCGGGGTCGGCCATGCGGTACGCGACTTTCGCGCCAAAGTCGCGTTTCAATGACGCGAAAAGCGCCATTTCTCAGCCAATGAAGGTAAACGCAGAGTGTGGGCAGCGTGATGACATAGGTCCTGGTCCCCACCATCTTAGAGAAGGGCATTGCAGTGATTGGCTTGCTGTCTGCGACGTCACAGGGGCTATAAAGAGGCGTTCCCGCCGACCGCCATCTTACTGCTGCTGATCTGAGCTTAGGGAGAGGTTGCTGCCGCTTTGTCAGAAGCAGGGATAGCGTTAGGCAGGGTCCATTAACCACAAAACCGCTTGTGCTGCAGCGATTTGCACTGTCCAACACCACCCTCGGTGTGCAGGGACAGTGGAAGTTTTTTTTTTTTTTTTTTTCCCCTCAGCGCTGTAGCTCATTGGGCTGCCCTAGAAGGCTCCCTGATAGCTGCATTGCTGTGTGTACGCCGCTGTGCAAACCAACTGCTTTTTTCAAAGCACAAATCCTCTTGTTCCTTCCTTTCTGCACAGCTATCTTTTTTGTTTGTCCACACTTTTTATTTCATTTGTGCATCAGTCCACTCCTTATTGCTGCCTGCCATACCTGGCTGAGATTACTGCAGGCAGGGAGATAGTAATTGTAGGACATTCCCTGTTTTTTTTTTTTTTTTTTTTTTGGTGGGAGATTAAGATTGGCAATTTGGCATTTCTGCTAGAGTGCCATCCCTGTGTGTGCCATCTCTCTCACATAGTGGGCCATAGAAAGCCTTTTCATTTTTCTGTATTTTTTTTTGTGGGGTGTATAAATTCTCCCTGATAAAAATACAGTGGGAGATTAATATTGGCCTTTGGGCTTGTGTGCCAGTCCTGAGTGTGCCATCTCTCTCACAAATAGTGGGCCATAGAAAGCCTATTTTATTTTTTTTTGGGTTTTATAAATTCTCCCTGAAAAAAAGGGAGATAAATATTGGCCTCTGGGCTTGTGTGCCAGTCCTGAGCGTGCCATCTGTGCCAGCCCTGAGCGTGCCATCTCTCTCACAAATAGTGGGCCATAGAAAGCCTATTTAATTTTTTTTTTTGTTTTATAAATTTTCCCTGAAAAAAGGGAGATTAATATTGGCCTCTGGGCTTGTGTGCCAGTTGTGAGCGTGCCATCTGTGCCAGTCCTGAGCGTGCCATCTCTCTCACAAATAGTGGGCCATAGAAAGCCTATTTAATTTTTTTTTTTGTTTTATAAATTTTCCCTGAAAAAAGGGAGATTAATATTGGCCTCTGGGCTTGTGTGCCAGTTGTGAGCGTGCCATCTGTGCCAGTCCTGAGCGTGCCATCTCTCTCACAAATAGTGGGCCATAGAAAGCCTATTTAAATATTTTTTTGGTTTTATAAATTCTCCCAGAAAAAAAGGGAGATTAATATTGGCCTCTGGGCTTCTGTGCCAGTCCTGAGCGTGCCATCTGTGCCAGTCCTGAGCGTCCCATCTCTCTCACAAATAGTGGGCCATAGAAAGCCTATTTTTTTTTTTTTTTGGGTTTTAGAAATTCTCCCTGGAAAAAAAAAGGGAGATTAATATTGCCCTTTGGGCTTGTGTGCCAGTACTAAGCGTTCCATCTCTCTCTCTCTCTCAGTCAGTGGGCCATAGAACGCCTATTTTTGGTTTTATTTGTTTTATAAATTCTCCCTGAAAAAATCATTTTATTTTATTTGGTTTCTAAATTCTTCCTGATAAAATCATATTTTTTTTATTATTTTTTTTTCTAAAGTCTCCCTGAAAAAAAAAAAAAAAAAACAACCAAAAAAAACAGTGGGAGATTAATATTGGCCTTTCTGCTTGTGTGCCAGTCTTGACTCCTGGGTGTGCCATCTCTCTCTCTCTCTCTCTCTCTCTCTCTCTCCAATTGTGGTCCATAGAAAGCCTATATTTTTTTTCCTTGATTTGGGTTCCAAAATCTACCAGAGAAAATAACTACATCAATCATTGGTAGAAAAATATTGGCCTCTGGGCTTGTGTGCCACTCCTGACTCCTGTGTGCGTCATCTCTCAGTCAGTGGGCCATAGAACGCCTATTTTTGTTTTTATTTTTTTTATAAATTCTCCCTGAAAAAATCATTTTATTTTATTTGGTTTCTAAATTCTTCCTGATAAAATCATATTTTTTTTATTATTTTTTTTTCTAAAGTCTCCCTGAAAAAAAAAAAAAAAAAACAAACAAAAAAAACAGTGGGAGATTAATATTGGCCTTTCTGCTTGTGTGCCAGTCTTGACTCCTGGGTGTGCCATCTCTCTCTCTCTCTCTCTCTCCAATTGTGGTCCATAGAAAGCCTATATTTTTTTTCCTTGATTTGGGTTCCAAAATCTACCAGAGAAAATAACTACATCAATCATTGGTAGAAAAATATTGGCCTCTGGGCTTGTGTGCCACTCCTGACTCCTGTGTGCGTCATCTCTCAGTCAGTGGGCCATAGAACGCCTATTTTTGTTTTTATTATTTTTATAAATTCTCCCTGAAAAAATCATTTTATTTTATTTGGTTTCTAAATTCTTCCTGATAAAATCATATTTTTTTTATTATTTTTTTTTCTAAAGTCTCCCTGAAAAAAAAAAAAAAAAAAAAAAAACAGTGGGAGATTAATATTGGCCTTTCTGCTTGTGTGCCAGTCTTGACTCCTTGGTGTGCCATCTCTCTCTCTCTCTCTCTCTCTCTCTCTCCAATTGTGGTCCATAGAAAGCCTATATTTTTTTTCCTTGATTTGGGTTCCAAAATCTACCAGAGAAAATAACTCCATCAATCATTGGTAGAAAAATATTGGCCTCTGGGCTTGTGTGCCACTCCTGATTCCTGTGTGCGTCATCTCTCACTCAGTGGCCCATAGAAAGCATATAGTTTGTTACATTTGTTTTCTAAATTCTCCCTGCAAAAATCTATTTTTTTTTGGGGGGGGGTTTCTAAAGTGTTCCTGAAAAAAATAAAAATAAAAAAAAAATAATAGTGTGACATTAATATTAACATTTGTGCTTCAGTGACAGTCCTGCGTGTGGGGCATCTCTCTAATTTGCAGCCACCAAAAAAAGAGTGTGTAACATTGGGCCTGATTTTCGCTGTGGTCTCACCAACCTGTAAAGGGGTAGCTAAATCATACTGAAGTTATAGCTCACCGTGTAAGTTGTGTGACTGCAACAAATAACGTTAGTTTGGTTACGTTTTTAAAACAATGAGGAAGTCTAGTGGAAGAGGTCGTGGCCGGGGGCGTTCATTGTCAGCTGGTAATGAGGGTAGTGGTAGTGGTGGAGCATCAGGTGGTCGTGGGGAAAAAAATATTGCACCTAAGTCTGGAGCTGTGGAGCCAGGTTCGTCGTCCGGCTACACAAGGCCTCGAACGCTCCCTTTTCTGGGATTAGGAAAACCGCTTTTAAAGCCGGAGCAGCAAGAGCAAGTTTTGGCTTATCTTGCTGACTCAGCCTCTAGCTCTTTTGCCTCCTCTCGTGAAACTGGTAAAAGTAAAAGCAGCGCGTCGTTAGTGGATGTTCACGGTCAGGGACAAGTCACTTCCTTGTCCTCTTCAGCAAAAACAACAACAGAGAAGAATGCAGCAGGCGACACAACGGGTTACTCCATGGAGCTCTTTACACATACCGTCCCTGGCTTAGAAAGTGAAGCAGTTAACAGTCCATGCCCATTACAAATTGAATCTGACATGGAGTGCACTGACGCACAGCCACAGCCATACTACTATGCTGGTCCTTTGACTCAGACCACAACATTGCCCTCGCAGGGTGCTGATCAAGAATCAGACCCTGATGAGACTATGTTGCCCCATCACGAACGCTATACCACCGAACGACACGGTGACACAGACGAAGTTGCGCAGGAGGTACAAGAAGAGTTATTAGATGACCCAGTTCTTGACCCCGATTGGCAGCCATTGGGGGAACAGGGTGCAGGCGGCAGCAGTTCTGAAGCAGAGGAGGAGGAGGGGCCGCAGCAGGCATCAACATCGCCACAGGTTCCATCTGCCGGGCCCGTATCTTGCCCAAAACGCGTGGCAAAGCCAAAACCTGGTGGAGGACAGCGTGGCCATCCGGTTAAAGCTCAGTCTGCAATGCCTGAAAAGGTATCCGATGCTAGAAAGAGTGCAGTCTGGCATTTTTTTAAACAACATCCAATTGATCAGCGCAAAGTCATCTGTCAAAAATGTTCTACTTCCTTAAGCAGAGGTCAGAATCTGAAAAGTCTCAATACTAGTTGCATGCATAGACATTTAACCACCATGCATTTGAAAGCTTGGACTAACTACCAAACGTCCCTTAAGGTTGTTGCACCCTCGGCCAATGAAGCTAGTCATCAACGCAACATCCCTTCCGGCAGTGTAGGACCACCATTTAGCGCACCACCTGCTGTATCTGTGCAGGTATCTTTGCCAGGCCAAAGCAGTCAGGGTCAGGGAATCACCAGTTTCGTAGTAGGAAACACTGCATCTAGGGCACCGGCGGCAACAATACCATCTCCCACCGTCTCTCAGTCTGCCATGTCCACCGGCACCCCCGCTAGTTCCACGATCTCCAGCTCTCCAGTCCAGCTCACCCTACATGAGACTATGGTTAGAAAAAGGAAATACTTAGCCTCGCATCTGCGTACACAGGGTTTGAACGCCCACATAGCTAGACTAATCTCGTTAGAGATGATGCCCTACCGGTTAGTTGAAAGCGAAGCTTTCAAAGACCTGATGGACTACGCTGTACCACGCTACGAGCTACCCAGTCGACACTTTTTTTCCAGAAAAGCCATCCCAGCCCTCCACCAGCATGTTAAAGAGCGCATCGTCCATGCACTCAGGCAATCTGTGAGCACAAAGGTGCACCTGACAACAGATGCATGGACCAGTAGGCATGGCCAGGGACGTTACGTGTCCATCACGGCACACTGGGTAAATGTGGTGGATTCAGGGTCCACAGGGGACAGCAAGTTTGGGACAGTTCTGCCTAGCCCACGGTCTAGTAAACAGTTGTCTGTAGCCGTTCGCACCCCCTCCTCCTCCTCCTCCTCCTCGTCCTCCTGCAGAAGCAAGAGCTCGTCCACAGACCGCAGTCGCACAAACACTCCATCCGCACCTGCCACTGTTGCACACCAGGTCTCCCATTATGGGGCAGCTACTGGCATACGTCAGCAGGCTGTATTGGCTATGAAGTGTTTGGGCGACAATAGACACACCGCGGAAGTTCTGTCCGAGTTCTTGCAGCAAGAAACGCAGTCGTGGCTGGGCACTGTAGATCTTGAGGCAGGCAAGGTAGTGAGTGATAACGGAAGGAATTTCATGGCTGCCATCTCCCTTTCCCAACTGAAACACATTCCTTGCCTGGCTCACACCTTAAACCTGGTGGTGCAGTGCTTCCTGAAAAGTTATCCGGGGTTATCCGACCTGCTCCTCAAAGTGCGTGGACTTTGCGCACATATCCGCCGTTCGCCTGTACACTCCAGCCGTATGCAGACCTATCAGCGTTCTTTGAACCTTCCCCAGCATCGCCTAATCATAGACGTTGCAACAAGGTGGAACTCAACACTGCACATGCTTCAGAGACTGTGCGAACAGAGGCGGGCTGTTATGTTTTTGTGGGAGGATACACATACACGGGCAGGCAGTAGGATGGCAGACATGGAGTTGTCAGGTGTGCAGTGGTCGAAGATTCAAGACATGTGTCAAGTCCTTCAGTGTTTTGAGGAATGCACACGGCTGGTTAGTGCAGACAACGCCATAATAAGCATGAGCATCCCCCTAATGCGTCTGCTGATGCAAAGTTTGACGCACATAAAGGATCAGGCGTCTGCACCAGAGGAAGAGGAAAGCCTTGATGACAGTCAGCGATTGTCTGGTCAGGGCAGTGTACATGATGAGGTACCGGGCGAAGAGGAGGTGGAGGATGAGGAGGATGATGGGGATGAGTATATTTTTAATGAGGAAGCTTTCCCGGGGGCACGGGAAATTGGTGGCGTGGCAAGGCCGGGTTCTGGTTTTTTGAGGGACACAAGTGACGTAGATTTGCCTGCAACTGCCCCTCAACCAAGCACAACCGCAGATTTGACAACGGGAACTTTGGCCCACATGGCGGATTATGCCTTGCGTATCCTCAAAAGGGACACACGCATTACAAAAATGATGAACGATGACGATTACTGGTTGGCCTGCCTCCTTGATCCTCGCTATAAAGGCAAATTGCAAAATATTATGCCACATGAGAACTTGGAACTAATATTAGCAACAAAACAATCAACTCTTGTTGACCGTTTGCTTCTGGCATTCCCTGCACACAGCGCCCGTGATCGTTCTCACACGAGCTCCAGGGGCCAGCAGACCAGAGGTGTTAGAGGGGCAGAAATCAGAAGTGGCGTTGGCCAGAGGGGTTTTCTGACCAGGTTGTGGAGTGATTTTTCTATGACCGCAGACAGGACAGGTACTGCAGCATCAATTCAAAGTGACAGGAGACAACATTTGTCCAGTATGGTTACAAACTATTTTTCATCCCTTATCGACGTTCTCCCTCAACCGTCATTCCCATTTGATTACTGGGCATCCAAATTAGACACCTGGCCAGAATTGGCAGAATATGCATTGCAGGAGCTTGCTTGCCCGGCAGCTAGTGTCCTATCAGAAAGAGTATTCAGTGCTGCAGGTTCAATACTAACAGAAAAAAGGACTCGTCTGGCTACCCAAAATGTAGATGATCTAACCTTCATTAAAATGAACCACAACTGGATTTCAAAATCTTTTGCCCCACCCTGCCCGGCTGACACCTAGCTTTCCTATGAAAAGGTCTTGCCTGTGGACTATTCTGAATGACTTTTCCAATCTCGTAATTTTCTTCACCTGATTGTCCAGCATACGACATGTTTCCACCTCACGAAATGGCCAAACTCCCCACACGGGGCCGTGCTATCGCCACTTTGCGCTTGGACCCTTGAGAGTGCTGTTTGTCTGAAGAGGTGGGTGTGGCCGCTTTTGGTCGACGGCACTGCCACTGGGTCCCTCATAGTACAATAAAGTGTCTCTGGCGGTGGTGGTGCGCACCCAACGTCAGACACACCGTTGTAATATGAGGGGCCCTGTGCCTGTACCGCCGGCCACAAGACAGTTCCCCCCCCCCAGCTCAAACAGTGCTCTACCACTAGCAAAATTATCTCTCACAGCTTCACCAATGTGTAGTCTAGGCGCTGACATCCTTCAATGCCTGGCACTGACAATACCATTGTTTTGACATTTTTGTTATGTTAGGCCTTCGAAGCCTGTCTGCGGTCCCTTCTTTCTACAACTACTACACTGACCAGGCCACTGCTGGCCGTGTTACCCTGAAACCAATTTAAAAGTGCCTACAGTCAGCCCAATTTTGTTATGTTAGGCCTTCGAAGACTGTCTGCCGTCACTCCTTCCACTAGACTTCCACTGACCATACACTGCTGCCCATGTACCCCTGGAACCAATTTAAAGTGCCTACAGCCAGCCCAATTTTGTTATGTTAGGCCTTCGAAGCCTGTCTGCGGTCACTCCTTCCACTAGACTTCCACTGACCAGACCACTGCTGCCCGTGTACCCCTGCAACCAATTTAAAAGTGCCTACAGCCAGCCCAAGTTTGTTATGTTAGGCCTTGGAAGCCTGTCTGCGGTCACTCCTTCCACTAGACTTCCACTGACCAGACCACTGCTGCCCGTGTACCCCTGGAACCAATTTAAAAGTGCCTACAGCCAGCCCAAGTTTGTTATGTTAGGCCTTGGAAGCCTGTCTGCGGTCACTCCTTCCACTAGACTTCCACTGACCAGACCACTGCTGCCTTTGTACCCCTGGAACCAATTTAAAAGTGCCTACAGCCAGCCCAAGTTTGTTATGTTAGGCCTTCGAAGCCTGTCTGCGGTCACTCCTTCCACTAGACTTCCACTGACCAGACCACTGCTGCCCGTGTACCCCTGGAACCAATTTAAAAGTGCCTACAGCCAGCCCAAGTTTGTTATGTTAGGCCTTGGAAGCCTGTCTGCGGTCACTCCTTCCACTAGACTTCCACTGACCAGACCACTGCTGCCCGTGTACCCCTGGAACCAATTTAAAAGTGCCTACAGCCAGCCCAAGTTTGTTATGTTAGGCCTTCGAAGCCTGTCTGCGGTCACTCCTTCCACTAGACTTCCACTGACCAGACCACTGCTGCCCGTGTACCCCTGGAACCAATTTAAAAGTGCCTACAGCCAGCCCAAGTTTGTTATGTTAGGCCTTCGAAGCCTGTCTGCGGTCACTCCTTCCACTAGACTTCCACAGACCAGACCACTGCTGCCCGTGTACCCCTGGAACCAATTTAAAAGTGCCTACAGCCAGCCCAAGTTTGTTATGTTAGGCCTTGGAAGCCTGTCTGCGGTCACTCCTTCCACTAGACTTCCACTGACCATACACTGCTGCCCATGTACCCCTGGAACAAATTTAAAAGTGCCTACAGCCAGCCCAAGTTTGTTATATTAGGCCTTCGAAGCCTGTCTGCGTCCCGTTCTTTCAACTACAACTACACTGACCAGGCCACTGATGGCCGTGTTCCCTTGGAACCAATTTTAACTTGCCTACAGCCAGCCCTATGTTATTATGTTAGGCCTTCGAAGCCTGTCTGCGTCCCGTTCTTTCAACTACAACTACACTGACCAGGCCACTGATGGCCGTGTTCCCCTGGAACCAATTTTAACTTGCCTACAGCCAGCCCAATGTTAGGCCTTTGATGCCTGTCTGCCGTCACTCCTTCCACTAGGCCTCCACTGACCTGTCTATTGCTGCCCGTGTACCCCTTGAACCAACATCATTAAATATAAAAAAAATTAATTTGATTATAAAAAATAAGATCGTGTTGAGATCTCAAATGCAGACATTTTAACAATCAAAACAAACACACAACAAATATCTGGAACTGTACTACAAAGGTCCAACAGCTACAATTTCTTTCTCCTGCAAGAAGTTAACTGAAAGTTTTTTGGAGTTGTTAACACAGATATGGCATCCACCGAGTGTTGTCCTGTCGCGTCTCCTTTAAATTATTTCCAATAAGATGTTAAACTATTAATTTAATAAAATCAATAATTAAAAAAATAATTGAGTAAGTCAAAAGCACATTGCAAATAAACATTAATTACAAATCAAGAAGCATGGCGCGTCCGAGGGTGAGTAGATACCGAATAAGAATATAATCACCCTCGGACGCGCAATGCTTATTTACAACAGCCTTCCTTCCTAAGAATCAGCCCTTTCGTGGTGTAGAGAGAGGTTGTGTTACACTCCAAGGTGTTCCCCGGGTTGCCTTTCATGAGCTTCGATCTTCCGGCTCTCGTTTAGTAGTTGGTGGAAACTACGCTGCATTAGGCCTACAAATTTGGTATGGGGTGTAGAGACAGGTTGTGTTACACTCCAAGGTTTTCACCAGGTTGCCTTTCCTGAGCTTCGATCTTCATGCTCTCGTTTAGTAGGTGTCGGAAAGTAGGCTGCATTAGGCCTACAAATTGGGTATGGGGTGGAGAGAGATGGTGTGTTACACTCCAAGGTGTTCCCCAGGTTTCCTTGCCATTGCTTCGGTCTTCCGACTCTCGTTTAGTAGTTGTAGAAAAGTACACAGCATTAGGCCTACAAAATGGGTATGGGGTGGAGAGAGATGGTGTGTTACACTCCAAGGTGTTCCCCAGGTTGCCTTTCCTGAGCTTCGATCTTCATGCTCTCGTTTAGTAGGTGTCGGAAAGTAGGCTGCATTAGGCCTACAAATTGGGTATGGGGTGGAGAGAGATGGTGTGTTACACTCCAAGGTGTTCCCCAGGTTTCCTTGCCATTGCTTCGGTCTTCCGACTCTCGTTTAGTAGTTGTAGAAAAGTACACAGCATTAGGCCTACAAAATGGGTATGGGGTGGAGAGAGATGGTGTGTTACACTCCAACGTGTTCCCCAGGTTGCCTTTCCTGAGCTTCGATCTTCATGCTCTCGTTTAGTAGGTGTCGGAAAGTAGGCTGCATTAGGCCTAAAAAATGGGGAATGGGGTGGAGAGAGATGGTGTGTTACACTCCAAGGTGTTCCCCAGGTTTCCTTGCCATTGCTTCGGTCTTCCGACTCTCGTTTAGTAGTTGTAGAAAAGTACACTGCATTAGGCCTAAAAAATGGGTATGGGGTGGAGAGAGATGGTGTGTTACACTCCAAGGTGTTCCCCAGGTTGCCTTTCCTGAGCTTCGATCTTCATGCTCTCGTTTAGTAGGTGTCGGAAAGTAGGCTGCATTAGGCCTACAAATTGGGTATGGGGTGGAGAGAGATGGTGTGTTACACTCCAAGGTGTTCCCCAGGTTTCCTTGCCATTGCTTCGGTCTTCCGACTCTCGTTTAGTAGTTGTAGAAAAGTACACAGCATTAGGCCTACAAAATGGGTATGGGGTGGAGAGAGATGGTGTGTTACACTCCAAGGTGTTCCCCAGGTTGCCTTTCCTGAGCTTCGATCTTCATGCTCTCGTTTAGTAGGTGTCGGAAAGTAGGCTGCATTAGGCCTACAAATTGGGTATGGGGTGGAGAGAGATGGTGTGTTACACTCCAAGGTGTTCCCCAGGTTTCCTTGCCATTGCTTCGGTCTTCCGACTCTCGTTTAGTAGTTGTAGAAAAGTACACAGCATTAGGCCTACAAAATGGGTATGGGGTGGAGAGAGATGGTGTGTTACACTCCAACGTGTTCCCCAGGTTGCCTTTCCTGAGCTTCGATCTTCATGCTCTCGTTTAGTAGGTGTCGGAAAGTAGGCTGCATTAGGCCTAAAAAATGGGGAATGGGGTGGAGAGAGATGGTGTGTTACACTCCAAGGTGTTCCCCAGGTTTCCTTGCCATTGCTTCGGTCTTCCGACTCTCGTTTAGTAGTTGTAGAAAAGTACACTGCATTAGGCCTAAAAAATGGGTATGGGGTGGAGAGAGATGGTGTGTTACACTCCAAGGTGTTCCCCAGGTTGCCTTTCCTGAGCTTCGATCTTCATGCTCTCGTTTAGTAGGTGTCGGAAAGTAGGCTGCATTAGGCCTACAAATTGGGTATGGGGTGGAGAGAGATGGTGTGTTACACTCCAAGGTGTTCCCCAGGTTTCCTTGCCATTGCTTCGGTCTTCCGACTCTCGTTTAGTAGTTGTAGAAAAGTACACAGCATTAGGCCTACAAAATGGGTATGGGGTGGAGAGAGATGGTGTGTTACACTCCAAGGTGTTCCCCAGGTTGCCTTTCCTGAGCTTCTATCTTCAGGCTCTCATTAAATTGTGGTTAAATGGAACAACTGCATTTGGCGTACTAGTTGGTTTGGGGCCTACTATCGGTGTCTGCCACTACTTGCTGTTCTCCTGGTTTCCTGTCCTGAAATACCATTTTCAGCCTCTCGTTAAGTAGTTGTTAATGTTAGACTGCATTTGGCCTACTAGTTGGGTTGGGGCCTACTATCGGTGTCTGCCACTCCTTGCTGTTCTCCTCCACTGAACAAAGCTGTGCCGCCTGTTTACTACGGTTGCCAATTTTGAACTGCATTTCGACTACTTACTGATTTGGCCCTACTCTCTGTGTCAGCCTCTCATTCCAGTTGTCCTCCACTGCAATGCCCCCTGGTTATTCCTGTGTTACCAATTTTGAACTGCATTTAGCCCACTTTCTTCTTTGGGCCTATATCTGTGTTTCCACTTCATCGTGCCCATTGCCCAGCCAGTGATAGATGAGTCTGCTGGTACATTGACCCATAACGCAACATTCCCCGTGCACGCTACACAACAACATTGTGACCCTGCTGAAAGTCAGGTTGCTCTTCCCGCATACCATACCACCTTACACGGGGACAAAGAGGAAGGTGCAGATGAAAGTGCAGGTTCCTTCATCAGGTGGGGGGAGGAATACTAGTTGGCGACGTCACTGGCACAGGGCCTCTCATAGTACGCAAAAGTGTTGCTGCCGGTGGGAGGCGCCCCCGCCGTGCAAACACACCGCTGTACTTTGAGGGGCCCTGTGCCAGTGCCAATGCCAACGAGTGGGCCCCCCCTGCTTGCTCAGGTTCACAGCACTTGCAAAGTTGAAATACTTACCTCTCCCTGCTCCACTGCCGTGACGTGGTCCAGATTTCCTGGGCCCACTAATTACTTGAACCAGCCCTACCCCCCACAACTTTAGCCAAATGACCCCCAATTTCAAATGCCTTCCAATTATTATAAGGTAAATTACGCTTGACAAGCTTCATTAAGAAGAATGGATGGTTTTGACATTAAAATGGGCACTCTAGGTGTTTTCCTGGCCCCCACTCACTGCCGACTATGCTGCCCCATTGACTTGCATTGGGTTTCGTGTTTCGGTCGATCCCGACTTTACGTCATAATCGGCCGATTTCACTCGACCCGACTTTGGACATAGTCGGGTTTCGCAAAACCCGGCTCGACTCTAAAAAGGTCAAGGTCGCTCAACTCTACTTCCGATTCATGGGAGTGGGCATCCCACCGTCTGTAATGGTAATTATATGAGGACTCTATCCCTCTTATTGTTGGATTATATACTAGGACCTTTCCCTAACCTGTCTCTTGCCATTGTTTTGTGACACTCAGCTTGCTTTGTTCGTTTTATTGCCTTCAATCATCAATGGTCTGTAATGTTGTAATCAATAAAGTATTGTCTTTTATATCCTAATTTTCACCTTACGTCATCGTTTTCTTGGTATGGTTTTGATATTTGATGATAGGGTGTTGTATAGTCCTATCTGTGGTACTAAAAATATTTGATGATTATCAGTTATGTACCATGTTCAGTAACACTATAAATGTATATTTACCTTGAATACCAAGCCTAATTGCCCTTTCATCACAGCCTCGATTTTCCCAGTCATGTTGCTCAGGTAGTGCGGTAGTAGCACAGTAATACACACAAAATTAGATTTTAAACTCTCCAAAACCTCTGCAAACAGCTGAATTTCAGAGACAGTAGATTCAAAGTTCAAGTATGGCATGCTCTAAAAGGTTAGTCACAAAAATAAGAATTGTCTCAGTGTGGATTAGGTCTGTATTGCAAAGAAATTATGCTGCAAACAATTTGAAAATTAGGTCCTCTACTCAATGACACTAGGGACAGGAGAATTTTTTGTGGCCTCTGGATCAGGCCACTATAACACATAAGATGCTGCTGTGGCACCCCTGAAGGTCCAGACACAACAGTGATACTGCATCTCAACCAGAGTTGTAGTATCCCAACTCTCTAGTAAGAAGGGAACATTGTACTGAACTCTAACAGAAAAAAAGGGAAAAAAATTCAGCTCACCCTTATAGAAAATTCCCATGATCCAAGGGAAAAGTCCGAGCACGGAGTGGCGTCTCTGCTTGACGCTGCAAACTTGTATGGGTAGAAAAGAGGTACCCAGCTCCGGAGATAAAAGCAATAGTCTTTATTTCGACATGTTTAAAATAAGAAGTTGTTTACAAATAACCAGCGTTTGCCAAAGAAAAAATGCCATGAACCACTGAAGGCGTTTCGAACACAGGTAGTGTTCTTAGTTCTCAGTATCAAAGTGAGCAGTCTTGTTCAGAATAAAAATGTTCCTGACAGGTGAGAAACATATGTGATGATTAACTAACCAATGTTATCCAGATAGTCACCTTAACATTGGTGCAGGAAACATGAATGCAGTTTTAAAGATATAAATAATGAATAACAGGATAAATAATGCAAAAATACAAGAATAATATAATGCTAAAAGAAAAGGATAATTACATCAACATACTAATAGTGCAACATGATTTCCTTTTTTAAGTTTAAGATTCGGGGCACCCTGGTATTAAATATTTAGATCCAAAAAACCTCCCTGTCTCGCAGTTTTTTCTCTCTGTCTCCACTGCGGCCATTCCTGTGTGCCTGTTCTTTAAGATGCGTTGTCTGTCTGTTGTGTGCATTAATTAAATGGTTAGATACATTTGAAACATGACAGGTTGTGGGTTGAATAATGCCATATAAGTGTTCTCTGAACCTGTCTTTGAGTCTCCTAATAGTGGATCCCACATATAGCAATTTACAGTCTAAACATTCTATTATATAAACTACATAGTTAATTTTTTTATCTTATAATTCTTTGGATTTTTTGAACAGGAATAGACTGAAGTTTTTTGGTGCATGAACAGGTTTTGCAGGGATGTTGTCCACACTTGAAAAAACCTATGGTTGATAACCAATTCAAAGAATGTTTCGTTTTATTTGTGTCATAGAAACTAGGGGACAGGGAACTGCCCAGAGTTGGGGCACGTCTGGACACTATTCTGATACCATTTTTAAGAATTATGTCCATAGTTTCATCCTCTCTCGGTATATTTAAGTTACGTTTTACAATCTCTGAGACTGATCTAAAATGAGTACTGTAAGTGAGTACCATAACCGGTTGCTCTGAATAAGAATTATGTTGCTTTTTATTTTTATTTCTGGTTTTATTTTCAGTTCGAATTGCACTAGTGGAATCAGAATCAAAAACAACATGTGTCCCAATGAGTTCTGACCTCAATTTAATGTTGGCTATATTAAAAGCTCAATCTATAGCCCAATTTGGATATTTTCTGGCGATTAAATGTTTTCTGATATTCTGTTTTTCACTAATAAAGGCTAGCTCATTATTGCAATTTTTTTTTGCTCTGAGTGCCTCACCTACAGGAATCGATTGAATTGTATGTGGAGGGTGATAACTCTGGGCATGTAGTCTAGTGTTCCCTGCCGTTTGTTTGCGGTAAGTGTGACTGTTCATGATTTCAGAGGGTATACCTGAGAGACAGAGATCCAGATAATTAATACATCTCTTGTCAAAAGTATGAGTAAATTTCAAGTTAAACGGGTTGTTGTTGTAGTTTATGAATGGAGTTAATGAATTGGAATCACCTTCCCACAATAGTAATAAATCGTCTACGTATCTGGAATACTATATGATATGTTCACAGAACGGATTATCAGGACTGAAAATATACTGCTCTTCCCACCATGCTATTACTAAGTTAGCCACCGATGGAGAGGACTTGGCTCCCAGAGAAAATCCATTATTTTGGAGAAAAAAAAATTGTCAAATAAAAAATTATTATGAGACACAAGAAATGCGAGAAACAAAATAATATTCAATTGTAAATCATAAGAAAATTAATTTTCTATAATTGTGCAAATGGAACTGCACTGCATGTAGGGCTATCTTGTGTGGGATGGACGTGTATAGGGCAACTATATCACAAGTTAACCATGACCACTGCAAATTCCATGTAATTTTGTCAAACATGTTTAGTACATCCCTGGAATCTTTTAGATAGCCTGGAACTCTTTGTGCTAACGGTTGTAAAATAGTGTTGAGTCATTCCCCAAGATTTATATGACACTAACCCTGTTTCTATGGGGGGCATTAGAGGTGGGAAAGTATTCTTATGTGTCTTGGGCAGGTCCTGTAGGATCAGGATTACAGGATTATCAATGAACATATACGCCACCTGTTTTATGGTAAAAAAAAACCCTGACTTAGACCATCATCAATGATTCATTTACAAATTGTCAGATATTCCAAATTGGGATCTCATTTAAGCTGGTGGTAAATATCATTATCTGACAACGCGTCATAAATAGCATTAATGTAATCAAATTCATTTATAACCACCACGGATCCCTCTTTGTCCATCATTTTGATGTCCATGTCTGTATAAGATTTTATTTTGTTGAAAGCTTCGAGTTCTTATCTTGACAAGTTATATTTGTTGGAACAAGAGGCAGATTCCAATATAAGATTCCCGATGTCTCTTTCCATGTTTTCTTGGAAGCAATCTATGGAGTCAATCCTTGTGTGAACTGGGTAAAATTTGGGATTTCTGGTACAGAAAGTAGTAATCATATTAGTATCCATTGGAGATTCATTAGAGATGTCCAGATCTATAACACATAACAGTCTATTTTGTTCTAAAAAAATTATTTCCAGTGAAATAAGATAGGTAATTGTGTCGGAACAGCCACTTCTTGTTCTTCAGTGAAAAAATGTTTCTTTACTGTTAAGTCTCTAACAAATTTATTGATGTCTTTCAAAGTGGAAAAACATTGAGATCCGTATTGGTAGGAGCAAAATTAAGGCTCGTGATAATAATTTGGTCTATGTGTCAGACAAGACAATAGATGAAAGATTTATCACATCTAACAAGGTGTCTGTTAGGAGTCGAGTTCCCGCTTCTGCACAGGGGGAATCTCGAGCCATTTCCGCTGCGGTCTCCCATTCTTTTCCAGCTGCAGTGGAGTCTGCTCAGCAAAGACGTCGGTCCCAGCGTCTTGCTCATTCTCACTCTGTTCTGAGAGTTACTGCTGCTTCTCCAGTCTCTGCCATTAAAGTCAGTGCTGGTCAGCAGCGAGCGGACTTCTCTGGGACTAAGTCCTTGTCTGCACATACTGAGCATGCCCAGGGTAAGATCTCCCGTTGGAGATCGAGGGTCATGTGCTCAGGCTCTGCAGCACATTCCATTGGTCCTCTTGGCAGGTCTTGGAAGGGCAAAGGTGCTGTGGCCACTTCCTGTGCTGCAGCTATATAAACTGCGCATGACCGCACGGCCATGCGCTAGTATTGTCTTACAATTGTTTATGTGTGTATGTTGTGAGTGCAAGTCGTCCTTGGATACCCCTACCCTATTGAATGTCAGTTCGCGGAAGGTGTATGGTTGCTATCTAGCGCCCGACTGATCCTACAGCACTAATCACACATTACAGCGTCCAGTTGCTGTGACCGCGAGTACGGCGCCGTGCACTTCCTCTGTGCTTTCCTTACCCAAGCCTGGGTGGTTAGTGGCGTTCGTCAGTGCGGCACCGCATGCACTCTTGTGCCTTAATATTGTTGTTCAGTTTCCTTACACACCCAGTTGCGGTGTTGTGCCAGCAAGGGTCTAATCGGACTTCAATCCTAGTTGGGGTTGAGTTCGCTGACTACTTGCTCGCGCTTTAGGTGCGGTACCGCGGTCCTGTGACTCAACAGGATTGCTTCTTTCACGCTGGGTGAGGTTAACCCACGCGTGTATACTTTAGTGTACCGCCATATAGCCTGCAAATTGCTAGCAGCAGGTTTTCACCTGCACGGTGGACCCCGGACTGCGAACGCATCTATATCATCTGTCTTGGTGCGTTCCGCCAGTCCTAACAGCGTCTTGCTGTGACTCCTCAACCGATTTTGAAAAATGGGGAGGACATTTACAATGTTTTCTCCCACCCCTCCTGATGCGTTTTTTGAAGCATTGTTTTTTGAAAGACCAATGTTGTGATTTCTTGACTTGCGATAGTAACTTATTTGAGATTTATTGTCATTGGTCATTTGACGCATATTGCTATCATTGTTGTTAGGAATTGTTGTGAGGAATCAACAGAGACATCCAAGGATTCTAAGTCTGAAGAAGAAAAAGTCACCTGATTCCGGTGTGCAGAAGAAAAAGTGCAAGTGCGTTTTTTCTAGATTGATCTGGGTGGTGTTGGTCGTAGACCTGATAATTTGTGTAGTCAAAAACATCCCTGGCGAATTTCCTCTTTTCAACCAAAATTATAGACTCCTCCAGGGAATGTAATTTTGTCTTTAGGTCTTTATGAAAGTCTTCATATTTCAGTTTGGTCACTGTAGATTTAAGTGACAATAGGTCTTTATACAGATTATTTTTAATAGTATACAGCTCATTATTCTCATATTTCACTATGAGTTGCATTAATTGTTTTGAACAGCTAGACAATACATTTTCAATTGTTTTCAAGGGTGGTTTGATCCAACCAAATGGGTTTTCAAGGGTGGTTTGATCCCACCCTTGAAAACTATATTGAACAAGACATTATTCCGAGGGGTTTGCGAATAAAGAAAATCCCGACAACGATATATAATGATGATTTTGTAAAGGAATGGAATACTTTATTGTCTAGCTGTTCATAACAATTAATGTAACTCATAGTGAATTATGAGAATAATGAGCTGTCTACTATTAAAAATAATCTGGATAAAGTCCTATTGTCACTTAAATCTATAGTGATCAAACAGGAATACGAAGACTTCCAAAAAGACCTAAAGACAAAATTACATTCCATGGAGGAGTCTATCGTTTTGGTTAAAAAGAGGAAATTCAGCAGGGATGTTTTTGACTACACAAATAATCTGGTCTACGAATGGGGTAGATGGGAAAGACAACTATCACCACCCAGATCAAACATGAAAAACGCACTCGCACTTTTTCTTCTGCACACCGGAATCAGCTGACTTTTTCTTATTCAGACTTAGAATCCTCAGATGTCTCTGTTGATTCCTCTAACAATTATGACAGCAATATGCGTCAAATGACCAATGACAATAAATCTCAAACACGTTACTATTGTAAGGGTACCGTCACACACTGCCATTTCGATCGCTACGACGGTACGATTCGTGACGTTCCAGCGATATCATTACGATATCGCTGTGTCTGACACGCAGCAGCGATCAGGGATCCTGCTGAGAATCGTACATCGTAGCAGATCGTTTAGAACTTTCTTTCGTCGCTGGATCTCCCGCTGGCATCGCTAGATCGGTGTGTGTGACACCGATCTAGCGATGCGATCTAGCGATGCGATCTAGCGATGCGTTCACTTGTAACTAGGGTAAACATCGGGTTACTAAGCGCAGGGCTGCGCTTAGTAACCCGATGTTTACCCTGGTTACAAGCGTAAAACTAAAAAAAAAAAAACAGCGCATACTTACATTCCGGTGTCCGTCAGGTCCCTTGCCGTCTGCTTCCCGCACTCAGTGACTGCCGGCCGTAAAGTGAAAGCAGAGCACAGCGGTGACATCACCGCTGTGCGTTCACTTTCACTTTACGGCCGGCAGTCAGTGAGTGCGGGAAGCAGACGGCAAGGGACCTGACGGACACCGGAATGTAAGTATGTGCTGTTTGTTTGTTTTTTATGCTGGTAACCAGGGTAAACATTGGGTTACTAAGCGCGGTCCTGCGCTTAGTAACCCGATGTTTACCCTGGTTACCCGGGTACCTAGGCATCGTTGGTCGCTGGAGAGCTGTCTGTGTGACAGCTCCCCAGCGACCACACTACGATTTACCTACGATCACGGCCAGGTCATATCGCTGGTCGTGATCGTAGGTAAATCGTATAGTGTGACAGTACCCTAAGTCAAGAAATCACAACATTGATCTTTCAAAAATTGCATCAGGAGGGGTGGGAGAAAACATTGTAAATGTCTTCCCCATTTTTCAAAATCAGTTGAGGAGTCACAAGACGCCTCATTAGATGTGATAAATCTTTCATCTATTGTCTTTTCTGACACATAGACCAAAATATTATCACAAGGCTTGAATTTTGCTCCTACCAATATGGATCTCAATGTTTTTTCCACTTTGAAAGACATCAATAAATTTGTTAGAGACTTAACAGTAAAAAACATTTTTTCACTGAAGAACAAGAAGTGGCTGCTCCTGCACAGTCACCTATCTTAAATCATTTCACTGGAAAGAATTTTTCAGAACAAAATAGACTGTTATGTGTTATAGATCTGGACACCTCTAATGAATCTCCAATGGATACTAGTATGATTACTACTTTCAGGACCAGAAATCCCTCAATTTACCCAGTTCACACTAACTCCATGGATTGCTTCCAAGAAAACATGGAAAGAGACATCTGGAATCTTATATTGGAATCTGCCTCTTGTTCCAACAAATATAACTTGTCAAGATAAGAACTCGAAGCTTTTAACAAAACAAAATCTTATACAGACATCATCATCAAAATATCGGACAAAGGGGGATCCATGGTGGTTTTAAATGAATCCAATTACATTAATGCTATTTATGACGTGTTGTCAGATAATGATATTTATCACGAGCTTAAATCAGAATATCTGACAATTTGTAAATGAATCATTGATGATGGTCTAAGTCAGGGTTTTTTTTTACCATAAAACAGGTGGAGTATATGTTCATTGATAATCCTGTAATCCCGATCCTACAAGACCGGCCGAAGACACATAAGAATACTTTCCCACCTCTAATGCCCCCCATGGTCTCAGGGATGGAGTCATATAGCAAACATCTAGGGGAATGGCTCGACACTACTTTACAACTGTTAGCACAAAGAGTTCCAGGCTATCTAAAAGATTCCAGGGATGTACTAAACATGTTTGACAAAATTACGTGGAATTCGCAGTGGTCATGGTTAACTTTTCATGCAGTTGCCCTATACACGTCCATCCCACACAAGATAGCCCTACATGCAGTGCAGTTCCATTTGCACAATTATAGCAAATTAATTTTCTTATGATTTACAATTGAATATTATTTTGGTTCTCGCATTTCTTGTGTCTCATAATAATTTTTTATTTGACAATTTTTTTTTTCTCCAAAATAACGGATTTTCTGTGGGAGCCAAGTTCTCTCCACTGGTGGCTAACTTAGTAATAGCATGGTGGGAAGAGCAGTATATTTTCAGTCCTGATAATCCGTTCTGTGAACATATCAAATAGTATTCCTGATACGTAGACGATTTATTACTATTGTGGGAAGGTGATTCCAATTCATTAACTTTATTCATAAACTACAATAAAAACCCGTTTAACTTGAAATTTACTCATACTTTTGACAAGAGATTAGTGTTGAGCGATACCGTCCGATACTTGAAAGTATCGGTATCGGATAGTATCGGCCGATACCCGAAAAATATCGGATATCGCCGATACCGATATCCGATACCAATACAAGTCAATGGGACATCAAGTATCGGAAGGTATCCTCATGGATCCCAGGGTCTGAAGGAGAGGAAACTCTCCTTCAGGCCCTGGGATCCATATTAAAGTGTAAAATAAAGAATTAAAATAAAAAATATTGTTATATTCACCTCTCCGGCGGCCCCTGGACATCAGCGGGAGGATCCGGCGTCCGGCACGGCTTCTTTCTTCAAAATGCGCGCCTTCAGGACCTGTGGAATGACGTCCCGGCTTCTGATTGGTCGCGTGCCGCCCATGTGACCGCCACGCGACCAATCAGAAGCCGCGACGTCATTCCTCAGGTCCTAGAAGGCGCTCATTCTAGGACTTTAGCTGAGGAATGACGTCGCGGCTTCTGATTGGTCGCGTGGCGGTCACATGGGCGGCACGCGACCAATCAGAAGCCGGGACGTCATTCCACAGGTCCTGAAGGCGCGCATTTTGAAGAAAGAAGCCGTGCCGGACGCCGGATCCTCCCGCTGATGTCCAGGGGCCGCCGGAGAGGTGAATATAACAATATTTTTTATTTTAATTCTTTATTTTACACTTCCGATACCGATACCCGATATCACAAAAATATCGGATCTCGGTATCGGAATTCCGATACCGCAAGTATCGGCCGATACCCGATACTTGCGGTATCGGAATGCTCAACACTACAAGAGATGTATTAATTATGTGGATCTCTGTCTCTCAGGTATACCCTCTGAAATCATCAACAGTCACACTTACCGCAAACAAACGTCAGGGAACACTAGACTACATGCCCAGAGTTTTCACCCTCCACATACAATTCAATCGATTCCTGTAGGTGAGGCACTCAGAGCAAAAAGAAATTGCAATAATGAGCTAGCCTTTATTAGTGAAAAACCGAATATCAGAAAACATTTAAGCGCCAGAAAGTATTCCAGTTGGGCTATAGATCGAGCTTTTAATATAGCCGACATTAAATTGAGGTCAGAACTCATTGGGACACATGTTGTTTTTGATTCTGATTCCACTAGTGCAATTCGAACTGAAAATAAAACCAGAAATTAAAATAAAAAACAACATAATTCTTATTCAGAGCAACCGGTTATGGTACTCACTTACAGTACTCATTTTAGATCAGTCTCAGAGATTGTAAAACGTAACTTAAATATACCGAGAGAGGATGAAACTATGGACATAATTCTTAAAAATGGTATCAGAATAGTGTCCAGACGTGCCCCAACTCTGGGCAGTTCCCTGTCCCCTAGTTTCTATGACACAAATAAAACAAAATTTTCTCTGAATTGGTTATCAACCATAGGTTTTTTCAAGTGTGGTCAACATCCCTGCAAAACCTGTTCATACACCAAAAAACTTCAATCTTTTCCTGTTCAAAAAATCCAAAGAATTATAAGATAAATTTTTTTCTGAACTGTAATTCAAAGTATGTAGTTTATATAATAGAATGTTTAGACTGTAAATTGCTATATGTGGGATCCACTGTTGAGAGACTCAAAGACAGGTTCAGAGAACACTTATATGATTATACTCAGCTCACAACCCATCATGTTTCAAATGTATCTAACCATTTAATTAATGCACACAGGAATGTCCGCAGTGGAGACAGAGAGGAAAAACTGCGAGACAGGGAGGCTTTTTGGATCTAAATATTTAATACCATGGTGCCCCTAGGCTTAAACTTAAAAAAGGAAATCATTACTATTAGTAGTATTAGTAGTATTAGTATAATTGTATATTGATGTAATTATCCTTTTCTTTTTGCATTATATTTTTCTTGTGTTTTTGCATTTTTTATCATATTATTCATTCTCCGGAGCTGGATACCTCTTTTCTTCCCATACAGAACTCTAACACCTACTTCCAGCACCACACTTTTCCAGTCAGGGCACCTGGGCATTCCCTAAGAGAGGATGTCCTCCTCCCAGGCTGGAGAAAGTTAATAAGTAGAGAGTGTGGGTGGAGGAAGGTAAGAAAGAGGGGGTGAGCTAGGACTCACAGAGTTAGAGACAAAGGGAGTCGGAGAAAGGAAGTGGAGCTGAGCAGACTTGAGGGTCTGCAGCTCCTGACAGGCTGAAGGCAGAATGAAAGCAAGAAGCTCCCAGGAAGCTAGAAGGGGTTCCAGGGTAATGGGAAGTGCAGAGGCCACCTGAGGGACCTGTATCCAGAAGTGGAGGAACCAGGCGGCAGTATGGGATCGGCCCCTGAACTAGTAGGACAGCTTCAGGCTCCAGCAGCAATCCAGAGGCTGTTGTGACTGAGGAGGAGACCGGCATTGGGAAAGCAGGTATGCATGCTGCCACGGTAGAGGAGGAGATCCTGGTGGGGCCTCTAAGACCCGCGCTGGCCAGGTAGTTATAGAAGTAACCTGGGACCGCATGGCAGACCTGGGGGGAGCCCTGAAAGAACCAATGGTACTCGAACCCTTGTCCCTGGGGCATGTAGAAAAGGGGAGGTGATATGATGAAGTTACACAGAGACAGATCTAATGGGATTCCCAGAGGAGGCCCAAGCAGGAGCTAACCACGTAGAGATTACTAGTAAGAAAGATTTTTGCCGGCAGCAAATATTAAAACTGGAAACAGAAAACAAGAGCGTAGAGTTCAGTGGGAATCCATGGAACAACGAAATATGCAGGCCAAAGCCCAGACTCGCAAAGTCAGACCCACTGATAGGGATCCAATTAGACAAGGTATTGTGGTCTCATTTAACTTACATAATGGATGGGGATTCATTAGAGAACCAGGAGAATTTTCAGAACTTTTTGTGAACCACAGAGATGTGGAGTCGCATTTGTTAAAGGGACACCCGTATCATTACCTTTACCCAGCAAACCAAGTGACACTTACCCGGCACAAAGGAGAGAGGGAATGGTATGCCCTTAACATCAAAAGATGCAGTGAGGAGCATGCTGAGTCAATGCAGTCACAGGCCATACAGACCCCAGCTACTGAGCTAGACCCATTAGAGTCACCCGTTGTGACATTTGAAAAAGAACTTCCCCAGGTAGGGAGCAGTGGCCACCAGGAACTGCTCTGGAAAATAAAATAAAATGACATGACAGAGGATCAAAGTTGAAAGTTAAGAGTTGGTTAACCTGGTTATGTTTTTTAATTTAAATGCATTGTAATCATGAACAATGAGTGATCAAAACTTTACTGTATATAGCACTTAAAGAGCTCCCTATTTGTTTTACCATGCACTGGGAGCGTGGGTAGAACCCTGTTTGTTTGCAAGTGACCAGGAACAAAAAACATTTGGTGTAGCCGAAGAATGGTCTGAAGCACGCCCAACCCTACGTTTGGGGTTTTGGAACGGTTCCCTCATATTATTACAGTTGGTGATAAATGACTCCCTGGTATGGGAACTCATTACCTGTTGCACTTTAATGGAGGTGCCAAGTATGTCATGTTTTGCACCTGAAAAATGTTTGGCACTTCTGATATGTTTGCACTTTTGTTATTTATATTTATGTAACTTTCAAGCAAAAGAACCTCCCATAAAGGGAAGAAAAAGTTGATGTTACCTGTTAAAGGGGAAATGAATTTCCCTCAAAAATTTTTTGCATGTATTCACCTGGTTTTTGCTTTGTTCCAGCCCGGGACATGCTGTGTTTAATGGGGGGGTAGTGGCGCCCCTGAAGGTCCAGTCGTCACAGAGGTACTGCATCTCAGCCAGAGGTGTATTATCCCAACTCTATCCCAACACCTGCATCCAACATTACACTTCTCCAGTCAGGGCACCTGGGCGTTCCCTAAGGGAGGATGGCCTCATCCCAGGTTGCAGGGGGTTAATAGTTGGTGGAGTAAGGTAAGAAAGAGGGGGAGCTAGGACTCACAGAGTTAGAGGCAAAGTGAGTTGGAGACAGGAAGTGTAGCTGAGCAGACCTGAGGGTCTGCAGCTCCTGACAGGCTGAAGGGAGGATGAAAGCTAGAAGCTCCCAGGAAGCTAGAAGGGGATCCAGGGACATAGAAAATGCAGGGACCACCCGAGGGACCCATATCTAAAACTGGAGGAACCAGGCCGCAGTAGGGGACCTGAACTAATGGGACAGCTTCTGGCTCCAGCAGCAAACAGGAGGCTGTTGTGACTGTAGGTACAGCTGCCAAACTTGCACCTATTCACCAAAAAGGTGAACACAGTGGGTCCAAGGAAGAGAAAGTATGTCACCCAACAAGACCTGCGTTCACTGGCTTGGGACACTGGGAGGCAAGTGCAGGGCAGGAGAGGAGATAGCCAGTGCAGCGCCCCAGAGTCCTGGTCGTTGCAGTAATGTCACTCTGCCACTAAGGGGAGTGATGTTATGTCTGATTGCACTAAAGAAGTTCACCTGACCAGGTATCACAGTCACATATTACACTTCACACTCTGGCCACCAGGGGGAGCAAAAAGCTCTATGTATTAGGTCACTCCTCACACTCTGGTAAAACTGGGGGTTGGATAGGAAGTGAGTCAGAAAGCAGCCTGGGAGAGCTCCAGGGAGGACATGTCAGGGGTGGGTTCCTGGCAGGGGCCTAGCAGAAAGGACAGAACGTTACAGAGCCACGCCTGCACTACCTTGCAACGGCATCATAAGGAAGGACGCGAAGCAAAGTATATTGTGGAGAAGTGAGAAACGAGATCACCGCACAAAGGAGATAGAACCAGTAGGAATCGTGCCCCGAGATCGGCAACATCCTACTGAGGCGCGTAGCCGGTGGCCGGAACGCCGAGGAAGTAACAGACTTCAAGCATTATTTCAAACAGCGGCAGGACAGTTGATTATAGGTTGGCTGTCTACCTTAAATCACCTAAGCAGACATAGGAGGCAATTGTGGGAGAGGGGCGTCTCTAGGGTCCCAGAATAACTCCAAGCCTACCCGTCATACGGGTGCATCCTAGCCAGATAAACTTGGGGACGGAGAGCGAGAGAATGAACGAATACGAAAGTTGTGAGGACTATCCCGTGGTGCTCAGCAGGGAAGGACTACAACACACAGGCGCTAGGTTGTAGTTACTGATTTCCACCTGCAAAGGGAACTCTGGATGTGCCTTCGGACCGGCCGGTCTCAGCCAGCCCTGCTAGCAGTGCCCTGGACTGGATTGCAGATCCCAAAGTCTTCAGTAAAAAGGTAAAGAGACTGTAACCCTGTGTCTTCGTTATTAACCGTGCCTCACATCATCACCACCTACATTACTGGGAAGCCCTGTGGAAGCACTTCACCTGTGGGAAGTTATACCATCTAGCTGCCATAACAGTACCCCAGTGGACCCCAAGCAGCATCGGTCACCCTGACCGAATACCACAGGTGGCGTCATGAACACTTGACAAACTTTCATCACCTTTCATTGGTCGCCCCTTAGCAGGGTCACGGACCGGGTCTAGCCACCGTGACAACCCCAGCACCGAGACAGAGAGGACCGGTAGCGAGTACCCCGCGGCCCTTCGTCTGGGGGCGCTCCAACTTGGCATCACGAATAGGATGTACTTAAGCCTGAAGAATCAGGTCATGTGTGCCTTGGAACTGTGATTGAATTGTGCTTGAACTGTGACTTATTGCAAAGACTGTGTATTGCTAACTGCTGCCAAGATTCCTGCCAAAACTGCCGCCATTACAGCGCCACGAGGAGCGCAGGAGAAGAAGAAGGGTGTGGAGTTGTGGGCGTGAACGAACTGAAGAGCGTGAAAGACAATGGCCGCCCAGTCTAAATGTTTTTGTACCCTGAGGATGTGTCCGTCAGCAGCTGAGATCTGCCTCCTAATTCTCTATGGTGGGCGGAGGCCGAAGAAACGAAACTATGACTCAGATGGAGTGGAACTAGAGATCAGAGAAGGCCTACGAAAGAGAATGGCCCTGCACAGATCCCCATCACCGGAGGATTACACCGGCCTGCCACCGCTGGAAAGGATTGATCCCTGGGAGCTGTCCACGGAGCCTCCGCTGCCTGCACCAGCTCTGGCGCCAACCCCAGAGGAGTGGCGTGGCATCGGCAGAGCCCCCACCGGTGTGAGAGCTCGGTGCCCCGACAGACCAGGATGCTGTATTCCTTCTGCCTTTGACCCGACCTTCACCGTGGCTGACAGAGTGCCGGAGCCCCCACTATCAGGCTCGGAATCGTGTGGGCGGGATCTTGGACCCTTACCCTGGGGGGACTATCGGAGGCACCTAATTGCGGAATATGCTAGAGAGGTGGAGCGGGAGGCTCACGGTGAGCTGCTGGATGGTTCCCTACCGAAATGGGGAGTGGTGATCGTTTACCAGCCCCAGAGAGGAAAAGGTTTCGTCCAGGAGATCGGGTCATCGGTAAGAGTCCACATCACCCGGAGGAGGTAGAGTCCTGCCTGAGTAGATACAGTAAAGGTCCCGTCCTGATACCGGGGGATGCAGTAAGTTATCGTCGATACCAAAGGGGCCACGGCTGGTGTGCCTGAGATATCCAAGGATGTACCGCTGTATTAGCCGTCTCCAAGACGTTAGAGGAGGAACTTGCTTATGAAGCGGCAGCAGCCACCGCTGCTGTCCCTGTAATCATCCACCAGACTCATCAGGTGCACCTGGTGCCGGGAGTAGACTTGAATGCAAGCCTTCCCAAGCCACAGAGGCCTACCTGCCCGGTCAGGCCCTGGTGGAGACCGCCAGAGCAGGAGTAAACCTCAGAGAACCAAAAATGTATATAGTTAACTGTTTCCTGCTCTTTGCTACTTAAAACCCATCCAGGGTTAACTCTTAAAGGGATCCCTTTGTTTACCCGGGATTCCTATTGTTTCTAACTTTTGCACAAGTTTTGAGGTTATCAAGAGACTACCGAATCATGGACGGTGAATGATTCACAAACTGGTTCTGTAAATAGTTTGCCCCTTCTTAAAGGTGCTCTCTACTGGTTTTACAAGGAAAGAAGACTTTGCGAAGAAACTATTCCTGATGACGACGTGAAAGTTTCTCTTGTCTTAAAGTTTATTAGTGACTTATTGATTGTTTGCACTACCTCAGAGAAGACTGATTTTTCCTCTTAAAGGGAATGTTACTTGTTGCCTTAAGTAGTAAGATAGCAATAATGATTACATAGTAGATAACATATAGCTAGAAAGCTAGTAAGTGAACCCATAAGGGTTAGTGAGTCCTCCTGAAAACCATAGAGAGATGGTTGATAGGTATCATGCTGTGAATCTAGAAGAAGAGATGCAGTAGTCCCAGACAAGTAGCTAGGTGGTCCTGCATATGTGAAGTTAAGGAAGTAAAGAAAAGGTTAACTTTGTACCATAGTGTTTTATAGTAAGCCTTTAGTGGGTTCAGCCTGTACGCCCTTAAAGGAAAAGTTAAATTATTGTTCAAAAATTTGCACTTAGTAGAATACCCGGCTGGGTAAAGGAAATTATTTATAGTCAGTAAATTAGAATGTTATTTAAAATATTTCAATATGTTTCTATTTGTAACGTTCAAGTGACCTCACCTCCCATAAAGGGAAGCATTGTAATATTTACTTGTTCATAGCATTTCAAAATTTTGTATGTCTTTTTCTAACATGTATTATTGTTCTTCTTTTCCCAGTCCGGGAGTACTGGATTTAACCGGGGGGGTGCAGCGCCCCAGAGTCCTGGTCATTGCAGTAATGTTGCTCTGCCACTAAGGGGAGTGATGTTATGTCTGATTGCACTAAAGGAGTTCACCTGACCAGGTATCACAGTCACACATTACACTTCACACTCCGGCCACAAGGGGGAGCAAAAGGCTCTATGTATTAGGCCACTCCTCAAACTCTGGTAAAACTGGGGGTTGGATAGGAAGTGAGTCAGAAAGCAGCCTGGGAGAGCTCCAGGGAGGACCTGTCAGGGGTGGGTTCCTGGCAGGGGCCTAGCAGAAAGGACAGAACGTTACGGAGCCGCGCCTGTACTACCTTGCGGCGGCATCCTAAGGAAGGACACGAAGCAAAGTATATTGTTGAGAAGTGAGAAATGAGATCACCGCACAAAGGATATAGAACCAGTAGGAGTCGTGCCCCGAGATCAGCAACATCCTACTGAGGCGCGTAGCCGGTGGCTGGAACGCCGAGGAAGTAACAGACTTCAAGCATTACTTCAAACAGCGGCAATACAGTTAGTTAGTTAGTAAGTAAGGCCGAAAAAAGACATTTGTCCATCCAGTTCAGCCTATATTCCATCATAATAAATACCCAGATCTACGTCCTTCTACAGAACCTAATAATTGTATGATACAATATTGTTCTGCTCCAGGAAGACATCCAGGCCTCTCTTGAACCCCTCGACTGAGTTCGCCATCACCACCTCCTCAGGCAAGCAATTCCAGATTCTCACTGCCCTAACAGTAAAGAATCCTCTTCTATGTTGGTGGAAAAACCTTCTCTCCTCCAGACGCAAAGAATGCCCCCTTGTGCCCGTCACCTTCCTTGGTATAAACAGATCCTCAGCGAGATATTTGTATTGTCCCCTTATATACTTATACATGGTTATTAGATCGCCCCTCAGTCGTCTTTTTTCTAGACTAAATAATCCTAATTTCGCTAATCTATCTGGGTATTGTAGTTCTCCCATCCCCTTTATTAATTTTGTTGCCCTCCTTTGTACTCTCTCTAGTTCCATTATATCCTTCCTGAGCACCGGTGCCCAAAACTGGACACAGTACTCCATGTGCGGTCTAACTAGGGATTTGTACAGAGGCAGTATAATGCTCTCATCATGTGTATCCAGACCTCTTTTAATGCACCCCATGATCCTGTTTGCCTTGGCAGCTGCTGCCTGGCACTGGCTGCTCCAGGTAAGTTTATCATTAACTAGGATCCCCAAGTCCTTCTCCCTGTCAGATTTACCCAGTGGTTTCCCGTTCAGTGTGTAATGGTGATATTGATTCCCTCTTCCCATGTGTATAACCTTACATTTATCATTGTTAAACCTCATCTGCCACCTTTCAGCCCAAGTTTCCAACTTATCCAGATCCATCTGTAGCAGAATACTATCTTCTCTTGTATTAACTGCTTTACATAGTTTTGTATCATCTGCAAATATCGATATTTTACTGTGTAAACCTTCTACCAGATCATTAATGAATATGTTGAAGAGAACAGGTCCCAATACTGACCCCTGCGGTACCCCACTGGTCACAGCGACCCAGTTAGAGACTATACCATTTATAACCACCCTCTGCTTTCTATCACTAAGCCAGTTACTAACCCATTTACACACATTTTCCCCCAGACCAAGCATTCTCATTTTGTGTACCAACCTCTTGTGCGGCACGGTATCAAACGCTTTGGAAAAATCGAGATATACCACGTCCAATGACTCACCGTGGTCCAGTCTATAGCTTACCTCTTCATAAAAACTGATTAGATTGGTTTGACAGGAGCGATTTCTCATAAACCCATGCTGATATGGAGTTAAACAGTTATTCTCATTGAGATAATCCAGAATAACATCCCTCAGAAACCCTTCAAATATTTTACCAACAATAGAGGTTAGACTTACTGGCCTATAATTTCCAGGTTCACTTTTAGAGCCCTTTTTGAATATTGGCACCACATTTGCTATGCGCCAATCCTGCGGAACAGACCCTGTCTCTATAGAGTCCCTAAAAATAAGAAATAATGGTTTATCTATTACATTACTTAGTTCTCTTAGTACTCGTGGGTGTATGCCATCCGGACCCGGAGATTTATCTATTTTAATCTTATTTAGCCGGTTTCGCACCTCTTCTTGGGTTAGATTGGTGACCCTTAATATAGGGTTTTCATTGTTTCTTGGGATTTCACCTAGCATTTCATTTTCCACCGTGAATACCGTGGAGAAGAAGGTGTTTAATATGTTAGCTTTTTCCTCGTCATCTACAACCATTCTTTCCTCACTATTTTTTAAGGGGCCTACATTTTCAGTTTTTATTCTTTTACTATTGATATAGTTGAGGAACAGTTTGGGATTAGTTTTACTCTCCTTAGCAATGTGCTTCTCTGTTTCCTTTTTGGCAGCTTTAATTAGTTTTTTAGATAAAGTATTTTTCTCCCTATAGTTTTTTAGAGCTTCAATGGTGCCATCCTGCTTTAGTAATGCAAATGCTTTCTTTTTACTGTTAATTGCCTGTCTTACTTCTTTGTTTAGCCACATTGGGTTTTTCCTATTTCTAGTCCTTTTATTCCCACAAGGTACAAAACCGCTTACACTGCCTTGATTATAGGTTGGCTGTCTACCTTAAATCACCTAAGCAGACATAGGAGGCAATTGTGGGAGAGGGGCGTCTCTAGGGTCTCAGAATAACTCCTGACCTACCCGTCATATGGGTGCGTCCTAGCCAGATAAACTGGGGGACGGAGAGAGAGAGAACTAATGAATACAAAAGTTGTGAGGACTATCCTGTGGTGCTCAGCAGGGAAGGACTACAACACACAGGCGCTAGTTGGTAGGCACTGATTTCCACCTGCAAAGGGAACTCTGGATGTGCCTTCAGACCGGCCGGACTCAGACAGCCCTGTTAGCAGTGCTCTGGATTGCGGACTCCGAAGTCTTCAGTAAAAAGGTAAAGAGACTGCAACCCTGTGTCTTTGTTATTAACCGCGCCTCATATCATCACCACTTACATTACTGGGAAGCCCTGGGGAAGCACTTCACCTGTGGGAAGGTATACCATCTAGCTGCCATAACATCACCCTAGTGGACCCCAAGCAGCATCGGTAACCCTAACCGAATACCACAGGTGGCGTCACTAACACTTGACAAACTTTCATCACCTTTCATTGGTCGCCCCTTAGCAGGGTCACGGACCGGGTCTAGCCACCATGACAACCCTAGCACCGAGACAGAGAGGACCGGTACCGAGTACCCCGTGTCCCTGCGTCTGGGGGCGCTCCACCAGCACAGAAAGATGACCAGGAGAGCCATACAAAAGAGGATTTTTGGACAGTTGCCCATCTTGCCAGCAGTTTCCTGGACTTCATATCCGGAGGACACAGCACCAATGTTAGGGGTCTGAACTGTAAGTGAAACTGTGAAAACTGCAACATGTCGTGTCCTTCTATTTCTTTCCAGCATCACCTACACTGCACCACTACCTGCCACTAGCAACATTGCCACCCACTCCACTAACTGCCCTGGGGGCCAAGCTCTACCTGTGGAGAGCTTTAACATCTCAGCTGCATTATCATCTGCCCCAGAAGACTGCACAGCAGCGTCAGCTAACATCTGCATTGTCGAGTACCACAGGTGGCATCACGAGCATTTCCTTAATAGACTTTATTTCCATTTTTATTCACATTCTCTCTTTAACTGGATGCCATGGACTGGGTCACTGCCACTGTGGCCACCCCTTTAAGTACCGCCGGACCGTTACCGAGTACCCCATGGCCCCATGGGGTGCTCCACTTCCAACTATTTTAAAGTCAGGTCAACTACTGTATGACATTAAGAACAGAAGAATTTTTTGTGGCCTATGGATCAGGACTCTATAACACACTAGATGCTACAAACTATTTTAAAGTCAGGTCCCTCATAGTGATGGCTGAGCACTAGTGTTGAGCATTCCGATACCGCAAGTATCGGGTATCGGCCGATACTTGCGGTATCGGAATTCCGTTACCGAGTTCCGATATTTTTGTGATATCGGGAATCGGTATCGGATCCATATTAATGTGTAAAATAAAGAATTAAAATAAAAAATATTGATATACTTACCTCTCCGGAGGCCCCTGGACATCACCACTGGTAACCGGCAGCCTTCTGTGCTTAAAATGCACGCGTTTAGGGACTTCCATGAAGTCACGGCTTCTGATTGGTCGCGTGCCGCTCATGTGACCGCCACGCGACCAATCAGAAGCCGCGACGTCATTCTCAGGCCCTAAACTCCTCATTCTAGGAATTTAGGACCTGAGAATGACGTCGCAGCTTCTGATTGGTCGCGTGGCGGTCACATGAGCGGCACGCGACCAATCAGAAGCCGCGACGTCATTCTCAGGTCCTAATTGCGCTCATTTTAAGCAAAGAAGGCTGCCGGTTACCAGCGGTGATGTCCAGGGGCCTCCGGAGAGGTAATTATATCAATATTTTTTATTTTAATTCTTTATTTTACACATTAATATGGATCCCAGGGCCTGAAGGAGAGTTTCCCATTATTTACCAGTGGGTCTCTTATACTGTTATTGCATATGCAGTGAGTGGCACAGCTGCCCAAAATTTGAACGCACCCCAATAACCCATTGGACAGACATCCTGGACGGCCACATGGAACCAAAGTTCCCATTAATCATTTGGTACTCCCATAATGTTTGCCATGAAGTGAATGCAAGGCCTGCTCCATATTTGGACACACACCAACAACCCATTGAACAAAGTCCTTGATGGCCACATGCAACCAAAATTCCCAATAATTAATTGGCACTCCCATACTGTTTGATTATGCATTGAATGCATGGCCAGCCCTGCCCCAAAGTTACACACACCCCAATAAGCATTTGAACCCACTTAATGGATGGCCACATGAAACCAAATTTTCATTATTCATGTGGTGCTCCCATACTGTTTGCTTATGCATTGAATGCAAGGCCTGCCCTGACCCAAAGTTACATGCACCGCAATAAGTTTTTGAATCAACGTCCTGGATGGTCACATGAAACCAAAGTTCCCATTATGCCCATGCTAACCTTCTTTCCTGAACGCTTTATTAATAAATTCATGGCGGTAAAAGATGTACACTTATGTGCTCGCACAATAATCCTCAACGTCCATTTCCACCATTCCTGAAAATGATGATGAGCAACAAGCTCTAGAGATGATAGAGCCATTGGCTGAAGAAGGCAACCTTCTTTCTGTAAGCACCTTTCCGGTACACTTATTTAATAAGTCAAAGAAATTCCCTATTCTAAATTCATGCCGGGCTGTGGACATTTTTGTTAAATTAGTCAACCAAGATATCGAAAAATTGTCAAATAACAGAAATGGCTATAACACACAGCAAGTAAGAGCCATTAACCCCTTCCCGAAGTTGGGCGTAATAATAAGCCCATTTCAAAATCCCTCCCATTGATGTGGGTTCCGGTAATGAGCCCACATCTTTCCCAGCACATCAGCTGTTTGGAACAGGTGACACATGCCTCTAACAGCTGCATGTGGAATCGTGCTCCCCCCGCGTCTGTTAACCCAATAAATGCTGCTGTCAATCTCTGACAGCAGCATTTAACTCACGCTTCCGGCAAGCGAGCCATAAATCCTGATGACCTGGCCTCCACAGTCACCAGATCTGAACCCAATCCAGATGGTTTGGGGTGAGCTGGACCGCAGAGTTAAGGCAAAAGGGCCAACAAGTGCTAAGCACCTCTGGGAACTCCTTCAAGATTGGTGGAAGACCATTCCCGGTGTATTGCCAAGTTTTTAACACTAAGGTTCGGATATGGCTTTAACCCCTTTACCCCAAAGGGTGGTTTGCACGTTAATGACCGGGCCAATTTTTACAATTCTGACCACTGTCCTTTTATGAGGTTATAACTCTGGAACGCTTCAACAGATCCCAGTGATTCTGACACTGTTTTCTCTTGACATATTGTACTTCATGATAGTGGTAAAAATTCTTCGATAGTACCTGCGTTTATTTGTGAAAAAAATGGAAATTTGGCGAAAATTATGAAAATTTCGCAATTTTCCAACTTTGAATTTTTATACAATTAAATCACAGAAATGTCACACAAAATACTTAATAAGTAACATTTCCCACATGTCTTCTTTACATCAGCATAATTTTGGAACCAAAATTTTTTTTTGTTAGGGAGTTACCAGGGTTAAAATTTGACCAGCAATTTCTCATATTTACAACACCATTTTTTTTTAGGGACCACATCTCATTTGAAGTCATTTTGAGGGGTCTATATGATAGAAAATACCCAAGTGTGACACCATTCTAAAAACTGCACCCCTCAAGGTGGTCAAAACCATATTCAAGAAGTTTATTAACCCTTCTGGTGCTTCACAGGAATTTTTGGAATGTTTAAATAAAAATGAACATTTAACTTTTTTTCACAAAAAATTTACTTCAGCTCCAATTTGTTTTATTTTACCAAGGGTAACAGGAGAAAATGGACCCCAAAGTTGTTGTAAAATTTGTCCTGAGTACACCGATACCCCATATGTGGGAGTAAACCACTGTTTGGGCGCATGACAGAGCTCGGAAGCGAAGGAGCGCCGTTTGACTTTTCAATACAAAATTGACTGGAATCGAGATGGGACACCATGTTGCGTTTGGAGAGCCCCTGATGTGCCTAAACATTGTAACCCCCCACAAGTGACACCATTTTGGAAAGTAGACCCCCTAAGGAACTTATCTAGAGGTGTGGTGAGCACTTTGACCCACCAAGTACTTCACAGAAGTTTATAATGCAGAACCAGAAAAATAAAAAATCATATTTTTTCACAAAAATTATCATTTCGCCCCCCAATTTTTTATTTTCCCAAGGGTAAGAGAAGAAATTGGAACACTAAAGGTGTTGTACAATTTGTCCTGAGTATGCTGATACCCCATATGTGGGGGTAAACCACTGTTTGGGCGCATGGGAGAGCTCGGAAGGGAAGGCGCGCCGTTTGACTTTTCAATGCAAAATTGACAGGAATTGAGATGGGACGCCATGTTGCATTTTGAGAGCCACTGATGTGCCTAAACATTGAAACCCCCAACAAGTGACACCATTTTGGAAAGTAGACCCCCTAAGGAACTTATCTAGAGGTGTGGTGAGCACTTTGACCCACCAAGTGCTTCACAGAAGTTTATAATGCAGAACCGTAAAAATAAAAAAATCATATTTTTTCACAAAAATTATCTTTTCGCCCACAATTTTTTATTTTCCCAAGGGTAAGAGAAGAAATTGGACCCCAAAAGTTGTACAATTAGTCCTGCGTACACTGATACCCCATATGTGGGGCAAACCACTGTTTGGGCGCATGGGAGAGCTCGGAAGGGAAGGAGCGCCGTTTGACTTTTCAATGCAAAATTGACAGGAATTGAGATGGGACGCCATGTTGCATTTGGAGAGCCACTGATGTGTCTAAACATTGAAACCCCCCACAAGTGACACCATTTTGGAAAGTAGACCCCTAAGGAACTTACCTAGATGCGTTTTGAGCGCTTTGACCCACCAAGGGTGTTAGGTGTCGAGTTCCCGCCTCTGCACAGGGGGAATCTCGAACCATCTCTGCTGCAGTCTCCCATTCTTCTCCAGCCGCAGTGGAGTCTGCTCAGTGCAGATGTCGGTCCCAGCATCTTGCTCAGTCTCACTCTGTGCATAGGGTTACTGCTGCTTTAACAGCTTCTGCCATTGAAGCCAGTGATGGGCAGCGGTGAGCAGATGCTTCTGGGGCTAAGTCCTACTTTGCACACACTGAGCATGCCCAGGGCAAGATCTCTCAGTGGAGATCTAGGGTCACATGCTCAGGTACTGCAGCGACTTCCATTGGTCCTTCTCACGGAAGGTCCTGCAGGTGTTAGGACTAAGTTCTGCTTTGCACACTGAGCATGCCCAGGGCAAGATCTCTCAGTGGAGATCTAGGGTCACATGCTCTGGTACTGCAGCAATTCCATTGGTCCTTCTTTGAAGGGTCCTGTACGTGCTGCAGCTATTTAAGGCTCACATGGCCGCATGGCCATGCGCTAGTGTACATTTGTAAACGTGTGTGTGTTGTGAGTGAAAGTCGCTCTTTAAATAACCCTCCCTATTGGATGTCTGTTCGCGGAAGGTGTATGTTTGCTATCTAGCGCCCGAATAATCCAACAGCACGTTACACACTAATACAGCGTCTAGTTGCTGTGTCCACCAGTGCAGCGCCGTGCACTTTCACAGCGCTTTCCTGACCCAAGCCTGGGTGGTTAGTGGCGTCCGCCAGTGCGGCACCGCATGCACTCTCATGCATTCCTTTATTATTTGGTTATGCTGACACCCCAGTTGTGGTGTCGACCGCAAGTAGTCTTCACAGACTCAGATCCCAAGTCTTTGGACTGAGCTCGGAGACTCCTTGCTTGTGCTCTTGTGTGCGGTACCGCGGCCCTGTGACTTAACAGGGTTCGCTTCCTTCACACAGGGTGAAGTTAACCCGTGTGTGTAGTCACATTGTGTCACCATATAGTCCGTCATTATTTGGCAGCAGGTTCCATCTCTGCACGGTGGACCTCGGGCTACGAACGCACCTTATTCTACCTATCTTATTATTTGGTGTGTTCCGCTAGCCCTAACAAAGGGCTTCACAGAAGTTTATAATGCAGAGCCGTAAAAATAAAACAAAAATTTTTTCCCGCAAAAATTATTTTTTAGCCCTCAGTTTTGTATTTTCCCGAGGGTAACAGGAAAAATTCGACCCCAAAATTTGATGTCCAATTTTTCCTGAGTGCGATGATACACCATATGCGGGGGGAACCACTGTTTGGGTGCATGGGAGGGCTCGTTAAGGAAGGAGAGCCATTTGGAATGCAGACTTAGATGGAATGGTCTGCAGGTGTCACATTGCGTTTGCAGAGCCCCTAATGTACCTAAACAGTAGAAACCCCCCCCAAGTGACACCATTTTGGAAACTAGACCCCCTAAGGAACTTATCTAGATGTGTGGTGAGTGCTTTGACCCACCAAGAGCTTCACAGAAGTTTATAATGCAGAGCCGTAAAAATAAAACAAACATTTTTTCCCACAAAAATTATTTTTTAGCCCCCAGTTTTGTATTTTCCCGAGGGTAACAGGAGAAATTGGACCCCAAAATTTGTTGTCCAATTTTTCCTGAGTGCGCTGATACCCCATATGTGGGGGGGAACCACTGTTTGGGTGCATGGGAGGGCTCGGAAGGGAAGGAGCTCCATTTGGTATGCAGACTTAGATGGAATGGTCTGCAGGTGTCACATTGCGTTTGCAGAGCCCCTAATGTACCTAAACAGCAGAAACCCCCCACAAGTGACACCATTTTGGAAACTAGACCCCCGAAGGAACTCATCTAGATGTGATGTGAGAGCTTTGAACCCCCAAGTGTTGCACTACAGTTTGTAACGCAGAGCCATGAAAAAAAAAAAAACTTTCCCCCCAAAATTATTTTTTAGCCCCCAGTTTTGTATTTTCCCGAGGGTAAGAGGAGAAATTCAACCCCAAATGTTGTTGTCCAATTTGTCCTGAGTATGCTGATACCCCATATGTGGGGGGGAACCATCGTTAGGGCGCATGGGAGGGCTTGGAAGGGAAGGAGCTCCATTTGGAATGCAGACTTTGATGGAATGGTCTGCAGGCGTCACATTGCATTTGCAGAGCCCCTAATGTACCTAAACAGTAGAAACCCCCCACAAGTGACCCCATATTGGAAACTAGACCACCCAGGGAACTTATCTAGATGTGTTGTGAGAACTTTGAACCCCCAAGTGTTTCACTACAGTTTATAACGCAGAGCCGTGAAAATAAAAAATCTTTTTTTTTCCCACAAAAATTATTTTTTAGCCCCCAGTTTTGTATTTTCCCAAGGGTAACAGGAGAAATATGACCCCAAAAGTGGTTGTCCTATTTATCCTGAGTACGCTGATACCCCATATGTTGGGGTAAACCCCTGTTTGGGCACACGGGAGAGCTCGGAAGGAGCACCGTTTTACTTTTTCAACGCTGTGCTCTGCTTTACGGCCGGCCGGCGCTGACACAGTGCAGGGAAGCTGACGCCGGGGGACAGACACCAGAATGTAAGTATGTTCTGTTTGTTTTTTTTAACTTTTACAAAGGTAACCAGGGTAAACATCCGGTTACTAAGCGTGGCCCTGCGCTTAGTAACCCGATGTTTACCCTGGTTACCGGGGACTTCGGCATTGTTGGTCGCTGGAGAGCTGTCTGACAGCTCTCCAGCGACCATACAACGACCTAAACAGCGATGCTGCAGCGAATGGCATCGTTGTTTATATCGCTGCAGCGTCGCTAAATGTGACGGTACCTTTAGATAAAACTACCACAGACAGAGGTTAAATAAACCTTACTGTTTTACAATAACAAACAAACTTAAAACTGTTTGTAAACTCAAAGGTCTTCAGACAATAAATAAACAGCCGTCAAGATTGTGTCACAATGAGCATTGTCTGTCTGTAACTGTATGACAAGAAATGCTGCTCTGTAATGGTCTGAATGCATTCAGTATATTTCAAAATGGACTCAAAATAGCCATTTTATATATTTACATTACACCCGGTGACTAACTCTTGAAGCTTATCAAGAGAATGCCAAGAGTGTTCAAAGCAGTCATCAAAGCAAAAGGTGGCTACTTTGAAGAACCTAGAATATAAGACATATTTTCAGTTGTTTCACACTATTTTGTTAAGTATATAATTCCACATGTGTTAATTTATAGTTTTGATGCCTGCCCTTCAGTGTGAATGTACAATTTTCATAGTCATGAAAATACAGAAACATCTTTAAATGAGAATTTGTGTCCAAACTTTTGGTCTGTACTGTATAATGTGTAGTGCTTTTAATGATAGAATACCAAAGTGCTAACTGCTATGTACTTATATTATCCAGTTATTCAACTAATTCTCACTTAACATCCATTTGGAGCATGGCTGTCTGTCTGAAGGATGGCTATCTGGGAATAGTCACCACTGCGGGTATTGTTGTTACCAGAAAGAAGAAAGGATAAAAATAAAGACCTTCAATCCAGCATTCATAGATAAGGGGAAGAATGGTGATTTGCAGTGTTTGATTATGTAATCTATTTACATAGTTTTCCTCCTCTGTTTAAAGTCAACAAACTAGCTGGCCAGGACAATATGTAATTAGCATATCAGTAAACATCACTAGTCATCAAGAATAAGAGCACAATATGTTACATTAAATGTCAACTTACAAGTCAATATTACAGGATTGCAAAAGTATGTTTTCCTGGCCAACCAGAAAGAAACGCATAAATTCAAAAGTCATCATATACAGTTGTGCTCAAATGTTTACATAACTTGAATGAATTTAAGCTTTCTTGGACTTTTTTCAGAGAATATGAATGATAACACCAAACTTTTTCCCCACTCATGGTTAGTGGTTGGGTGAAGCCATTTTAATTCAAGTGCCTCCTTATTGTGCATCTTTAACCCCTTAACGACCGCTGATACACCTTTTAACGGCGGCCACAAAGGGTACTTAAACCACAGCGCCGTTAATTAACGGCGCTGTGGAAAAAGTAAATAGCGCCCCCCAGAGTCGAATTTTCTCCGGGGTCTCGGCTGCCGGGGGTAGCCGAGACCCCAGAGAACATGATTCGGGGTTTTTTTTACCGACCCTGCATTTGCGATCGCCGGTAATTAACCGTTTACCGGCGATCGCAAAAAAAAAATAAATCGCGATTTCTTTTTAATTTCTCTGTCCTCTGATGTGATCGCACATCAGAGGACAGAGAAATGGGGTCCCGGGTAGCCCCCCAATACTTACCTATCTCCCCCGGTGCTCCTCGTGGCTCCCGATGGGCGCCGCCATCTGCACCGGGAGAATCTTTGGGGTCTCAGCTGCCGGGGGTAGCCGAGACCCCAAAGAACATGATCGGGGTCGGTTTTACCGACCCCTGTTTTGCGATCGCCGGTAATTAACTGTTTACCGGCGACCGCAAACAAAAAAAAAAAAGCAAAGTGTAATTCTCTGTCCTCTGATGTGATCGCACATCAGAGGACAGAGAAATAGGGGGATTCGGGGACCCTATCATACTCACCGGTGTCCCTGGGTCCTCCTGCTGCTCCTCCTGGCTGCCGGGGAAAAGAAAATGGCGGGTGCATGCGCAGTGTGCCCGCCATCTATCGCCATCTGCCGGCCGGCAGGGGAAGAGCAGTTGGGGCTAAAATTAGGGTTAGGGTTAGGGTTAGGGCTAGGGTTAGGGCTAGGGTTAGGGTTAGGGTTGAGGCTAGGGTTAGGGCTAGGGTTAGGGCTAGGGATAGGGCTAGGGCTAGGGTTAGGGCTAGGGTTAGGGCTAGGGTTAGGGCTAGGGTTAGGGTTAGGGGGGTTAGGGTTTGGGCTAAATTTAGGGTTAGGGTTGGGGCTAAATTCAGGGTTAGGGTTGCGGCTAAATTTAGGGTTAAGGTTGGGGCTAAATCTAGGGTTAGGGTTGGGGCTAAATTTAGGGTTAGGTTTCTTTCACACTTATGTCGGTACGGGGCCATCGCAATGCGTCGGCCCGACATACCAATGCACGTTGTGAAAATTGTGCACAACGTGGGCAGCGGATGTAGTTTTTCAACACATGTGCTGCCCAATCTATGTCCTGGGGAGGAGGGGGCGGAGTTGCGGCCACGCATGAGCGGTCAGAAATGGCGGACGTGACGTACAAAAAAACATTACATTGAACATTTTTTGTGCCGATGGTCCGCCAAAACACAACTGATCCAGTGCACGACGGACGCGACGTGTGGCCATCCGTCGCGATCCGTCGGCAATACAAGTCTATGGGCAAAAAACGTATCCTGTGGGCACATTTGCAGGATCCATTTTTTGTCCAAAACGATGGATTGCGACAGATGCCAAATGACGCAAGTGTGAAAGTAGCCTTAGGGTTAGGGTTGGGGCTAAAGTTAGGGCTAGGGTTGGGGCTAAAGTTAGGGTTAGAGTTGGGATTAGGGTTAGGGTTTGGATTAGGGTTGGTATTAGGGCTAGGGTTGGCATTAGGGTTACGCTTGGGATTAGGGTTAGGTTTGGGATTAGGGTTAAGGTTAGGGTTGTGATTAGGGGTGTATTGGGATTAGGGTTAGGTTTGAGGTTAGGGTTGAAATTAGGATTAGGTGTGTGTTGGATTTAGGGTTTTGATTAGGGTTATGGTTATGGTTTACATTAGGGTTGTTTTGGGGTAAGGGTTGTGATTATCGTTAGGGTTAGTGATTAGGATTATGGATCGGGTTGGGATTAGGGTTAAGGGTGTGTTGGGGTTAGGGTTGGAGCTAGAATTGGGGGGTTTCCACTGTTTAGGTACATCAGGGGTCTCCAAACACGACAGCCAATTTTGCGCTCAACAAGTCAAATGGTGCTCCCTCCCTTCTGAGCTCTGCCGTGCGCCCAAACAGTGGGTTACCCCCACATATGGGGCATCAGGGTACTCGGGATAAATTGGACAACAACTTTTGGGGTCCAATTTCTCCTGTTACCCTTGTGAAAATAAAAACTTGAGCTACAAAATCTTTTTTGTGGAAAACAAAATATTTTTTATTTTCACGACTCTGCATTCTAAACTTCTGTGAAGCACTTGGGCATTCAAAGTTCTCACCACACATCTGGATAAGTTCCTTGGGAGGTCTAGTTTCCAAAACGGGGTCACTTGTGGGGGAATTACTACTGTTTAGGTACATCAGGGGCTCTGCAAACGCAACATAACGCCCACAGACCATCCTATCTAAGTCTGCATTCCAAAACGGCGCTCCTTCCCTTCCGAGCTCTGCCGTGCACCCAAACAGTGGTTTACCCCCACATATGGGGCATCAGCGTACTCAGGATAAATTGGACAACAACATTAGTGGTCCAATTTCTCCTGTTACCCTTGTGAAAATAAAAACTTGGGGGCTACAAAATCTTTTTTGTGGAAAAAAAAATATTTTTTTATTTTCATGACTCTGCATTCTAAACTTCTGTGAAGCACTTGGGCATTCAAAGTTCTCACCACACATCTAGATAAGTTCCTTGGGGGGTCTAGTTTCCAAAATGGGGTCACTTGTGGGGGGTTACTACTGTTTAGGTACATCAGGGGCTCTGCAATCACAACATAACGCCCACAGACCATTCTATCAAAGTCTGCATTCCAAAACGGCGCTCCTTCCCTTCCGAGCTCTGCTGTGCGTCCAAACAGTAGTTTACCCCCACATATTGCACATCAGTGTACTCGGGATAAATTGGACAACAACTATTGTGGTCCAATTTCTCCTGTTACCCTTGTGAAAATAAAAACTTGGGGGCTACAATATCTTTTTTGTGGAAAAAAAATATTTTTTATTTTCACGACTCTGCATTCTAAACTTCTGTGAAGCACTTGGGCATTCAAAGTTCTCACCACACATCTAGATAAGTTCCTTGGGGGGTCTAGTTTCCAAAATGGGGTCACTCGTGGAGGGTTTCTACTGTTTAGGCACATCAGGGGCTCTCCAAACGCGACATGGCGTCCGATCTCAATTCCAGACAATTCTACATTGAAAAAGTAAAACGGCACTCCTTCTCTTCCAAGCTCTGCGGTGCGCCCAAACAGTGGTTTACCCCCACATATTGGGTATCAACGTACTCAGGAGAAATTGCACTACAACTTCTGTGGTCTAATTTCTCCTGTTAGCCTTGTAAAAATAAAAATTTGGGGGCAAAATGATCATTTTTGTAGAAAAAATGCGATTTTTTATTTTCACGGCTCAACGTTATAACCTTCTGTGAAGCACATGGGGGTTCAAAGTGCTCACCACACATCTAGATAAGTTCCTTAAGGGGTCTAGTTTCCAAAATGGTGTCACTTGTGGGGGGTTTCCACTGTTTAGGCACATCAGGGGCTCTCTAAACGCGACATGGCGTCCAATCTCAATTCCTGCCAATTCTACATTGAAAAAGTAAAACGGCGCTCCTTCACTTCCAAGTTCTGCCGTGCGCCCAAACAGTGGTTTACCCCCACATATGGTGTATTGTCGTATTCAGGAGAAATTGCATAACAAAATTTATGGTTACATTTCGGTTTTTACACTTGGGAAAATAAAAAAAATGGTTCTGAATTAAAATGTTTGCAAAAAAAAGTTAAATGTTCATTTTTTCCTTCCACATTGTTTCAGTTCCTGTGAAGCACGTAAAGGGTTAATAAACTTCTTGAATGTGGTTTTGAGAACATTGAGGGGTGCAGTTTTTAGAATGGTGTCACACTTCATTATTTTCTATCATATAGACCCCTCAAAATGACTTCAAATGTGATGTGGTCCCTAAAAAAAAGGTGTTGTAAAAATGAGAAATTGCTGGTGAACTTTTAACCCTTATAACTCCCTAACAAAAAAAAATTTTGTTTACAAAATTGTGCTGATGTAGAGTAGACATGTGGGAAATGTTATTTATTAACTATTTTTCGTGACATCTCTCTCTGATTTAAGGGCAATACAAAATTTGAAAATTGCAAAATGTTAAAAATTTTCACCATATTTCCGTTTTTTTCATAAATAATCGCAAGTAATATCGAAGAAATATTACCACTAACATGAAGTACAATATGTCACGAAAAAAACAATTTCAGAATCAGCGGGATCCGTTGAAGCGTTCCAGAGTTATAACCTCATAAAGTGACAGTGGTCAGAATTGCAAAAATTGGCTCGGTCATTAAGTACCAAATTGGCTCTGTCACTAAGGGGTTAAACAGCCACCTCACTAGTTTTCAGAGAGTCCTGTATTTCAGCTGATGTTATTTGTGGGTTTTCTTTGCATCCCAAACAATTTTCCTGGTAGTTGTGGACCACATTTTTGTTGGTCTACCTGACCGTGATTTTATTTTTACAGAGCACCTGATTTTCCATTTATTAATCACAGTTTGAATGCTGCTGACTGGCATTACCAATTCCTTATATCTTTTTGTATCTCTTTCCTGTTTTATGCAGTTCAACAACCTTTACCCGTAGATCCGCTGATAATTATTTTGCTTTCCCCATGACTCACTGTTAGGACTGGCGGAACGCACCAAGTATAAGATGAAATATTAATAGGTGCGTTCGCAGTCCGGGGTCCACCGTGCAGGTGAAAACCTTCTGCTAGTAAATGGCAGCGCTATATGGTGGTGGAAGCGAACCCTGTTAACTCACAGGACCGCAATACCGCACTAAAGAGTGCGAGCTAAGAGTCACCGAACACAGTCCCAAGACTCGGGGTAGAAGTCCGTTAAGACTAATAGCGCTCAACACCGCAACTGGGTGTATTAAGTAACAATAGGAATATTTTTAGAGCACCGAAGTGCAAACTGTGCCATGCTGGCAGACACCACCAAGCACCCAGACGTGGGTTAGGAAGCGCACTACTGGCGCATGACGACGCACTGGCGGTCACAGCAATAGACGCTGATTTGTGTGTAACACGTTGAGTGGTTAGTCGGGTGCTAGGCAGCAGCCATACTCCTTACGCGAACAGTCATACAATAGGGTAGGGGTATTTAATGAACAACTTGCACTCACAACAAACACACGTATACAAATGTACACTAGCGCATGGCCGTGCGGTCATGCGAAGCTTATATAGCTGCAGCACGTTCAGGACCTTCCAAAAAAGGACCAATGGGAAGCTGCCACAGAATTTAGCACCTTCAGGACCTTCCAGGAGGGCCAATGGGAACCGCTGCAGCATCTGAGCATGTGACCCTCGATCTCCAACAGGAGATCTCACCCTGGGCATGCTCAGAAGGGAAAAAGCAGGACTTAGACCCAAAAGCATCCGCTCGCTGCTGCCCAACACTGGCTTTAAAGGCAGAAGCTGGAATAGCAACAGAAAGCCTAAGCACAGAGTGAGACTGAGCCAGACGCAAGGACCGACGTCTGCACTGAGCAGGTTCCACTGCGGCAGGAGAAGAATGGGAGACCGCAGCAGAAACGGCCCAAGATTCCCCCTGTGCAGAAGCGGGAACTCGACCCCTAGCATTACCCCCTCCTAGGGCCCCCCTCCATGGGCCTCGCTACGCTCGAAGGCAGCAATGAGCTGCGGAACCCGAATGTACTCAGCAGGCTCCCAAGACCTGTCCTCAGGACCACAGCCCTTCCAATCCACCAGATAAAATTTTTTGTCACGTACTACCTTGTACCCCAGAATGGCATTCACCTCATAATCATCCGTAGACGAACCCGATGTCCCAGCAGATGACTCGGAAAACTTGGACATGTATACGGGCTTCAAAAGGGAAAGGTGTCGGTGATACCTAGGCAAGGCAGAAGGGCTAAATTGTAGACCACGGGATTAACCCATTCGAGGACCTTAAAAGGACCTAAGTAGCGAGGTGCAGACTTAGTAGACTCAACTCACAGCCTGATGTTACGGGCGGAGAGCCTCACTAAGCCGCCAGGAGCAAAGGTTGGAGCGGGGCGCCGACGTGCGTCGTCGGAGGACCTCATTCTCTCCTTGGAAGCCTGAATGGCATCCTGAGTGTGATCCCAAATGTCCCGTGCCTCCACAGCCCAGTCTGCCACCCTGGAATCGGCGGAAGACACGGGCATGGGCACAGGTACCCGCAGATGCTGACCATAGATAAGGAGGAATGGGGTCTGTCCAGTGGAGTCAGCTACAGCGTTGTTCAGAGCAAACTCCGTCCACGATAGCAAAGATGCCCAGTCATCTTGCCTAGCAGAGACAAAATGTCGCAGATATGTGACCAAGGTCTGGTTGGCTCTCTCTACCAACCCATTTGTCTCGGGGTGATAGGCAGAAGAGAGATTTAACTCAATACTGAGAAGATGACAAATCTCTCTCCAGAACCAAGGCGCAAACTGGGGACCCGATCACTGACAATTTGTATACGTGTGTTTGTTGTGAGTGCAAGTCGTTCTTTAAATACCCCTACCTATTGTATGACTGTTCGCGTAAGGAGTATGGCTGCTACCTAGCGCCCGACTAACCACTCAACGTGTTACACACAAATCAGCGTCTATTGCTGTGACCGCCAGTGCGGTCACATTAACTGTATTCTCTGCCGGGCAATAATATAAATTATTCAGCCTCTGTGACTCTCCCCAATTAAAGTTAAGGCTATGTGCACACCGAAAATATGCATGGTTTTACAGCACACGCAAAATGAATTAGATCTCAGAAGTCTCATGCACACATTGCTTATTTTTTCATTGCAGATTTACAGAAGATTAACATCTACATAATGTCAATTCCTGCAGCTTATGTCACCCATACTAATGAGTAGGCAAAATAAGCAACAAAAGCATAAAAAAAAGTGGAAAAAAATGAATGTGTTTTACGCAGCATTATTCCTGCAAACATATTACAGTTTGCAGCATAATTTTCTCCTTCATATCCTGTATTTTGAGCATATATCTTTAGTGCTTGTCATGTGACCCCCATTTATTATAAGTACTTGATAGCATAATAATGAATTTGGGGGTGGGAGATGACACCATCAGGTACTGTACATCCTCTGTCACCTTCTAATTCATTACATGTCTCTGAAAGAGTATTCTCACACTTTTCAGTTCATTATAAAGTATTCTATGCACCTTACCTCCTCCTCTCACAATCCCCAATAAATGTTAAGTCCCTGATCGCATCACAATAAATAGTGAGATGGAGGAGGACACTATCAGGGGCTTAGGACCCTCCTCAACCACCCAATGCATTTTACATCCATATCTAAGTCCGATTCCCCCTTTCTTTTTCATAAATCCATTATAAGTCCCCCTTACTCCCATCCCAATCCTCCACACCCCTTTTTGTCCCCTCCCCAACCCCATTATTGTCCATCTCCATCATTTCCCTCTCCACCACCTCCATCATTGCCGTCTCCACTACCCCAACTTATTGTTATCCCCACCACCCCATCATTGCCTTCTCAACCACCTCTATAATTGTACTCTCCACCACCTCCATCATTGCCATTTCCAACACCATAATCATTGTTCTCCTCTACCACCTCCATCATTGCTCTCTCCTCCACCACCTCCATCATTGCCCTCTCTAACACCACCTCCATCATTGTCCCCTCCACTACCACCTTCATCATTGTCCTCTCCACCATCTTTATCACTGCCCTTTCCCCACCACCTCTATCATTGCCTTTTCCACCACTATAATCATTGTTCTCCTCTACCACCTTCATCATTGCTCTTTCCTCCACCACCTCCATCATTGCCCTCTCTAACACCACCTCCATCATTGTCCCCTCCACTACCACCTTCATCATTGTCCTCTCCACCATCTTTATCACTGCCCTTTCCCCACCACCTCTATCATTGCCCTCGCCACCACCTCCAACTTTGCCCTCTCCACCACCTTCATCATTGTCCCCTCCCCATCACCTCCATCATTGCCCTCTCCACCATCTCCATCATTGCCCTCTCCTCCACCACCTCCATCATTGCCCTCTCCTCCACCACCTCCATCATTGCCCTCTCCTCCACCACCTCCATCATTGCCTGTTCCACCAACCCCTCCATCATTGCCCTCAAATGTTACCATGACTGAATACAAAAACATTTACTAATAGATTTTAATTGTGTGCAACCTAAAGATCTTTAAGGTTCAGTTTTTGTTAGTTAAAAATCTGAAATAAGTTTGCAGTTGGAGATTTAAAAATTTTGGAATAATGCATCAAAAGTCATTACAAAAAAAGAGAATGACCAATTGGGCATGGATAAGCAGATACTATACTTTCGAACCAGAATAGTACTGTCACCTCTAATTGTAATATTTCCCGTGGTATTTAAGTTTATTCCTGCACTAAATATTAAGACCCATCTAGACCCTATCTAGGCTTGCACAAGAACATTTTTCCACGAGTCTCCATGGCTCATGATTGAGCTGAAGGCCATTCAATAATAATGTTTAGTAAAAAACATATCTCCATATAATTTATTCCTAGAATGATGATCCAGAAGAAGTAAAAATCCCCCATAATAATTCACTAGTTTTCCTCATCGTATGACATCATTTGAGAAAAATTCCTTCTCTACTCTGAATATAGCAATTAGCATAAATCCTTAAGTCAACAAACCATCTCTAGCAATAAATTATTCATAATTTATAGCATTATTGCTTTCAAGAAAGACACCTGGGTCTATTTTACATTCCTTAAACAAGATAACTATGATAACTTCTGGAAGAAATCCCTTTAGTTTCATAGCTCATACAAGAACCAGGAGAGAACTTTCCAGTCTGAGTAGATTTTCAAGTCTACATTTTCTCCAACTCATGAGCTGTTGCTAATTTATCACCACCATTAGATTCCAGTATCATGCAATTGACCATCTTGTCAAACATTAGTCAAAACTGTAAGAAATTTGGGTTTCTCCAGCTGCTCACCTGTTGGCAGAAGCGAGAAACCAACCATAAGCTTGACAACCCAAAAAATCTTCATGTTAGTGTGGCACCCCTAGAGGTATTTGCCACAAATATAGTTACTGACACTGAATACAAATACTAAAATAGCAAGACTGCACTACCTCCTCCGGCCAGAAGGGGGAGCTCCAGAGACTCCCCTTGATCCATTCTGGTCTGAGAGAAGAACTGGCAGTTGGGCAGTTGGGCTAAGGAGCTGAAAGTGAGAGGTCATACAGCTGAATTTCTAATAGCCCTATGACGGTTTCCAGGCCCAAATCACCGGCCTGAGGAGAAGAGGGATAGAGAAAAAGGACATTGTGAGAACCGGGTAGCATTAATCACTACCCAGAACAGGCGCAAAGACGGATACCGGATCCGTGGCTGTATTCATTACATATAATACAGCAACCGGAAAAACGTGAGGTGATATCAGCTTCACTAGGGTCGGACGCAGCAACAGACACAGAGTTCAGCGGTACTCCTGGAGGGGGTAAGCCGATAAAAGGACTCGGGTTGCCCGTCGAACCAGGACCCGGAGGGGACAGATTGGGCCGGCAGCCAGTTCACATACAGCAGCAGGGCCACACAGAAATTGCGTACAATAAGAGGCGAAGACCCCAGCAGGGTCAAAGTAACTCAGAGTTCCCATACAGACTCCGGTGACAGGACTGGTTGTAAATCCTTTTATGTTAAAGTAAACTGGTTAAACATTTCAGTGCCTCAGTCTTTAATTTGGACAATAGCCATCTATCCAGGATCGGGATCATCGCCGCTGGGAGAACCTGCTGCTGATCAAGTAAGTGCCTGTCCCCTCACGATACCCCTTACACTGTGCATTGCCTGAGGCCACAGCACCGGGTCAAGCCACCCGTGACATCCCCCTCAAGAGACAGACCCCATTGGTCCGGTGCTGGGTATCCCGGTCTCTTGGGCGTCACAATTGGTGTCACGAACAGGATCTAGCCAGCCCGTATACCGGGTATTGTGTGCCGTGATTGGAGCCCAAAACTGTGAAAACTTGGATGAAAAATCTTGAAAATTGACTTTATTAAAGAAAAATCCATTCCCCATTGAAAACTATTGAAAGTGACTTTTCCCCATTGGTTATAATGGAGTAAAGATGGCCGCCATCCCCTCATAACCGTTAGGCACGAGACTGTTAATTGAGCTATGCCATCACCTGAGCCCCAGTCTAACTGAAAAACTTCAGAATCCGCCATTACAGAGCGCGGTGGGTGGGAGCAGCAGGGGGCGTGTCATTGTGGGCGGCACCAAGCTGAGCGCTCTGACATCAGAGCAAGGGGAAAATCGATCCTGCTGCACAGCGGAACGAATCTACACTATCCCGACGGAAGCGGAGGACCGGAAGGGTCCGGATTAACTAAGGGGGCACAGTATGTCGCAGCACGGAGACGCCGCAGCACCCGGCGACGCTAATGCAGCTGAAAGACAGAATGTCGATAGAGAGTCCGGTAGCGCAGCGGTGCAAGGAGTGGCGCCCATCATGCCGGTGCTGATGCCATATACCCCGGGTGGCCCATGGCTTCCAATGTATGAAGGTGAGCCTAATACCCTTGACGATTTCAGAGAAAAGATGCTGGCCCATTTTGACATGTTCCCCGTGGGTGAAGTTCAGCGTGTTAGTCTCCTGATGATGCAGTTAAGTGGCCATGCTAAGCGAGAAGTCACAGCATGGGCAGCTGATCTAAAAGGCACTGTTGAACGCATATTTGCTGGATTAAAAGCTACATTTGAAACCACTGCCAGCAGCAAAGCTAAAGTACGATTCTTTAATTGCAAACAAAAAGTTAATGAGGGCGTGAGAGACTTTGCCTTAAACCTGCAGGAAGCCCTTAAATCACTTACGCTGGCTGAACCCATTTTTAACACCGGAGCGGATAAACTGCTAAGAGATCAATTTATTGAGGGACTCTTCACCCCTTCTCACCGGGGGCATGTGAGCATGCTTGTTTTTAAGAACCCTGAATTGACATTTGCCCAATTAAAGGAGAGCGTTATACGTCTCCAGCTGGCAGAGGCACCTCGGGATCAGGAGCCTGCGCAACTCATGGCAGAGACTCCTCAACAACATGGAGTACCAGTGACATCAGCTATGTCTGGGGCCATTGCTAAGCCCCTGGGGCCCAGTACTAATGAGGCTCTTCAACAAAAGCTTGACTCTTTAACTGATGTTGTTGCTTCAATGGCTAAAACCATGCAGGAGATGAGAGGACCCAAGATGGAGTTGTCAAACCGTAGAGAAGGTGTTCCATGGATGAGACCCCGGAGATACCCGACATGGAGAGGACGACCCCGCGACCGCTACCAACCGGATGGACAGCCCATTTGCCGCCGTTGCCAGCAGCCAGGCCACTTTGCACGAGATTGTGATTTAAACAGGAATCCCCTGGGAATGCGGGCCGCTTCAAGGCCCAACACCCTGGCACGACAGGTACATCGGAGGACGACCCATTATCCCTATCGTGCTGGACGGAATGCCCCTCAACGCTTTGCTGGACACAGGTTCCCAGATTTCATCTATACTGTATATCCTTTATAAGAGGTACTGGGCTGATGCAGATATTGATAAAGGGCCCTCTGATGTTGAACTAGATATATGGGCCAGTAATGGTAAGTTGGTACCGAAACTAGGATTCAGGGAGATGACCATAAAGATTGGTAAAGTAGAATTGAAGAAACAGGGTATAATTGTTGTTGATGTTGACCGGCGGAACTGTGAACCAACTGTATTGATAGGAATGAATGTGTTAGAGAACTGCTTTTCCGAAGTCATTTCTGTCTTACAGCAAATTGCTGAAACTGCCCAATCCTGCCAGCAGAGAGTTCTCCGGAGGGAAATAAAAGTATTGATGTTAAGGCAACAGGTAGAAGTTGCAGGTGGAGAAATCGGCAGTGTGAGGGTAAGTGATCCAACATCTATTGTAATCCCACCAAAAACAGAAATGCTGGTATGGTGTAGAGCAGCCATTGGTACTAAGGGACGAGATTATCAAGCCTTAATAGAACCAGTGTACACCGACAGCAGGCCCACTATACTCACAGCACGAGGGATAGTCGAGGTACACCGGGGACAAGTGCCGGTACGACTTTTGAACTGTGGAGAGGAAGAGGTCACTTTGCCAAGGTATGCTACAATGGCAAAGCTATATACTGTTGACGACAATGCCATCACAACCATTGAGCCCTTAGAACCAACCTGTCAGGTGGAAGGCAATCGCTCAGATGGAGAAATGGAGGATTGGTGCCAACAGCTACACGTGGGCATAAATTCAACACCTACCCATCAAAAACAAGGGGTGTATAGGCTAGTGATGGAATATGAACAAGTCTTCAGTAAACACCCATTGGACTTCGGACGGATAGAAGGGGTAGAACACACAATCCCCACCGGTGACCATCCCCCAATAAAAGAAAGATATAGACCCATACCGCCCGCTCACTATCAATGTGCAAAAGATGTGCTGAGGGAGATGAAACAGGCCGGGGTAATAAGAGACAGCTGTAGCCCCTGGGCGGCCCCTCTAGTGATTGTCAAAAAAAAAGATGGAACTATGAGAATGTGCATAGACTACCGGCAGATTAATAACATCACCCATAAAGATGCCTACCCTTTGCCTAGGATAGAAGAGTCTTTGACTGCTTTGAAATCTGCTAATTATTTTTCCACCTTAGACTTAACAAGCGGGTATTGGCAAGTCCCTGTGGCTGAGAGAGATAAGGAAAAGACGGCATTCACCACACCAATGGGTCTAAGTGAATTTAATCGCATGCCGTTCGGACTCTGCAATGCATCCGGTACCTTCCAGCGGCTGATGGAATGCTGCCTCGGACACAAGAACTTCGAGACCGTCCTCCTGTACCTAGATGATGTGATCGTCTACTCAAAGACTTACGAACAACACTTAATAGACCTGGCAGAAGTGTTCGAAGCCTTATCCAGGTATGGCATGAAAATCAAGCCATCCAAATGTCACCTTCTCAAGCCAAAGGTACAGTACCTGGGACACATCGTGAGTTCGGAGGGAGTAGCACCGGATCCCGAGAAAATAACCGCCATAAGGGATTGGCCGAGACCTACCAGCGCAAAAGAAGTGAGGCAATTCCTGGGATTGGTGGGTTACTATCGCAGATTTATAAAAGGATTTACCAAGTTGGCAGCACCCTTGCAAGACGCCTTGGTAGGGCAGACGAAGAAACCTTCAAACCGAAACCCTCCTTTCCAGTGGAACGACGAAAGGGAAGACTCCTTTGAACAACTAAAGAAGGCACTAACCGGAGAAGAGGTTCTGGCATACCCAGATTACCATCAACCTTTCATCCTCTACACCGATGCCAGTAATGTGGGACTAGGAGCAGTGCTGTCACAAAAGCAAGAAGGTCGGGAGAAAGTCATCGCCTTTGCAAGTAGAAAGCTCCGGCCTACTGAAAGAAATCCAGAAAATTATAGCTCCTTCAAATTGGAACTACTGGCAGTAGTTTGGGCTGTGACTGAACGTTTCAAACACTATCTGGCCGCTGCAGAATTTATTGTCTATACTGACAACAATCCATTGACCCACCTGGACACAGCCAAATTAGGTGCGTTAGAACAGCAATGGATAGCCCGGTTATCTAATTACAACTTCAAGATCAAGTATCGAGCAGGTCGTAAGAATGGAAATGCCGATGCCCTATCCCGGATGCCACACTTGAGAGATGTAGAAGAAGAAACGGGGGAGCTTGAAGAAATTGAACTACCAGCCTTCCATCATCCCAAGGCAAAACATCATCAGTCAAGTACCTATCAGAAACAACAAGAGGTGAATTTTAATCCGTTAGCACACCATAGATGGGCTGACACCCAAGACAGCAATCCGGCTGTGAAGTTGGTGAAGGAACTGTTAACTGAGCAAAGTGCATATCCCGATGAGGATGCCCCAGAAGAGACGCATCAACTCTGGAAAGAGAGAGGCAAAATGTTTCTGTATCAAGGGAAGCTCTGTAGAAGGTACACCAATCCAAAAACACATGAATTGGTTTGGCAGATTATCGTGCCTAAACAAGATGTCAAGATGGTCCTCGAAGCTTACCATAATGGTGCTGGTCACTTCGGTTGGAAAAAGTTAGAAGTACTTCTAAGAGAAAGATTTTATTGGGTCGGGATGAGAAAATCAATCGAACAGTGGTGCAGAAATTGTGGCCCGTGCAACCTCAGAAGAAACGATCAAAAGAACCAAAGAGCACCACTGCAGCCCATAATCACCAAACAACCACTTGAACTTGTAGCCATAGACCACGTGAAGTTAATACCAAGCCGGTCCGGCTATGTCTATGCCTTGACCATCGTGGACCATTATTCACGCTTCTTGGTAGTAGTACCCGTAAAAGATCTGACAGCAAAAACAGCAGCCAAAGCGTTCCAAACGTACTTTTGTAGACCCCATGGATATCCGGAACAGGTTCTCACCGACCAAGGTACAGCCTTTGAATCAGAGATCTTCAGAGAATTCTGTAATATGTATGGTTGCAAAAAGATCAGGACGACGGCCTATCATCCACAAACAAACGGCTTATGCGAGAAGATGAACCATATTGTAATAGACCTACTAAAGACTTTACCTGAGACAGAAAGGAATCAATGGCCAGAGAAATTGCCTGACTTGGTGGATCTGTATAATCATGTCCCGGTGAGCTCCACCAACTGCACCCCAGCTTATCTTATGCGTGCAAGACCCGGCCAATTACCAATCGATCTAGAAATGGGAATTCTGAAACTAGACGCAGAAGTTCAAGACTCCAATTGGGATATCATACGGCAAAAGCAGTATCGCCAAGTGCAAGAGAGTGTGGAAAGAAGCCTTCAGCAAACTAGAGAAAGACAAGAGCGAACTTTCAACCAGAATGCTCTAGCGACCCCATTTAGACCGGGTGACCAAGTGCTCAAGAGAAATCGTCGAACCAATAAACTGGACAATCAGTGGGAAGCCGTACCCTACACAGTTTTACCAACAAGAGTGGATAATCCTAAAATGTGTCTCATTAGTAAAAACGGAGGCTTAACATCTGTACTAGTGTCAAGAGACAATCTTAAATTATGTCCGGAAGCATTGAAAGAGCCAGACGTTGTCCAGCCAGAACCAGAAGTTATTCAACCCATACAGGTTCAACCAGTAAAGGAAAAAGAAGAGGAAGTGTATCACACCTGTATAGGAGACTTTCCCAAAACCCTACTAACATACCATGGTGCAGTAGTGGTTCCCATGGTGGCCTTTTATCCAACACCGAACCCAATACCAGAAGTCCCAAGACAGGAAGAGGCTGACCCCGTACTACAGGAGGTTCCAGGCCAGGAAGAACAGATTCCTGAAAAGAGTAATCCCATTCACGGTGGACTTGCCAACTCCATAGTTATGGAATTATCTTTAGCAGAGCGGGCAGATACTACATCCGCAGTAGACAGTAGTACTCCACATGAAGAGAGACCGCTATTACGTAGATCACAGCGTAGTACCCAGGGTCAATTACCGGCCAGGTATGCAGATTACCAACTATAAAGCTCATAATGTGAATTGTATATATGTTATGCCGTATATAGTTAAACAGAAAATGTAGTATAGTCATTGTTATCAGTCTGCAACGTTTAAGCCCAGTACCTACAGAGACTTGTCTGTATGAACTTCTTGCATATTCTTGAACTTTTTATCAGCCCGGAGGCACTAAATCAAAGCTCCGGAAAGACTGCTTTTTGAACTTTGCTTTTTGCTCTTTTTGAACTTTCTTTAGACGTTATATTGATAACTCCGTTGGAAAAATGGAACTAAATTCTTGGACACAAAGTGCAGTGCCTTTCCTAGTACCTTCAAGGATAGAACTGTATTAATGGACGCTATTTGAAGTGACTTTTTACAGAATTCTATTTTTGTTTCCTTGAGTGGTTTTTGTAACTTTTCATTTTTAAGACTCTGTACATATTAATTGTTATTTCAAAATGTTATCGTCCCACAGTCCCGGAGTACTGTTCTTAACTAAGGGGGAATGTGGCACCCCTAGAGGTATTTGCCACAAATATAGTTACTGACACTGAATACAAATACTAAAATAGCAAGACTGCACTACCTCCTCCGGCCAGAAGGGGGAGCTCCAGAGACTCCCCTTGATCCATTCTGGTCTGAGAGAAGAACTGGCAGTTGGGCAGTTGGGCTAAGGAGCTGAAAGTGAGAGGTCATACAGCTGAATTTCTAATAGCCCTATGACGGTTTCCAGGCCCAAATCACCGGCCTGAGGAGAAGAGGGATAGAGAAAAAGGACATTGTGAGAACCGGGTAGCATTAATCACTACCCAGAACAGGCGCAAAGACGGATACCGGATCCGTGGCTGTATTCATTACATATAATACAGCAACCGGAAAAACGTGAGGTGATATCAGCTTCACTAGGGTCGGACGCAGCAACAGACACAGAGTTCAGCGGTACTCCTGGAGGGGGTAAGCCGATAAAAGGACTCGGGTTGCCCGTCGAACCAGGACCCGGAGGGGACAGATTGGGCCGGCAGCCAGTTCACATACAGCAGCAGGGCCAAACAGAAATTGCGTACAATAAGAGGCGAAGACCCCAGCAGGGTCAAAGTAACTCAGAGTTCCCATACAGACTCCGGTGACAGGATTGGTTGTAAATCCTTTTATGTTAAAGTAAACTGGTTAAACGTTTCAGTGCCTCAGTCTTTAATTTGGACAATAGCCATCTATCCAGGATCGGGATCATCGCCGCTGGGAGAACCTGCTGCTGATCAAGTAAGTGCCTGTCCCCTCACGATACCCCTTACACTGTGCATTGCCTGAGGCCACAGCACCGGGTCAAGCCACCCGTGACATCCCCCTTAAGAGACAGACCCCATTGGTTCGGTGCTGGGTATCCCGGTCTCTTGGGCGTCACAATAGTAACAATTTTCTTATGGTGTTAACAATATGAGTCTCAAAGACCAAAATATGTGAATATATCATTTGACTTATTCTTCCTTTATTTTGCTCTAATCTGTGCAACCATTTGAAGATCTTCACCGTGCGTCTATGATCTCTTGTCAAGATGAGCGATTTGTAAAAAAAAATTAACTTTGATTAAATTGCAATGGATGATAAGTAATAAAAATGCCAGGGTAGAATTACAGAGAAAAGATTTGACTTTCAAAGAATGTCAATGATTGACTGTAAATTGTGTGCAATTATCATGTTTTCTTCTGCAAAGGGAATTTAGTTTTAGTAGAATGTTGGAATACTGTTTTTTCTATCTTGATAGTTTCCACACATTCTTTGTAAGCCCTCCAATAAGAAATGAGGTCGCGGCTTGTGATTGGTCGCAATCACAAGCCGCGACGACATCGAAGGTCCTTCACGCGCTCATTCTTAGGAACAGAAGCATGGCGGTTGCAGCGGTTACAACCAGGGCACGTCCGAGGGTAAGTATATCAATATTTTTTATTTTTATTCTTTATTTTACACATCAATCTTCATCCCGATACAGATTCCCGATATCGCAAAAATATCGGAACTCGGTATCGGAATTCCGATACCGCAAATATCGGCCGATACCCGATACTTGCGGTATCGGAATGCTCAACACTAGTCATCATTAATGACCAAAATATATTATTTAGAGATAAATAAAATTAAAGGACCCTGGTCCATTATCCAGGTCAGTAGTCTGTGGCTGCCAAATGGGAGACCTGAGAACCACCTTCTACCTGTCGGCATCCTTGCTGCTTCTTCTACTTTGTAGACCCTGTGCAATTTCATTATTTCAGTGTAAGGCATGAATGACATGTTGCCAGGCCTACTAATCAAGAGAGGTGCTGGAAGTTCCGACAGGCACGAGACACACTTCCTCAAAAAATGCAATAAAATTAATGAAAACATAATTTGAACGTAAAATTGGTACTCATAAAAACATCATTTTCCTACATAAAAAAGAAGCACTCATAAAAGATTCATTGATAGAAAACAAAGTTCAGTTTCAAAAATGGCAACACATACCAACATGTTTACAAATATCTAAAAAAAAAATTTCAAAATTAAAAAAAAAATACAAAATGCAATCTTGGAATCATCAAAATAATACTGAGTTGGAGGTCGTTTTTATCATGCAATGAACGCTGTAAAATTCAAAACCTAGAAAGAATGGCAGAATTGTGGGATTTTTTTGTTTTTACATTATATGGTAGAAAGAATGGTGTCATTGATAACAACTCTTCTCGCAAAACAATCCCTCATTTGGCAATATCAATGGATAAATAATAAACAAATTATGGCTCTTTGAAAAAACAGAATAAAAAAGGAGAATGTAAAGCAGAAAATTGATTTCAGCAAGAATGGGTCAAATGTAAAAAGATTAACTAAAAAATAAAGTAAAAAGAAAATTAAGATCCCAATTTATTATTGCATTTGTGCATGTATACGTTGAATTGTTGGTGACTTTTTTTTAATTCATCCTTCCATTTGCACCTTTTTTTTTTATTTTATATGTGTTTATCTAGGAATTTTTTTCAGTTCACCATTATGCGTGCAGTTTAGAGTTTTCAGATATTTTTGCCTCATTTACAATTTGCCACTTTTCAAAAAGTCACAAAGTTTGTCATAAATGCACTGCAGTCAGAAATTTTTAAGCAAGTTTTGTAACAATTTAAAAAAGTGTGACTCTTTGCTCTAGTAGGTTGAATTTGGCCCACAAAAAAATCAGCTAGAAATATAAATGAACCGTGAGTGACTTAAAAAAATGGAAATGCTGAATTGGACCCTAAATGTTTTACAAATTTGTTTTTGGAAATGGAATGCAACTTTTCTCACTTTATATAAAGTATATAATAATCCTTGGAGATCTATAGATTTAGGCTAACACCAATTTAATTGTGTAGACATTTCCACGATGTCTTATATAACATTAGCAATTATACACAGGACAAAGTATTATGAACATTTTTACTTATCACGTACTACCATGTGGTGTCTCCATAAAATGTCATGTTAGAATTGCTAGAAAAATAGAGGGACGACGCAAGCACAATGGGACCTTGAAAAGCCAAGGTAACTGCTCATCTTTTGCAAAGGAAAAGAATTTGAAAGCCAAACGTTCCAGTTGCTGGAACACCAACATGTTGGATGAGCACAACATGGTTATTAAGTATTGGAACGAAGATGGTGATCGGTGACCCTTTTGAAGTTGAGCAAACTTGACTGTGGTGGATCTAATAGGAAAAAAATGTGTTCTTCTTTGAAATGCGTTAACATAAAACCAAAATTATGATCTTCTATACAATTGTCTGGATTTTATTGGAATTACTGCACCATCAGTGCAGATCACTAGCTTTCTTCCCTGTTGTGAATTCCGCTCTTGGGCTCCCTCCGGTGGTTGTAAGTGGCACTTTTGTGAGTTCCGCTCTTGGGCTCCCTCCGGTGGTTTTAAGTGGTATGGCTGCTCCTTGGATTTAGCAGTCTGCAGCTGCTTCCACTGATTGTCTTTCTGTTCGGCTATTTATGCCTGGCTCTTCCCTTCAGTAGTGCCACTTGTCAATGGTTCCTGGTTGGATTCACATCTCTCTTGGATTTCCCTGATATCCTGACCAGTTCAGCAAAGTTAAGTCCTTGCTTTGCTCTTTTCTGTCCACATGTTTTGGACTTATTCATTCTGTGCATTCTATGTTTTGTCCAGCTTGTTAGTATGGATTAATTTAGTTAAGCTGGAAGCTCTGGGAAACAGATTTACCCTCCACACCTTTAGTCAGGTGTGGAGATTTTTGTAAACTCTGTGTGGATTTTTGTAGTTTTTATACTGACCGCACAGTATTCTATCCTGTCTTATCTATCTAGCTAGACTGGCCTCCTGTGCTACATCCTGGTTTCATTCTGTGTATGTGTTTTCCCTCTCCACTCACAGTCATTACTTGTGGGGGGCTATCTATCCTTTGGGGATTTTCTCTGAGGCAAGATAGTTTTCCTGTTTCTATCTTTAGGGGTAGTTAGTTCTCAGGCTGTGACGAGGTGCCTAGGGAGTGACAGGAGCATCCCACGGCTACTTCTAGTGTTGTGTTGAGCTTAGGGACTGCGGTCAGTACAGGTACCACCTCCTTCAGAGCTCGTCCCATGTTGCTCCTAAACCACCAGTTCATAACACTTAGATAGATGAAGCTGCAACCCATAATGAGGTCCTGGTTATGGGGGACTTTAACTACCCGGATATTAACTGGGAAACAGAAACCTGTGAAACCCATAAAGGCAACAGGTTTCTGCTAATAACCAAGAAAAATTATCTTTCACAATTGGTGCAGAATCCAACCAGAGGAGCAGCACTTTTAGACCTAATACTATCTAATAGACCTGACAGAATAACAAATCTGCAGGTGGTTGGGCATTTAGGAAATAGCGACCACAATATTGTGCAGTTTCACCTGTCTTTCACTAGGGGGACTTGTCAGGGAGTCACAAAAACATTGAACTTTAGGAAGGCAAAGTTTGAACAGCTTAGAGATGCCCTTAATCTGGTAGACTGGGACAATATCCTCAGAAATGAGAATACAGATAATAAATGGGAAATGTTTAAGAACATCCTAAATAGGCAGTGTAAGCGGTTTATACCTTGTGGGAATAAAAGGACTAGAAATAGGAAAAACCCAATGTGGCTAAACAAAGAAGTAAGACAGGCAATTAACAGTAAAAAGAAAGCATTTGCACTACTAAAGCAGGATGGCACCATTGAAGCTCTAAAAAACTATAGGGAGAAAAATACTTTATCTAAAAAACTAATTAAAGCTGCCAAAAAGGAAACAGAGAAGCACATTGCTAAGGAGAGTAAAACTAATCCCAAACTGTTCTTCAACTATATCAATAGTAAAAGAATAAAAACTGAAAATGTAGGCCCCTTAAAAAATAGTGAGGAAAGAATGGTTGTAGATGACGAGGAAAAAGCTAACATATTAAACACCTTCTTCTCCACGGTATTCACGGTGGAAAATGAAATGCTAGGTGAAATCCCAAGAAACAATGAAAACCCTATATTAAGGGTCACCAATCTAACCCAAGAAGAGGTGCGAAACCGGCTAAATAAGATTAAAATAGATAAATCTCCGGGTCCGGATGGCATACACCCACGAGTACTAAGAGAACTAAGTAATGTAATAGATAAACCATTATTTCTTATTTTTAGTGACTCTATAGCGACAGGGTCTGTTCCGCCAGGACTGGCGCATAGCAAATGTGGTGCCAATATTCAAAAAGGGCTCTAAAAGTGAACCTGGAAATTATAGGCCAGTAAGTCTAACCTCTATTGTTGGTAAAATATTTGAAGGGTTTCTGAGGGATGTTATTCTGGATTATCTCAATGAGAATAACTGTTTAACTCCATATCAGCATGGGTTTATGAGAAATCGCTCCTGTCAAACCAATCTAATCAGTTTTTATGAAGAGGTAAGCTATAGACTGGACCACGGTGAGTCATTGGACGTGGTATATCTCGATTTTTCCAAAGCGTTTGATACCGTGCCGCACAAGAGGTTGATACACAAAATGAGAATGCTTGGTCTGGGGGAAAATGTGTGTAAATGGGTTAGTAACTGGCTTAGTGATAGAAAGCAGAGGGTGGTTATAAATGGTATAGTCTCTAACTGGGTCGCTGTGACCAGTGGGGTACCGCAGGGGTCAGTATTGGGACCTGTTCTCTTCAACATATTCATTAATGATCTGGTAGAAGGTTTACACAGTAAAATATCGATATTTGCAGATGATACAAAACTATGTAAAGCAGTTAATACAAGAGAAGATAGTATTCTGCTACAGATGGATCTGGATAAGTTGGAAACTTGGGCTGAAAGGTGGCAGATGAGGTTTAACAATGATAAATGTAAGGTTATACACATGGGAAGAGGGAATCAATATCACCATTACACACTGAACGGGAAACCACTGGGTAAATCTGACAGGGAGAAGGACTTGGGGATCCTAGTTAATGATAAACTTACCTGGAGCAGCCAGTGCCAGGCAGCAGCTGCCAAGGCAAACAGGATCATGGGGTGCATTAAAAGAGGTCTGGATACACATGATGAGAGCATTATACTGCCTCTGTACAAATCCCTAGTTAGACCGCACATGGAGTACTGTGTCCAGTTTTGGGCACCGGTGCTCAGGAAGGATATAATGGAACTAGAGAGAGTACAAAGGAGGGCAACAAAATTAATAAAGGGGATGGGAGAACTGCAATACCCAGATAGATTAGCGAAATTAGGATTATTTAGTCTAGAAAAAAGACGACTGAGGGGCGATCTAATAACCATGTATAAGTATATAAGGGGACAATACAAATATCTCGCTGAGGATCTGTTTATACCAAGAAAGGTGACGGGCACAAGGGGGCATTCTTTGCGTCTGGAGGAGAGAAGGTTTTTCCACCAACATAGAAGAGGATTCTTTACTGTTAGGGCAGTGAGAATCTGGAATTGCTTGCCTGAGGAGGTGGTGATGGCGAACTCAGTCGAGGGGTTCAAGAGAGGCCTGGATGTCTTCCTGGAGCAGAACAATATTGTATCATACAATTATTAGGTTCTGTAGAAGGACGTAGATCTGGGTATTTATTATGATGGAATATAGGCTGAACTGGATGGACAAATGTCTTTTTTCGGCCTTACTAACTATGTTACTATGTTACTATGTTACTTCCCACAGTGATGTTGAAATTACTGTGGAATGGTAACATCGTGGTACAGTTGGGCCAACATTAGTCCATGAGTTCAGTATTATGAGTTCAAACCAGATTCATTTATTCACAAAGGCTAACATAATCTAAAATCAGAATGGTTTTGGGCGCACATCCTTGTCTAGATTTGAATTTAAAAATTTACAAAAAATAGATACCAAATTTTGTCTGAAATTTTGTTAAACAATTATACACAAAATTAGACAGCTGGCATTTTATATTTTTCCAAATTATTTTTTTATGAAGAATACCAAATCTGTTTTGTTTGTTTTTTCCATATTTTTTCTACTGGGAACCTTTCAAACTTTTATATTTTTTTATTTAAAAAAAAATATTTGAAAAATATTTTCCATTATTTTTGCTTTTTATTTTAGTTTCCCAAGGGGACTTAGACCTGTGATTGTTTGATCGCTTGTTCAATATTTAGTAATTGCATGATATTTCCATAGTTAAAATAAATTACAAGCTCCTGTGGCTAAACTTCATGGGAGTACAAAGATGGTGGCGACAGTGTCCTTTACTCCATGTCCAAATTGGTTGTGTTATGCCATTGCAATACTTAAATGGCTAACACCAGCTGGAAGATGGTGTCCAGAATCTATATAGGAATTTTATATTTCTGAATGTATCTCTTATTTTTCTAATTACAGGAGACAGGTCGTTGGAACTTATCCTTTTACATAATCTTTCTTTGGTACTAAGGCAATGAATGGCCATCATAAAATGGCCATGTTTAGCAAAAAGTCACAAAAAAAGTAAAAATTCTCACCCTAAAAGCAGTATTGGCACTAGAATTAGAGAGAAACAGAGTTGTTATATTAACCCCTTCATGATGGAGCTATTTTTTTAGTTTTTGAGCCCAATTTTTTTCTCCATCTTCTAAGAGCCATACATTTTTTTTTATTTTTCTATCAGTTTAGCCGTATAAGGACTCATCTTTTGAGAGTTGTAGTTTTAAATAACATCATTCATTTTATCATACAATGTCCTGAAAAAAAATGTAATATTGCGTTAATGTTGAAAAAAAGGCAATTTCGACAATGTTTTGGGGGTTTTGTATTTTTTATGACATTCATTATATGGTAGAAATGACCTGAAAGGATTAATACCTGTTCACTATATCTATGTACTGCAATAATGACATTATGACACTGATCTATGTACTGAAATAATATACTTATTTTTTTCCACCTCCTACACATCCGAGAAAATTGGACCCACGCTATGATCAAACTCTGACCAAAGTGTGATTGGCATAGTTGGTCCAATTCTCTCGGAAGAAAATACCATGGTGCGACCCAATACCATCGGGCTAGCTATGGTAGCTGCTGATAGAGGCAGGATCAGGTTGTATAACACTTAGATCTGGTGTCCACTCCATGCACCTGCAACTGGAGAGTGAAAAACTTGTAAGTAAAACAAAGAGAAGAGGTTAAGGATGCACCAAACTTATAAAAATTGTGTAAATTTTAATAAATTTGGTCTACAAAATCACCTCCAGAAAAGCTGATATAAAAAAAAATTACCCAAAATATATAACTGCACCAAACATTGTAGAAAATATGCCAGAAAATTGGATGCAACATTTTTTGTAAATTTTACACAAAATAAATAAGTTAAGATAGCCTTGTAGCAAAATATTTGCATAGCCGAACAAGTCAATATTATTTGGTACAGGGTTCTTACCTGTTGCCAAAAAAATAAGCTCCAACAGCAATATGGCCCATATTGTCCTCATTCTTGCAATGAAGATGTTCACTGCTCACCATCCATCCATCCCAATCTGATCACCCCAGGACAAATACCACTGCCTTTCCTTACCTGATTTTGATCTTTGTAACTCTCTAAGTGATTGACGAGGATAGATGATTATTACAGTTAATGTTTTGTATAATCCATATTCATAAAGAAATATAACACGTAATATGCAAAAAACCAGAGGCAATAAAAGTATAAAATAATATAAAATAATATAAACGTTGAATTTTACTGTTACATTTCTTTCTCTACTTCTTCTACAATGACTGTGTTGCTAGACTTCCTAAGTCACCTTGGAGCTATGACTTCCTGATACATTTCAAGAATGTGGATCATTTTGGTCTTGAGGTTCCATTTTTTTAAGTAATGTTGTTTTTTTCATTTTTCACTGTTCAAGGTCTTATTAATTTGTAACTTTGGGAAATTTTTCATTACGCTTTGTGATTCATAATATTTAGCGTGAAATTTATAACATTTTTTTGTTCTAGTCGAAATGTATAAATATGTTCTATATACTTTTTTTGTAGTTCTTCAAAAATCTTGTTTTTGATCTGTTGAACTTCAGTAGCTATAAGGTGTGTGCAGAGTTTTTAAGGCATTTTAAAAACAACACGTTTTTCAAGCAGGAACCACTTAAAAAAATTCTATTTGAGGGAGTTTTTGGATGATTTTTTTTCCCCCTGAACCATTTCCTGAAATGGATTTGAAAAGGTTTTGACACATTTTTGACAAAAAAAAACCTTGAAGTTTTCTATGCAGCTTTTGGATTTGACAGTAAAGGACATCATGGCCAAAAGAATAGAAGGAACAAGGCGAACAGGAAGACCAGCAAATCAATGTCTTGATGTGATCAAAATAATGATGAAGAAGGACCTGTGGACCTATCCAAGCTTGAACAAGATCGATCTTCCTACAAATTGCAGCAAGTGTTAGGGCTAGTGGAACGCACCAAATAATAAAGAGGTAGATATGAGGTGCGTTAGCAGCCCGGGGTCCATTGTACAGGGATGGTACCTGAGTAATGGCTGATGGACGCTTACTCACACGTGGGTTTAGACCTCACCCAGTGTGAAAGGGAGCAATCTCTGTTGCTTCACAGAGTCGCCTAAATAAATGCTGCGCCCTGTTAACAGTCACAGGGTGCAGCTGAAGACGCTAGTGGGATCCCTTAGATTCACCCCCACTAAGCTGGTGCCTGGTCTCACTCTGACCCTCGGTGGCTTTTGAGCCCACGCCTGAGGATGCCCTGAGTCAGCAGCTGAGACCAAGTGGGAGTTCCCACCCTACACTGTCTACATTGTCAGGATAAAGGATTACTGCACAGACCGTGCTCTGGTGTGAGATAGCACTGTCAGGCGCTAGGTAGCTCCTGCATTCACGAGCAGTCAACAACTCTAGGAAGGAGAATGATTCAGAGCTTTCATCCATCGGCAGGCATACATCCACACACACGAAAATAGGTTTATACTAGCGCATGGCTGAGCGGCTATGCGAACCTTTTATAGTAGTAGTGTAGTAGTGCTCCGGGACCTTCCTGATGGTCCAATAGGAGCCACAACAGGACCTGAGCATGTGACTACCGACCTCCAATGGGAGGTCGTCCTGTGGGCATGCTCAATATGGGAAAAGCAGGATTAGTCCTCCCCTGCTGATCAATGCTGGCTACAAAGGCAGAGCCTGGAAAGGCAGCAGTAACCAAGCGCATAGTATCAGCTTGAGCCAGATGCTGAGATCGACGTCTCCGCTGAGCAGACTCCACTGCTGCTGGAAGAGAATGGGAGACCGCAGTGGACATGGTTTGAGATTCCCCCTGTGCAGCGGTGGAAACTTGACTCCTAACAGCAAGTTGCCATGGCTTAAGACCGAGCCAAAAGTTTCGAGCAGGCTCCTTCAAAATTCACAGAGTTTTTTCCACAATACCTTCTTAACATATTTTGAACCTAAATCCACATGAAATCTACTTAGAAAACTTTATAGATCAGAGAGATGCACCCCAGACCACGTAACACTGTATGACTGAGAAATGTGACCCTTCAAGAAATTTTAACCCTTTTTTTAAGTTTTATAGATCACAGAACTGTACCCCACACCAGAGAATAGTGTATGGGTTGGAAATTAAACCATGCCAAATTTTTCAATTTTTCAAAGTAAATGTTATATGTTTACTGACTTTACTTCTAATAAAACACCTCCAGTTAAACACCCGTTTCAACTTGACTCAACAATACAATACACACGTGTGTGTTTTCACATAAAGAGACAAAGAAAATAGGGATTGTGCAAACAAGATAAAAATTTTATTTCACAATCATAACCATCTGTTTATTTTGCATGAAACAACAATTGGTTTTATGTTTGGGGTCTGTATGACGGTGAGATATTGTGGACTTGGGGGTGTGGAGCTGTGATCATTGGGTAACTTTTGATGATGAAGTGGTTAGGGAAGGGGCAATAAATTGAAAGCTTGGCTCCTGGATGGGACTGGACACATTGGGAATAGACGACACATTAGGAGTTGAACTGTGGAAAGGGATAGACAAATTGGAAGGGATAGAACCAAGGGAAGGTAGTGACATATTAGACAACATATGCACATTGGGAGGTGAGGGTGGAGGTGGTAGGACTATTTTTGGCCGACATTTCTTGTTCCGGGTCTACATTTTATTGTGCGGCGCCCAGTAATTAGTGGAGTGTTGTGAATTCTGTGGCTGAGTTCACTTCTGTGGTCACAAGTGGTATTGCAGTCTCTGGGCTTCCTCCCTCAGGTGTTTTGGTGAGCTCGTTGGCTGCCTTGCTATTTAGCTCCACCTGAGTCTGTCTTCCTTGCTCCTTGTCAATGTTCCAGTGTTGGATCTGAGCTACTGCATCTTTCCTTGGGTCTGCTGCTCTGCTAGATAAGTGCTTCTAGTTTGTTTTCTGTTTTTTTCTGTCCAGCTTGCTATTGTCTTTTGCTGGAAGCTCTGAGAAGCAGAGGGGTGCACCGCCGTGCTGTTAGTTCGGCACGGTGGGTCTTTTTGCCCCTTTGCGTGGTTTTCGTTTTAGGGTTTTTTGTAGACTGCATAGTTCTCTTTGCTATCCTCGCTCTGTCTAGAATATCGGGCCTCACTTTGCTGAATCTATTTCATTCCTACGTTTGTCTTTTCATCTTGCTAACAGTCATTATATGTGGGGGGCTGCCTATTCCTTTGGGGTATTTCTCTGAGGTAAGTCAGGCTTGTATTTCTATCTTCAGGCTAGTCAGCTCCTCAGGCAGTGCCGAGTTGCATAGGTAGTTGTTAGGCGCAATCCACTGCTGCTTATAGTTGTGTGAGGATAGATCAGGTACTGCAGTCTACAGAGATTCCACGTCTCAGAGCTCGTCCTATTGTTTTTGGTTATTGCCAGATCTCTGTATGTGCGCTGATTACTGCACGCTGTGTTGCCTGATTGCCAGCCATAACAGTACAAGGAGCCACACCAATGATTCCCAATAGAGGGAAAAAAGAAATCCTGACATCATTTTTTTTTTCTTAGCTCTGTCTTCGGTCTTTTTTTTCCCCTAGACATTAGAGTGCTTCAGGACACAGCTGTGGACATGGATATTCAGGCTCTGTGCTCCTCAATGGATAATCTCGTTGTAAATGTACAAAAGATTCAAGATACTATTGATCAGAAATCGATGCTAGAACCAAGAATTCCGATTCCTGATTTGTTTTTTGGTGACAGAACTAAGTTCCTGAGCTTCAGAAATAATTGTAAGCTATTTTTGGCCTTGAAACCTCATTCTTCTGGTAATCCTATTCAACAGGTTTTGATTATTATTTCTTTTTTGCGCGGCGACCCACAGGACTGGGCGTTTTCTCTTGCACCAGGAGATTCTGCATTGAGTAATGTTGATGCATTTTTCCTGGCGCTCGGATTGCTTTACGATGAGCCTAATTCAGTGGATCAAGCTGAGAAAAATCTGCTGGCTTTATGCCAGGGTCAGGATGATGTAGAAGTATATTGTCAGAAATTTAGGAAATGGTCAGTACTTACTCTGTGGAATGAATCTGCACTAGCGGCTTTGTTCAGAAAGGGTCTCTCTGAAGCTCTTAAGGATGTAATGGTGGGATTTCCTATGCCTGCTGGTTTGAATGAGTCTATGTCCTTGGCCATTCAGATCGGTCGTCGCTTGCGCGAGCGTAAATCTGTGCACCATCTGGCGGTACTGCCTGAGAGTAAACCTGAGCCTATGCAGTGCGACAGGACTATGACTAAAGTAGAACGGCAAGAACACAGACGTCTGAACAGACTGTGTTTCTATTGTGGTGATTCTACTCATGCCATTTCTAATTGTCCTAAACGCACTAGGTGGTTCGATAGCTCTGCCGTTATTGGTACTGTACAGTCCAAATTCCTTTTGTCCATTACCTTAATGTGCTCTTTGTCATCGTATTCTGTCATGGCGTTTGTGGATTCAGGCGCTGCCCTGAATCTGATGGATTTGGATTATGCTAAACGTTGTGGATTTTTCTTGGAGCCTTTGCGGTGTCCTATTCCGTTGAGAGGAATTGATGCTACACCTTTGGCCAAGAATAAGCCTCAGTACTGGGCCCAGCTGACCATGTGCATGGCTCCTGCACATCAGGAAGTTATTCGCTTTCTGGTACTGCATAATTTGCATGATGTGGTCGTGTTGGGGTTGCCATGGCTACAAACCCATAATCCAGTATTGGATTGGAACTCTATGTCGGTAACCAGCTGGGGTTGTCAGGGAGTACATGGTGATGTTCCATTTTTGTCTATTTCGTCATCCATTCCTTCTGACATCCCAGAGTTCTTGTCTGACTTTCAGGATGTATTTGAAGAGTCCAAGTCTGATGCCCTACCTCCGCATAGGAATTGTGATTGTGCTATCGATTTGATTCCTGGTAGTAAATTCCCTAAGGGTCGTTTATTTAATTTGTCCGTACCTGAACACACCGCTATGCGCAGTTATGTGAAGGAGTCCCTGGAGAAGGGACAAATTCGCCCATCGTCGTCACCATTGGGAGCAGGGTTCTTTTTTGTAGCCAAGAAGGATGGTTCGCTAAGACCGTGTATTGATTACCGCCTTCTTAATAAGATCACTGTTAAATTTCAGTATCCCTTGCCATTGATTTCTGACTTGTTTGCTCGGATTAAGGGGGCTAGTTGGTTTACTAAGATTGATCTTCGTGGTGCGTATAATCTGGTGAGAATCAGGCAGGGAGATGAATGGAAAACGGCATTTAATACGCCCGAGGGTCATTTTGAGTATCTGGTGATGCCGTTCGGACTTGCCAATGCTCCATCTGTTTTTCAGTCTTTTATGCATGACATTTTCCGTGAGTATCTGGATAAATTCTTGATTGTTTACTTGGATGACATTTTGATCTTCTCAGATGATTGGGAGTCTCATGTGAAGCAAGTCAGAATGGTTTTCCAGGTACTGCGTGCTAATTCCTTGTTCGTGAAGGGATCAAAGTGTCTCTTCGGTGTGCAGAAAGTTTCATTTTTGGGGTTCATCTTTTCCCCTTCTACTATCGAGATGGATCCGGTTAAGGTTCAGGCCATCCAGGATTGGACTCAGCCGACATCTCTAAAAAGTCTGCAGAAATTCCTGGGCTTTGCTAATTTTTATCGTCGCTTCATCTGTAATTTTTCTAGCATTGCCAGACCATTGACCGATTTGACCAAGAAGGGTGCTGATTTGGTTAATTGGTCTTCTGCTGCCGTGGAAGCTTTTCAGGAGTTGAAGCGTCGTTTTTGCTGTGCCCCTGTGTTGTGTCAACCTGATGTTTCTCTTCCGTTCCAGGTCGAGGTTGATGCTTCTGAGATTGGTGCAGGGGCGGTTTTGTCACAGAGAGGTTCTGGTTGCTCAGTGTTCAAACCATGTGCTTTCTTTTCCAGGAAATTTTCTGCTGCTGAGCGTAATTATGATGTGGGCAACCGAGAGTTGCTGGCCATGAAGTGGGCATTCGAGGAGTGGCGTCATTGGCTTGAGGGTGCTAAGCATCGCGTGGTGGTATTGACTGATCATAAGAACTTGACTTATCTCGAGTCTGCCAAGCGCTTGAATCCTAGACAGGCCCGTTGGTCGTTATTTTTTGCTCGTTTTGATTTTGTGATTTCATACCTTCCGGGCTCTAAAAATGTGAAGGCGGATGCTCTGTCTAGGAGTTTTGTGCCCGACTCTCCGGGGTTATCTGAGCCGGCGAGTATCCTCAAGGAAGGAGTCATTGTGTCTGCCATCTCCCCTGATTTGCGGAGAGTGTTGCAGAAATTTCAGGCTAATAAACCTGATCGTTGTCCGGCCGAGAAACTGTTCGTCCCTGATAGGTGGACTAGTAAAGTTATCTCTGAACTTCATTGTTCGGTGCTGGCCGGTCATCCAGGAATCTTTGGTACCAGGGAGTTGGTTGCTAGATCCTTCTGGTGGCCATCTCTGTCACGGGATGTGAGTGCTTTTGTGCAGTCCTGTGGAATTTGTGCTAGGGCTAAGCCCTGCTGTTCACGCGCCAGCGGGTTGCTTTTGCCCTTGCCGGTCCCGAAGAGGCCTTGGACACATATTTCGATGGATTTCATTTCTGACCTTCCCGTTTCTCAAAAAATGTCGGTCATTTGGGTGGTCTGTGATCGCTTTTCTAAAATGGTCCATCTGGTGCCCTTGGTTAAATTGCCTTCCTCCTCTGATTTGGTGCCTTTGTTCTTCCAGCATGTGGTTCGTTTACATGGCATTCCTGAGAATATTGTTTCTGACAGAGGTTCCCAGTTTGTCTCGAGGTTCTGGCGAGCCTTTTGTGGTAGGATGGGCATTGACCTATCTTTCTCCTCGGCCTTCCATCCTCAGACTAATGGCCAGACCGAACGAACCAATCAGACCTTGGAAACATATCTGAGATGTTTTGTTTCCGCTGACCAGGATGATTGGGTGTCATTTTTGCCGTTGGCTGAGTTCGCCCTTAATAATCGGGCCAGCTCGGCTACCTTGGTCTCTCCATTTTTCTGCAATTCTGGGTTCCATCCTCGTTTCTCTTCAGGACAGGTTGAGTCTTCGGACTGTCCTGGTGTGGATTCTGTGGTGGACAGGTTGCAGCAGATCTGGACTCAGGTAGTGGACAATTTGACCTTGTCCCAGGAGAAGGCTCAGCTTTTCGCTAATCGCAGACGCCGTGTGGGACCCCGACTTCGTGTTGGGGATTTGGTTTGGTTATCTTCTCGTCATATTCCTATGAAGGTTTCCTCTCCTAAATTTAAACCTCGTTTTATTGGTCCGTATAGGATTTCTGAGATTCTCAATCCGGTGTCTTTTCGTCTGACCCTCCCAGACTCCTTTTCCATACATAATGTATTCCATAGGTCTTTGTTGAGGAGATACGTGGCACCTATGGTTCCATCTGTGGAGCCTCCTGCCCCTGTTTTGGTGGAGGGGGAATTGGAGTATATTGTGGAGAAGATTTTGGATTCTCGTGTCTCTAGACGGAAACTCCAGTATCTGGTCAAATGGAAGGGTTATGCTCAGGAAGATAATTCCTGGGTTTTTGCCTCTGATGTCCATGCCCCAGATCTTGTTCGTGCCTTTCATGTGGCTCATCCTGGTCGGCCTGGGGGTTCTGGTGAGGGTTCGGTGACCCCTCCTCAAGGGGGGGGGTACTGTTGTGAATTCTGTGGCTGAGTTCACTTCTGTGGTCACAAGTGGTATTGCAGTCTCTGGGCTTCCTCCCTCAGGTGTTTTGGTGAGCTCGTTGGCTGCCTTGCTATTTAGCTCCACCTGAGTCTGTCTTCCTTGCTCCTTGTCAATGTTCCAGTGTTGGATCTGAGCTACTGCATCTTTCCTTGGGTCTGCTGCTCTGCTAGATAAGTGCTTCTAGTTTGTTTTCAGTTTTTTTCTGTCCAGCTTGCTATTGTCTTTTGCTGGAAGCTCTGAGAAGCAGAGGGGTGCACCGCCGTGCTGTTAGTTCGGCACGGTGGGTCTTTTTGCCCCTTTGCGTGGTTTTCGTTTTAGGGTTTTTTGTAGACTGCATAGTTCTCTTTGCTATCCTCGCTCTGTCTAGAATATCGGGCCTCACTTTGCTGAATCTATTTCATTCCTACGTTTGTCTTTTCATCTTGCTAACAGTCATTATATGTGGGGGGCTGCCTATTCCTTTGGGGTATTTCTCTGAGGTAAGTCAGGCTTGTATTTCTATCTTCAGGCTAGTCAGCTCCTCAGGCAGTGCCGAGTTGCATAGGTAGTTGTTAGGCGCAATCCACTGCTGCTTATAGTTGTGTGAGGATAGATCAGGTACTGCAGTCTACAGAGATTCCACGTCTCAGAGCTCGTCCTATTGTTTTTGGTTATTGCCAGATCTCTGTATGTGCGCTGATTACTGCACGCTGTGTTGCCTGATTGCCAGCCATAACAGTGGAGGTCTTTCTGAGTTTCTTTGTTGGATAAGTGGGAATTTTGGCCCCTGTAGCAGCGCCTGGTGCTGGACTGTGCAGTGTGGTGGATGCTGCTTGCTGCAGGGGTGCTGCACTCTGGAGCATGGTGGATACTGCTTGCTACAGGGGTGCTGCACTTTGGAGAGTGGTAGATACTGCTTGCTGCAGGGGAGCTGCACTCTGCAATGTGGTGCATGCTGTTTGCTGCAGGAGTGCTGCACTCTGGAGCATGGTGGATGCTGCTTTCTGCGGGGGTGCTTCACTCTGGAGCATGATGGATGCTGCTTGCTGCAGGGCTGCTGCACTCTGGAGCGTGGTGGATGCTGCTTGGTGCAGCTGTGAAATGGGGGAACAGGCTTGCTGATGCTGGTACAATCAGGCCTGTGGCCGATAGCTTTGAGACCACTGCTGTAATGCCTGACTGTAAGCAGCCTGGCAGACCTGCATGACCTTCAGCTGGAGTTCAGGCGTAAGGCTTTCTGACACATCCCGCACTGTTGCTGAAAAGAATGTCTAACTGGTCTCTGAAGGTTGGCTTCCAGGCGGTCAAGGCGTCTGTCGACATCCTGAAAAAGTGTGTTCACCTGAGTGAACCCACTGTCCGGTCTATCTCCAATCACCTTCATCCCATCCTGGAAGACCGAGCTTAACCCTCCGTCACATACAATATTCAGACTAACGAGTTCACATACAATGTGCCTGTCAGGCGCCTGCTGGAAAAATACCTATAATATCTAATGTTTGCAATTTCAGTGCTCTAAAAGTGATCAGTGACCTTCATAGGGATGTAATAAAAGAGACTACACATAATCAGTTGCAAAAAAAAACATTTACTTAACATAAAACTAATAACTATGAAATACAAACTTTTCAAAACTCCCACCAAATAGTCCCCAGTTCGACTCTCTCAAAAAAATGTACAAAGAAAATTTTTGAACACAAACTTAATTTTAAGGTACCTTAAGTACTATTAAAAACATATTCAATCAGAAGTAGATGCTGAGGTTTCCCCAGAAAAGTCACACTTGCAGAGCAAATAGCAAGAATTACACACCATTTTTGCATGTGTCAGGCAAATTGCTTTATGACATTTGAGACATTCATAATTTGAAAGCCTTCTGGTTCCGCTTTCCGTTTGGCAGGTGGTGCATCTCCTTCTTTTGTGAGGTGGCGCAGATGGTGACTTTTTCACCATCATCTTCTGGGCGGATCCTTTTGAGCTGAACTTGAAGGCGAGAGGGGATACCGATTGTTTTCACGCTTCTCCTGCGTAGCTCTCCAAGTACTAGTTCATGGGCCAATTTTTTCAGATACAATCGTCTATGGAGTGGTTCAAGCTTGTTTTCAAGATAAGTTACTTGTGAATTTATACCACCCAAATTCAACATAGCAAAAAATATGACCATTGGCCAGCGTTTGATGTTTCTGCTGACGTTGAAAGTGGAGCACATCTGATCTGCTGTATCCACACCCCCTTTGGTGGCATTGTAAAATGTAATTATCTCCGGGTTTTTTTCTGCCCCAGTCCCAGGATCGATGGCAGCATCATCATGAAGTGTTGATAGAAGAAGTACGATTTTTTTGGCATGTGGTACATAGGAAACTAAAGCCTTTCCATTATGGAATGCAAACATACTGCTGTACTGTTGTCTCTCTTTCACACTTACGAACTGTGGCGGCAATTCCCTTTTGTTTTTTCTTACAGTTCCCACATATGACAGCTTCTGAATTTTCAGATAATCAATCAGATCACAACTTATAAACCAATTGTCAGCTGTAATATTGCGACCCGATCCAAATAAGGGTTCAGCCAGTCTTTTTACAACATCAATGGGTTTGTTGCTCACACAGTAAGGACCTTCTGGTTGTTTTCCTGCATAAACTTCCAGGTTGTAAGTGTAGGTCTTACTGGCATCAACAAGGACATAAATTTTTATTCCATATTTGTTTGGCTTTGATGGAATATATTGACGAAAGGCACATCTACCACGAAAACCAGGGAGCATTTCGTCAATAGTGAGATTCTCTCCAGGGTAATAACTTTGTTTACAGTTTACAACAAATCTTTGAAATATATCACGAATTGGAGCAAGTCGGTCATGTGTTTTGCGTTCGGTTCGGGTAGTTCTGTCGTCAAACCGAAGGCAACGAATTAGAATCTTGAATCTGTTTATGGACATAACAAGGCTAAATTTTTCAACTCCATCCCCATCTTTACCCCAAAGTTCCTCCAAACTTTGTCTATTTGCCCTATAAGCTCCTGCAAGGTACAGTAATCCAAAAAAAGCACGCAGTTCTATTTCATCTGTGGGCTTGATGGTTCTGTTGCAGATGTACTTGTCCTTTATAATGTCTATATATTGGTTGGTATATGTGACAATAGAGTCCAGAATGTCATCTGTAAATATACTGTTCCAGCATTCAACTGCAGTTTTTGCATTACGTGCAGTTCCTATTACTGCAGGAAGGTGAATAATAATGTTTAAAGGTTCCCTACGTTTTTTCTGGAATGGCTTCTTGTTCCATTTAGTATTTTTATCTTTTCCAATATAATATGATCCAACTTCTTCATCCTCACCACTGTCACCATCTTGCTCTGTTTCAGAATCCAGGACACATTCTTCCACCTCATCATGAGAATCAATCTCATTTTCCTCTCCTAAATCCTCATTCAGTGTGAGGTCTCTATCATCTAACAGCATGTTTGTTACTTCCTCAACATCAAGTTGTTTGGATAAATTTTCCTCTCCATTTCAGCAGATAATCTGAAGCAAGAGAAGGAATATGTTAGGGAACTACTGTATATGCCTGAGCAGCACACTTTCTTTTATAAAATCTCCCTTATTTCTATGAAATATCCTCACATTTTGTGCTATACATTCATAAAACAAGCTAAATAAACTATTGTGATGAATAAAAACATAAAATACCAACCTTACTGAATGTGACGTATTCACATACAATGAGCCTGAGAGATCTGTGCAGCTATATCCTCTCCCCTGAAGCTCTGAAATCCAACTGTGATATCAGGTTTCACAGACCTTCAAGAGACAGGAGACTACCTGGAGGGAGGGGGTTTCCTCACAATCTGGTGAGGAAGGAGAAATGAAAGTAAAAGAGAAGCGCCTGTCAGATCAGTTGTATGTGACGGAGGGTTAAGTGAATAAACTGGGGCATGACTGACCTCTCCCAGGCCCTCTGCTGCTAATGAGAAGTCCCAACAAAAGCAGTGGCAGAGGACTAGGAGAGGGGAAAACCTGATGCACCATCTGCCTGGTCTCCAGCCTGTGATGCCTGCCAGGTTGCTGCATCGCTGGTGGATGATTGGGACAAGTCGTTGGCTGGTCAATGAGGGGCAGCTCCAGCAGAGGAAGATCCAGGTTCTATAGTGCTGCTCCAGCTTCTGTGAGGAAAAAAAAGAAAAACATTACTACATTTTTTTTATAGTTTTTATAAGACAACAGAAAAGATACTCACATTCGGTGAGCAACCGTAGGCCTCAGAAAAGAAAACATATAGTTGTATTTATATTTCAAGAACTTAGGAGCAGCACCACTTTCAAACCGAATCTCCTGTCTGATATCCTTATTGAAGCGATCCTTCATTCAACGCCAATGAACTTTTACCCTCCTCACTGTGAAGGGGGAAGAAAAAAATATTAATTATAAAAAAAGACACCAACATTTACAGCAAAATAGAGACCACACTGCAATACTTATGAAAATCCTTTCTGACTTGTGGCCTTGCATGGTCCCAATCATCCAACAGCAATCTGGCCACTTCTTCCCAGAGTCGTTGAATCAATACTGAGTCAGAATGATTACTATCATGAAGGTTCCACAATGCTACACGCTTTTGCACCAGTGGAATGAGTAGGTCATTGTCAATTACATGTTCACCTTCCTCACATTGTCGAACCTATAGATCAAATAAAATAAGAAAAAAATTAATAAGTCATACAGTCATAAATATTCAAAACTGAAAAAAAATCCAATTACAAGTCTGGTAATAAAAAGAATACTTACACCCTGTCTTTCCTCCTCCGGAATTTGAACCCGACGACCCTGGCAAGATTCATTTACACTTGACTGCTCCTGCTCATCCACACTGGAAGGTTCCTGTAACGAAAATACATGATTTACCACATGTGTAGTATTGCCAGTCAATATATACCAATCAGTATATCAAATGTGATTACATAATCAGTGTCATGTCCACCCTGGGAAGCAGTCAGGTCTTCACTGGAGGACATGTTTGAAGAGCAGGCACAGTCTACAAGGAAAAAAACAGACAACATAAGACACAAAGTGATGAAGGGTGTGAAACTGGGCAGAGTGTTAGACTGGGTGGAGCAACATAGTAATTGAAAAGTACGCACACTCATACTTATACAGGGCCACAGGAGCAATCCACAACAGGTAATCCTGGACAGGAAGGAGCAATCGAGGCAAGGAGTCAAGGACAGGAAAACAACACAGTCAAGAAGGAACAGAAAACAAAACATAAGTACAGAGTACAGAATGCAGTGAGAGACAGACAGACATTTTCAGAGCTTCTGTACTTACATCTAAAGTCTTGTGCTCGCATGGAGAGTCTTGAGAGTAATGGATGGACTTCCTGTCTCCAGACCCCTTTTATACAGCAGGTATTTTGGAGGTGGTGAAATCATTTCCTGGACATGATTAGAGTGAAGTACACATGCATATCGAACGTAATTGCATACCAATGCGTTCCCATAGATAGTAATGGGTGGTTTTGACGCACTCATCCTCATGTGTATGTCTGCGCTAAATTGACTCCTCAAAAATGCAACATGTAGTGTTCGCCGCACACCGCGAAACGACGCATGCGTATGCATACGCAGGCCATCTGATGCTAACGCATGTCCCTGTGTACACAATGTTCAACATATACAGTATGTACACAAGATGCATGCGGATCGGTACGCAGGTATACACTGCGCACACTTACACAAATGTGGACCCGGCCTAAGAAGGGCTGTTATGATGGCTCATCTTCAGCACCAGTATCTACACTACAGGCCTCTGACTCGTTGTACTGTGCACACACATGACTAGACGAGCACTCTGTCCGTCCAATACGAACTGTCACAGCGCTGTGCAATTTCGTCAGTGTGCTGAGCCGGGTGGCACCTGTCCTTTTAAAATCCCTGATGATGTCACAGTGCAGCCAATTCGAGTACTGCCACCACCAAGTTGGCTACAGCATTACATTGATGCACAGGCAATCCCCACATGCTTATTGGCTGTGCAACAGGCGCCAAACATGCTGTGCGGGGATTTGAGTTTTACATAGAGCACCGCTCAATACTCGCCGAGAACATCCGAGCACCATGGTACTCGAGTGATAACCAAGTATCACCAAACACATTGGCTCATCCCTATTAATTGCACAAAGAAATTAATATGTGGTCATAGTGAATCAGAAAAACTATACTCCATTTCTAATTGGAGGAATTTACAAATATTATTATTATTACACCTACTCTATATTGGGATAGGATCTTGGAGATGGGAATACTCCTTTAAGTGACATGATGAAAACTCCCTTTGTAAAGAAAACCTAAGATGAGGATTTAGGCAGTTGGGAATTATGAAAATGAACTATCATTGTGTTGTTCTGCCTTCTTCTCCGATTCTCAGCATCTCTGTTATTATTCCCCAATTCTTTGCGCCCCATGACTCCATGCTGGCCAAAACGTGTTTTTCTCTTGATCTTTGTTTGATTTTTTATATTTGCACATAGGCAGTTTCCTTATTGCTAACAGTCTGACACAGCTAGCGACACTCTATCTGACATTTTGTGGACAGCCCTGTGTGCCATTTTTTTTCTCTCGGGCGTATCACAGCCTGATACCAATAAGAGTAGATTTTGAAAAATAATAAGAGATTACAGAATGCAGACGTCAGTATCTTATGTAAAATAATCTGTTGAGATGCTCAATACATTCTGAAGACGTAAAGTACTTAATGACGTAACATATAACATCATAAGGAAATAATAAAAAATATATATGATAATCAACCTCTCCCAGCTAGAATAGTAATTTTTCCATTGTGCTGCAAAAAAAAAAAAAAAAATTAAAGACGTTCTTTGCTGAAACAAGCAGTCCCATTAATATTTTATCATTGTTTTTCATTAAATGGGTGTGTATGTGTATGATGTGTAGTATGAGTGCATTTATATGCTCACCCTCAACTGCTTTCTCCAGGTTCTAGCACTGTATCACTCCTTTTCTGATTGATTTCACAGCAATTACGACGAGCTGGCTTACTCTATGTGTCAACTGGAAGTCTGTTTTACAGTGTATATAGCCTATATGGAGCCTCGATGTGAAGCTCCATAGACTTATTGCACATTGTTAAAGCCAATTCCAGGTCATGCAGAGCCCAGTGCGATCCAAGGAGTCTGCAGAGTGGTGACATCACTAAGAGGCAGAACGGCCCAGGAAAAGCGGTATGTGAGTATATTAACACACACTACATACCATACTGTATTTTTCACATAAGAATCACTAAGACCGCCGTGTAAAGATTACATTGGACACGCTGAAACTGCTGTATATACATCTCATAGGATAATCTAAGACTGCTGTATATGCATCAGAGGTTAATCTGAGACTGCTGTATATACAGTGGATACGGAAAGTATTCATACCCCTTTAAACTTTTCACTCTTTGTTTCATTGCAGCCATTTGGTAAATTCAAAAAAGTTAATTTTTTTTCACATTAATGTACACTCTGCACCCCATCTTGACTGAAAAAAACCCAGAAATGTTGAAATGTTTGCAAATTTATTTAAAAAAACCCCAGAAATATCACATGGTCATAAGTATTCAGACCCTTTGCTCAGACACTCATATGTAAGTCACATGCTGTCCATTTCCTTGTGATCCTCCTTGAGATGGTTCTACTCCTTCATTGGAGTCCAGCTGTGTTTAATTAAACTGATAGGACGTGATTTGGAAAGGCGCACACCTGTCTATATAAGACCTCACAGCTCACAGTGCATGTCAGACCAAATGAGAATCATGAGGTCAAAGGAACTGGCCAAGGAGCTCAGAGGCAGAAATGTGGCAAGGTACAGATCTTGGCCAAGGTTACAAAAGAATTTCTGCAGTTCTCAAGTTCCTAAGAGCACAGTGGCCTCCATAATCCTTAACTGGAAGAATTTTGGGACCAACAGAAGTCTTCCTAGACCTGGCCATCCAGCCAAACTGAGCAATCGTGGGAGAAGATCCTTGGTTGAGCTCCAGGGATGCAGTAGGGAGATGGGAAAAAGTTCCACAATGTCAACTGTCTACCTGATGAAGAAAAAGGAGGCATGCACAAGACGGGGATCACCCAACCATAAGTAGTACAAATTCAATAAACTTTATTAAGACAAAAAGCACTGAACACTGCAAAAAAACCATTAAAAACATGTAAAATCACACACATGGTAAATACAAAGACCCGTAATAGGGTCAAGCCCTGGTCCAAAACCCCACACCGCACAATATTGCTCAATGCGACTAAATGACTCATATACTGGAAAAAATACACAGTACAGTCCTAAAGGATAATAGAGACAAAAACCATAGTATGGTACAATATTAGAAACTAGTGGAAAATAGTTCTAAGCCAAAACTCACATATGCTAGGCCAGCACCAGGTCCAATGTACAGCTGTAGATGAGATCTTATCTACAAAGCAGAACCTAGTCAAGCTTCATAATGCAGATCCAGCACAAGAGCACAGAAATCGTACCAACCAGGTACTAAAGGTATCAGGCAAGAGAATACAACCTGCGCTAGAACAAGTCCAAGCCCCTGTAGGGAGTCAAGAAGCAATGTGGGATAAGCAGGGAGGGGGGAGGACCAGGGCACAGAACGCCCAACGCGTGTCGCCAGGAAACCTGGCTTATTCAGGGGCAGTGAATACAGTGGAAGTGCCGGCATCATAAATACCTTAGTGATTATCATGAGGCCAGGAGCAGCTGGTGTCTGAGGGTAAACGCATGGTGCATGACGCTGGAGCTGGCCGGAGGACCCGGAAGTGGCAAGAACGCCGGCATCTGCGCAGTTGAAAGGAAGGTCTCGGAGCAAGAAATTCCCTAAGTCCAGGCAGCTGGCAAGTGCGCGTGCGCCGATCGGCGCGTGCGCACAAAGAGCCAGCATACAATAAGCCCATGTAAACTCTCGGCCGAGAGAAAGGAATCTGTAGTAGCATAAGCGGGTATTAGGACGAAAGTACTGAGAAAGTGGCATACTATCCATGCATAAATAAATGCAGGGGGCAAGAAGAGGATAATAGCTACACATGAAGAAAACATATATTAAATGATAGCTTGTTGGTACTTACACAGTGACAGATATAAAGGCAAGATACAGATACAATGTCAACTGTCACTGCAACCCTCCATCAGTCAGGCCTTTACAGCAGAATGGCCCGACGGAAGCCTCTCCTCAGTGCAAAACATATGAAAGCCGCATAGATTTTGCTTAAAAAACACATGAAGGCCTCCCAGACTATGGGAAATAAGATTCTCTGGTCTGATGAGACGAAGCTAAAATAACAAAGAAGTGGCTTCAGGACAACTCTTTGACCATTCTTGACTGGCCCAGCCAGAGCCCTGACCTAATCCCAACTGAGAATCTCTGGAGAGACCTAAAAATGGCGTCCACCAACATTCACCATCCAACCTTATGGAGCTGGAGATGATCTGCAAAGAAGAATGGGCGAGGATCCCCAAATCCAGTGGTGAAAAACTTGCTGCATCATTCCCAAGAAGACTCATGGCTGTACGAGCTCAAAAGGTGCTTCTACTCAATACTGAGCAAAGGGTCTGAAGACTAATGGCCATGTGATATTTCAGTTTTTCTTTTTTTAATAACTTTGCAAAAATTATTACATTTATATTTTTTTTCAGTAAAAATAGGGTGCAGAGTGTACAGTAATGAGAAAAAAATGAACTTTTTTGAATTTACCAAATGGCTGCAATGGAACAAAAAGTAAAAAATTTACAGGGGTCTGAATACTTTCCGTACCCACTGTGCATCACATAGGATACACTGAGAATGCAGTATATCCATGACATAGGATAAACTGTATGTACATAATTATAGTCCAGCGTTGTGGCACCGTGGTGACATTCAGTACTGAAAGCAAGCAGCCAGAAAAAAACAGTGTTGGCAACCCATTATGTACATTCATGCTGGTAAGATGATTTTTAACACTACTTTATGATTTACATGTATTTTATAACATTAAGTCACAAAGTGATATATATTAAAAATAATGTGAGTACAGTAAGTGGAAGAAAAGTTAACAAGTGATTATCCATGCAATAGATCATTCATATAAGAGGGCACACCCACCAATTAGATGAAATCTGCTCTGGCAGTTGTAAAAAATAAGCAGTGCATGAGATGTATTATATTTTGTGGCCACTGTCAAATATTTCAGCTTTTCTACAATTTATTCTCCCACCTATCTCATTTAGGATGCACTACCATGGATTCTTAAAGGGAATCTGTCACTAGGTTTTTTCCCCGTAATGTAAGAAAAGCATAATGTCGAGCCATTTGAGGGATGTGTTAATTACGGATCTGATTGCTGTAGTTTTGATACGATCACTATTTTATCAGCAGGAGATTATCACTAGGGGACTAGAAATCATACTGTCATGTAGTCCTCCATATTCATAAGCTATGTCTAACTTCGCCCCACCACTGATTGGCAGCTATCTGTCTATTATTGGAGTAAATCATGATCACCAGAGGAGGATGGTTACAATCAAAAATATTTACTCATACAAAAACACAATTCCAAACTATACATCTAGGTCCAAAAAGATGACATACAAGATGGAAGAGCAGACTAGGCAGCTGAAAGCAAAATAAGGATCGATATATCACCCAGTGATTGGCCAAAAGTGGAATTTCATTAATTCCCAATAGTTTAACTTGTGACAATTAAGCATATATGGAGAGGTAATATGGTATATATTCAAAAGTAACAAAAATGCAATCACATAGTAGACTTACCTTACTAACTATGTTACTATGAGAGGCCTGGATGTCTTCCTGGAGCAGAACAATATTATATCATACAATTATTAGGTTCTGTAGAAGGACGTAGATCTGGGGATTTATTATGATGGAATATAGGCTGAACTGGATGGACAAATGTTTTTTTTCGGCCTTACTAACTATGTTACTATGTTACTAACTATGTAGACTGAGTCCAGTAAGGGCCACATATAGATAAAGTGCTAGTGCAAAAGAAAGAAGCAATTTTTAATCTCCTTTATTCCCTAGCCCTTTAGTATTGAACAATTCATAGGAGATAGCCTATATAAGCGTTCCTTTACATTTATAGCACAATATGTGTTCAATTGTGCCAAAGTAACAAAACTAAAGCAAGGGAAACCATTATATAATAAAGTGCAAATGCAAGGGACGATAGTTTCTAATTTCTTTTGTTCACAAATGTCCTTCATGTAGGTAATTACTGGAGACAGTCTGTGTGAGCTCTTAGCACTAACAAGCTACACTAGTCAAAGTAATTCATAATGAAATGCAGTAGCTAACAGTGTTCTTCTGTAAGTAGGAGGAAGGCTCGCCTGCCACCAACAGCCCTGACACACATTTTGCGGTTGCTTTTATGAGGGGTATAGTTAGGTTAGTAAGAAGGTACCTTATAGATCCAAAAATTAAGTGTTTACATGTGCATGCCATCAAGTGTCCAGCGCATGGAGGAGACGCCGGTTTCCCAATGTACACGTAATTTCCGTAAATCCCATCATGTGTCTGAGCCAAGAGAAAGTATTCCCCCTGATGTTATAGGCACGGACAGTCCCTGAAGAGAGAAGACTAAAATAGGAAAACTGACTGGTCCAATCTATGTAAAAGGATGTGCTTGGACATATAAACGAATTGGCAAAGCCAAATTCAGGTAAGACTAAGTCAAGAGAGTGTGGAAGGGGGGGAGAAATATAAAGTGCTAGTGCAAAAAAAATGAGTGCACCATGTGTGAGCCATGTATGAAGAGAATTGTAAAATGGATTTGATGCACCCATTTCATAAGATGTGATATAGAAAGTAGAGATGAGTGAATATTTCAATGTTCGGTTTGGATTATGATCGGCGAAACTGCAGTATTCGCTGACTTGTTTGTCGAATATTTGCTGAGCATAGCCACATGCCATTGAAGTTAATGGGAGGTGAAAGCAAACACATACACAACACCAAAAGCAGTCAAAGCACATCAAATAAGGGGCAGACACCAGGAAAGAGGCCTCAATTCACCAACAGCACAAATTTTAGAATGGCATGGCAACAATCAGCCATGCATTAGGTATCAGGGTCTGGGCCAGGATTTACAACTTTGAATTGGATTTCAAATAAAGACAAGGTGGGTGAGGGATTGGTGTAGGCCTGCTGTGCTGGGAGCCCTTATACCACATGCAACAGCTCAACCTACTTTTATGCTCAGCCACACTCAGGTGGCACAAATATCAGTTTTGTAGACTACTATTTTCTGAAAAATCTAAGGATAGTAACACGGGCAGTTGATTCAAAAGAAGTGGAGGCCTGCCATTTTTGGAGGCCTACTTATACAGGCAACACACATGACCCAACCGGGAGTGTACACATTTCAAAAAATTTGTGGAAAATACAAGCAAAGTGGCATCAATTTCAATGGAACTAGTATAATGGTGACCGACATATCTTCCACTACAGCAAACCCAGCAGATGTAGACCCAACCAGAAATATTCACATTTCCAACAATTAGTGACAGACACCAACAAAGTGGTATCAATTTCATCAGAGTAGAAATAGTATAATAGGGGCCGACACATCTTCCACTACAGCCAACCCAGCAGATGGAGACTGTAACAGGCAAGGTTGTGGAACCACAGTACCAAAGCTCTCGGAAAGCCTGGAGGGGCATAACTAGGTGGCCCAGCAAATCCGACCTCAGATAAGCAGCAGCAGGTGAAAACCGTGACCAAGGAAGAACAAGGAGGTGGCACCAAATGCTACTCCAGGTCAGACCTACAGAGAGTGGCAGCTGACCCACTAGAGCGGGAAGGCTGGTACGGCCCGAAGGAGGGATGAAGAATACAGGCAGACAATGTAGGGACACTGAAATCATGAATGCAGATGGGACCGGCTGAGGAACAGAAAAGCACTGGCAGGGGTGGGCTGGACCGGGCGTCAGACAGATGGGCACTAGCAGGTGAGATCTGGGCCGGTTGATGGACAAAAGAGCACGGATAGATACCAGCAGATGGGTACAGGGTAAACAAGCAAATGGGCGAACCTGACAACTAGCATGCATGGAAGGGAAACTATCAGCATTGCTCGGGCACCTCCAAATTGGAGAAGGAGTGTTAAATAAAATATGTCACCCAGCTATTGGCTAGAAACACCTTAGGGTTAAAGGGACCATGTGCGAAATAAGCATAGTGTCCTGACCTACAAATGAACCTTGGGGGACACCGACACATAGGGGCAAGATGAGGTGGTTTGTGAGTGTGAGACGCTGAATGTCATGTCTGTTAGGTATGAGGAGATCCAACAAAGGGCCAAGTCTGTAACGGCATGAGATCAATAATTTTGTAGTAAGAGGGAATGGTCCACTGTGTCAAAGGCAGATGCCAGGTCCAGGAGAAGGACAAACTAGCATTGCTTTCATTTGGCAGTTAGTAGATCATCGATGACTTTACTCAGGGCAGTTTCAGTGGAATGGTGCGGTCGAAAACCATATTGCAAGCAGTTATAGAGGGAGCAAGAGGATAAGTGGGAGGACAGTTCAAAATCGATGTGTTATTCCAGTAGTTTGGAGGCAGAGGAGAGAAGTGAGATGGGACGATAGCTGGACACTGAGGATGGTTCAAGGGAGAGCTTTTTGAGGATGGGTGTGATTGAGGTATGTTTGAATCAGGAGGGGAATACACCAATTGTTACTGACAGGTTGAAGATGAATACTGTGGTAAGGTTTGGACTGAGGTGGGATATTATTGTGTCAAGGTCAGAGGTGGTGAATCAAAGTCTTTAGTTGAGATGAGAGGAGAGGGAGGGGGAGCTGGTGGATGGAGTAGCGAATGTAAAGTACTGAATAGCTTTTTAGAATTGTGAGACCGATATAATATGAGAGATGAGAAGTAAGTTTGTTTTGCTGAAGTGAGCAAATCCGCAGAATTTTTACAACTTCTATTACTGGAGGGGCTACTACACTCCCTTTCTTTGGTAGTCGCACAGTGGTACGCTGAAGATGAGGGCCCCGGTGGGTGGAGGTGATCCTGATAAGACTCAGATACTTGAGGCACTCACGGAATGTACTTTGCTGTCAGGGCAAGAAGAGGGGAGGGTGATTCTCAGGGCGAGGAGTGGGAGAACAGAGAGGATGACAATGAGGTAGCAAATCCCACTTGGTGTAGACCCAGAGGCGTGCAGCTGAATAGCTCAGCAGACGAGGAGAAAGACAGACAGATTGCATTGTAGATTTCTGCAGACACAGAGTTATGGAACCACGACAAGCAATGCATCCTCAGCCCCAGCTCTGTCAGTGACCAGCAGCATTCACGGATCTGCAGTTGCCTAGCTTGGGTCTTTTTTTCAGACCACCAAAAATGACACAATCGCGTTATCTGCCAACTTTGTTGAAAACGACATAGTAGAATTTTTAAAAAAATTCAATAATTTGATTACTGCATGCATGAATTGGCATATGCACGATCAACATGCTTTAATCTGGGAATTGCGCTCTGCTAAAATGCAGACTAGCGGGCCTCACTAACCACTGTCCACCCCATTATTTGCATTTTCTGATTCTTCCTCCTCCCTCATCGTGGCAAGTGATGTCACACAGCTCTCTGGCTGTAGAACCTCCACTGGTTTACCCACTACAGTTGGGGTAAGTGAGAGTCCATCAGCTGACACGGAAGTGGGCATGCCTGCTGTTTCTGATTGATCTTAAATGAAAAACACAACCCATGTTTCTCAATTCACCAAAACATCTCACATCTCAGGCTGCACCTCTCTCACAGCCCAGCAGCTTGTCGTGTTCACCTTACTCCACCCTCTGTCAGCACAGTATCTAGCCCTCATTTGTGCAGTTGTGCTCTCGTAAAAGATTGTTTCCTCCTATACATGGCAAAGCTAAAAGCTTGAACTTCACGATCTTCATTCTACTAATAATAATAACCTTTATTTATATAATGCAAACATATTCCACTGAACTTTACAAGTCAGCAGTTCACATAAAACATTCAAAAGTGACAAAGTTTACGATAATCAAACAATTAAAACTAAAATAATGATGACACTGCTCTTCACAGATAACCATCTACAATGAGGGTGGGGGTGATACAAAGTACAAGTGTTTATTTACAATGATGGTCTAACCATCTTGAGGAAACAGGGGGTAAATAAATCCTACATGAAGCTTTGGGGAACTCAACTGAGTTTGATGGCAAATTATGTTCAAACAAGTAGAGAATAGACTATATATAAAAAGAACTTTGATTAGGAAACGTGATAGGATGCCCTAAACAGATGTGCTTTTAGGGAGCACCTAAACATGTGTAAATTGTGGTTATACTCCTAATTTCATGGTGGAGAAAGGGTAACAGTGAGTTATCTAGGTAGGAGATGTAACTGAGCCAGACAAAGACCAAGTAAAAGGTGTTAGAGTTTGTGTGTCTCAGAGGTAGAAAGTTGTGAGAGGCCACGTGAAGTGGCAGTAGTTGGGGTGCAGTTAGGGGGGTGAGGCTGTTGAAGTCTCTCAGGATAAGGGTTGTCAATTCTGAGGACATGAAGCATGGCAGCAAGGCAGAAAAGTGGTCAAGGAAGTAGGTGGCTGAGCCTGGGGGACAGTATATGTCTGCTGCACGGAGGGAGAGGGAATGGAACACCCTGATGGTGTGAACCTCCAAAGAAGAATGGCATCCAATGGGCCTGTATTTACATTTTTTTTTAAAAAAAACAGGGATTGTTGGTGGCAGCAAGGAGTGTGGGGTTATCATGGAGTTAGCAATGATCGTACGGCAGCATATACAAATATTCCATGCGTTTTAATCTGGAGGTGGACATGCCGTATGCTTACTATTAGTTTTCCAGAAATAATTATTGTGTATAGCCTGTGGACTCCACATTTAAACTTCACCCAGTTGTGCAATTGTCTGGATGATAGGAGCCAGATGAGCACTTTTACTCCAAAGATCACAGAGGGTGGTTCTGCGTGACTCACGTGATCTCTATGATAATTGGATGGCCAAGCCAATCTGTTGGCCACAGAAATGCAGCCTTTCCGCCTTGTGGATGCAGATGGTTTTCAAAAGCTGATGCCCGTTGCAGTCCCCCAGTTCCAATTGCCCAGTCACCATTACTTCTCTAAGAAAGATATGCCTGCACTCCAGCAGTATGTCACAGACAACATCACCTGTTCCCTGAAAAAATCTATGTCTGCCAGGGTGCATTTCTACACTGACACTAGTCTAGCAAGCATGGACAGGGCAGTTACATCTCGCTGACTGGGCACTGAGTGACTCTGGTGGCTGTGGGGGAAGTCGGGGAAGGGGCTGCTCCACAAGTCTTGGAATCCCCAAGGCTTGCAGGGCTCTTGGGGATGGAGAAATAAACCACTACATACCTTAAAATGGAGAACTAAACTACTGTACAAGGTTTGGAGAACTAAACTACTAAACAGCTTGGATTGGAGAACTAAACAAATAAACACCATAAGATAGAGAACTAAACTACTAGACAACAGGGGTTGGAGAACTAAACTACTAACAGCTAGAGTTGGAGAATGAAACAAATACTTGAACATGGAGAACTAAACTAATGGACAACAGGGGTTGGAGAACTAAACTACTAAACAGCATGGGTTGAAGAAGTAAATTAGTACACACCAAGGGGTGGAGAACTAGATCACTAGACAACAATTTGTTGGTAGACACTAAGGGTACCATTACACTATACGATTTACCAACAATCACGACCAGCGATACGACCTGGCCGTGATCGTTGGTAAGTCGTTGTGTGGTCACTGGAGAGCTGTCACACAGACAGCTCTCCAGCGACCAACGATGCCGAGGTCCCCGGGTAACCAGGGTAAACATCGGGTTACTAAGTGCAGGGCCGCGCTTAGTAACCCGATGTTTACACTGGTTACCAGCATAAAAAAAAACACTACATACTTACATTCCGGTATCTGTCCCTTGCCGTCTGCTTCCCGTACTGACTGACTGCCGGCCGTAAAGTGAAAGCACAGCGTGCTGTGCTGTGCTTTCACTTTACGGCCGACAGTCAGTCAGTGCGGGAAGCAGACGGCAACGGACCTGACGGACACCGGAATGTAAGTATGTACTGTTTTTTTTTTTTTACATTTATGATGGTAACCAGGATAAACATCGGGTTACTAAGCGCGGCCCTGCGCTTAGTAACCCGATGTTTACCCTGGTTATAAGCGAACGCATCGCTGGATCGGTGTCACACACACCGATCCAGCGATGACAGCGGGAAGTCCAGCGACGAAATAAAGTTCCAAACGATCTGCTACGACGTACGATTCTCAGCAGGGTCCCTGATCGCTGCTGCGTGTCAGACACAGCGATATCGTATGGATATCGCTGGAACGTCATGGATCGTACCGTCGTAGCGACAAAAGTGCCACTGTGAGACGGTACCCTAAGTCTTTCAATCCCCAGGGCTTGTGGGACAAACCTTTGTATCTAACACTTCCTCCAGTGCTTCTGCTTCCGCAATCTCCTCCAAAGATTCCACCTGTGCAACTCAACCTCTGCCTTAATGAGACAAACCTTTCAACATTGCAAAGATAATCCCCCCACCACCATACTTCGCAGCCAGGGCTCACCGCAATCAGGCAGTGTTTAAATTAATATGCCTTGGAGACTGCAGTCATACATATCAAGAGTTGTGAACAGCTATCAATGTTGAGTTTGAGCAATGGCTGTCTCCTGTCAACCTGGAGCCAGGGAAGGCTGTGTGCGATAATGGTGCAAACCTGGTGGCGGTCTTAAGCTGGGTCAACCTTACACATGTGCCTTGGATGGCTCACATACTCAACCTTATGGTACAGCAATTCCTCTGCCACTGTCCCAGCCTAGATGTAGAAACCACTGTTAGTGTGTGCTCACTTACACCATTTCACTTAAGTTGGTATAGAGATCTTTCGGACTACTGGTTAACCGGTTGTTGCAGCGAATATGGCACCAGTGCCAAGATGTGATGAGATATGGCATTTTGCATAGCCTGGCACAACGCAGTACGGTAATGGTGCAATGCACACTGGACATACATGAAGGACCTTTTCACCCTTCTGCATGCCTTAGAAATGGCTATTAAGATGGTTAGCGCTGACGATGCCATCATCAGCATCACTACTACTGTCATCTGCATGCTGGAGCACACTTTGAATAGTCTGCGGGAGGAGGTGGTGATGGTCCCAGGAGAATAGGAGGAAGTAGAGGAGGATGTGGAAGGGTTAACAATATCTCTAAGTTCAGGTCCGTCGTCTCACAGGTTATTGCCATGGGAGGAACATTTGGAGAAGGACGAGGAGAAGGATTAGAAGTAAGAGGTGATGGATGCACAACAGTTAGGAGATGTTGTTTATGGTTGCCAGGAGGGGATGGAGGAAGCAAGATTGAGTGTTATCCCACCACTAACACACTATGGACTTGTACCTCATGAAAGAGACTGACCCATGAGTGCCTTCTTGCAACACTATCTGCAATATGATTGTTGACCGTATTGGTAGGATTAGAAATATCGCTGACTAATGGGTTGCCAGTCTGTACGATCCACGATACAAAAGTAAATTTTGCCAGTTGCATCCCCCCCTGGACAACAGGGACGTGCCCATGATGCAGTATCAAAACATGCTTGAAGACAATCTTGACAGTGGCTTTCACCAAGACAGCAGTGAGGCTCACAGTGTGCATCACAATGATAGGCTTCCAACACCGGGAACATTGAGTCGCCAATGCAAAAACATTAACAGTCTTGCTGCTCTGGAGTCCAGGGTTCCAACCCTACCAAGGACAGCATCTACAAAGTTTGTATGTTCTCACCATGTTTGGGAGTGTTTCATCCCAGTACTTATTTTTATTCCCACACTCCAAACACATACTGATAGGAAATTTAGATTGTGAGTCCCAATGGGAACAGTGCCACTAATGTCTGTAAAGTGAGGTGGAATTATTGGTGCTATATAAATGATAAAAAAAATAAATCGATAGAAATTTGTGCCACTTTTTTGTGGTATCTGCCCAAAATTTGTGGAAATATTTGCTCTCCAAATTGGGTTTTATTCATTTGTGTTGAATGATTTTGGTGCAGCTCTCATAGCACCAGGCCTTCACCTGTCACTCATTCTCCAGTCACTGATCAAACTTTAAGCAAGAAATACTGCTCCAAGCCCTGTCCAATGCTTAAATGTGGCAGGGTTTTAGGACCACGCTATTAGCTCTAAGAATTTTTATTGTGAAATATGGACTACTGGTTGGAGAACAATACCAGCACAATACCACAATAAGGCAGAATGGTGGTTCAGTGGTTAGCACTGCAGCCTTGGAGCGCTGGGGTCCTGGGTTCAAATCCCACCAAGGACAACATCTGCAAGAAGTTTGTATGTGTTTCCCATGTGTGTTGCTCCTGGTACTCCTGTTTCTTCCCACACTCCAAAGACATATTGATAGATTTTATTGATCACGTGTACCCCAGTATGGAAAACAATATCAGCACCCAAATAAATTCAAAACTGACATATAACCTGCTGTATCACATTTGTATAAGAAAAATATTGTTTTTTTTCATCTGTGTAAGCTCTGCAGACAGCTTGATTTCACCGCCACAAAATTACAGCGTGGGAGATTGCATGCTGAATCACAATAGCAACAGCCAAAAAAGCAACATTTTACTGTGCAACAGCTCCACACACAGAACGATATCATAGCCAAAAAAATTACAAATTGGAATATGGCAGGCTGTATCACATTTAGCAACAGAAAAAAATATTTTTTTAGTGTGCATGAGCTCTGCAGACAGCTTCTTTTCACTGCCACAAAATTACAATATGGGATATTGCAGGCTGTATAATTTTACTAACAAAATATATATATATATTTTTAATAAACATGAGCTCTGCAGACAGATACATTTCACCTCCACAAAATTACAATGTGGGAAATGGCAGGCTGTATCACGTTTAGCAACAGAATTTTTTTTTTAATGTGCATGAGCTCTGCAGACAGTTTCATTTCAGTGCCACTAAATGACATGTTGATATATGTCATGCTCAAATGCGTTAGCAACTGCCCCCCAAAAAAATATTTGCCTTATAAAAGCTCTTTGTACAGAACAATTTCACTGGCACAAAATTACAACGTGTAGTATTGCAGGCTGTATCACGTTTAGCAACAGAAATTTTTTTCATTAGTGTGCCACAAAATTGCAACATGGAATATGCATGTTGTATTAGTTTAGAAACAGAAAAAAAAACATAATTTTAAATCTGCATGAGATAATCAGAAAGTTCAATTTCAATGCCACTAACTGACAAAGTGTTATATGGCATGCTGAATCACGTTAACAACTGCCCCCCCCCCAAAATGTTTGTTTGTACAACAGCTCTACACACAGAACAATTTCACTACCACAAAAAAATTACAACGTGTACCATGAGCTCTGCAGACACCTTCATTTCAACTCCACAAAATTACAATGTGGAATATGGTGGGCTGTATCACATTTAGCAACAGATTTTTTATTTTAATGGACATGAGTTCTACAGAAAGCTTAATTTCACCAGCATAAAATTACAGCATGGGATATGATGGGCTCCATCACATTTAGCCACAGAAAAAAATATTTTTTTGAATGTGCATGAGCTCAGCAGGCAGCTTCATTTCAACGCCATAAAAGTACAACGTAGGATATGGTGGAATGTATCACGTCTAACAACAACATTTTTTTATGTGCATGAGGTCTACAGACAGCTTAATTTCACCGTGGGATATGGCGGACTGTATAACGTTTTGGTAGGGCTAGCGGAACGCACCGAGTATAGATAGGTAGCCACAAGGTGCGTTCGCAGCCCGGGGTCCACCGTGCAGAGATATCTGCTGCAAAGTAACGGTGGATAACCTCTGAGCTCACAAGTGGGATAAGCTTCTGTGCTAACCGCACACATGAAAGAACCAGATGCTAAGCCAAGGCTAATTGCCCCCACAGACACTAGCTGCCTGCCTGAGTGTATAGTCCCAAAGCTATAGCCTCACACCACATATGTATAGCGTGGTATAGTATCCACTGGCATAAGCCAAACACATTTGATACTAGTGCATGGCCATGCGGCCATGCAAATTTGTTATAGTTGCAGCTCTTCAGGACCTTCCTGGTGGACCAATAGGAGCTGCTACTGGGCCTGAGCGTGTGACCCCTGACCTCCAATGAGAGGTCCTCCCGTGGGCATGCTCTGTGCGTGAAAAGCAGGACTTAGTCCCAGAAAAGCCTGCTCACCGCAGACCAGTGTTGGCTACCAAGTCAGAGCCTGGAAAGGAAGCAGTAACCATTCGCACAGTATCAGGCTGAGTCAGACGCTGGGACCAACGTCTCTGCTGAGCAGGTTCCACTGTGGCTGGAGTAGAATGGGAGACCACAGACCGCAGCAGACATGGTTCGAGATCCCCCCTGTGCAGCGGCAGGAACTCGACACCTAACACATTTAGCAACAGATTTTTTTTTAATATGCATGAGGTCTACAGACAACTTAATTTCACCCGCACAAAATTACAGCATGGGATATGATGGCCTGTATCACGTTTAGCAACAGAAAAAAACTATTTTTTTGATGTGCATGAGCTCTGCAGACATCTTCATTTCACCACCACAAAATTACAAAGCGGAATATGGCGGGCTGTATCATGTTTACCAAAAGAAAAAAAAAGTTTTAATGTGCATGAGCTATGCAGTCAGCGTCATTTCACCACCACAAAATTGCAACATGGGATAGGGCAGGCTGTATCATGTTTAGCAACAGAAAAAAGTATTTTTTTGAATGTGCATGAGCTCTCCAGACAGCTTCATTTCACCACCACAAAATTACAAAGTGGAATATGGCCGAATGTGTCACGTCTAACAACAACATTTTTTTTTAAGTGCATGAGGTCTACAGACAGCTTAATTTAACCAGCAAGAAATTACAATGTTGGATATGTCAGACTGTATCACGTTTAGCAACAGAATTTTTTTAATGGGCATGAGGTCTACAGATAGCTTAATTTCACAAAATTGCAGCATGGGATATGATGTGCTGTATCACGTTTAGCAACAGAAAAAAATATTTTTTTGATGTGTATGAGCTCTGCAGACAGCTTAATTTCACCACCAGAAAATTACAAAGTGGAATATGGTGGGCTGTATCACGTTTAGCAAAAGAAAAAAAAAGTTTTAATGTGCATGAGCTCTGCAGATATCGTCATTTCTCTGCCACAAAATTACAACATGGGATATGGCAGGCTGTATCACATTTAGCAAAAGAAAAAAAATATTTTTTTAATATGCAATAGCTCTGAATACAGAATCATTTCACTGCCACAAAAGTACAACATGGGACATGGTGGGATGTACCACTTTTAACAACAGAATTTTTTTTATGTGCATGAGCTCTGCAGACAGCTTCATTTCATCGGCACAAAATTACAATGTGGGATATGGTGGGCTGTATCACGATTAGCAACAGAAAAAAATATTTTTTTAATGTCTCTGCAGACAGCTTCATTTCACTGCTACAAAATTGCAATATGGGATATGGTGAGCTGTATCACACTTAGCAACATAATTTATTTTTTAATAATTTTTAATCTGCATGAGCTATGCAGACAGTTCAATTTCACCTCCACTAAATGACAAGATGATATATGGCATGCTGAATCAATTTAGCAACTGCCAAAAAAAAGTTTGACTGTACCACAGCTCTACACACAGAACAATTTCATTGGCACAAAATTACAACTTGTGATATGTCAGGCTATATCATGGTTAGCAACTTTTTTTTATCTGCATGAGCTATGCATACAGATGAATTTCACCCCACTAAATAACAAGGAGAGATATGGCATGCTGAATCATGGTAGCAACTGCCAGAAAAACAATTTTTTTTCTGGCCAACAGCTCAAATCACAGAACAATGTCACCACACCACTAAATGACAGGGTGGGATATGGCAGGCTGTTTCACATTTAGCAAGTGAAAAAATAAGATTTAGAACGGTATACTCATGCATGGAGCACAAAATATGCAGTGCACAACATACTTCTAAGATATGTGCCCTTGTGTCTTTGTCTGTGGACCTCAGTAATGGCTCAGAAAAAAATCTGCTGGAAGGTCGATTTCACAGCCACACATGACACTAGCTATCTAAACTATATGACAGATATACAACCACCTAGCTAACTAGTTCAAATCTGTCAGAAAACTTCCTCAGCATCAGGAGCAGCCTCTCTGTGCTATTATATTGTTAAATTGGCATTAAAACAAGATGTCAGCTCTTTACATGGAGAGAGACATGTTATTTCAGCAGCCAATGGCAAAAGCCGTTGTGTTAGGACATTGTGAATGTTTACTGCTCCTTGATTGGCTAGCTGCAACGTGCACACATAAAGGTAGAATTAAAAAAGTTTACAAGCACGCTGCTCCTCTGAGCTCAGCGAACACCTTACCCTCAAAAAACACCTTCCCCAACCTCATCATGCACCACCATTATTGTAGCTAAAGTGCTCAAAATACTTTAATGGCAACAAAAATATTTTCCTGCAGTTTTTAACTAATGTTTCAGATTTTTGCTAATTTTATAAAGTTTTGCTTGTGTTTCCAATCACGAATCAGAATGTGCCATATGTTAGGACGGGCGGAACACACCAAATAATAATTGGAGATTATATAAGGTGCGTTCGCAATTCGGGGTCTGCATCCGGGACTATGCAGTAGAGGGAGCACTAGCAAAATGGGACTTAACAGATAAGAAGGCCTTGGAGACCTCCTCCGACCACAATTTGGGATTTGCCCCCTTCTTGGTGAGGGCTACCAAGGGAGCTCCCAAAGTGGAGAAGTGGGGAATGAACTGGTGATAATAATTAATGAACCCCATAAAGCGCTGCACCGCTTTGAGAGAATGAGGTTTCTGAAAGTCCATCACTGCTTGTAGCTTGGCAGGATCCATAGTTAATCCCCGGGCTGAGATGATATAGTCCAGGAAAGGCAAGGACTCCTGCTCAAACAGACACTTCTCCAACTTGGCATGGAGGGAGTTTGCTCGTAGGAGGTTTAAGACTCTGCAAACATCTCTATACCTGGAGAGTAGATGGAAATATCATCCAGATAGACTGCCACTGAGGTGGAGAGCATATCCCAGAAGATGTCATTCACAAAGTCTTGAAAAACAGCTAGGGCACTACAGAGCCCAAAGGGCATCACCAGATACTCATAATGCCCATCCCTTGTATTAAAAGCCGTCTTCCATTTGTTCCCTCATGGATGCGAATCAGGTTGTAAGAACCCCGCAGATCCAACTTAGTAAATACCCTCGCCCGTTGTAGTCTATCGAAGAACTCAGATATCAAAGGCAGAGGGTACTTATTCTTAACAGTGATGGCTGTAAGACCCGATAGTCAATACATGGACATAATTCTCCGTACTTCTTTTACACAAAGAAGAACCCCACCCCTGCAGGTGACGCTGTCTTCTAATGAATCCTCTTGCCAGATTTTCATGGACGTATAGTGACATTGCCTCCGTCTCTGGGAGAGACAGGAGAAAAACTCGTCCCCGGGGAGGCTCTGACCCAGGCAATAGATCAATAGGACAGTCATAGGGGCGGTGAGGCGGAAGAGTCTCTGCAGCTCTCATGGAGAATACGTCCGCATAAGACCAATAGTGTTTAGGGATAGAGGTAAGATCTGCCGGTACCTCTGTTGTGGCAACCTGAACGCACTTCCTCAGACATCTGCCCTCACAAGATTAACTCCATCCCAGAATTCTCCAAGAGGACCACTCTATATGTGGAGAGTGGTACACAACCAAGGTATCCCTATCAGAATCTTGTCTATTCCCTCAGGAATGACTTGAAGGAAAATGATCTCCTGATGGGTTGGAGACATGGATAATTTAAATGGGATAGCCTGGTGTGTAATTTGTGAGGGCAGTATCGACCGATTCACCACTCTTACGGTCATTGGTTTGGCTAGCATAACCAGGGGTTTTGCGTGCCGTTGGGCAAAGGCTGAGGACATAAAATTTCCCTCCGCCCCCGGAATCCACACAAAGCTCTACCATAAAAGTGGAAGGGCCAAAGGTAATTGTCCCCTTGAAGGACAATTTGGAGGAAAATGTTGCTGTGTCTAGTGAACCTCCTCCTACAGTTACTAGACGTGGTCGTTTCCCCTGCCTCTGTGGACATTTCTTGGTATAATGTCCTGACTGCTGGCAGACATTACAGACCAAGGGTATTTGAGCTGCCCAAGACTTAGAACCCGCTGGAGAAACCTCCATGGCCTCATAGGGCTCAGACGCCTGAACAGGGGGACTCCAGGGGCTTGGTGAAAGTAGGTGCCAGCCAAAACCTCTGCCTACACTGGGCTCGCTCCAACCCCCGCTCGTGAAAATGGAGGTGAATGCGAATGGATATGGCTATCAGCTCTTCCAGTGTGGCGGGAATCTCCCTAGTGGCCAAGGCGGCCTTCACATGGTCAGCCAGTCCTCTCCAGAACACAGGGATAAGGACTTTATCTGGCCACTCCAGCTCAGATGCCAAAGTCCGGAAGTGAATGGAAAAATGACTGACCATGGATGAACCCTGTGTCAAAGCCAGCAGTTTGGAGCGCCGAATCATGGGTGATACGAGGTCCCAAAAAGACCTGTTTCAGAAACCTTGGAGCACTCTGCACCACATGATAGTCACGCTCCCACAGCAGCGTTGCCCACTCCAACGCCCTGCCCGACAACAGGGATACAATGAATCCCACCTTCGCCTTCTCCATGGAAAAACGTGCAGCCAGGAGCTCAAGGTGTATGGCACGCTGACTCACGAATCCCCGACACAGCTTACTGTCACTAGTAAACTTATCAGGTAAAGGGAGATGGGATAAGGTCGGAGCAGGGTTGGCAGTGGACAAACTGGCTGCAGCTACGCTAGCAGCCTGAATAGCGACTGCGGTAATATCCACAACTGAGGTTGTACGCTCAAGAGCTGCCAACCAACCCTCCAGCTACTGGATGTACCAGTGTAGACGCTGTTCATCCGGCATTGCAAGCCATACCCTGGCACTAGTGTAATGTTAGGACTGGCGGACCGCACCAAATAATGATTGGAGATGATATAAGGTGCGTTCGCAGTACGGGGTCCACCGTGCAGCTAAGACACCTGCTGCTTGGTAATGACGGACTATATGGCGGTAAAATGTGAGTACACACACGGGTTAGCTTAATCCGGTATTAAGGAAATTAACCCTGTTGCGTCACAGGGCCGCGATACCACACATAGAGCGCAAGCAAGGCGACACGGAACTCTGCCCCAAGACTCAGGGTAAGTCCCTCTAGATCTCTTGCGCTCGACACCGCTACTGCGGTGCCAGGAAAACTAAAGTAAATATTTACCACACAGGAGTGCATGCAGCGCCGCTCTGGTGGACACCACTAACCACCCTAAACAGGGCCAGGAAAGCGCACTATCTGCGCATGGCGCTGCTTTGGCGGTCGCTGCTAGCTGAATTCAGCAACTTGTGCAATTGTGCAGGATAGCACTGTCGGGCGCTAGGTATGGGATGGGAATGATTCGGAGCTTTCATCCATCGACAAGCACTCATCCACACACACACAAGTTAATAAGTTTACACTAGCGCATGGCCGAGCGGCCCTGTGAACCTTTTATGGCAGTAGCGCTCCAGGACCTTCCTGATGGTCCAATAGGAGCCGCAACAGGAAGCTGAGCATGTGACCCCTGACCTCCAATGGGAGGTCATCCCATGGGCATGCTCAGTGTTAGGAAAAGCAGGACTTAGTCTCTGAAACACCTGCTCGCTCCTGAACAGTGCTGGCTACAGAGGAAGAGCCGGAAAAGGTAGCAGTACCCAAGCACATTGTATCAGCTTGAGCCAGATGCTGGGATCGACGTCTCTGCTGAGCAGGTTCCACTATGGCTGGAGGAAAATGGGTGACTGCAGTGGACATGGTTCGAGATTCCCCCTGTGCAGTGGCGGGAACGCGACACCTAACACCATATTCATGCCAATTTTATGTTTGGCGATTGTTTTTGGAACAACTTCGCTCATCACTAATAGAGGGAGCATTAATTGAATAAAATTAAAGGTATGGAAAAAAAGAAGAGGAAAAATGTGATGAGATGATATATTTGTCACGGGTATGTCAGAAGCTGCAAACAGTCGCACTGCATCTAGCTGAAGAACATCTCTGCGTTTGGCTTTGCAGACACCTTCTTAACCCTTCTGACTTTTTGACCGAGTGGCAACCTTTCTCCAGCTCTAATTGACACATCTGGACCTGGGTGATTATGGACTCCCAGCTTGCTGCTGGGAATCGCCGGTGATATTTCCATTTTTCCTCTGTTGAGGCTTGGAGCTAAAGCAGTTGGCTATCTTCCTCTTTGGTGTTGCTGGAGGAAGTGTGTCTTATATCTCTGAGTCTACTCAAGATAAGTGTTCCCCTTGTTTGTCTATTCCAGCTGTCTTTAGTGGTAGTGGGGATCGACTAGTGTGCACCTTGTCTTTCCCTAAGCAGTGTATATTGCCAGTGTCAGTCAGGGATTAGGTTTCTGCTTGGCGATAGGTGCAGAACCTATATAGGGATGTTTAGGGTAGACAGGTTGACTTTAGATCTGCCAAGAGGTCTCTACTCCCCCATTCCCTACTGTTGGGCTCCCTTACCCTCATCCCTTTGTGTTGCATTTAGTCTTTCCTACACTGTGTGTGACAGTATCATACCAAATATGGTAAGGTATTAATATAAAATAAAAATAATGTGATACAAAAGTGAAAAAACATTAAAACATCAAAAATAATAACAAATAAAAGTAAAAATAAAAAATTATGTAATTTGGTAGTAAACTATACAGTATGAGTATAAGAACACATCCAAAGTATTCATTTTCAGGAAATCATCAGATAGGATCTGAATTCTAAAAGATAATACTTGATAAGTAGTGTTGAGCATCCCGATACCGCAAGTATCGGGTATCGGCCGATACTTGCGGTATCGGAATTCCGATACCGAGATCCGATATTTTTGTGGTATCGGGTATCGGTATCGGAGGTGTAAAATAAAGATTTAAAATAAAAAATATTGTTATATTCACCTCTCCGGCGGCCCCTGGAACATCACCACGAGTGTTAGGAGTCGAGTTTCCTCTGCTGCACAGGGGGAATCTCGATCCGTCTCCGCTGCGGTCTCCCATTCTCCTCCGGCCGCAGTGGAGTCTGCTCAGCAGGGACGTCGCTCCCAGTGTCTTGCTCGCTCTCACTCTGTACAGAGAGTTACTGCTGCTTCTTCAGCTCCTGCCATTAAAGTCAGTGCTGGTCAGCGGCGAGCGGACTTCCCTGGGACTAAGTCCTTGTTTGCGCACACTGAGCATGCCCAGGGCAAGATCTCCCGTTGGAGATCGAGGGTCATGTGCTCAGGCTCTGCAGCACATTCCATTGGACCTCATGGCAGGTCTTGGAAGGGCAAAGTTTCTGTGGCCACTTCCTGTGCTGCAACTATATAAACTGCGCATGACCGCACGGCCATGCGCTAGTGTACAATTGAATACGTGTGTTTGTTGTGAGTGCAAGTCGTTCATTAAATACCCCTACCATATTGTATGACTGTTCGCGTATGGAGTATGGCTGCTATCTAGCGCCCGACAAATCACTCAACGTGTCACACACGTATCAGCATCTATAGCTGTGACCGCCAGTGCGGCGCCACGCGCCAGTAGTGCGCTTCCTGACCCACGTCTGGGTGCTTAGTGGTGCCTGCCAGCACGGCACAGTTCGCACTTCGGTGCTCTAATTATAAGAGTTGCCTAACACACCCTGTTGCGGTGTTGTGTCAGCAAGTGGTCTAATCGGACTTCAATCCTAGTTGGGGTTAAGTTCGCTGAATGCTTGCTCGCCTTCTATGTGCGGTACCGCGATCCTGTGACGCAACAGGATCGCTTCCTTCACGTTGGGTGAAGTTTAACCCACGCGAGTATACTTATGAGTACCGCCATATAGTCCATCATTACTCAGCAGCAGGTTCCATCTCTGCACGGTGGACCCCGGGCTACGAACGCACCGTACACTATCAGTCTTATTATTTGGTGCGTTCCGCTAGCCCTAACATTACACTAGCGCCAGGGTCTGGCTAGTGATGACGGACAAACAGCAATCCCTGCGGCATATACAGCAGCTGGAGGGTAGGTTGGCGGCTCTCGAGAGCGCAACCTCAGCTGTGGATGTTACCGCAGTTGCTGTACAGGCTGCCAGCGTGGCTGCAGCAACTTTGTCCATTGCCACCCCTGTTCCGACATTTTCTCGCCTCCCGCTGCCAGAAAAATTTTCTGGTAATAGCAAATTTTGTAGGGGATTCGTGAGTCAGTGCTCTATTCATCTCGAGCTTCTGGCTGCACGTTTCCCCACAGAGCGGGCTAAGGTGGGATTTATTGTGTCTCTATTCTCGGACAGGGCGTTGGAATGGGCTACGCCGCTGTGGGAGCGTGGCGATCATGTGGTGCAGAGTGCTCCTCTGTTTTTGAGCACTTTAAAACAGGTCTTTTTAGGACCTCAAGTCACCCATGACACTGCGCTCCAACTGCTGGCATTAACTCACGGTGAGTCCTTGGTCAGTCATTTTGCCGTCCAATTCCGCACTTTAGCATCTGAGCTGGAATGGTCGGATAAAGCTCTTATCCCCATATTTTGGAGGGGCTTGGCTGACCATGTAAAGGACGCTCTGGTCACTAGGGAGATTCCTGCCACACTGGAGGAGTTAATAACAGTCTCCACTCGAATTGACCTCCGTTTTAACGAGCGGAGGTTAGAGCGAGCCCAGTGTAGGCAGAGGTTTCGGCTGGCTCCTACTTTCGCCAAACCTCTGGAATCTCCGGTCCTGGTTCCTGAGTCACATGAGGCCAGGGAAGTGTCACAAGCGGGACCTAAGTCCCGGACCGCTTGTGCACTCAGGGTCTGTCATGTTTGCCAGCAGTCTGGACATTTAGCCACCAGATGTCCTCAGCGGTCGAGGAAACGTCAGCGTCTAGTAGTCGTAGGTGGAGGTACACTAGACACGGCGACGTTTGCCTCTAAGTTGTCCTTTAAGGGGACAATTACTATAGGCTCATTCTCCCACTCGGTAGAGCTCTGCGTGGATTCTGGGGCGGAGGGCAATTTTATGTCTTCTGCCTTCGCCAAACGCCACGCAATACCTCTGGTTATGCTAGCTCAACCTGTAATGGTACGAGTGGTGAATGGGTCGACTCTGCCCTCACAGATAACTCACCAGACCATCCCTTTTACTCTGTCCATGTCGCCATCTCATCAGGAGATTATTTCTCTGCTCGTCATTCCAGAGGGAATTGATGAGGTCCTGTTGGGAATACCTTGGCTACGGTACCACTCTCCTCATATCGAGTGGTCCTCAGGCAGAATTCTGGGATGGGGTGAATCTTGTGGGGGTAGGTGTCAGAGGGAGTGCGTTCAGGTAGCTACAACTGAGGTACCCGCAGATCTTTCCTTTCTCCCCAAGCAGTATTGGTCGTATGCAGACGTATTCTCCAAAAAGGCGGCGGAGACCCTTCCGCCCCATCGCCCCTATGACTGTCCTATTGACCTGTTGCCTGGTGCTGAGCCTCCCCGGGGTCTAGTCTATCCGCTATCTCTCCCGGAGACGGAGGCAATGTCACAGTACATCCAGGAAAATCTGGCAAGAGGGTTCATCAGGAAGTCAGTGTCACCTGCTGGGGCAGGGTTCTTCTTCGTGCAGAAGAAGAGTGGGGAATTGCGTCCATGCATAGACTACAGGGGTCTTAACGCCATCACCGTTAAGAATAAATACCCTTTGCCTTTGATATCTGAACTGTTCGATAGGCTTCGGGGAGCAAGGGTATTTACTAAATTAGATCTGCGGGGTGCTTACAACCTGATTCGCATCCGTGAGGGGGACGGATGGAAGACGGCTTTTAACACCAGGGATGGGCACTATGAATATCTGGTGATGCCCTTTGGGCTCTGTAATGCCCCAGCCGTTTTCCAAGACTTTGTGAACGATATCTTCCGGGATATGCTTTCCACCTCGGTCGTAGTCTATCTGGATGATATTCTCATCTACTCTCCAGATATTGACTCCCACCGGAGAGATGTTTGCAAAGTCTTCGACCTCCTACGGGCAAACTCCCTCTATGCCAAGTTGGAGAAGTGTATGTTTGAGCAGGAGTCCTTACCTTTCCTAGGCTACATCATCTCAGCCCAGGGATTGGCTATGGATCCTGCCAAACTACAGGCTGTTATGGACTGGCAGGAACCCCATTCTCTTAAAGCGGTGCAGCGCTTTATGGGGTTCATCAATTATTATCGCCAGTTCATTCCGCACTTCTCAACTTTGGTAGCTCCCTTGGTTGCCCTCACCAAGAAGGGGGCGAATCCCAAATTGTGGTCTGAGGAGGTCTCCAAGGCCTTTATCTCTATAAAGTCACACTTCGCTAGCACTCCCATTCTTCATCGCCCCGATGTTGATAAGCCATTTATCATGAAGGTGGATGCCTCTTCTGTTGGTGCTGGAGCAGTCCTCTTCCAAAAGGATGCTCAAGGTCAGAAGCATCCTTGCTTCTTTTTCTCCAAGACCTTCGCACCAGCAGAGAGGAATTATTCCATCGGGGACAGGGAGTTGCTAGCCATGAAGTTGGCTTTCTCGGAGTGGAGACATCTCTTGGAGGGAGCACGTTTTCCCTTCCAAGTCTTCACAGATCACAAAAATTTGGTGTATCTGCAGACAGCTCAGCGGTTGAATTCTCGCCAGGCCAGATGGTCCTTGTTCTTCTCCCGGTTTCATTTCACCCTCCATTTCCTTTCTGGGGAGAAGAACATTCGGGCTGACGCTCTCTCTCGCTCCGTTGTGTCATCTGCGGAGGAGGAGGAGGAGCCTCGGCTTATTGTCCCCACCGAGAGTTTGAGAACCGTGGCCCCGGTTTCGGTGGAGTCTGTGCCCCCGGGCAAGACTTTTGTTCCATCTAGTTTGCGACCGGAGGTTCTCTCTTGGGCGCACTCGTCCAGGGTGGGTGGACATTTTGGTACTAAAAGGACATCAGAGTTACTGGCGAGGACATACTGGTGGCCGCATATGGCTCGTGATGTCACGGAGTACGTTCGGGCGTGTGTCTCTTGCGCCAGGAACAAGACTCCTCGGCAACGGCCAGCTGGTTTGCTTTATCCTCTGCCCGTGGCTGACAGGCCCTGGGAGATGGTTGGGATGGACTTTGTGGTTGGCTTACCCAAGTCTCGTAATTGCACCATTATCTGGGTGATCACCGATCATTTTTCCAAAATGGTGCATTTGGTGCCTCTTCCACGGCTACCATCTGCACGGGCGTTGGCTGTCTTGTTTATCAAGCATATCTTTCGCTTACACGGTATGCCAGACAAAATTGTTAGTGACCGGGGTCCCCAGTTTGCGTCTCGATTCTGGAGGGAGCTATGTCGTCTACTCAGTATTGAGTTAACCCTCCGTCACATACAACTGATCTGACAGGCGCTTCTCTTTTACTTTCATTTCTCCTTCCTCACCAGATTGTGAGGAAACCCCCTCCCTCCAGGTAGTCTCCTGTCTCTTGAAGGTCTGTGAAACCTGATATCACAGTTGGATTTCAGAGCTTCAGGGGAGAGGATATAGCTGCACAGATCTCTCAGGCTCATTGTATGTGAATACGTCACATTCAGTAAGGTTGGTATTTTATGTTTTTATTCATCACAATAGTTTATTTAGCTTGTTTTATGAATGTATAGCACAAAATGTGAGGATATTTCATAGAAATAAGGGAGATTTTATAAAAGAAAGTGTGCTGCTCAGGCATATACAGTAGTTCCCTAACATATTCCTTCTCTTGCTTCAGATTATCTGCTGAAATGGAGAGGAAAATGTACAATTTATCCAAACAACTTGATGTTGAGGAAGTAACAAACATGCTGTTAGATGATAGAGACCTCACACTGAATGAGGATTTAGGAGAGGAAAGTGAGATTGATTCTCATGATGAGGTGGAAGAATGTGTCCTGGATTCTGAAACAGAGCAAGATGGTGACAGTGGTGAGGATGAAGAAGTTGGATCATATTATATTGGAAAAGATAAAAATACTAAATGGAACAAGAAGCCATTCCAGAAAAAACGTAGGGAACCTTTAAACATTATTATTCACCTTCCTGCAGTAATAGGAACTGCACGTAATGCAAAAACTGCAGTTGAATGCTGGAACAGTATATTTACAGATGACATTCTGGACTCTATTGTCACATATACCAACCAATATATAGACATTATAAAGGACAAGTACATCTGCAAAAGAACCATCAAGCCCACAGATGAAATAGAACTGCGTGCTTTTTTTGGATTACTGTACCTTGCAGGAGCTTATAGGGCAAATAGACAAAGTTTGGAGGAACTTTGGGGTAAAGATGGGGATGGAGTTGAAAAATTTAGCCTTGTTATGTCCATAAACAGATTCAAGATTCTAATTCGTTGCCTTCGGTTTGACGACAGAACTACCCGAACCGAACGCAAAACACATGACCGACTTGCTCCAATTCGTGATATATTTCAAAGATTTGTTGTAAACTGTAAACAAAGTTATTACCCTGGAGAGAATCTCACTATTGACGAAATGCTCCCTGGTTTTCGTGGTAGATGTACCTTTCGTCAATATATTCCATCAAAGCCAAACAAATATGGAATAAAAATGTATGCCCTTGTTGATGCCAGTAAGACCTACACTTACAACCTGGAAGTTTATGCAGGAAAACAACCAGAAGGTCCTTACTGTGTGAGCAACAAACCCATTGATGTTGTAAAAAGACTGGCTGAACCCTTATTTGGATCGGGTCGCAATATTACAGCTGACAATTGGTTTACAAGTTGTGATCTGATTGATTATCTGAAAATTCAGAAGCTGTCATATGTGGGAACTGTAAGAAAAAACAAAAGGGAATTGCCGCCACAGTTTGTAAGTGTGAAAGAGAGACAACAGTACAGCAGTATGTTTGCATTCCATAATGGAAAGGCTTTAATTTCCTATGTACCACATGCCAAAAAAATCGTACTTCTTCTATCAACACTTCATGATGATGCTGCCATCGATCCTGGGACTGGGGCAGAAAAAAAACCGGAGATAATTACATTTTACAATGCCACCAAAGGGGTTGTGGATACAGCAGATCAGATGTGCTCCACTTTCAAGGTCAGCAGAAACATCAAACGCTGGCCAATGGTCATATTTTTTGCTATGTTGAATTTGGGTGGCATAAATTCACAAGTAATTTATCTTGAAAACAAGCTTGAACCACTCCGTAGACGATTGTATCTGAAAAAATTGGCCCATGAACTAATACTTGGAGAGCTACGCAGGAGAAGCGTGAAAACAATCGGTATCCCCTCTCGCCTTCAAGTTCAGCTCAAAAGGTTCCGCCCAGAAGATGATGGTGAAAAGTCACCATCTGCACCACCTCACAAAAGAAGGAGATGCACCACCTGCCAAACGGAAAGCGGAACCAGAAGGCTTTCAAATTATGAATGTCTCAAATGTCATAAAGCAATTTGCCTGACACATGCAAAAATGGTGTGTAATTCTTGCTATTTGCTCTGCAAGTGTGACTTTTCTGGGGAAACCTCAGCATCTACTTCTGATTGAATATGTTTTTAATAGTACTTAAGGTACCTTAAAATTAAGTTTGTGTTCAAAAATTTTCTTTGTACATTTTTTGGAGAGAGTCGAACTGGGGACTATTTGGCGGGAGTTTTGAAAAGTTTGTATTTCATAGTTATTAGTTTTATGTTAAGTAAATGTTTTTTTTTGCAACTGATTATGTGTAGTCTCTTTTATTACATCCCTATGAAGGTCACTGCTCACTTTTAGAGCACTGAAATTGCAAACATTAGATATTATAGGTATTTTTCCAGCAGGCGCCTGACAGGCACATTGTATGTGAACTCGTTAGTCCGAATATTGTATGTGACGGAGGGTTAAATCTCTCTTCGGCATATCATCCCGAGACGAATGGGTTGGTAGAAAGGGCCAACCAGACCTTGGTCACATATCTGCGACATTTTGTTTCTGCCAGACAGGAAGACTGGGCATCCTTGCTACCGTGGGCAGAGTTTGCACTTAACAATGCCGTAGCCGACTCCACTGGTCAGACTCCATTCCTCTTAAATTACGGCCAGCATCCGCGTGTTCCTGTGCCCATGCCTGTGTCTTCCGCTGATCCCAGGGTGGCAGACTGGGCTGTGGAGGCACGGGACATTTGGGATCGCACGCAGGATGCCATTCAGGCCTCCAAGGAGAGAATGAGGTCCTCCGCCGATGTTCATCGGCGCCCCGCTCCGACTTTTGCCCCTGGCGACTTGGTGTGGCTCTCCGCCCGTAACATCAGGCTGCGAGTTGAGTCCACTAAGTTTGCTCCTCGCTACTTGGGTCCCTTCAAGGTTCTCGAACAGGTTAATCCTGTGGTCTACCGCCTGGCTCTTCCTCCACGCTTGGGTATCACCGACACCTTTCATGTGTCCCTCTTGAAACCCGTATACATGTCCCGGTTTTCCGAGTCATCTGCGGGGACATCGGGTTCGTCTACGGACGATTACGAGGTGAACGCTATTTTGGGGTGCAAGGTGGTACGCGGCAAAAAGTTTTATTTGGTGGATTGGAAGGGTTATGGTCCAGAGGACAGGTCTTGGGAGCCTGCAGAAAACATTCGGGCCCCACAGCTCATTGCTGCCTTCGAGCGTAGCGAGGCCCTAGGAGGGGTGGTAATGTTAGGAGTCGAGTTTCCTCTGCTGCACAGGGGGAATCTCGATCCGTCTCCGCTGCGGTCTCCCATTCTCCTCCGGCCGCAGTGGAGTCTGCTCAGCGGGGATGTCGCTCCCAGTGTCTTGCTCGCTCTCACTCTGTACAGAGAGTTACTGCTGCTTCTTCAGCTCCTGCCATTAAAGTCAGTGCTGGTCAGCGGCGAGCGGACTTCCCTGGGACGAAGTCCTTGTTTGCGCACACTGAGCATGCCCAGGGCAAGATCTCCCGTTGGAGATCGAGGGTCATGTGCTCAGGCTCTGCAGCACATTCCATTGGACCTCTTGGCAGGTCTTGGAAGGGCAAAGTTTCTGTGGCCACTTCCTGTGCTGCAACTATATAAACTGCGCATGACCGCACGGCCATGCGCTAGTGTACAATTGAATACGTGTGTTTGTTGTGAGTGCAAGTCGTTCATTAAATACCCCTACCCTATTGTATGACTGTTCGCGTATGGAGTATGGCTGCTATCTAGTGCCCGACAAATCACTCAACATGTCACACACGTATCAGCGTCTATTGCTATGACCGCCAGTGCGGCGCCACGCGCCAGTAGTGCGCTTCCTGACCCACGTCTGGGTGCTTAGTGGTGCCTGCCAGCACGGCACAGTTCGCACTTCGGTACTCTAATTATAAGAGTTGCCTAACACACCCTGTTGCGGTGTTGTGTCAGCAAGTGGTCTAATCGGACTTCAATCCTATTTGGGGTTAAGTTCGCTGACTGCTTGCTCGCCTTCTATGTGCGGTACCGCGATCCTGTGACGCAACAGGATCGCTTCCTTCACGTTGGGTGAAGTTTAGCCCACGCGAGTATACTTATGAGTACCGCCATATAGTCCGTCATTACTCAGCAGCAGGTTCCATCTCTGCACGGTGGACCCCGGGCTACAAACGCACCGTACACTATCAGTCTTATTATTTGGTGCGTTCCGCTAGCCCTAACAGCGAGTCACCGGCGTCCGGCAGGCTTCTTTGTTCAAAATGAGCGCCTTTAGGACCTGCGGAATGACGTCGCGGCTTCTGATTGGTCGCGTGGCGGTCACATGGGCGGCACGCGACCAATCAGAAGCCGCGACGTCATTCCGCAGGTCCTAAAGGCGCTCATTTTGAACAAAGAAGCCTGTCGGACGCCGGTTCCTCGCGGTGATGTTCCAGGGGCCGCCGGAGAGGTGAATATAACAATATTTTTTCTTTTAATTCTTTATTTTACACATTAATATGGATCCCAGGGCCTGTAGGAGAGTTTCCTCTCCTTCAGACCCTGGGATCCATCAAGATACCTTCCGATACTTGGTGTCCCATTGACTTGTATTGGCCGATACCCGAAAAGTATCGGATATCGCCGATACCGATATCCGATACTTTTCGGGTATCGGCCGATACTATCCGATACCGATACTTTCAAGTATCGGACGGTATCGCTCAACACTATTGATAAGTTGTCATACAGTCTCCATAGTATGTAAACGTCCAGACCTGACATCGTTTCAACGAAGACAGTTTCAACTATGCCGAAGTCGTTCCCCTGATCGTTGGTCGCTGGAGAGAGCTGTAGATGTGACAGCTCCCCAGCGACCAAACAACGACTTACCAACGATCACGGCCAGGTCGTATCGCTGGTCGTGATCGTTGGTAAGTCGTTTAGTGTAACGGTACCTTAAGTCTCATTATCCACTGGACCTCAAACTGGGATAAGACCTGTTTCACATTGCCTCCCCTGATTCCACAATTGACCCGATCAATCCCACGTAATGAGAAACCATCGAGAGCCACAGCCATGAAATAACTTGAAGTGTTTGGGCAATGTTTTAAGTCTTCAGGCTATGTGCACACGTCAGGTTTTTTTCCTGACAAAATCCTGAGAATTCTGCCAGAAATCCGCGTTTTTTTTCGCGCGGATTTCTCGTGGAAATTGCACGTTTTTTGCACAGTTTTTTGCGCGGATTTTTTGCGGATTTTTTGCGTTTTTTTTTTTATTTGGAATGTCAGTTTTGCTATGAAATCCGCAAAAAATCCACAAAAAGAATGAGCATGTCCGTTCTTTTTGCGGAATGCGTTTTTTTTGCAGAAAAAAACGCTAACATATGCACGAAAAATGCGGAATGCATTCTAAAAGATAGGATGCATAATGTTAGCGTTTTTTTAGCGGATTTATAGCGTTTTTATAGCGAAATTCCGCAAAAAAACGCTAAAAATCCGGATGTGTGCACATACCCTAAATCCTTTTCATGAGGATGTTCCTAATGTGCTCGCTTGTGCATATGCTGAGCTCACGGGAACATTACAGCAGCCAATCAGTTTTATGAGATGGGCTATACAGAGCTAAGGCTACTTTCACACTAGCGTTAACTGCAATACGTTAAAATGCGTCGTTTTGCCGAAAAAACGCATGCAGCAAAATATTTTGCTGCATACGTTTTTTCCCCATAGACTTGTATTGGCGACGCATTGCGACGAATTGGCATTCGTCGGTATACGTCTTTCGGCGGATGCGTCGAAAAGAGGCGACACGTCGTCTGGAAAAACGTAGATTGTAAAGTTTTTTGGCTCCGACAATAAAACGTGTCTCGGCGCATTCGTCGGAATACGTCTTTTGCTAGAATGAAAGTCTATGAGCGACGGATGCGTCGAGACACGTCGTACGACGCAATGCAGCGCTGCAATACGTTTTTTTCTACTGAGCATGCTCAGAAACAGGGTTTTTTATCTGAATGGCCAGACATCACCAAATCTATATAAACCTGGTCTGGGCCTTCAACCCCCACATATGCCAGCAAGACCCAGAGACAAGAAGAGAAGCCTCCAGCCAGCCGGACACCAAGAGCCCAGCCTGGACACCAAGAGCCCTGCCGGACACCAAGAGCCCAGCCTGGACCCCAATAGCCCAGCCGGACACCAAGAGCCCAGCCTGGACCCCAATAGCCCAGCCGGACACCAAGAGCCCAGCCTGGACCCCAATAGCCCAGCCGGACACCAAGAGCCCAGCCTGGACCCCAATAGCCCAGCCGGACACCAAGAGCCCAGCCTGGACACCAAGAGCCCAGCTGGACACCAAGAGCCCAGCTGGACACCAAGACCCCAGCCTGGCAGCAAGGACCAGACACACTACAACAGTGTGAGTATATTGCCATTTGTGTGTGTGTGTGTGTGTGTGCGCGCATTTGTGTATGCCGTACTGACTACAGCAAGAGCTTTTAAAACCTGAATCCAACCTGAGGCCTGCCGTCGTCCTGCAACAGCCAGTGCACTGCTACAGTCCAGATCCACCCTGAGGCCTGCCACTGTGAAGACATCAAGCTCCAGCCGGAGGACTGATGGCCGTGTGTGTCTGTGTGTGTGTGTATTTTGGTACTGCTGTGTGCTTTTGTATTTATGTGTTCACGTGCCTGCACCTTATTATGCCTTCGTCAATATTACGCCTGTTCATGTGTTATGCTTGCGTTATGACTCTGCTTGCAGGTATGTTTGTGTGCGTCTTGTTGGTTGCATGTGCATTTGTCAATGCCATATTGGTTAATGTTGATTTTTGATGTATTTGCTAAAGGTACCGTCACACTGAGTGATGCTGCAGCGGTACCGACAACGATCCGGATCGCTGCAGCGTTGCTGTTTGGTCGCTGGAGAGCTGTCACACAGACAGCTCTCCAGCGACCAACGATGCCGGTAACCAGGGTAAACATCGGGTTACTAAGCGCAGGGCCGCACTTAGTAACCCGATGTTTACCCTGGTTACCATCCTAAATGTAAAAAAAACAAACGCTTCATACTTACCTTCCGCTGTCTGAAGCCAACGCTCTGCTTTCCGCCCGCTGTGCTCACAGTGAGTGCAGGAAAGCACAGCGCCGAGGACAGACAGCGTAAGGTAAGTAGGAAGGTTTTTTTTTTTTACACTGGTAACCAGGGTAAACATCGGGTTACTAAGCGTGGCCCTGCGCTTAGTAACCCGATGTTTACCCTAGTTACCAGCGAACACATCACTGAATTGGCGTCACACACGGCGATTCAGCGATGTCTGCAGGGAGTCCAGTGACGAAATAAAGTGCTGGACTTTCTGCAGTGACCAACGACATCACAGCAGGATTCTGATCGCTGCTGTGTGTAAAACTGAACGATATCGCTAGCCAGGACGCTGCAACGTCACGGATCACTAGCGATATCGTTCAGTGTGACGGTACCTTTAGTATAGTGGTTTGTGCAGCATGTGTGTTTTTTTTTTTTTTTTCTTAATTGGATGTATTATTGCAAAGCCTAGTGGTCTGCAGCTTTTGGTTAGAATGTGTGTGTTTTTTTTTTTTTAAAGTTTTAATTTTATTAATTTACCGTTGAAACCATTCGCAGTTGATGTACATGTATTTAAAATAAAGAGCATTTCTGCTCCATTGTGATTAAAAAAAAAAAAAAAAAATTATTAATAAAATGTTTATTAAAAAATTGTCCGTAGTATAATTTCATTAAGGTAAATTTAAAACAGGTGTATGTACCAATGGTTACACATGCAATAGAGAGTTGGTTGAGGGTTCATTTTTTACTAAAGGTTATCCTTTAAAAGGTTTTTTGGGGGAGGTAATTTTTTTTTATTTTTTATTAAACTTCAAAATATGTTTAAAGGTGTCTCACATTTTTACATTTTTTTTTAGTTGGGGGACATGGAAAAGAATGTTATAACGTGCACCTGTTTTTGGGTTTGGGTGTTCACCTATTTTACACAATTTAACAGGGTGTTTATTGCTGAACATTACCTAGTTGTGGTGTGGTCTAACTATAAATCCATTATACTTATTATATTGCAGATAGAGTAGGAACCACAATCACCAGGTCCACAGCCACAAGGTCCACAGGCCCAGGACAAAGCCAGCATACCACAGCCACCAGGACCGCATCGTCAAATTATTGAAAGTAAGTTTTGAAGACCCCAAATCTGCTACTTCAATGTGTAGAGCAGATTGCAAGTGTCTTTTAACTTACAGACCCACCAGGTCCACAGCCACAAGGTCCACAGGCCCAGGACAAAGCCACCAGACCACAGCCACCAGGTCCACAGGTTACCGGAACACAATGTCCTCTTCTGGCAGCCCTCCTCCACAGCAACAGCGTGTATCGGTAAGTATATAACCCCAATTTTTTTTTTTTTTAATTTTCATAAATTTTATTCACTACATGCATTTATTATGTTTACACAGGAAACAGAATCCGATGAGGAGCTGTCAGAAGGGACCGAGACGGGTGGAGATATACAAGTGGAGGAGGAACCAAGTGTAAGTAGTTGTGAATCACTTGCTTCACACCATACACCAGCACCATACATGAAACAGATTTTCAGATACAACGGAACCAAGAAAACATATACATACATTCAAACTAATTTTTTTTATCCTTTATTTCAGTCTCCTGTTGCTGCTGCTGAACACCATGAAGGTTCTCCCAGGCACTCCCAGAGTCGGCGGACTCATCGCCGCGGTCGGCCATCAGTAAGTTTTTTTTTTTTTTTTTTTTTTTGGGATGGGGGGGGGTCGATTGGTAATTTTTTTTTTTTTTAAGTGTACTAATTTTTATTTTTTTCGTATATTTTTTTTTTCTCACAGGCTTCACAGCGTGCTCCCGCAGAAGACTCTGATATAGAGATTGAAGCCCTCATCGAGGAAGTCCGAGAGCGGGGGCCGCTGTGGAACATGGCTGACCGCAGGCATGCTGATACCAGTGTCACCCGTCGGCTCTGGTTGGAAGTATGCCAGAACATCTTTCCGAGGTGGGAGGACCTTCTTCCACAGCAGCAGAGCAAACTATGTAAGTATTCACTTTTCAGTGATGTTTAGAGATGAATGTAATGTATTGTATTTACCTTTTTTTTTTTTTTTTTTTTCTTCATTCCTGTCTTCACAGGTTGCAAGGTTAGGAAGCGGTGGCGGTCACTGAGGGATCGCTTTAAGAGGGAATTCAACAAGGAGATGCAGGCCCGGAGTGGCTCAGCAGGAAGGAAGAAGAGGAGGTATAGATACGGCCCTGCCCTCTCCTTCCTGAGGCAAACCATGCTGAGTAGAGTGTAAGTATTCAACATCACAGTAAGAACCTGTCTAATCACAAAACTTTTCTTTCAGTCCGGGCTTTTTCATATCAATATATTAATTTATTTTTTTTCTTTCACAGCACCTACTCCAGCCACCGTGCGCCTGCATCTACCTCTGCACCCTCTGAAGCGATCCCTCCTGAGTCCGCCACCGGGGACCACGTCGGTAGGCCCCACACCTCTCACCCCTCTGTCCCCTCCACTTCATCCACCTCTACCAGTGGAGCGCAGCCTTCCTTATTCGCATCTGATGGTCAACAGATGGCGTTCCCTTTACCCCACCCCTCGGACCCTGCCACCTCTACACCACTGTTAGGTTCGTGGCGGCAGCGTCAGAGGGGTCAGGAAAGGAGCTATGCTCCTGAGTTCTTGCATCTAAATGCAGGCTTCCAAAATTCATTTAAAATTTTGGGAGAACAAGTGACTGCTGGTTTCAGCATGGTGCAATCTCGCATGAGTGAAAACCACCATGAAATCAACAGTCGCTTGGATAGGCTGCATTTAGATGTAAGTCAAGCTCAAACAAATCTTTTTTTTCAGTCCATGCTCAGGAGCATGGAGAAGCTTTCTTTTGATCAGCAGATGCGGGTAATGAATAGCTGCCATAACGCTCTTCTGAAGGTCATCAATGAACCACAATCTAACACCACACCTCCCCACACATCCCAGTCCCATATTCAACACCATGCCCCACAATATCACCGCCAGTCCCAATATCCACATCAGTACCAATACCCAACCCGGCCCACAACCCAAATGTATTCACCCGTGTTTTCTTCGTCTTTGCCCAGCTTTCCTTCCCCAGGAAGTTTTCCACCTACCCCAACACAACCCCCCTCTGGTCAGCCTCCTGTTTTCCACCCCCTTCCACTGCAGACCAAACAGGTAGGGTTTCCCCAATCCCACCTACCAACGTGGTCCAACCTTCCAGACCCTCCTCCCATAGTTAATCCACCCGACACTACCAAGACCTGTGAAACTTACTAAAAAATTATTTTGTTGCCAAAAAAAAAAAGTTTTTGAAAATTATCAAAATCTAAACATTTTTGGAAAATTTCCCCAAAAGAATTATATTTTTGAAATAAAAATTTTTCTGGTTTACAATCTACTGTGTGTGTGTTGATTCATTAAGGTAAATATTAAAGGTTAAGTGAAAAGAAACACCAGACGTTTTCAAGGTATAACAAAATGGTTTTATATTAGCAAGCAAACCACACTTTGTGGATTTTTTTTTTTTTGGGGGGGGGGTTGCTACAAAAACAATTTTGACAAACAACAAAAACCAAGAAAAACATGTCACACAATGATATCTTGCCATGGAATCCGCCCAACAGGTGACAAAAAATAATCCGCAAACTGGTCCCTCATCATTGTAACAGAACTGGTGGAGCGAACAGAGGCACTGCGGTAATCCCACAAGGTTGTCTCCAATTCTTCGTCATCCAAGGTAACAGGCTCCTTTGAAATGACAAAATTATGGAGCACCACACATGCCTTGACAACATCGTCTACAGTTTTTGTTTCCAGTTTTATTGCCGTCAGCAGAACTCTCCACTTTGCCGTCAATATACCAAAAGAGCACTCTACTACTCTTCTTGCTCTAGTAAGACGGTAATTAAATACCCGCTTGGTACGGTGTAATTCACGGCTGCTGTATGGTTTCAGTAGGTGCAGCGACAGTTGAAAGGCTTCATCACCTACACACACATATGGCAAGGCTGGTTCACTTGTTCCTGGGAGCGGTCTTGCTGGCGGGAAATTGTATGTATCTCCATACAGGCAGCGACCCATTGCAGAGTTTTTAAACACTTGTGAGTCGTTGGACCGGCCATACGCTCCTATGTCCACAGCAAGGAATCGGCAGTTGGCGTCAGCAATAGCCATGAGTACAATGGAGAAGTATTTTTTATAGTTATAGTACTCTGATCCTGTTCCTGCCGGTTTAGCAATCCTTATGTGTTTGCCGTCCACGGCACCAACACAATTTGGGAAATTGCAAATTCTCTCAAATTGTTCAGAACGTCTCAACCAGATTTCCATAGTTGGTTGTGGGATATACTCCGGCTGTAAAGTGTCCCAAATCGCCCGACATGTGTCCTTCACAATTCTGCCAATAGTGGAAATCCCCAGCCTGAATTCGAAATGGAGTGAAGTCAAAGACTCACCCGTAGCTAGGAAGCTGCAGAAAAAAAAAAGAAAAAAAAAATGTAAAAAATTTTTGCACAGACCATCAACCAAAAAAAACCAGTGGAATGGCCTCAAACAAACCATAAAATTACATGCTGCAGAAAATGCTGCGCAATGTGTCAGCGCAGTTTTCTCTGCAGCATGTAATAACATTCAATATGAGCAATGACATAAAAAAAAAAGATGCTTACCGCAGTGTCACCAGGAGCCGCTCCGCCGGTGTGATGGCAAGCCTCATCCGTGTGTCCTGCCTTTGGATGACCTCCTCTAGTTTTCCAACCAAATAATCAAAATGTTCCATCCTCATCCGTACATAATTGTAGAATTTCTGTGGGTTGCACCGCAACTCCAGATAGAGAGTGGACTGGACACCCCTGGTCATCCGCAGCTCATTGATTGGATGTATCCAGAATCGTCGCACTCTCCGTTGCATCCTCCGTCTTTCTGCTGCCGCCTCCTTCTCCCGCACTATGATATCCAGGCGATTCGTCTCAAATATAACTTCAGTAACCAAGCTCGAAATCCTCCCAATTACACCATCCATCATTGCCACTAAACTAAAACCCTCAAAGATGTGCTGTAAATACAGTCAGTATATAGATTTCCCTTAGTTTCCAGTAGCCAATCAAATTTGGGTGCCTCCCATGTTAAAAACGGATCCGTCGTAAAAACGGATGCAACGCATGGTAAAAACGTATGCAACGCATCCAGCATTTCAACGGAACCGTTTATCGGATTTGCGACGGATCCGTCTAAATGCTGTATGCGGTGCATACATTTTGCAGTTTTTTGACGCATCCGTTTTTTCGGGAAAAAGACGTTTTTAGGACGGTTTGCAGTTAACACTAGTGTGAAAGTAGCCTAAGCATTCAGAGATCTGGAAGATATGCAGCAGATAAATCAAGCCGCAGCCCAGTAAGAGACACCTCGATGGAATCGGAGTAATAATAATAATCTTTATTTTTATATATCGCTAACATATTCGACAGCGCTTTACAGTTTGCACACATTATCATCACTGTCCCCGATGGGGCTCACAATCTAGATTCCCTATCAGTATGTCTTTTGAATGTGGGAGGAAACCAGAGTACCCGGAGGAAACCCACGCAAACACGGAGAGAACATACAAACTCTTTGCAGATGCTGTCCTGGGTGGGATTTGAACCCAGGACCCCAGTGCTGCAATGCTAACCACTGCGCCACCGTGCTGCCCAAGTAAGTGCTGCTACATAATTCAGCTTTCATATGGTATAGTAAAAACCTGGTGACAGGTTCCCTTTAAATCCTGGATAAACCATTAAACAATCTCTTAATTGCTAATAAAAGAGGAAGAAATACTGTCTTACATGCAATTCTATTGCCTCATATGATAATCTGTGCTGATATCTGTGACAGTCAGAACGGTAAGAAGAGCATAGTCTGAAAACCAGCGACATTAGTTACAGCCTGGAATCTTATCTTCAACAGCACTTTACAACATAACAAGCATTTCAGCTCTGTAAGCAGGTCTTTAGATGAATGTTTAAAGGGGTTGTCCACAACTCCGAAATACATCCTAGATTAGCCAACGGCGGTGGGAAAATGATACTTACCGCACCTGATCTACTGCAGTGCTTATGTGAAAGAAAAAGCCAGGTAACCAGCAAGCAACATAGTGGAGTGCACAAAGAAGCTTTGGCACATTTGGGAAAAAATGCAATGGTCATCCTTTCCTCTGACCTTTCCCGGCACCAGCGCACTGCAGTACTTTGCTCTGCCCTCAACAGGGCAGACAAAGTACGCCTGCGCCTGAGCTGTGCCATGAAGACAAGAAGAGGACTTCGTCGTACGAAGATAGAAGGCTGTTGTGAATTCCGTTCTTGGGCTCCCTCCGGTGGTTGTAAATGGCATTTTTGTGAATTCTGCCCTTGGGCTCCCTCTGGTGGTTTTGAGTGGAACTGCCGCTCCTTGGGTTTAGCTTTAGCAGCTGCTTTCACTAATCGTCTCTCCTGGCTCTGCTATTTAACCTGGCTCTAGTCTTCTGCCTATGCCACTTGTCAATGTTCTCTGGCTGGATTCACATCTCTGCTTGGATTCTCCTGGTTTCCTGACCAGTTCTGCAAAGATAAGTTCTGGCTTTGCTCATTTCAGTCCACATGTTGTGGACTTATTGTTCTGTGCATTCTATTTTTGTCCAGCTTGTCATTATGGATTTTTTCTGTTAGCTGGAAGCTCTGGGAAGCAGATTTACCCTCCACACCTTTAGTCAGGTGTGGAGATTTTGTAAACTCTGCGTGGATTTTTGTAGTTTTTATACTGACCGCACAGTATCCTTTCCTGTCCTATCTATCAAGCTAGACTGGCCTCCTATGCTAAAATCTGATTTCATCTCTGCGTATGTTATTTTCCCCTCCTCTCACCGTCAATATTTGTGGGGGGCTATCTTTCCTTTGGGGATTTTCTCTGAGGCAAGATAGGTTTCCTGTTTCCTTCTTTAGGGGAAGTTAGATCTTAGGCTGTGACGAGGGGTCTAGGGAGCGTCAGGTACCCCCCACGGCTATTTCTAGTTGCGCTGCTAGGTTCAGGGTCTGCGGTCAGTACAGATACCACCTCCTTCAGAGCTTGTCTCATGTTGTTCCTAAACCACCAGATCATAACAGTACAAGTGGCCAAAAATGAATTAAATGTATCTCAAATGTATCTCGTGTGGATCAACTTGCTGCAAGAGTACAGAATATCCAGGACTATGTTGTCCAGACTCCGGATTTAGAGCCCAGAATTCCTACTCCGGATTTGTTCTTTGGGGACAGATCCAAGTTTTTGAACTTTAAAAATAACTGCAAATTGTTTTTTGCTTTGAAACACCGTTCTTCAGGTGATCCCATTCAGCAGGTGAAAATCATCATATCCTTGCTGCGTGGTGATCCACAAGACTGGGCTTTTTCTCTTGAAACAGGGGATCCGGCATTATTGAATGTAGACGCATTTTTTCAAGCGCTCGGATTATTGTATGACGAATAGTGTTGAGCATTCCGATACCGCAAGTATCGGGTATCGGCCGATATTTGCGGTATCGGAATTCCGATACCGAATTCCGATACTTCCCGCGTATCGGATACCGGAATCGGAAGTTCCCAGAATTCAAACTGAACGCAGCAGCCAATGAGGAATGAATGGAAGTGTGGGCACATCCTGTTTAGCATGGTGGGCATGTAAGTACTGGCAAGGCTATGATTGGCTGCTGAAATGATGTCACTCTGCACTATAAAAAACGCTGCCGCCATTTTGCGCTCACTCTGCTGTGATTTCAGTTAGGGACAGGACGCTGTGTTCTAACTGAGGGCCAGTTGAGATAGCTAATTGCTTTATTTTCCTTTCCCAAGGCTAATTTAGCAAAACGCTGTGTGTTCTTCACTGTTCACCTTGCTCTTGCCTTGCAGCGCTGTTTTAACAGCTTTCTGCAAGGTCTCTGTGTGTGTGTGTGCAGCTCACTCTGTAGTCTGTGTGCAGCCATATACCCGGTTGTATTCAGCTCAGGGGGGGTTCACACTGCCTCACACAGTTGTCCTTTTTTGCTCATAGTGCAACCTGCTGCACATTTTTTCTCAAATTTCCTATTAGTGTCTTTCCACCCGTCTCCAGCTAAATTGTGGAAAAACACTACATAGGATAACCTAGAGGGGGGTTTTTGGGCCTTGCAGTGCCGTTTACGGCTGTCTGCACGGTCTCCGTGTGAGCCCAGCTCGCCCTGTAGTCTGTGTGCAGCCATAGCCGGTTGGATTCAGCTCAGGGTTCGTTACTGCCTCATACCTTGAAAAAAATTTCCCTTTTTTTCAAATAGTGCAGCCTGTTTAAAATTAAAAAAAAAATTTCCTATTAGTGTTTTCCCACCCGTCTCCAGCTAAATTGTGGAAAAACACTACATAGGATAACCTAGAGGGTTTTTTTTTGGGCCTTGCAGCGCCGTTTACGGCTGTCTGCACGGTCTCTGTGTGAGCGCAGCTCGCCCTGTAGTCTGTGTGCAGCCATAGCCGGTTGGATTCAGCTCAGGGTGCGTTACTGCCTCATACCTTGAAAAAAAAAATTCCTTTTTTTCAAATAGTGCAGTCTGTTTAAAATTTAAAAAAAAAAAATTCCTATTAGTGTTTTTCCACCCGTCTCCAGCTAAATTGTGGAAAAACACTACATAGGATAACCTAGAGGGTTTTTTTTGGGCCTTGCAGCGCCGTTTACGGCTGTCTGCACGGTCTCTGTGTGAGCGCAGCTCGCCCTGTAGTCTTTGGGCAGCCATAGCCGGTTGGATTCAGCTCAGGGTGCGTTACTGCCTCATACCTTGAAAAAAAATTTCCTTTTTTTCAAATAGTGCAGCCTGTTTAAAATTTTAAAAAAAAATTGCCTATTAGTGTTTTTCCACCCGTCTCCAGCTAAATACTGGAAAAACACTACATAGGATAACCTAGAGGAGGGTTTTTGGGCCTTGCAGCGCCGTTTACGGCTGTCTGCACGGTCCCCGTGTGAGTTAAACTTGCTCTGTAGTCCGATCTGCAAAAAAAAAAAGGAAAGTTCACCAAACACAACTTAACACTTGTGTAGGCCACATTTGAAAAATAATAAAGTTTAGTCCACACTTTACAACATTAGTGTTTCTTACACCTGTTAGGAGGAGCTTTTCAGGAATAAGCACACTAAGGCCTTAGTACTTTTCTGCTTATCTTTATCTGTCAACCAAGATGAAGAGGGCAGGGAGTAAGGCACGTGGGCGTGGGCGCGGAGCAGGGAGAGGAGCAGGGAGAGGACGTGGTGATTCTGTGCCTGCTGCGGGCAACCGGAACTCGTCGTCACTCAGTTTCAGCAGGGAACAGTCCTTCATGCGCAGCTTTGTCGGAGAGCGCCGTGCACCGCTGCTGCGTGAAGACCAAATTGAAGCCGTTGTCGGGTGGATGGCAGCTAACGCCTCGGCATCGACTTCAGTTAGTGCCACATCCTCTCAGGCACAGAGCACTGGAGAGCAGCCATCTGTCTCTTCACCACCTGCCAAATTGGCCAGGCAGTCAGAGAGCCCAGGACAGGAGCCGTCTCTACTTCTGTTCTCTGAATCTCTTGGCTTGGAAACAGGGGGCCAGCCAAGCAGCATTGGAGAAATGGAAGAAGAGGCAGTGTGCAGTGATGCCCAACAGCTTTGTCTCTCTGACTCTGAAGAGGCGGGTGGGCCAGTGGCTCCGGTGACCACAGCGCAGTACGCATCTGATGATGAAACTCAGGTGCCGCTTTTTGGTGCGTACTGTGCTGCCGAGACTACCCAGGAGGAGCAGTTGGTGGCAGAGGGTAGTGGAGATGATGAGGTCGCTGACCCATCGTGGCGTGAGGAACAGGAAGGTGGTGGGAGCAGCTCTGAGGAAGAGATTCCCCTAACGGGCCAAAGAGGGAGAGGGAGGGGGAAGACTGCGGAGCCTGTAGCCTCCACTTTGGCACCCGTTAGGAGCCTGTCTCTTTCCAAAGCCAAAAAGGGCGCTCCCAAGACTTGCAGTGCCTGGTCCTTTTTTGACACAGTTGCAGATGACATTTGTTTTGTCAAATGCAAGCTGTGTCATCAGAAAGTAAAAAGAGGGAAAAATGTCAGCAACCTTAATACCACAAATATGTGGAAACATGTGCGGACCAGGCACGCGGTGGAGTTACAGAAACACACTGAAGATGTAGGCCAACCAACAGCGGCAGCTACCACCTCTTCAGCTCGTGTTGCCTCTTCCTCCAGCTCACGCACAGCTGGTTTGGCTTCCTCCCAGGATCGCCATGGAAGAACCTCTGGCACTGTTGTCCAGAGACCTTGTGTAATTCCACCCACAGTACCACCTTCCCAGTCATCCTCACACTCCCAGTCTACTCTACAGCCATCGGTAGTACAGGCATTGGAGAAAAGGCGGGCATTCTCGGCCAACCACCCCCGAGCACAGGCTCTGAATGCAGGCATTGCCAAACTGTTGTCCCTGGAAATGCTCTCATTCAGGCTGGTGGAGACTGACAGCTTCCGTGACTTGATGGCATTGGCAGTCCCACAGTACAAGGTGCCCAGCCGCTTTTACTTCAGCAGGCAAGCTGTCCCTGCCCTGCACAGGCATGTTGAGGGAAACATAAAACATGCGCTACTGAACGCCGTCAGTAGCAAGGTCCACCTCACCACCGATGCGTGGACCAGTCAGCATGGACAGGGGCGATACGTTTCCCTCACTGCCCATTGGGTTAATGTTGTTGAGCCAGGTACAGATCGTGCGAGTGGCGCAGGACGTGTCCTGCCCACTCCAAGGATTGCAGGAATCCAGTCTGTACGTATTGACTCCTCCTCTTACACAAGTTCCTCAGAATCATCTCTGCAGGAGCCGTCACAGTCCACCTCCACATGGACCCGTGAACATTTACTTATGACCGACATGAGCACAGCCGTGGCCAAACGTCAGCAGGCCGTCTTGAAACTAGTTTCATTGGGGCATCGAAGCCACACAGCGCAGGAGCTCTGGAATGCCATCAAGCAGGAGAGCGATGTGTGGTTACTGCCAGCGAATCTCCAGCCAGGCATGGTAGTGTGTGACAATGGCCGAAATCTGGTGGCAGCTTTGGCCCTTGGCAACCTCACTCGCATCCCATGTCTGGCACATGTGCTCAATTTGGTTGTGCAGAGTTTTCTGAGGGACTATCCGGATCTTGATGCACTGCTGCATAAGGTCCTCCTAGAGTGTGCTCACTTGCGGCGTTCCAGCTTGGCAAGATCCCGCATTGCTGCTCTGCAGCGCCGATTCTGCCTTCCGGAACACCGCATCATATGTGACCTACCTACCCGGTGGAATTCCACGTTACATATGTTGGAGCGGTTGTGTGAGCAGCAGCAAGCAGTTATGGAGTACCAGCTGCATCAGGCGCAAAGAAGTCGCAGTCAGCGCCGATCAGACTTCACAACCACAGAGTGGGCCACTATGAAGGACGTCTGCCAGGTTTTGCGTCCTTTTGATTATTCCACGCGGATGGCAAGTGCAGATGATGCACTAGTCAGCATGACTGTCCCCCTCATCTGCCTGCTTCAGCAAACTTTGCAAGGGTTAAGGGATGATGTTGTGGAAGAGGTGGAGGATGAGGAGTCACCTTTTCCATCAGCTTCTGGAGAGTCAGCGCCACGTGGCTCCTCACAAAGGGGTCGGCAGGGGACCCTTTGTGAGGAGGATGAGGAGGAGTCAATAGACGAGGAAGAGCTACGTCCAGAGGAGGGAGTTCCACCATTGTCCAGTGGTCAGTGTGTACAGCGAGGGTGGGGTGATGACGAGCAGGCAGAGATCATGTCTCAAGCAGGGGACAGCGTTTCTGGGCCAGTTGGCAGTCTGCAGCACATGGTGGATTTCATGCTGCAGTGCCTGAGAAACGACCGCCGCATCGACCACATTCTCAACATGCCTGATTATTGGGTGTTCACCCTCCTTGATCCTCGCTACCGGGACAACGTCCAAAACCTCATCTCAGCGTTGACCCGGGAGCGTAAATTGCGGGAGTACCACGACACACTGGTGAATTCCATCATCTTCTCCAGTCCAACTGAGAGGAGTGCTGCTAGTGCTGTACAAAGCAGCTCAGTGCGTCGAGGCAGTGGGGGAGGCTCTGCCCAAAGAGGGAGCAGAAGCAGTGCCTCTGCCCAAGGCAAGCCCAGTATGGCACAACTCTGGCACACTTTTGTGTGCCCGCCCCAAATGTCTACACCATCACCGGCGGCTCCAGTCAGCAGGAGGCAACGGTTCCGTCAGATGGTGACAGACTACATGGCTTGCCCTCTTACTGTACTCCCAGACGGCTCTTCCCCGTTCAAGTTTTGGGTCTCTAAGCTGGATACATGGCCAGAGCTAAGCCAGTATGCATTGGAGGTGCTGGCTTGCCCTGCGGCTAGTGTCTTATCGGAACGTGTCTTTAGTGCCGCAGGTGGTGTACTAACAGACCGTCGCATGTGACTATCCTCCGATAACGTTGACCGGCTTACTTTCCTGAAAATGAACCAGGCCTGGATCTTGCAGGAATTTGCCACTCCTCTGCCTGATTAAGTAATTGGGTGTCATCCAGGTCTCCTGCTGTGTTCATCTTTCTACCACCTGAACTGCTATTCCTGGGCTCCAACACCGCCAGTTGTGGCTCAGAAGTGCAGGCTGCACAGTAAAAACATACGACCCAGTGTTATTGGATTTCAGTAATGTCTGCTGATCCCCAGCTGTGTAGCCGGCAATGTGTCCTGCGACCGCCACGCTGGCACAACAACCTAAATGTAAGGGAACCTGTACCCCCCCCCCCCCCCGTCGTTTGTTACTGAAAGAGCCATCTTGTGCAGCAGTAATGCTGCACAAGGAAAAGGTAGCTCTTTTATTTTAGCTCCTTGCACACGCAGAACTTAACACTTATAAAATGTGTTCACTGATACTGTTATACCGTCCTGGAGCTGGGACTTTCCTTCGTAATGTGACGCAGCACAGCCGTCATTCCTACCCCCTTGGTGCCATGCGCTGCCTCCTCAGCGTTGTTTTAAGCTGTCACGGAGCCTGCGCTGTTCTGTTATCCCTTGGCGATGCCCTATTTGCGCTGCCTGTCTTCTGACATAATTTGGTGTCAGGCTGGCTGCGCCTGTGCGGCCGCGCTGCCCGAGATCCCGCCTCGCAGTGTCTTCTGATTGAATCACACTGCGGCCCTTGGATCCATGGGCATGCGCAGTGCATATCTTCCCCTCGGGCTCTCGCTCATCTCCCTCCACCTTCTTTAGACTGTGCGCCGTCAGCTGATCCCTAATAGCATGCCACGGCCGTGACACCGCACAGTCTGAAGAAGAGTGGAGTGAGAGTCGAGGATATGCACTGTGCATGCCCATGGATCCAAGGCCCGCAGTGGGATTACGTTAGACGACACTGTGAGGTGGGATCTGGAGCAGCGTGGACGCACAGGCACTGACAGCCTGACACCAAATTATGTCAGAAGACAGGCAGCGCTAATTGGGCATGGCCAAGGGATAACAGAACAGCGCAGGCTCCGTGACAGCTTAAAACAACGCTGAGGAGGCAGCGCACGGCACCAAGGGGATAGGAATGACAGCTGTGCTGTGTCCCATTACGAAGGAAATTCGCACCTCCGGGACGGTTTTACGGTATAAGGGGACACATTTTTAGTGTTTACTTCTGTATTTGCAAGGAGCATAATTAAAAGAGCAACCTTTTCCTTTTGCATCCTTAGTGCTGCACAAGATGGCTCTTTCAGCTACAAACGTCTTGGGGGGGGGGGGGTTAAAGGTTCCCTTTCAACTTGCTCCAATCAGGCTTCGGCCTACACTCTGTTCCTCTGCTCCTCCTGCTGTCCCTGGGCTCTAACACCGCCAGTTGGTGCCTGGAAGTGCTGTCTGCACAGTCAACAGTCGTTCCTCTGTTATTGGGGTTCAGTAACGTCAGCTGATCCCCAGCTGTGTGTGCGGCAATACCTCCAATCTGCTCCTCCTGCTGTCCCTGGGCTCTAACACCGCCAGTTGGTGCCTGGAAGTGCTGTCTGCACAGTCAACAGTCCCTCCTCTGTTATTGGGGTTCAGTAACGTCAGCTGATCCCCAGCTGTGTGTGCGGCAATACCTCCAATCTGCTCCTCCTGCTGTCCCTGGGCTCTAACACCGCCAGTTGGTGCCTGGAAGTGCTGTCTGCACAGTCAACAGTCGCTCCTCTGTTATTGGGGTTCAGTAACGTCAGCTGATCCCCAGCTGTGTATCCGGCAACGTGTCCTGCGACCGCCACGCTGGCACAACTAAAATGTAAGGGGACCTGTCCCCCCCCCCTAGGCGTTTGTTACTGAAAGAGCCACCTTGTGCAGCACTAATACTGCACAAGGAAAAGTTCGCCCTTGAAATTATGCTCCTTGCAAACGCTGAACTACACACTCATGTAATGTGTCCCCTCACACCGTCCAACCGTCCCGGAGGTGGGACTTTCCTTTGTAATGTGACGCAGCACAGCCGTCATTGCTACCCCCTTGGCACCGTGCGCTGCCTCCTTAGCGCTGTTTGATTCCGTCATGGACCCTGCGCTGTTATGTTATCCCTTGGCCATGCACAGTTTGCGCTGCCCGTCCTCTGACATCATTTGTTGTCGTCCTGGCTGCGCCTGTGCGTCCACGCTGCCCGAAATCCCACCTCGCAGTGTCGTCTAATGTGATCCCACAGTGGGCCTTGTATCCATGGCCATGCGCAGTGCATATACTAGCCTCTCACTCCCCTTCTTCACGCTTCTTCAGACTAGGCGGCGTCAGCTGATCCCTAATAGCATGCCACGGCCGTGACGCCGCACAGTCTGAAGAAGCAGGAAGGAGGGGAGTGAGAGGCGATGATATGCACTGCGCATGCCCATGGATCCCTGGCCCGCAGTGGGATTACATTAGATGACACTGCGAGGTTGGATCTCGGGCAGCTTGGACGCACAGGCACTGCCAGCCTGACACCTAAATGATGTCAGAAGACGGGCACCGCTAACTGTGCATGGCCAAGGGATAACATTACAGCGCAGGCTCCGTGACAGAACCAAACAACGTTTAGGAGGTGGCGCACGCCACCAAGGGGGTTGGAATGACGGCTGTGCTGTGTCACATTACAAAGGAAAGTTCCACTTCCGGGACGGTTTGACGGTGTGAGGGGATACATTATATGAGTGTGTACTTCAGCGTTTGCAAGGAGCATAATTTTAGGAGCCACCATTTTCCATGTGCAGAATTACTGCTGTACAAGATGGCTCTTTCAGCAACAAATGCCTGGGGGGGGGGGGGGGGGGTTAAAGGTTCCCTTTCAACTTGCTCCACTGCAGGCTTCGGCCTACACTCTGCTCCTCTTTGATTCCCTGGGTTTCAACACTGTCAGTTGCCACCTGGAAGTGTTGTCTACACAGAAAAAACACTAGCTGATGTGTCAGTGGGGTTCAGCACCGCAAGCTGTTCCCCTGCAGTGTAGTCGGCAACGTGTCCAGCACAAGCCACGCTGGCACAACAGAACAAAAGCTGCCACCAGTGCAGGCTTCGGCCTACACTCTGCTCCTCTCCTCCTCCTGCTGACCCTGGGCTCAAACACCGCTAGTTTTGGCCCTGAAGTGCTAGCTGCACAGAGAAAAACAACAGCCAATGTGTTAGTGGGGTTCAGCACCGCCAGCTGTTCCCCTGCTGTGTAGCCGGCAACGTGACCTGCAAACGCCACGCAGGCACATGAACTGAAATTAAAGGGACCCTGCCACCCACCCCAAGGTGTTTCTATGTATAACAGCTACCTTGTACAGCAGTAATGCTGCATTTGTACAAGGTGGCTGACTTTTTCTCCTTGCCAACGTGGAACTCAACACGTACAAAATGTGTCTCATTGAGACCATTCCACTGTCCCTTAGGTGTGACTTTCCTTTCTAATGGTACGCAGCACCACCCTTGGTAGCGCTGCCCGTCTTCTGACATCATTGTTTGGCTGCCTGTGCCTGTGCGTCCGCCCTGCCTGACACAACCCCCCTCGTTGTCTCATATATTTTGGCTGCGAGGGTGTGATTGATGGGCATGTGCCTGTCTTAACTCATCTCCTTCCGCCTTCTTCAGACTGTGCGGCCTCATGGCCGTGGTAGGCGATAAGGGATCAGCTGAGGCCGCCCAGTCTGAAGCAGGTGTAAGGACATGTGTGAGCGGCAAACATATTTACTGCACAAGGCCACGAATCCCAGCCACGCAGTGTGATTTGTTGAAAACACACTGCGGGCCTGGGATTCATGGCCATTGCTAACCGCACCGGCCAACATGAAATGAGGTGAGAAGACAGGCAGCGCTCACAGCGCATGGCCAAGGGATCACAATAGCGCATACTCCTGTACAGCAAATAACAACGCTCAGGAGGCTACGCCCAGCACCAAGGCGTTATTTATGTGCACCTGTGCTGCGTCTCCTTAAAAAGACAAGTCACGCCTCCAATACAGAACTGAACTACTGTTCAATGGGCTAAATTGTGTATGTCTTTCATTCTGCGTGTGCAATGAGCAAAACTTAAAGAGCAACCTTTAACTTGTGGAGCGTTACTGCTGCACAAGGTGTGGCTCTTCAACATTGTAACACCTGAGGGTGGGTTAAAGGTTACCTTTGAAATTGGTTTAAGTAGGCTTCCGCCTACACTCTGCTCCTCCTGCAGACCCTGGGCTCTAACTACGCCAGTTGGGGCCCGGAAGTGCTGGCTGCACAGAGAAAAACACCCACCATTGTGTCAGTGGGGTTCAGCACCGCCAGCTGTTCCCCTGCTGTGTAGCCGGCATCGTGTCCAGCACAAGCCACGCTGGCACAACAGACCAAAAGATGCCACCGGTGCAGGCTTCGGCCTACACTCTGCTCCTCTCCTCCTCCTGCTGACCCTGGGCTATAACACCGCCAGTTGTAGCCTGGAAGTGCTAGCTGCACAGAGAAAAACACCCGCCAATGTGTTAGTGGGGTTCAGCAACGCCAGCTGTTCCCCTGCTGTGTAGCCGGCAACGTGTCCTGCAAACGCCATGCAGGCACTTGAACTGAAATTAAAGGGAACCTGGCCCCACCCCCCCAGGTCTTTCTATGTATACCAGCCACCTAGTACAGCAGTACTGCTGCATTTGTACAAGGTGGCTGATTTTTTCTCATTGCCCACGTTGAATTAAACACGTAAAATATGTGTCTCATTACAGACCATTACAATGTCCCTGAGGTGTGACTTTCCTTTCCGACACAACCCCCCTCGTTGTCTCATATATTTTGGCTGCGAGGGTGTGATTGATGGGCATGTGCAGTGCATATGTTCGCCTGTCTTAACTCATCTCCTTCCGCCTTCTTCAGACTGTGCGGCCTCATGGCCGTGGTAGGCAATAAGGGATCAGCTGAGGCCGCCCAGTCTGAAGCAGGTGTAAGGAAATGTGTGAGCGGCAAAAATATTTACTGCACAAGGCCACGAATCCCAGCCACGCAGTGTGATTTTTTTAAAACACACTGCGGGCCTGGGATTCATGGCCATTGCTAACCGCGCCGGCCAACATGAAATGAGGTCAGAAGACAGGCAGCGCTCACAGCGCATGGCCAAGGGATCAAAATAGCGCAGACTCCTGTAAGCAAATAACAACGCTCAGGAATCAGCGCCCAGCACCTAGGTGTGAATTTTGACACCTGTGCTGCGTCTCCTTAAAAAGACAAGTCACGCCTCCACTACTGTTTGACAGTATAATGGGCTAAATAGTGTACGTGTTTTATTCCACGTGTGCAAGGAGCAAAATTAAGAGAGCAACCTTTGACTTGTGCAGCATTAATGCTGCACAAGGTGTGGATCTTGTACCTTGCAACACCTGAGGGGGGTTAAAGGTAACTTTTGAAATTGGTTCAACTAGGCTTCGGCCTACACTCTGCTCCTCTCCTCCTCCTGCTGACCCTGGGCTCTAACACCGCTAGTTTTTGCCCTGAAGTGCTAGCTGCACAGAGAAAAACACCCGCCATTGTGTTAGTGGGGTTCAGCAACGCCAGCTGTTCCCCTGCTGTGTAGCCGGCATCGTGTCCAGCACAAGCCACACTGGCACAACAGACCAAAAGCTGCCACCAGTGCAGGCCTCGGCCTACACTCTGCTCCTCTCCTCCTCCTGCTGCCCCTGGGCTCAAACACCGCTAGTTTTTGCCCGGAAGTGCTAGCTGCACAGAGAACAACACCAGTCAATGTGTTAGTGGGGTTCAGCAATGCCAGCTGTTCCCCTGCTGTGTAGCCGGCAACGTGACCTGCAAACGCCACGCAGGCACATGAACTGAAATTGAAAGGAGCCTGCCCCCCACCCCCAGGTGTTTCTATGTATAACAGCCACCTTGTACGACAGTACTGCTGCATTTGTACAAGGTGGCTGACTTTTTATCCTTGCCCACGTTTAATTAAACACGTACTAAATGTGTCTCATTGAGTCCATTCCACTGTCCCTGAGGTGTGACTTTCCTTTCTAATGATACGCAGCACCACCCTTGGTAGCGCTTCCCGTCTTTTGACATCATTGGTTAGCTGGCTGCGCCTGTGCGTCTGCCCTGCTCGAAACAACGCCCCTCGGTGTCTTATTTTTTTGGACAGCGAGGGTGTGATTGATGGGCATGTGCAGTGCATATGTTTGTCTGTGTTCACACATCTCCTTCCGCCTTCTTCAGACTGGGTGGCCTCATGGCCGCGGCATGCGATAAGGGATCAGATGAGGCCGCCCAGTCTGAAGCAGGTGTAAGGACATGTGTGAGCGGCAAACATATTTACTGCACAAGGCCACGAATCCCAGCCATGCAGTGTGATTTTTTGAAAACACACTGTGGGTCTGGGATTCATGTCAATCGCTAACCGCAACGGCCAACATGAAATGAGGTCAGAAGACAGGCAGCGCTCACAGCGCTTGGCCAAGGGATAACAAGAGCGCAGACTCCTGTACAGCAAATTACAACGCTCAGGAATCTGCGCCCAGCACCTAGGTGTAAATTTTGACACCTGTGCTGCGTCTCCTTAAAAAGACAAGTCACGCCTCCACTACTGTTTGACAGTATAATGGGCTAAATAGTGTACGTGTTTTATTCTGCGTGTACAAGGAGCAAAATTAATAGAGCAACCTTTGACTTGTGCAGCATTAATGCTGTTCAAGGTGTGGCTCTTGTACCTTGCAACACCTGAGGGGGGGTTAAAGGTAACTTTTGAAATTGGTTCAACTAGGCTTCGGCCTACACTCTGCTCCTCTCCTCCTCCTGCTGACCCTGGGCTCTAACACCGCTAGTTTTTGCCCGGAAGTGCTAGCTGCACAGAGAAAAACAACAGCCAATGTGTTTGTAGGGTTCAGCAACGCCAGCTGTTCCCCTGCTGTGTAGCCGGCATCGTGTCCAGCACAAGCCACGCTGGCACAACAGACCAAAAGCTGCCACCAGTGCAGGCCTCGGCCTACACTCTGCTCCTCTCCTCCTCCTGCTGCCCCTGGGTTCAAACACCACTAGTTTTTGCCCGGAAGTGCTAGCTACACAGAGAACAACACCAGTCAATGTGTTAGTGGGGTTCAGCAACGCCAGCTGTTCCCCTGCTGTGTAGCTGGCAACGTGTCCTGCAAACGCCATGCAGGCACCTGAACTGAAATTAAAGGGAACCAGGCCCCACCCCCCCAGGTGTTTCTATGTATAACAGCCACCTTGTACAGCAGTACTGCTGCATTTGTACAAGGTGGCTGACTTTTTCTACTTGCCCACGTGGAACTCAACACGTACAAAATGTGTCTCATTGAGACAATTCCACTGTCCCTGAGGTGTGACTTTCCTTTTTAATGACACGCATCACCCCCATTGTTAGCGCTGCCCGTCTTCTGACATCATTGGTTGGCTGGCTGTGCCTGTGCGTCCGCCCTGCCCGACACAACCCCCCTCGTTGTCTCATATATTATGACTGCGAGGGTGTGATTGATGGGCACGAGCAGTGCATATCTTCGCCTGTCTTCACTCCCCTCCTTCCGCCTTCTTCAGACTGTGCGGCCTCATGGCCGTGGCAGGCGATAAAGGATCAGCTGAGGCCGCCCAGTCTGAAGCAGGTGTAAGGACATGTGTGAGCGGCGAACATATTTACTGCACAAGGCCACGAATCCCAGCACCGCAGTGTAACTTTATGAAAAGGCACTGTGGGTCTGGGATTTATGGCCATCGTTAACCGCACCGGCCAACATGAAATGAGGTCATAAGACGGCCTGCACTAACAGGGTATTGCCAAGGGATAACACAAGAGCGCAGTCTCCTGTACTGCAAATAAGAACGCTAAGGAATCTGCGCCCAGCACCTAGGTGTAAATTTTGACACCTGTGCTGCGTCTTCTTAAAAAGAAAAGTCACGCCTCCACTACTGTTTGACAGTATAAAGGGCTAAATAGTGTACGTGTTTTATTCTGCGTGTGCAAGGAGCAAAATTAATAGAGCAACCTTTGACTTGTGCAGCATTAATGCTGTTCAAGGTGTGGCTCTTGTACCTTGCAACACCTGAGGGGGGGGTTAAAGGTTACCTTTGAAATTGGTTCAACTAGGCTTCGGCCTACACTCTGCTCCTCTCCTCCTCCTGCTGACCCTGGGCTCAAACACCGCTAGTTTTGGCCCGGAAGTGCTAGCTGCACAGAGAAAAACACCAGCCAATGTGTTAGTGGGGTTCAGCACCGCCAGCTGTTCCCCTGCTGTGTAGCCGGCATCGTGTCCAGCACAAGCCACGCTGGCACAACAGACCAAAAGCTGCCACCAGTGCAGGCTTCGGCCTACACTCTGCTCCTCTCCTCCTCCTGCTGCCCCTGGGCTCAAACACCGCTAGTTTTTGCCCGGAAGTGCTAGCTGCACAGAGAAAAACACCAGCCAATGTGTTAGTGGGGTTCAGCAACGCCAGCTGTTCCCTTGCTGTGTAGCCGGCAACGTGACCTGCAAACACCACGCAGGCACATGAACTGAAATTGAAGGAAGCCTGCCCCCCACCCCCAGGTGTTTCTATGTATAACAGCCACCTTGTACAGCAGTACTGCTGCATTTGTACAAGGTGGCTGACTTTTTCTACTTGCCCACGTGGAACTCAACACGTACAAAATGTGTCTCATTGAGACCATTCCACTGTCCCTGAGGTGTGACTTTCCTTTCTAATGATACGCAGCACCCCCCTTGGTAGCGCTTCCAGTCTTTTGACATCATTGGTTAGCTGGCTGCGCCTGTGCGTCCGCCCTGCTCCAAACAATGCCCCTCGGTTTCTTATTTATTTTGTCTGTGAGGGTGTGGTTTATGGGCATGAGCAGTGCATATGTTCGCCTGTCTTAACTCATCTCCTTCCGCCTTCTTCAGACTGTGCAGCCTCATGGCCGCGGCATGCGAGAAGGGATCAGCAGAGGCCGCCCAATCAGAATCAGGTGTAAGGACGTGTGTGAGCGGCGAAAATATTTACTGCTCAAGGCCACGAATCCCAGCACCGCAGTGTGACTTTATGAAAAGGCACTGTGGGTCTGGGATTAATGGCCATCGTTAACCGCAACGGCCAACATGAAATGAGGTCATAAGACGGGCAGCGCTAACAGGGCATTGCCAAGGGATAACACAAGAGCGCAGACTCCTGTACAGCAAATAACAACGCTCAGGAAGCTGCGCCAAGCACCAAGGCATTATTTGGGACACCTGTGCTGCGTCTCCTTAAAAAGCCAAGTCACGCATCCACTACAGTTTGACTGTACAATGGGCTAAATTGTGTACGTCTTTCATTCAGCGTGTGTAAGTAGACAAATTAATAGAGCAACCTTTCACTTGTGCAGCATTAATACTGCACAAGGTGTGTGTCTTGTACTTTGTAACACCTGAGGGGGGTTAAAGGTTTCCTTTGAAATTGGTTCAACTAGGCTTCGGCCTACACTCTGCTCCTCTCCTCCTCCTCCTGCTTCACCACGGGCTCTAACATCGCTAGTTTTTGCCCGCAAGTGCTAGCTGCACAGAGAAAAACACCCGCCATTGTGTTAGTGGGGTTCAGCAATGCCAGCTGTTCCCCCACTGTGTAGCCGGCAAAGTGTCCTGCAAACGCAACGCAGACACAAAGCTGCCTCCAGTGCAGGCTTCGGCCTACACTCTGCTCCCCCTGCTTACCCTTTGCTCCAACACCGCTAGTTGGGGCTCTAGGATGACAATCTTTAATAGGCAACGCATCCGGGTTCCAGCACCGCCAGCTGGTTCTCGGCAGTGTTTTTGTCACAGGTACTCCCTCGTGCCAAACCTGGTTTCAGCATCGTCAGCTGTTTCCGGGTTGTGTCAAACTCGCTGAGACGCCTATGCTTGCCCCGTCGTGTTGAGGTCGGGTTAGCCAACCCCAGGGTGCCTCCAGTTTAGGAGCTTCCTATGTGGGCTGCATGAATTGGTAGTCAAGGCTGGTTCTGTAGTGCCAGTAGGCCCAGCTCCCCCTGTAGGACTGTTGGGGTTCGGTAACTGCGGCTGCCTCGCGGCCTAGCTGTTCTCTCCTCTCCTGTGGGCCTTCGGGTCCACCACCTGGTTCCAGCACCGTCAGCTGGTTCCGGGCCGAGCCTTTGGCTTAGGTGCCTCCTCCTGGGTATCCGAGTTCCGCCAACGCCAGGCGGTCCTCGGTAGTGCTTTTAAGCACGGGCACCTACAGCTTAGTAACCGTGTTCCAGCACCGTCAGCTGGTCCTCGGTCGTGCCATTGGCTCTTGCACACTGGGGCAACGCATCCGGGTTCCAGCACCACCAGCTGGTTCTCGGCAGTGTTTTTGTCACAGGTACTCCCTCGTGCCAAACCTGGTTTCAGCACCGTCAGCTGTTTCCGGGTTGTGTCAAACTCGCTGAGACGCCTATGCTTGCCCCGTCGTGTTGCGGTTGGGTTAGCCAACCCCAGGGTGCCTCCAGTTTAGGAGCTTCCTATGTGGGCTGCATGAATTGGTAGTCAAGGCTGGTTCTGTAGTGCCAGTAGGCCCAGCTCCCCCTGTAGGACTGTTGGGGTTCGGTAACTGCGGCTGCCTCGCGGCCTAGCTGTTCTCTCCTCTCCTGTGGGCCTTCGGGTCCACCACCTGGTTCCAGCACCGTCAGCTGGTCCCGGGCCGAGCCTTTGACTTAGGTGCCTCCTCCTGGGTATCCGAGTTCCGCCAACGCCAGGCGGTCCTCGGTAGTGCTTTTAAGCGCGGGCACCTACAGCTTAGTAACCGTGTTCCAGCACCGTCAGCTGGTCCTCGGTCGTGCCATTGGCTCTTGCACACTGGGGCAACGCATCCGGGTTCCAGCACCGCCAGCTGGTTCTCGGCAGTGTTTTTGTCACAGGTACTCCCTCGTGCCAAACCTGGTTTCAGCACCGTCAGCTGTTTCCGGGTTGTGTCAAACTCCCTGAGACGCCTATGCTTGCCCCGTCGTGTTGCGGTCGGGTTAGCCAACCCCAGGGTGCCTCCAGTTTAGGAGCTTCCTATGTGGGCGGCATGAATTGGTAGTCAAGGCTGGTTCTGTAGTGCCAGTAGGCCCAGCTCCCCCTGTAGGACTGTTGGGGTTCGGTAACTGCGGCTGCCTCGCGGCCTAGCTGTTCTCTCCTCTCCTGTGGGCCTTCGGGTCTTCGGGTCCACCACTTAGTTCCAGCACCGTCAGCTGGTTCCGGGCCGAGCCTTTGGCTTAGGTGCCTCCTCCTGGGTATCCGAGTTCCGCCAACGCCAGGCGGTCCTCGGTAGTGCTTTTAAGCGCGGGCACCTACAGCTTAGTAACCGTGTTCCAGCACCGTCAGCTGGTCCTCGGTCATGCCATTGGCTCTTGCACACTGGGACAACGCATCCGGGTTCCAGCACCGCCAGCTGGTTCTCGGCAGTGTTTTTGTCACAGGTACTCCCTTGTGCCAAACCTGGTTTCAGCACCGTCAGCTGTTTCCGGGTTGTGTCAAACTCCCTCCTTGAATATCGGCCGATCCTATCCGATACCGATACTTTCCGATATCGGAAGGTATCGCTCAACACTAATGACGAACCTAACTCTGTAGAGCATGCTGAGAAAACACTGTTGGCCCTGTGTCAAGGTCAGGAAGCGGCAGAATTATACTGCCAGAAATTTAGAAAATGGTCTGTGCTCACTAAATGGAATGAAGAGGCTCTGGCTGCTATTTTCAGAAAAGGTCTTTCTGAAACCCTTAAAGATGTTATGGTGGGCTTTCCTACGCCTGCCGGTTTGAGCGGATCTATGTCTCTAGCCATTCAGATTGATCGGCGTCTGCGCGAGCGCAAAGCTGTGCACCATATGGCAGTATCCTCTGAGCATAGTCCTGAACCTATGCAATGTGATAGGATTTTGACTAGAATAGAACGACAGGAATTCAGACGTCAGAATAGGCTGTGTTTTTACTGTGGTGATTCGGCTCATGTTATCTCTGATTGCCCTAAGCGTACTAAGAGAGTCGCTAGGTCTGTTACCATTAGTACTATACAGCCTAAATTTCTCTTATCTGTGACCTTGATTTGCTCATTGTCGTCCTTTTCTGTCATGGCATTTGTGGATTCAGGCGCTGCCCTGAACTTAATGGACTTAGAATTCGCCAGGCGCTGTGGTTTTTCCTTGCAGCCTTTGCAGAGCCCTATTCCTTTGAGGGGCATTGATGCTACACCCTTGGCTAAGGATAAACCTCAGTACTGGACACAGATGACTATGTACATGGCTCCTGCACATCAGGAAGATTGCCGTTTTCTGGTGTTGCATAACCTGCATGATGTTGTTGTGCTGGGATTTCCATGGTTACAGGAACATAATCCGGTGCTGGATTGGAAAACTATGTCTGTGACTAGTTGTGGGTTGTCAAGGGGTACATAGTGACGTTCCTTTGATGTCAATTTCCTCTTCCTCCTCTTCTGAGGCCCCTGAGTTTTTGTCAGATTTCCAGGATGTATTTGATGAGCCCAAGTCCAGTTCCCTTCCTCCACATAGGGACTGTGATTGTGCTATTAACTTGATTCCTGGTTGTAAGTTCCCTAAGGGCCGACTTTTCAATCTGTCTGTGCCAGAGCATGCCGCCATGCGGAGCTATGTTAAGGAATCTTTGGAGAAAGGGCATATTCGTCCCTTTTCGTCACCATTGGGAGCGGGTTTCTTTTTTGTTGCTAAGAAGGATGGCTCCTTGAGACCCTGTATTGATTATCGTCTTCTTAATAAGATCACGGTCAAATTCCAATACCCCTTGCCTTTGCTTACTGATTTGTTTGCTCAGATTAAGGGGGCTAGTTAGTTTACTAAGATTGACCTCCGAGGGGCATATAATCTTGTTCGTATTAAACAGGGTGACGAATGGAAAACTGCATTTAATACGCCCGAAGGCCATTTTGAATACCTTGTGATGCCATTTGGGCTCTCTAATGCTCCATCTGTGTTCCAGTCTTTCATGCATGATATTTTCCACAATTATCTTGATAAATTAATGGTCGTATATTTGGATGATATTTTGATTTTTTCCAATGATTGGGAGTCTCATGTGAGGCAGGTCAGGATGGTGTTCCAGATCTTTCGTGATAATGCTTTAATTGTGAAGGGGTCTAAGTGCCTATTCGGAGTTCAGAAGGTCTCTTTTTTGGGTTTTGTTTTTTCTCCCTCGTCTATAGAAATGGATCCTGTTAATGTCCAAGCTATTCATGACTGGATCCAACCCACATCTGTGAAGGGTCTTCAAAAATTTTTGGGCTTTGCTAATTTCTATCTCCGTTTCATTGCCAACTTTTCCAGTGTGGTTAAGCCCCTTACTGATTTGACGAAGAAAGGCGCTGATGTGACGAATTGGTCCTCTGAAGCTGTTGAGGCCTTTCAAGAGCTTAAATGCTGATTTACTTCTGCCCCTGTGTTGCGTCAGCCGGATGTTTCTCTTCCTTTTCAGGTTGAGGTCGACGCTTCTGAGATTGGGGCAGGGGCCGTCTTGTCTCAGAGGGAGTCTGATGGTTTTTTGATGAAACCGTGTGCTTTTTTTTCCAGAAAGTTTTCGCCTGCGGAACGCAATTATGATGTCAGCAATCGGGAGTTGTTGGCTATGAAGTGGGCATTTGAGGAGTGGCGACATTGGCTTGAGGGAGCTAAACACCGTTTTGTGGTCCTGACCGATCATAAGAATCTGATTTACCTCGAGTCGGCCAAGTGGCTGAATCCAAGACAGGCTCGATGGTCCCTGTTTTTCTCCCGTTTTGATTTTGTGGTCTCGAATCTTCCAGGATCTAAGATTGTTAAGGCTGATGCCCTCTCTAGGAGTTTTTCGCCTGATTCTCCTGGAGTCCTGGAGCCGGTTGGCATTCTTAAGGAGGGGGTGATTCTTTCTGCTATCTCCCCTGATTTGCACCTGGTGCTTCAGGAATTTCAGGCTGATAGGCCTGACCGCTGTCCAGTGGGGAAGCTGTTTGTTCCTGATAGATGGACAAGTAAGGTAATTTCTGAGGTTCATTGTTCAGTGTTCATCCTGGGATTTTTGGTACCAGAGATTTGGTTGCTAGGTCCTTTTAGTGGCCTTCCTTGTCTCGCGATGTGCGTGCTTTTGTGCAGTCCTGTGGGACTTGCACCCGGGCCAAGCCTTGCTGTTCCCGCGCTAGTGGATTGCTTTTGCCTTTGCCGGTCCCTGAGAGGCTCTGGACGCATATTTCCATGGATTTTATTTCGGATCTTCCTGTTTCCCAGAAGATGTCTGTTATCTGGGTTGTTTGTGACCGGTTCTCTAAAATGGTCCATTTGGTACCTTTGCCTAAGTTGCCTTCCTCCTCAGATCTGGTTCCATTGTTTTTTCAGCATGTGGTTCGTTTGCATGGCATTCCGGAGAATATTGTGTCTGACAGAGGTTGTCAGTTTGTCTCTAGATTTTGGCGGGCCTTTTGTGCTAGGATGGGCATTGATTTGTCTTTTTCTTCAACGTTTCATCCTCAGACTAATGGCCAAACTGAGCGAACTAATCAGACCTTGGAGACCTATTTGAGATGCTTTGTGTCTGCTGATCAGGATGATTGGGTGTCTTTCTTGCTGTTGGCCGAGTTTGCCCTTAATAATCGGGCTAGTTCGGCTACTTTGGTTCCACTTTTCTTTTGTAATTTTGGTTTTCATCCTCGTTTTTCTTCTGGGCAGGTTGAGCCTTCTGATTGTCCTGGTGTTGATTCTGTGGTGGACAGGCTGCAGCAGATTTGGACTCATGTGGTGGACAATTTGACGTTGTCTCAGGAAAGGGCTCAACGTTTTACTAACCGCCATCGGCGTGTTGGTCCCCGGCTTCGTGTGGGGGATTTGGTTTGGTTGTCTTCTCGTCATGTTCCTATGAAGGTTTCTTCTCCTAAGTTTAAGCCTCGGTTTATTGGTCCTTATAAAATTTCTGAAATTATTAATCCGGTCTCTTTTCGTTTGGCTCTTCCAGCCTCTTTTGCCATTCATAATGTTTTCCATAGAGCTTTGTTGCAGAGATATGTGGTGCCCGTTGTTCCCTCAGTTGACCCTCCTGCCCCGGTGTTGGTTGAGGGAGAGTTGGAATATGAGGTTGAGAAGATTTTGGATTCTCGTTTTTCGAGGCGGAGGCTCCAGTATTTTGTCAAGTGGAAGGCTTATGGCCAGGAGGATAATTCTTGGGTTGTTGCCTTCGATGTCCATGCTACCGATTTGGTTCGTGCTTTTCAGTTGGCTCGTCCTGATCGGCCTGGGGGCTCTGGTGAGGGTTCGGTGACCCCTCCTCAAGGGGGGGGTACTGTTGTGAATTCCGTTCTTGGGCTCCCTCCGGTGGTTGTAAATGGCATTTTTGTGAATTCTGCCCTTGGGCTCCCTCTGGTGGTTTTGAGTGGAACTGCCGCTCCTTTGGTTTAGCTTTAGCAGCTGCTTTCACTAATTGTCTCTCCTGGCTCTGCTATTTAACCTGGCTCTAGTCTTCTGCCTATGCCACTTGTCAATGTTCTCTGGCTGGATTCACATCTCTGCTTGGATTCTCCTGGTTTCCTGACCAGTTCTGCAAAGATAAGTTCTGGCTTTGCTCATTTCAGTCCACATGTTGTGGACTTATTGTTCTGTGCATTCTATTTTTGTCCAGCTTGTCATTATGGATTTTTTCTGTTAGCTGGAAGCTCTGGGAAGCAGATTTACCCTCCACACCTTTAGTCAGGTGTGGAGATTTTGTAAGCTCTGCGTGGATTTTTGTAGTTTTTATACTGACCGCACAGTATCCTTTCCTGTCCTATCTATCAAGCTAGACTGGCCTCCTATGCTAAAATCTGATTTCATCTCTGCGTATGTTATTTTCCCCTCCTCTCACCGTCAATATTTGTGGGGGGCTATCTTTCCTTTGGGGATTTTCTCTGAGGCAAGATAGGTTTCCTGTTTCCTTCTTTAGGGGAAGTTAGATCTTAGGCTGTGCCGAGGGGTCTAGGGAGCGTCAGGTACCCACCACGGCTATTTCTAGTTGCGCTGCTAGGTTCAGGGTCTGTGGTCAGTACAGATACCACCTCCTTCAGAGCTTGTCTCATGTTGTTCCTAAACCACCAGATCATAACAGGAGGCCCCGGACCATGACGCCCATCGGACCAGACCACAGCGGGACCACCCCGGGTGAATATAATCTAACCTCTTTTTCCCATCTTTCAGGATACATCCGGGGCTTATCTACAGCATTACAGAATGCTGTAGATAAGCCCCTGATGCCGGTGGCCGCATGCTCATCTTTGATTTTTGAGGTGACAGGTTCCCTTTAATTGACCTTCCCCAATGTGGATTTCTCCTGGCCTTGGGTGCTCAAATGTTTGGACATCACTGCACTCCACCCCCTCATGACCCTCTTTAATGGTGCACGTTGAGAGGCCTGAAAAATTACTAGGGAACGTAAATAGTTCCTCAGAGTGGGCAGCGTAGGGGTCATATGTCTCCTGGGACTCTTGATGGTGGGAGGAAGATGGACCAGGTTGAAGATTCGGAGGCCCAGCCTCTTGGCTACTGAGACTGGACCATGTGGAAGACTTTATGGTGCTGCTTGTCAACACAATGTAGCCTTTGTCTGCCATCCGTATCTAGATAAAGATATGCTTTTTTAAAACCAATAGAAAATTTGCATTTTTTTTATATCACCTTGCTGACACACTGCAATAGCGGATTAATGAAAATTATTGCCACTGGCAAATTGTGAAGTTTGCTTATCCCTGCACGGATTGGGCCAGTCGCACAACTGCCAGAGAAAAATACACTATTTATTTAACAAATAAAATTTTGGGGGGATTTTTTAGATTGCTTTTATGATACAAGCCAACAGCAGACTCAGGCAAATTACTGCTAAATAGTGACGTGTCAGTAGCTCATCAGTTTTTGCAACAGTCGTACAACTGCTACATAAATATTAGAAACCTAAACAATAGGCGAGGAATATTATTTAGCAATTAGCTTTTAAAAAGGATGTTACCATATGCTGTTACTGAGGAATATTATATAGCTGTTAAAAAAAGATTTTGACACGCTGCTACGCAGGAATATTATATAGCTCCGAAATAATTGGTTTTGTATATGCTGGTACTACCTAATAATATTTGCCTCTTAAAAAAAGTTGATTTGTATATTATGGTAGTGGATGGAACACTGCCTATCTTTCCTTAATCCCACAGTCTGTTCCTAATCCTAAACTATACAACACAATATAATGGCATATAGAAGAGATCTGCAGCATGCACTTGCAATGATGATGTGAACTGATAACACACAGGTGCTTGCCTTTCACTCTCCCTTGTATTAAGTCTCTCCATACGCTATCTCCATCTAACAAAGTACTAGTCTTCACCCTCATGAGCTCTTAAAAGAGCTTTTTGAAATAAAAAAATCTCCCTATATGCTCCTTTCATTCTCCCTACGCTGACACTATGCTCTCCCTATGATGTTTCCTGCTGCAATGTGCGCAAGATGGCACCGGCAGAGATTAAATATCCCCTATGATGCTGTAAGGCCAGCCAATCACAGTAATGCCACACCAAAGCTGGCACCGGCATTACTGTGAATGGCAAGCCAGCACAGCATGTTCATTGGCCGCAAATAAAGCGCCAAACATGCTGGGCCAGTCAGTTGAATAGAGGCGAATACCAAATTGCTTACAGAGTAACAAATAGCCTGAATAGCGTACTATTCGTGCGAGTAACAAATAGTGCCGAATGTATTCGCTCATCACTTGTTGTCTACTTTAGAAAGCCAATTTTACATTTTTTTACCATATTCCAACATGCAGATTTAATAGAAGAAGACCTTCTTCTGGTACCTTTCGGACTTTCTCAGGCTCTCAAGCAAAGAACAAGGTAGGTGAATTGGCCGTTGGTCCAGTTAAGGATTTTTCTTCAAATAGGTAATCAAGGGGAAAAATATGGTGTTATTATTACAGAGGGATAACTTTCATGCTTTCATACAAGTTAGTAAATGAATTAGCACTGATATCTGTGGGCTAAGCGATCGTCCATTCAGTAGATAATATGTTGAACTTTAGGGATCAACCCCTTGTCTTGGGCATTAGGCCCATCACTGCAAGGCAATTAGTCATGCAAATAAATCATGTAGGAAAGTGCTTTCCACTGCACTGGTCTTTTCACTGTTTCCCTGCACATTCTCTTAATCTTGCAGAAAAACAGATGTTTCACTTGCAAAACCACCTGGACAATGCCAATAACATGTATTTGATCCTTTGCTTAGTCTTCTGTTTTGTTATTGTTTTTTCCTCCATCATGTCTACTGTTCTGCTCTTCATCATGTCCACTGTTTTGTCCTCCATCATGTCCATTGTATTGTCCTACATCAAGTCATTTGTTTTGTCCTCCATCATCTCCACTGCTTTGTCATCTACCATGTCCACTGATTTGCTCTCCGTCATTTCCACTGTTTCGCTCTCTATTACATCCACTGTTTTGTCCTCCACCATGTCCATTGTTTTGTCCTCCATAAAGCCTATTTTTTGTTCCTGTCATGCCCATTGTTTGGTCCTCCATCATGTACATTGTTTAGACTTCTGTTATTTCCATTGCTTTGCCCTCCATCATATCCATTGATTTGGCCTGTGTCATGTCCATTGTTTTACCCTCCATCATGTCCATTGTTTTGTCATTTGTCATATTGTTTTCTACAACGCCACTCTAGTATTAGCTATTGACTCGGTCGCTCTTCTCGGGCATTGCAGAGCGCAATGAATGCATAGACAACCCTTTCACAACAACCTCATAAAAAAAAATTGGCAAGTGTGCAGGTTTGTGCAGCAGCGCCGGAAGAAAATGCATTCACAGGAAGACATCAATGCATTCAAACAAGCAATTTTAACATTCACGTTGGCCCTCACCTCTGCTTAATATGACTACTTTGCCACAGAAGACTTTGCAGCACATTTAAAAAATAAGATTGACCCTAACAAGGCAAATCTTTACTGCCCATCCATCATAACCCCTATGAATAACAGGCCACTGCCCCTCCCCCATAACCTTCCTCCCCACCATCACTGAAGGAGAGCCACCTGCCGCACAAGCCTGATCTCACAATTAGAGGCTCAATTAAACACCAAGGTAGCTGCTTAGTCCAGTCCATGGCACAGTGGGTCCACGAGCCACGTGCGCCACTTGCTTGTAAAACACTCAATCTATACTTTTGGCAGGGGACAACTCATAAAGTCTTATGGTTTCCAGCACCTTCTATATGCTGATGATAGTCATATCTCCCACTCCGGCCCAGATGTCACCTCTCTGCTCTCCAGAATCCTAGAGTGTCTATCAGTCATGTCCTTCTTCTCATCACACTTCCTAAAGCTCAATGTGGAAAAAACTGAACTTATCATCTTTCCTCCATCTCACCTATCCCCTACTAGATCTATCACAATAAATGTGATCATGCTTTCCCATGTGCTGGAAGTCTGCTGCCTTGGACTAACCCTCGACTCTGCCCTGTCCTTCAAGCTGTGCATTTAAAGGGAAGGTGTCGCGTTTTAATATTGTAAAAAAAACAAAAACCTCTTTAATTCCTTATTTTTATAAGTTATTTTCAAGTGCATAGTATTTATTGTTTTTTTTTTATTCATTTTTTTTCTGCCACTGGGCGCCGCCATTTTCATTTGCAGGAGTGTAAGTGTAGCTGCACGACACTTACACTCTGCAAATACGGCAGCCCTGGACATAGACATCTGCAGTCGGCGTCCGACCCCATACCTATCATTATGCTGCTCCCTGCTGTGATGTGGCCACGCCCCCTGGGCTGTCTCCACATCACAGCAGAGGCAGGAGGTCGGCGCCATCTTTCTTCAGCCCACAGTGGAGTGTACCTGTGAGCTCCACTGTGACTGAGAGCTGCGCTGTTGGAGGGGCAGCTCCATCTGTCTCCCCTCACACTGTCAGCGGCCGTTCCCTGTCCTCTGCTGCCTGGTGTGTGGCTGTAATCGTTAGAGAGGGTGAAGGAGTGCTGCCGTCTGATGTTCTCTTATCAGGAGCTGCAGAGAGGTAACAGAGGGGGATGGGGAGGCTCTGTGCTGCTCCGACCTCTCACTGCAGCTCCTCACAGGACATCAGACCGTGCATCTATCATTATACTGTGCTGAGCCATGTATCTAATCCTCTCCTGTGTGATACTGTCTGCTGAGCCGTGTATCTAATCCTCTCCTGTGTAATACTGTCTGCTTGCCCCTGTATCTAATCCTCTCATGTGTGATACTATGCTGAGCCGTGTATCTAATCCTCTCCTGTGTGATACTGTCTGCTGGCCCCTGTATCTAATCCTCTCATGTGTGATACTATGCTGAGCCGTGTATCTAATCCTCTCCTGTGTGATAGTGTCTGCTGGACCGTGTATCTAATCCTATCCTGTATGATACTATGCTGAGCCGTGTATCTAATCCTCTCCTGTGTGATAGTGTCTGCTGGACCGTGTATCTAATCCTATCCTGTGCTGACCTGTGTATCTAATCCTGTGGAATACTGACTGCTGAGCCGTGTATCTAATCCTATCCTGTGTGATACTGTCTGGTGAGCCGTGTATCTAATCCTATCCTGTGTGATACTGACTGCTGAGCTGTGTATCTAATCCTCTCCTGTGTGATACTGACTGCTGAGCTGTGTATCTAATCCTCTCCTGTGTGATACTGTCTGGTGAGCTGTATCTAATCCTATCCTGTGTGATACTGACTGCTGAGCTGTGTATCTAATCCTCTCCTGTGTGATACTGTCTGGTGAGCCGTATATCTAATCCTCTCCTGTGTGATACTGTCTGCTGAGCCGTGTATCTAATCCTATCCTGTGTGATACTGTCTGCTGAGCTGTGTATCTAATCCTCCTGTGGAATACTGACTGCTGAGCCGTGTATCTAATCCTCTCCTGTGTGATACTGTCTGGTGAGCTGTGTATCTAATCCTCTCATGTGTGATGCTGACTGCTGAGCCGTGTATCTAATCCTATCCTGTGTGATACTGACTGCTGAGCCGTGTATCTAATCCTATCCTGTGTGATATTGTCTGCTGAGTCGTGTATCTAATCCTATCCTGTGTGATACTGACTGCTGAGCTGTGTATCTAATCCTCCTGTGGAATACTGACTGCTGAGCCGTGTATCTAATCCTCTCCTGTGTGATACTGTCTGGTGAGCTGTATATCTAATCCTCTCCTGTGTGATGCTGACTGCTGAGCCGTGTATCTAATCCTATCCTGTGTGATACTGACCGCTGAGCCGTGTATCTAATCCCCTCCTGTGTGATACTGTCTGGTGAGCTGTGTATCTAATCCTATCCTGTGTGATACTGACTGCTGAGCTGTGTATCTAATCCTCCTGTGGAATACTGACTGCTGAGCCGTGTATCTAATCCTCTCCTGTGTGATACTGTCTGGTGAGCTGTGTATCTAATCCTCCTGTGGAATACTGACTGCTGAGCCGTGTATCTAATCCTCTCCTGTGTGATACTGACTGCTGAGCTGTGTATCTAATCCTCCTGTGGAATTCTGACTGCTGAGCCGTGTATCTAATCCTATCCTGTGTGATACTGTCTGGTGAGCTGTATATCTAATCCTCTCCTGTGTGATGCTGACTGCTGAGCCGTGTATCTAATCCTATCCTGTGTGATACTGACTGCTGAGCCGTGTATCTAATCCCCTCCTGTGTGATACTGTCTGGTGAGCTGTGTATCTAATCCTATCCTGTGTGATACTGACTGCTGAGCCGTGTATCTAATCCTCTCCTGTGTAATACTGACTGCTGAGCCGTGTATCTAATCCTCTCCTGTGTAATACTGTCTGCTGAGCCGTGTATCTAATCATATCCTGTGCTGACCTGTGTATCTAATCCTCCTGTGGAATACTGATTGCTGAGCCTTGTATCTAATCCTATCCTGTGTGATACTGTCTGGTGAACCGTGTATCTAATCCTACCCTGTGCTGACCTGTGTATCTAAGGCTATGTGCACACGTCCGGATTTTTAGCATTTTTTTTTGCGGAATTTTGCCATAAAAACGCTATAAATCCGCTAAAAAAAACGCTAACATTATGCATCCTATCATTTAGAATGCATTCCGCATTTTTTGTGCAGATGTTAGGGTTTTTTCCGCAAAAAAAAAAACGCATACCGCAAAAAATCTGGACATGCTCTATCTTTTTGCGGATTTTTTGTGGATTTCCTATCAAAAAGTACATTCCGGAAAATAAAAAAACACAAAAAACGTGCAAATTCCACGAGAAATCCGTGCGAAAAAAGCACGCAGATTTCTGGCAGAATTCTCAGGATTATGTCAGGAAAAAATCCTGACGTGTGCACATACCCTAATCCTGTGAAATACTGACTGCTAAGCTGTGTATCTAATCCTCTCCTGTGTGATACTGTCTGGTGAACCGTGTATCTAATCCACTTCTATGCACTCCTCTCCCCCCTGCATATCTTTCCCCATTGCACACACAACTCAATGCGTGCGATAACAGGAGCTGCGGGCGTCATGCTGTATTATGGCATTATGTGTGATCTATATGACGGTATTATGTGATCTGTATGGTGGTATTATGCTTGATCAGTATTGTGAGAATTATATGGTGGTATTGTGTGTGATCTATATGGCGGTATTATGTGAGAACACTATGGCAGTATTATGTGTGATCTATATGGTGGTATGTGAGAACACTGGCGGTATTATGTGTGATATATATGGCAGTATTATGTGAGAACACTATGGCAGTATTATGTGTGATCTATATGGCGGTATGTGAGAACACTGGCGGTATTATGTGTGATCTATATGGTGGTATGTGAGAACACTGGCGGTATTATGTGTGATCTATATGGCGGTATTATGTGAGAACACTATGGCAGTATTATGTGTGATCTATATGGCGGTATTATGTGAGAACACTATGGCAGTATTATGTGTGATCTATATGGTGGTATGTGAGAACACTGGTGGTATTATGTGTGATGTATATGGCGGTATTATGTGAGAACACTATGGCAGTATTATGTGTGATCTATATGGTGGTATGTGAGAACACTTGTGGTATTATGTGTGATCTATATGGCGGTATGTGAGAACACTGGCGGTATTATGTGTGATCTATATGGCGGTATTATGTGAGAACACTATGGCAGTATTATGTGTGATCTATATGGCGGTATGTGAGAACACTGGCGGTATTATGTGTGATCTATATGTGATCCATGTGTATAAAAGACAGTGCTCTATGTACAATCCCTGGCTGCTCCGCACACTGAACAGGGGGCCCCTATAGACCAGCACACTGCTCTCCTGAAATACTCTGTGCTGCTGTCACCCTGCTCCCTCCACCACATATCTCCCAGAATCCTTGCTGCCTGCCATCCTCGGTGACTGTCTACTTGTCAGTATAAGGCTGCTTTCACACTAGCATCGGTACGGGCCCCTCGCAGTGTGTCGAGCCGACGCATGCTGTGAAAGAAATGTCCGACGTGGGCAGGGGAAGCAGTCTTACGACGCTTCCGCTGCCCCATTGTAAGGTCTGGGGAGGATGGGGCGGAGTTTCTGCCGTGCATGCGCGGTCGAAAATGGTGGACTCGACGCACAAACGTTACATGTAACTTTTCTTGTGGTGGCGGTCCACCAAAACATGACGCAACCGTCGCACGACAGTTACGACATGTCGCAATACGTCGCAATGCGTCGGTAATGTTAGTCTATGGGGAAAAAACGCATCCTGCAGACAACTTTGCAGGATGCGTTTTTTCTCCTGAATGACGCATTGCAACGTACAGCCAACAACGCCAGTGTGAAAGTAGCCTAAGGCTGCCTTCACACTATCAGTATTCGGTCAGTATTTTACCTCAGTATTTCTCAGCCAAAACCAGGAGTGGGTGATAAATGCAGAAGTGGTGCAAAGGTTTCTATTATACTTTTCCTCTAATTGTTCCACTCCTGGTTTTGGCTTACAAATACTGAGGTAAAATACTGACCAAATACTGATCGTGTGACAGCAGCCATACTCTGCAGTCACCAACAAAATGGCTGCTCACTGTGTTCCTGAATATCATCCTCTCTAATCCCTTAGCAAACACCCAGAAGGGGAGGAGACATCACACGTCAGCAGACTCCGCCCATAATTACTGCAGTGCTGTAATGTGAGCTAGTTGTACACTAGGTTTTTCTGAAATTTCAGCAGCTGCTCCCCCTAGTGTTGAAAAGTGGAAATTCCAAAACTTTTCAAATTATTTTTCATATTTTACTAAATTATAAACAAATGATAATATTTTTTAAGAAAATGTAATCATTAATTCTTTACATTTTTACAATTTCTGAAAAAAAATTTTCTTTGATGGCACCTTCCCTTTAAGCTCTCGCCACCTGCTGTCTCCCCAAACTCAAAAATATTTCCAGAATCCATCCTTTCCTCAACCCTGAATCTACTGAAATTTAAGTTCATACCCTCATCTCTCGCCTCGACTATTGCAATATCCCTCTCTGTGGCCTCCCTGCTATCACTCTCGCACCTCTGCATTCCATCCTCAACTCTGTTGCCTGACCAATCTGCCTTTCTCTTCCCTACTCCTCTCCTTCCCTCTCTGCAAATCCCTTCATTGGCTCTCAATTCCCCAACATATCAAGTTCAAATTACTAACATTGACCTAGAAAGCCATCCATAATCTGTCTCCTCCATATATCTCTGAACTAATCGCCCGATATCTTCTCCACCTCTAAAGACCTCCTTCTCTCTTTCACACTTATATGGTCCTCAGCCAATTACCTCCAAGGCTTCTGAATATCCCCCAACCTCTGGAATTCTGCTCCTCAACACTTCACACCTTTTCGAAACAGCCTACAGTCTGCAGTGACCCCGCTGTCACCTCACCACCATCAAAACTGCTGCAAACCCCTCAACCTACTGTCCGCTTCCCCATTATCTTGTACTTGTAGAATGTAAGCCCAAGACGGAAGGGTTCTCTCCTTTCTGTAGCAGTTTTTCATTGTTAGCCTGCTCTCTCTAATTTATATTTGTTTTTTATATGTAACCCCTTTTCATGTACAGCACCATATAATCAGTGGTGCTCTAAAACTAAGTAATAATAATAATAATAATAATAATAATAATGCCCATTGTTTTGTCCTCCATTATATCCATTGTTTTGGCATTCCAATGCTTACAATCATTTTTACTTCCAAAGTCCTCTTTTATATGAACCCTCATGACGCATCTTTCATTCGCTCCTATGAATGTCAGCATTTTCGTTAAATTTCCTTTAATCTCCTTGATCTATTTTTACAACATATTCAAGATAAGACCACAAACCTGTGACGCACATACATGTGCTGTAATACAAATGACCACAAGTTTCTATACTGAGGCAAGCAGAGAATAAAACAATAAACATCATAAATCAGTAAGCTCTCAATGGGCAAAGTTTAAACGTAACACGTGACACAGAGACACGGAAAGAACATTGAGGCTAATCCAAAGATAGTATACAAGAAGCTAATTATACTTAATATACAGACCAAGATCAAATACTAAGGCCGGGATCACACATGTGAGAAATACGCCCGAGTCTCGCATGGTAATCCCCGGCCCTGCACCCGACACTCAGGAGCGGAGCGTGCGGCTCCATGTATTGCTATGCGGCCCCCCGCTCTACTCCGGAGTGTAGGCGGCAGGACCGGGGATTACCATGAGAGACTCGGACGTATTTCTCGCATGTGTGATTCCGGCCTAAGACATACAAAATACAAGCAGTGAGCCACATTTTCATTGGGCATAAACAGTAGCCTCAATACCCTACATACTTATTTCTCAATATCTTACTAGTATCTGTATGATGTGGTTATAGAACATTTCGTATTTACAGTTGTGCTCAAAAGTTTACTTACCCCGGCAGAATTTTTGCTTTCTTGGCCTTTTTTTCCAGCGAATATGTATGATAACATCAAAACTTTTTCTCCACTCATGGCTAGTGTAATGCTCGCGCCCAGACTGGTTGACGTGCAGGGGTTTGGCTCCACTGGACCACAGACAAGACTTCCCTGGAAGGGGCGTAAACTAAGTAGCTTCCTAGGTGTTCGCTGGAGCCTCTGATGGTGAGGTCAGGCTTGTGCAGCAGGTAGCTACCAGGTACCACTCCATTGTGGAGTCTGACTGTGGATGCTGATCCCAGTGGAGGACAGGCCACAGGTAGGCAGGCACGACTGTGACACTGGCTGACGGACAGGTACGGCAGAGGCCCTGACGGGCAGACTGGCTTGACGGAGACACAGGCAGGTAGAGGGTCATGACTGGCACTTTGGCAGACAGGCAAGCACGGCTGGCACTCTGGCAGACAGGCGAGCACAGCAGAGACACTGGCAGGCACGGCAGAAACACAGGCAGGCAGGCGGGCACGACTGGCACACTGGCAGGTAAGACGGACAGGTACAGCAGAGGCCCAGACAGGCAGACAGGCAGGCACGGCAGAGACACAGGCAGGCGGGCACGACTGGCACACTGGCAGGTAAGACGGACAGGGGTGATACTCTGGTAGGAACTGATATGCAGGCGGGTGTATGGAGACAGGTAAGAGCCTGTTCAGACTGGAGGGTATATGGGAACAGGTAGGGACCTGTTCTGACTGGTGAATATAAAGAAACAGGTAGAGACCTGTACGGCAAGTTGCAGAGCAGAGGTGGAGCAAGAGCGGATACAAAGCTGAACCTCAGGAGGTGGGGTTAAGAGCAGGAGGCAGAGCCTGGAACAGAAACACAGGTAAGAGCAGAGAAGGAGAAGGCAGAGCTAAGAGCAGAGATGGAGAAGGCAGAGCTAAGGACGGAGCCGCTGGAGGCAGAACTAAGAGAGGATATGCTAGAGGCGGAGCCAAGAGCTGGAGATGCTGGAGGCAGAGCCAAGAGCGGAGATGCTGGAGGCAAAGCCAAGAGCAGAACCGCAAGAGGCAAAGCCAAAAGCCAGAAGGCAGAGAACCACAGGTAGTTGCGAGCAAAGCAGAGAAGCACAGAGCCACGGGTAGTGGGGAACAGAGCAGAGAGATGCAGAGCCACAGACAGTGGCGAACAGAGCAGAAGGATAATGCAGAGATACACACAGCAGAGTGGGAATGGCAACAAACAAAGCAGGAACAGGAACAAATATATACCAGAGTTCAGACATGAACGGACTTAGACCAGAGTACAGACAGAAACAGACACAGATACACGAACTAGACACAGATAGGCCTGCAAATTTCAGCCCTCAGAGACAGGAAACAAACACGACCTGGCAGCTCAGTAGCAACTGCTAACTGAGGGAAATAGTTTGCTCAGGCTTCCTCCAATGGGTGAGGATGCCTTAAGTATCAGAGGCCACTAGGTAATTGACCTGGGACACCTTAGGGAGGTGCACACATTCTCAATAAGAATCAGGATTTGCCAGCGTCACCCCCTATGCTCACAGCCAGGAAGTATACACAGAGCAAGCAGCCATTGAAGCACATGAGATAGAGCCGGCAGCAGACAGATCTCATAGCATGGCACAGGGTGAGTGAGTTGATGTATCAGGCAGGTGGGGGATGGAAGGCCATGCAGTGATAACGGCAGGGTTGTTACAGTTAGTGGTTGGGTGAAGCCATTTATTGTCCAACTACTGTGCTTTCTCTATTTCAAATTAGACAAAACCACAAATACACCAAATACTGCTTGCTTATACCCGTGCCATAATTAGCAATAAAGCCTAATAGTAGTTCATATCAGTGACCAGTGTTCTGTGGAAAAAACGTGGACCAAACCACTAACAGAGGAGAAGGGGCAACCACAGCCAATATATAGATATAAAAACCAGAAAAGGACACCAGAGAAGAAGTAGATATAAAATGCCTTTATTATGTATAGACGGCAAAAATATATGTATAAAATTATATAAAAGTAACAATGTGCGCACAACAGGACAGAAAAAATTTATATTTTATAAATATTCATTAATATATAAAAAAATGTATAAAAACAAGGAAGATGGAAAGGACTGACCCAAATAAGTTCGTATATTATAAAGTCGGTGTAACCCCTAAAAACATATGATGAAAAAAAATTTTCAATGATGGTGGGTAAAATAATAATGGTGGGTAAAAAAATAAAAAAATAAAAAAGCTGGAGCATAAATTACATTCCTGAGGTAATATGTGCAAATAAAAATCGTGTTAACTAAAGTGTGACGTGACGATACTTAATCAATGCCGCTCCATAAAAACAGAAAAAATAAATATATAATTGTATGTTATGGAGTTGTATTTATAAAAGTGCTATGTGACAAAAAAAATGTGCAAAATCAGCAATTAAGGGGATAAAGTTCACATCCAATAAGGATCTATAAAGTGCTATATATAGAGAGATGTGCAAAACCGCAAGGTGAACAGGATGCACCAAATGGCAGTGTACACAATCTAAGATAATCAGTCCAGCCACAATGTGTACACCGGTGTCAGTACAAAATTTACTGAAGCACCAAATGTGGCTGCAAACAAAGTTCCAGCGAAAAGAGCCCACCATATAGTGTGAAAATGCCAGGGAGAAACACACAATACCTCCAATCCAATAAGTAGGGTCAGCCGAGTCCATGTGTAGCGCACCCCGACGCGCGTTTCGGATTTTACTCCTTCGTCATTGGGTGGCTATTGAGGCGCGTAACCGCTTAATATATGTTCCATATATTCCATATATTTATCCCCTTAATTGCTGATTTTGCACATTTTTTTGTCACATAGCACTTTTATAAATACAACTCCATAACATACAATTATATATTTATTTATTTTTTCTGTTTTTATGGAGCGGCATTGATTAAGTATCGTCACGTCACACTTTAGTTAACACGATTTTTATTTGCACATATTACCTCAGGAATGTACTTTATGCTCCAGCTTTTTTATTTTTTTATTTTTTTACCCACCATTATTGTTGTATCCAAGAAAAATTTTTTTTCATCATATGTTTTTAGGGGTTACACCGACTTTATAATATACGAACTTATTTGGGTCAGTCCTTTCCATCTTCCTTGTTTTTATACATTTTTTTATATATTAATGAATATTTATAAAATATAAATTTTTTCTGTCCTGTTGTGCGCACATTGTTACTTATATAATTTTATACATGTATTTTTGCCGTCTATACATAATAAAGGCATTTTATATCTACTTCTTCTCTGGTGTCCTTTTCTGGTTTTTATATCTATATATTGGCTGTGGTTGCCCCTTTTTCTCTATTTCAATCATAATGACAACCCAAAACGTCCAAATGACCCTGATCAAAAGTTCACATAGCCTGGTGATTTTGGCCTGATAATATGCATAAAAGTTTACACAAATGGTTTGAATGGCTACTAAAAGTAACATCCTCACCTGTGACCTGTTTGCTTGTAATCAGTGTGTGTGCATAAAAGCTGGGTGAGTTTCTGGGATACAGACAGACTCTTGCATCTTTCATCCAGCCACTTACATTTCTGGATTGTGAGTAATGGGGAAAGCAAAAGAATTGTCAACGGATTTACGGGAAAAGGTAGTTGAACTGTATAAAACAGGAAAGGGATACAAAAAGATATCCAAGGAATTGATAATGCCAGTCAGCAGCATTTTAACTATTAATGACAAAAAAAAAATCGGGGGCTTTGTATAAACAAACCCACGGTCAGGTAGACCAACAAAAATTTAATCCACAACTGCCAGGAAAATTGTTTGGGATGCAAAGAAAAACCCACAAATAACATCAGCTGAAATACTGGACTCTTTGAAAACTGGGGGTGTGGCTGTTTCAAGATGCACAATAAGGAGGCACTTGTGAGCTACAAAGGCACAGGAAACTTGGTCAAACTTGAAGTAAAGATGAACGCAGCACAATGTCAGAAAATACTGGAGACAAATTTGCAATCATCAGCCCAGAAGCTGCGCATGGGACGTACTTGGATGTTCCAACATGCCAACAATCCAAAACACAAGGCCAAGATGACCTGTCATTGGCTACAGCAGAACAAAGTGAAGCTTCTGGAGTGGCCATCTCAGTCTCCTGACTTTAATATCATTGAGCCACTCTGGGGAGATCTCAAGCGCACAGTTCATGCTAGACAGCCCAGGAATTTACAGGAACTTGGAGGCTTTTGCCAAGAAGAGTGGGCAGTTTACCATCTGAGAAAATAAAGAACCTCACCCACAACTACCACAAAAAACTTCAAGCTCTCATTGATGTTAGAGGGGGTAATACACAGTAATAAGAAATAAGGTATGTGAACTTTTGATAAGGGTCATTTGGATGTTTTAGGCTGTCATTACGATTTAAAAAGATAAAACACAGTAGTTTGACAATAAATAGCTTCACTCAACCACTACCAATGAGTGGAGAAAAAGTTTTTGTGTTATCATTAATATTCTCAGAAAAAAGGCCAAGCAAGCAGAAAATTCTGCCAGGGCAGGGTCAGACTGGCCCACCGGGGAACAGGAGGATTCTCCAGTGGGCTCAGGCACTTACACCTGCTGGCATACAGGGCGACAGATTGCTGCGGAGAATGTGGGGAGAGGTGAGTGGTGCTGTGTGTCTGTCCGTCTGCGTGCATGTGTTTGTATGTGATGCAGTTTTGTGTGTGTGAGTGAGAGTGGTGCGGTGCTGTGCGTGTATTGTAGAAAGCAATGATGTGGGTGATAGGGAGAGCAGTGATGGGGTGTTGGGGGAGAAGACAATATTGGTGGTGGTGGAAAGGAAAATGGGGGGTGGGGAGGAGGCAATGATGGAAATGTTGGAATGGGCAATGATGGGGATGGTGGGGGAGAAGACTGATGGAGGAGATGGAGAGGGCAATGATGGGAGAGATGGGGGAAAAAGCAATGATAGAGATGGTGGAAAGGGCAATTATGGGAGTGGTGGGGAGAAGGCAATGATGGTTGTGGTGGAAAGGACAGTGATGGTAGTAGTGGAAAGGACAATGATGATGGTGGTGGATGAGGAGGTAATGATGAAGGTGGTGGAATAGGCAATGATGGGGGTGGTGGCAAGGGTTACGATAGGGGTGGTGGGTTAGAAGGCAATGATGGAGGTGGTGATGAGGACAGTGATGGGGTGGAGGTGGAGAACAAAGGTGGAGGTGGAGGGGGGTGCATTATACCCTATGAGGGGGCTGCATTATGCTATATAAGCGAGCTGAATTATACCCTATGAGGAGGGCTGCATTATACCCTATGAGGGGGGCAGCATTATACCGAATGAGGGGTGCTGTATTATAATATATGAGGGGGCTGCATTATACATTATAACAGGGCTACAATATATTCTGGGGGCTACATTATACTATATGAGAGGGCTGCATTATGCCCTATAAGGGGGTTACAGTATATTCTATAGGGGACTGCATTATACCTGATTAGGGGGTTGCATTATACTCTGAGGAGGCTACATTATATTCTGTGGAGGGGCTGCATTATACTATATTAGGGGGCTGCGTTATACCTTATGAGGGGGCTACATTATATTCTATGGGGGTGCTGAATTATACCTTATGAGGAGGTTGCTGTATATTTTGTGGGAGCTGCATTATATTATTTGAGGGAGGCTACATTATATTCTATGAAGGAGGCTACATTATATTCTATGAGGGAGGTTTCATTATATTCTATGAGGGGGGCTACTTTATATTCTATGAGGGGGCTACTTTATATTTTATGAGGGGGCTACCCCAACCCCTGCTACATAATTAAGACATGTACTGTTATGAAAGGTAATTCAGTACCACAATGGACATAGAGGTCAGCGCACATACAGTGACCTGGCAATAACCCAAAAAACAAGAACGAGCTCTGAGACGTGGGAACTCTGTTGACCGCAATCCCTAATTCTCTCCAACCACACTAAAGGCAGCCGTGGATTGCGCCTAACGCTCCCTATGCAACTCGGCACGGCCTGAGAAACTAGCGAGCCTGAAGATAGAAAATAAGCCTACCTTGCCTCAGAGAAATACCCCAAAGGAACAGGCAGCCCCCACATATAATGACTGTGAGTTAAGATGAAAAGACAAACGTAGAGATGAAATAGATTTAGCAAAGTGAGGCCCAACTTTCTGAACAGAGCGAGGATAGGAAAGGTAACTTTGCGGTCAACACAAAACCCTACAAAAACCACGCAAAAGACCCTCCGTACCGAACTAACGGCACGGAGGTACACCCTCTGCGTCCCAGAGCTTCCAGCAAGCAGAAAAAAACAAATTGACAAGCTGGACAGAAAAAAACAGCAAACAAATAGCAAAGAGTAACTTAGCTATGCAGAGCAGCAGGCCACAGGAACGATCCAGGAGGAAACAGGTCCAATACTAGAACATTGACTGGAGGCCAGGATCAAAGCACTAGGTGGAGTTAAATAGAGCAGCACCTAATGACTTCACCACATCACCTGAGGAAGGAAACTCAGAAGCCGCAGTACCACTTTCCTCCACCAACGGAAGCTCACAGAGAGAACCAGCCGAAGTACCACTTGTGACCACAGGAGGGAGCTCTGCCACAGAATTCACAACAGTACCCCCCCCTTGAGGAGGGGTCACCGAACCCTCATCAGAGCTCCCAGGACGACCAGGTTGAGCCATATGAAAGGCACGAACAAGATCGGGAGCATGGACATCAGAGGCAAAGACCCAGGAATTATCTTCCTGAGCATAACCCTTCCACTTAACCAGATACTGGAGTTTCCGCCTTGAAACACGAGAATCCAAAATCTTCTCCACAATATACTCCAACTCCCCCTCCACCAAAACCGGGGCAGGAGGATCAACAGATGGAACCATAGGTGCCACGTATCTCCGCAACAATGACCTATGGAATACGTTATGTATGGAAAAAGAATCTGGAAGGGTCAGACGAAAAGACACAGGATTAAGAACCTCAGAAATCCTATACGGATCAATAAAACGAGGTTTAAACTTAGGAGAGGAAACCTTCAAAGGAATATGACGAGAAGATAACCAAACCAAGTCCCCAACCCGAAGTCGGGGACCCACACAGCGTCTGCGATTAGCGAAATGTTGAGCCTTCTCCTGGGACAAAGTCAAATTGTCCACTACATGAGTCCAAATCTGCTGCAACCTGTCCACCACAGTATACACAAAAGGACAGTCCGAAGACTCAACCTGCCCTGAAGAGAAACGAGGATGGAACCCAGAGTTGCAGAAAAACGGTGAAACCAAGGTAGCCGAGCTGGCCCGATTATTAAGGGCGAACTCAGCCAAAGGCAAAAAGGACACCCAGTCATCCTGATCAGCAGAAACAAAGCATCTCAGATATGTTTCCAAGGTCTGATTGGTTCGTTCGGTCTGGCCATTAGTCTGAGGATGGAAAGCCGAGGAAAAAGACAAGTCAATGCCCATCCTACCACAAAAGGCTCGACAAAACCTCGAAACAAACTGGGAACCTCTGTGAGAAACGATATTCTCTGGAATGCCATGTAAACGAACCATATGCTGGAAAAACAATGGCACCAAATCAGAGGAGGAAGGCAATTTAGACAAGGGTACCAAATGGACCATCTTAGAGAAGCGATCACAGACCACCCAAATGACTGACATCTTTTGAGAGACGGGAAGATCTGAAATAAAATCCATAGAGATATGTGTCCAAGGCCTCTTCGGGACCGGCAAGGGCAAAAGCAACCCACTGGCACGAGAACAGCAGGGCTTAGCCCGAGCACAAATCCCACAGGACTGCACAAAAGTACGCACATCCCGCGACAGAGATGGCCACCAAAAGGATCTAGCCACTAACTCTCTGGTACCAAAGATTCCAGGATGACCAGCCAACACCGAACAATGAACCTCAGAGATAACTTTATTCGTCCACCTATCAGGAACAAACAGTTTCTCCGCTGGGCAACGATCAGGTTTATTAGCCTGAAATTTTTGCAGCACCCGCCGCTAGTGTTGAGCATTCCGATACCGCAAGTATCGGGTATCGGCCGATACTTGCGGTATCGGAATTCCGATACCGAGATCCGATATTTTTGTGATATCGGGTATCGGTATCGGAAGTGTAAAATAAAGAATTAAAATAAAAAATATTGTTATATTCACCTCTCCGGCGGCCCCTGGACATCAGCGGGAGGATCCGGCGTCCGGCACGGCTTCTTTCTTCAAAATGCGCGCCTTTAGGACCTGTGGTATGACGTCCCGGCTTCTGATTGGTCGCGTGCCGCCCATGTGACCGCCACGCGACCAATCAGAAGCCGCGACGTCATTCCTCAGCTAAGGTCCTAGAATGAGCGCCTTCTAGGACCTGAGGAATGACGTCGCGGCTTCTGATTGGTCGCGTGGCGGTCACATGGGCGGCACGCGACCAATCAGAAGCCGGGACGTCATTCCACAGGTCCTAAAGGCGCGCATTTTGAAGAAAGAAGCCGTGCCGGACGCCGGATCCTCCCGCTGATGTCCAGGGGCCGCCGGAGAGGTGAATATAACAATATTTTTTATTTTAATTCTTTATTTTACACTTTAATATGGATCCCAGGGCCTGAAGGAGAGTTTCCTCTCCTTCAGACCCTGGGATCCATGAGGATACATTCCGATACTTGATGTCCCATTGACTTGTATTGGTATCGGATATCGGTATCGGCGATATCCGATATTTTTCGGGTATCGGCCGATACTATCCGATACCGATACTTTCAAGTATCGGACGGTATCGCTCAACACTACCCGCCGCAAATCAGGGGAGATGGCAGACACAATTACTCTTTCTTTGAGGATACCCGCCGGCTCAGATACACCCGGAGAGTCGGGCCCAAATATTCCTAGACAGAGCATCCGCCTTCACATTTTTAGAGCCCGGAAGGTATGAAATCACAAAGTCAAAACGGGCAAAAAACAACGACCAACGATCTTGTCTAGGATTCAACCGCTTGGCGGACTCGAGATAAGTCAAGTTCTTATGATCAGTCAAGACCACCACGCGATGCTTAGCTCCTTCAAGCCAATGACGCCACTCCTCGAATGCCCACTTCATGGTCAGCAACTCTCGATTGCCCACATCATAATTTCGCTCAGCAGGCGAAAACTTCCTGGAAAAGAAGGCGCATGGTTTCATCACCGAGCAATCAGAACTTCTCTGCGACAAAACAGCCCCTGCTCCAATCTCAGAAGCATCAACCTCGACCTGGAACGGAAGCGAAACATCTGGTTGACACAACACAGGGGCAGAAGAAAAACGACGCTTCAACTCTTGAAAAGCTTCCACCGCAGCAGAAGACCAATTGACCACATCAGCACCTTTCTTGGTCAAATCGGTCAATGGTTTAGCAATACTAGAAAAATTGCAGATGAAGCGACGATAAAAATTAGCAAAGCCTAGGAACTTTTGCAGACTTTTCAGAGATGTCGGCTGAGTCCAATTATGGATGGCTTGGACCTTAACAGGGTCCATCTCGATAGTAGAAGGGGAAAAGATGAACCCCAAAAATTAAACCTTCTGAACACCAAAGAGACACTTTGATCCCTTCACAAACAAAGAATTAGCACGCAGGACCTGAAACACCGTTCTGACCTGCTTCACATGAGACTCCCAATCATCCGAGAAGATCAAAATGTCATCTAAGTACACAATCAGGAATTTATCCAGGTACTCTCGGAAGATGTCATGCATAAAGGACTGAAACACTGATGGAGCATTGGCAAGTCCGAACGGCATTACTAGATACTCAAAATGGCCCTCGGGCGTATTAAATGCAGTTTTCCACTCATCGCCTCGCTTAATACGCACAAGATTATACGCACCACGAAGATCTATCTTGGTGAACCAACTAGCCCCCTTAATCCGAGCAAACAAATCAGATAACAATGGCAAGGGGTACTGAAATTTAACCGTGATCTTATTTAGAAGGCGATAATCTATACAAGGTCTCAGTGAACCATCCTTCTTGGCTACAAAAAAGAACCCTGCTCCTAATGGCGACGATGACGGGCGAATATGCCCCTTCTCTAAAGACTCCTTCACATAACTCCGCATAGCGGCGTGCTCAGGCACAGATAAATTAAACAGTAGACCTTTTGGGAATTTACTACCAGGAATCAAATCGATAGCACAATCACAATCCCTATGCGGAGGTAGGGTATCGGACTTGGGCTCATCAAATACATCCCGGTAATCAGACAAGAACTCAGGAACCTCAGAAGGGGTGGATGACGAAATAGTCAGAAATGGGACATCACCATGTACCCCCTGACAACCCCAGCTGGACACAGACATGGATTTCCAATCTAATACTGGATTATGGACTTGTAGCCATGGCAACCCCAACACGACCACATCATGCAGATTATGCAACACCAGAAAGCGAATAACCTCCTGATGTCCAGGAGCCATGCACATGGTCAGCTGGGTCCAGTACTGAGGCTTATTCTTGGCCAAAGGCGTAGCATCAATTCCTCTCAATGGAATAGGACACTGCAAGGGCTCCAAGAAAAACCCACAACGCCTAGCATACTCCAAGTCCATCAAATTCAGAGCAGCGCCTGAGTCCACAAATGCCATGACAGTATATGATGACAAAGAGCAGATCAAGGTAACAGAAGAAATTTTGACTGTACCGTACCAATGGTGGCAGACCTAGCGAACCGCTTAGTGCGCTTAGGACAATCAGAGATAGCATGAGTGGAATCACCACAGTAGAAACACAGCCCATTCAGACGTCTGTGTTCTTGCTGTTCAACTCTGGTCAAAGTCCTATCGCACTGCATAGGCTCAGGTTTAAGCTCAGGTAATACCGCCAAATGGTGCACAGATTTACGCTCGCGCAAGCGTCGACCAATCTGAATGGCCAAAGACATAGACTCATTCAGACCAGCAGGCATAGGAAATCCCACCATGACATCCTTAAGGGCTTCAGAGAGACCCTTTCTGAAATGATGCGGTGGTGGGGGTGGTGGGGGAGATAGCAATGATGGAGGTGGTGGCAAGGGTTACGATAGGGGTGGTGGGTTAGAAGGCAATGATGGAGGTGGTGATGAGGACAGTGATGGGGTGGAGGTGGAGAACAAAGGTGGAGGTGGAGGGGGGTGCATTATACCCTATGAGGGGGCTGCATTATGCTATATAAGCGAGCTGAATTATACCCTATGAGGAGGGCTGCATTATACCCTATGAGGGGGGCAGCATTATACCGAATGAGGGGTGCTGTATTATAATATATGAGGGGGCTGCATTATACATTATAACAGGGCTACAATATATTCTGGGGGCTACATTATACTATATGAGAGGGCTGCATTATGCCCTATAAGGGGGTTACAGTATATTCTATAGGGGACTGCATTATACCTGATTAGGGGGTTGCATTATACTCTGAGGAGGCTACATTATATTCTGTGGAGGGGCTGCATTATACTATATTAGGGGGCTGCGTTATACCTTATGAGGGGGCTACATTATATTCTATGGGGGTGCTGAATTATACCTTATGAGGAGGTTGCTGTATATTTTGTGGGAGCTGCATTATATTATTTGAGGGAGGCTACATTATATTCTATGAAGGAGGCTACATTATATTCTATGAGGGAGGTTTCATTATATTCTATGAGGGGGGCTACTTTATATTCTATGAGGGGGCTACTTTATATTTTATGAGGGGGCTACCCCAACCCCTGCTACATAATTAAGACATGTACTGTTATGAAAGGTAATTCAGTACCACAATGGACATAGAGGTCAGCGCACATACAGTGACCTGGCAATAACCCAAAAAACAAGAACGAGCTCTGAGACGTGGGAACTCTGTTGACCGCAATCCCTAATCCTCTCCAACCACACTAAAGGCAGCCGTGGATTGCGCCTAACGCTCCCTATGCAACTCGGCACGGCCTGAGAAACTAGCGAGCCTGAAGATAGAAAATAAGCCTACCTTGCCTCAGAGAAATACCCCAAAGGAAAAGGCAGCCCCCACATATAATGACTGTGAGTTAAGATGAAAAGACAAACGTAGAGATGAAATAGATTTAGCAAAGTGAGGCCCAACTTTCTGAACAGAGCGAGGATAGGAAAGGTAACTTTGCGGTCAACACAAAACCCTACAAAAACCACGCAAAGGGGGCAAAAAGACCCTCCGTACCGAACTAACGGCACGGAGGTACACCCTCTGCGTCCCAGAGCTTCCAGCAAGCAGAAAAAAACAAATTGACAAGCTGGACAGAAAAAAACAGCAAACAAATAGCAAAGAGTAACTTAGCTATGCAGAGCAGCAGGCCACAGGAACGATCCAGGAGGAAACAGGTCCAATACTAGAACATTGACTGGAGGCCAGGATCAAAGCACTAGGTGGAGTTAAATAGAGCAGCACCTAACGACTTCACCACATCACCTGAGGAAGGAAACTCAGAAGCCTGCAGTACCACTTTCCTCCACCAACGGAAGCTCACAGAGAGAACCAGCCGAAGTACCACTTGTGACCACAGGAGGGAGCTCTGCCACAGAATTCACAACAATGTACTACCTTATATTATACTCTGATATTACCATGTTCTACCACACAATTGGTGGTCTTGTATTTATTTCTATGTAGCTACATAGTGGGCCCCAAGAATAATTTTCTCTTGTGGGCCCAAGGTGCTCCAGTCCAACGCTATGCCGGGGTATGTAAACTTTTGAGCACAACTCTACAGATAAGCGAGCACTAAAATGATTGGATGCTCATTAATAAAGCATAGCAATTCCAAATGCTCGGATGCTCATTTTGAGTAATGAGTATAACGGGAGTGAATGGAAAATATTCAAGCATTTTACTGGCAGTCACTACGAGTGGGTCTGGGGGCAGTGAAAATGTTGACATGGATGGAAAAGTGCTGAATGGAAGCACAGCATGGGGAAAACTCATTGAAGGCTCTTTGCACCAGCCAAATTCAGTTCTTCCTCCTCCTCAGCCTTCAAGTACTCATTGTTACCCAATTCACGCTGAGCAGATGAGATGACGTAGGGCTGGGTAGTATCTTCCTGTTTCATATCTTCCTCTATCTTTGACTAGTCCGCATGCAAAGCTTCATGTTTAATTGTCAGCAGCGACTGTTTAAGTATGCACCGAAGCATGATTGTTGTGATGATGAAGGTGATGTTGAACTGCACAAATGCCAAACATCCATATCCAATCTTCAGTTGTTATGAGTGGAGGCTGACCAGAATACCAATGGTGGGTTGGAGCTGGTATTACACAACTGGTCTTTGCTGCTCACAAAGTAATGCCAGCATGTGCAGTGTGAATATCCAGCTCGTGTTGATGTCGCACACCTTTCGGTGAGTTGGTACTTGCATGCGCTGCTTCAGCACTGTCAGAGCGGTGGCAGCTGTATGTGACTTGCAGAAATGAACATTGATGTGGCATACCTTTGTGGTATCCCACAAAGTGGCCATTTCTATGGGATACCGGATATATAGTGTGTTTTCATATAAATGCTGTGAATTTTTGTGTGGACTGTGCATTTTAAATACATTATGAGACCTGCTGAGATAGCATGTCAGGGATGGAGGATGAGGAGGAGGTGGAGCAGGAACCGGTGTAAGAAATGGAGGAAACATTGATAGAAGTAGGGCCATCAATCCTCGGCATCGGTAGCACATTTGCTGTTCCAGGGTAGGACTCGGCCCTGGCATCTACAAAGTTCACTCAGTCAGTGAAATGTAGTTTCCCAGGCCACAAGCGCTTGTCCACATGTCCGTCATTAAGTGGACAATCCCAGTATCCATGTTGGTTAGGACATGGGTGATGTTTCTGGACACGTGCTGGTACAAGGCGGGGACTCCACACCAGGAGCAATAGTGGCGACTGGGGATTGAGTACCGAGGGACTAAATTTGTCCACCTGTAGCAGGTAGTGTTGAGCATTCCGATACCGCAAGTATCGGGTATCGGCCGATACTTGCGGTATCGGAATTCCGATACCGAGATCCGATATTTTTGTGATATCGGGTATCGGTATCGGAAGTGTAAAATAAAGAATTAAAATAAAAAATATTGTTATATTCACCTCTCCGGCGGCCCCTGGACATCTGCGCGAGGAACCGGCGTCCGGCACGGCTTCTTTCTTCAAAATGCGCGCCTTTAGGACCTGTGGTATGACGTCCCGGCTTCTGATTGGTCGCGTGCCGCCCATGTGACCGCCACGCGACCAATCAGAAGCCGCGACGTCATTCCTCAGCTAAAGTCCTAGAATGAGCGCCTTTTAGGACCTGAGGAATGACGGCTTCTGATTGGTCGCGTGGCGGTCACATGGGCGGCACGCGACCAATCAGAAGCCGGGATGTCATTCCACAGGTCCTAAAGGCGCGCATTTTGAAGAAAGAAGCCGTGCCGGACGCCGGATCCTCCCGCTGATGTCCAGGGGCCGCCGGAGAGGTGAATATAACAATATTTTTTATTTTAATTCTTTATTTTACACTTTAATATGGATCCCAGGGCCTGAAGGAGAGTTTCCTCTCCTTCAGACCCTGGGATCCATGAGGATACATTCCGATACTTGATGTCCCATTGACTTGTATTGGTATCGGATATCGGTATCGGCGATATCCGATATTTTTCGGGTATCGGCCGATACTATCCGATACCGATACTTTCAAGTATCGGACGGTATCGCTCAACACTAGTAGCAGGCCAATTTTGCTTTTTATTTCAAACAAATTAAATTGCCCAAAAATCAAGTTCTACAGTATATATGACAATATTAATTTGTTGAGCAACCACATTTCAATACCTTTAGCAGGACAATTTTGGTTTTTATTTCAAACCAACGCAACTTGACACAAACCAAGTTCTACAGTATATATGATAATAGTCAAATTTTGAACAGCTAAATTTGTACACCTGTAGTGGGCCAATTTTAGTTTTTATTTCAAACCAACAAAATTTCACACAAAGCCTGTTCTACAGTATATATGATAATAGTCAATTTTTTGACCAAAAATATTTTGTGAACTGTACCAGGCCAAGCAGTTTTTAAAAATTTGAACGCACTGTAATTTACACAAAGCATGTTAAACTGTATGTATGACTAACTGAAGGAGATGCCGATACAGTTGACCGCATTGATGAGTGTGGGAGCATTTCACTCCCTCTCCCATCATCCCCCTCTCAGCGTCTGATGTTCCTGATGCAGACACTGACAGTGGACGTGATGACATCACTACTCGGTGCCCGCTGTCAGGAGATGTGCGGGTGCTCAGAGCAGCAGAGGAACCAGGAGGAAAGGTGAATATTTATTTTTTATGGGGTGCATTATACTATATAGGTTATGCCTATGGGGGCTGCATTATACTATATAGGATTTGCCTATGAGGCCTACATTATACTATAGAGACTGCCTATGGGGGGTGCATTATTCTAAATATCGAGTCTGCTTATGGGGGGTGCATTAAACTATAGAGTCTGCCCATGGAGGGGTGAATTATAGGGTTGAGCGAAACGGGTCGTTCATTTTCAAAAGTCTCCGACTTTTGGCAAAGTCGGGTTTCATGAAACCCGATCCGACCCCTGTGCGGGGTCGGCCATGCGGTACGCGACTTTCGCGCCAAAGTCGCATTTCAATGACGCGAAAAGCGCCATTTCTCAGCCAATGAAGGTAAACGCAGAGTGTGGGCAGCGTGATGACATAGGTCCTGGTCCCCACCATCTTAGAGAAGGGCATTGCAGTGATTGGCTTGCTGTCTGCGGCATCACAGGGGCTATAAAGGGGCGTTCCCGCCGACCGCCATCTTACTGCTGCTGATCTGAGCTTAGGGAGAGGTTGCTGCCGCTTCTTCAGAAGCAGGGATAGCGTTAGGCAGGGTCCATTAACCACCAAACCGCTTGTGCTGTAGCGATTTGCACTGTCCAACACCACCTTCGGTGTGCAGGGACAGTGGAAGCTACATTTTTGTTTTTTTTTTCCCTCAGCGCTGTAGCTCATTGGGCTGCCCTAGAAGGCTCCCTGATAGCTGCATTGCTGTGTGTACGCCGCTGTGCAAACCAACTGCTTTTTTCAAAGCACAAATCCTCTTGTTCCTTCCTTTCTGCACAGCTATCTTGTTTGTTTGTCCACACTTTTTATTTAATTTGTGCATCAGTCCACTCCTTATTGCTGCCTGCCATACCTGGCTGAGATTACTGCAGGGAGATAGTAATTGAAGGACAGTTCCTTTTCCTTTTTTTTTTGTGTGGGAGATTAAGATTGGCATTTCTGCTAGAGTGCCATCCCTGTCTGTGCCATCTCTCACTCAGTGGGCCATAGAAAGCCTATTTATTTTTTTTGCTTGATTTGGGTTCTAAAATCTACCTGAAAAAATCACTACATCAATCAGTGGGAGAAAAATATTGGCCTCAGGGCTTGTGTGCCACTCCTGACTCCTGTGTGTGCCATCTCTCAGTCAGTGGGCCATAGAAAGCCTATTTTTTTTTTTTGCTTTATTTGGGTTCTAAATTCTACCTGAAAAAATCAATAAATCAATCAGTGGGAGATTAATATTGGCCTTTGGGCTTGTGTGCCAGTCCTAGGCGTGCCATCTCTCTCACAAATAGTGGGCCATAGAAAGCCTATTTATTTTTTTTGCTTGATTTGGGTTCTAAAATCTACCTGAAAAAATCACTACATCAATCAGTGGGAGAAAAATATTGGCCTCAGGGCTTGTGTGCCACTCCTGACTCCTGTGTGTGCCATCTCTCAGTCAGTGGGCCATAGAAAGCCTATTTTTTTTTTTTTGCTTTATTTGGGTTCTAAATTCTACCTGAAAAAATCAATAAATCAATCAGTGGGAGATTAATATTGGCCTTTGGGCTTGTGTGCCAGTCCTAGGCGTGCCATCTCTCTCACAAATAGTGGGCCATAGAAAGCCTATTTATTTATTTTTTTTTTGTTTTATAAATTCTCCCTGAAAAAAAAAGGGAGATTAATATTGGCCTTTGGGCTTGTGTGCCAGTCCTAAGCGTGCCATCTCTCTCTCTCAGATAGTGGGCCATAGAAAGCCTATTTATTATTTTTTTTATTGGGTTTATAAATTTTCCCTGAAAAAAAAAAAAAAAAAGTGGGAGATTAATATTGGCCTCTGGGCTTGTGTGCCAGTCCTGAGCGTGCCATCTCTCTCACAAATAGTGGGCCATAGAAAGCCTATTTTTTTTTGGTTTTATAAATTCTCCCTGAAAAAAAAAAGGGAGATTAATATTGGCCTTTGGGCTTGTGTGACAGTCCTAAGCGTGCCATCTCTCTCTCTCAGATAGTGGGCCATAGAAAGCCTATTTATAATTTTTTTTATTGGGTTTATAAATTTTCCCTGAAAAAAAAAAAAAAAAGTGGGAGATTAATATTGGCCTCTGGGCTTGTGTGCCACTCCTGACTCCTGTGTGTGCCATCTCTCAGTCAGTGGGCCATAGAAAGCCTATTTTTTGTTTTATTTGTTTTCTAAATTCTCCCTGAAAAAATCATTTTATTTTATTTGGTTTCTAAATTCTTCCTAAAAAAATCATTTTATTCTATTATTTTTTTTTTCTAAAGTCTCCCTGAAAAAAAAAAAAAAATCAGTGGGAGATTAATATTGCCCTTTCTGCTTGTGTGCCAGTCTTGACTCCTGGGTGTGCCATCTCTCTCTCTCTCTCCAATTGTGGGCCATAGAAAGCCTATTATTTTTTTAGCTTGATTTGGGTTCCAAAATCTACCTGAAAAAATCACTACATCAATCATTGGGAGAACAATATTGGCCTCTGGGCTTGTGTGCCACTCCTGACTCCTGTGTGCGTCATCTCTCACTCAGTGGGCCATAGAAAGCCTATTTTTTGTTTTATTTGTTTTCTAAATTCTCCCTGAAAAAATCATTTTATTTTATTTGGTTTCTAAATTCTTCCTGAAAAAATCATTTTATTCTATTTTTTTTTTCTAAAGTCTCCCTGAAAACAAACAAAATAATCAGTGGGAGATTAATATTGCCCTTTCTGCTTGTGTGCCAGTCTTGACTCCTGGGTGTGCCATCTCTCTCTCTCTCTCCAATTGTGGGCCATAGAAAGCCTATTATTTTTTTTGCTTGATTTGGGTTCCAAAATCTACCTGAAAAAATCACTACATCAATCATTGGGAGAAAAATATTGGCCTCTGGGCTTGTGTGCCACTCCTGACTCCTGTGTGTGGCATCTCTCACTCAGTGGGCCATAGAAAGCCTTTTTTTTTTTATTTGGTTTCTAAATTGTCATTGGAAAAATCATTTTATGTTATTTGGTTTCTAAATTCTTCCTGAAAAAATCATTTTATTTTATTTTGTTTCTAAAGTCTCCCTGAAAAAAAATAAATAAATAAAAAAAAACAGTGGGAGATTAATATTAACATTTGTGCTTCAGTGACAGTCCTGCGTGTGTGGCATCTCTCTCATTTGGTGCCACAGAGTGTGTAACATTGTGCCTGATTTTCGTTGTGGTCTCACCCACCTGTAAAGGGGTAGCTAAATCATACTGAAGTTATAGCTCACCGTGTAAGTTGTGTGACAGCAACAAATGCCGTTAGTTTGGTTACGTTTTTAAAACAATGAGGAAGTCTGGTGGAAGAGGTCGTGGCCGGGGTCGTTCATTGTCAGCTGGTAATGAGGGTAGTGGTAGTGGTGGAGCATCAGGTGGTCGTGGGAAAAAAAATATTGCACCTAAGTCTGGAGCTGTGGAGCCAGGTTCGTCGTCTGGCTACACAAGGCCTCGAACGCTCCCTTTTCTGGGAGTAGGAAAACAGCTTTTAAAGCCGGAGCAGCAAGAGCAAGTTTGGCTTATCTTGCTGACTCAGCCTCTAGCTCTTTTGCCTCCTCTCGTGAAACTGGTAAATGTAAAAGCAGCGCGTCGTTAGTGGATGTTCACGGTCAGGGACAAGTCGCTTCCTTGTCCTCATCAGCAAAAACAACAACAGAGAAGAATGCAGCAGGCGACACAACGGGTTACTCCATGGAGCTCTTTACACATACCGTCCCTGGCTTAGAAAGTGATGCAGTTAACAGTCCATGCCCATTACAAGTTGAATCTGACATGGAGTGCACTGATGCACAGCCACAGCCAGACTACTATGCTGGTCCTTTGACTCAGACCACAACATTGCCCTCGCAGGGTAATGATCAAGAATCAGACCCTGATGAGACTATGTTGCCCCATCACGAACGCTATACCACCGACCGACACGGTGACACAGACGAAGTTGCACACGAGCTACAAGAAGAGGTAATAGATGACCCAGTTCTTGACCCCGATTGGCAGCCATTGGGGGAACAGGGTGCAGGCGGCAGCAGTTCTGAAGTGGAGGAGGAGGGGCCGCAGCAGGCATCAACATCGCAACAGGTTCCATCTGCCGGGCCCGTATCTTGCCCAAAACGCGTGGCAAAGCCAAAACCTGTTGGAGGACAGCGTGGCCATCCGGTTAAAGCTCAGTCTGCAATGCCTGAAAAGGTATCCGATGCTAGAAAGAGTGCAGTCTGGCATTTTTTTAAAACAACATCCAATTGATCAGCGCAAAGTCATCTGTCAAAAATGTTCAACTACCTTAAGCAGAGGGCAGAATCTGAAAAGTCTCAATACAAGTTGCATGCATAGACATTTAACCACCATGCATTTGCAAGCTTGGACTAACTACCAAACGTCCCTTAAGGTTGTAGCACCCTCGGCCAATGAAGCTAGTCATCAACGCAACATCCCTTCCGGCAGTGTAGGGTCACCATTTTCCGCACCACCTGCAGTATCTGTGCAGGTTTCTTTGCCAGGCCAAAGCAGTCAGGGTCAGGGAATCACCAGTTTCGTAGTAGGAAACACTGCATCTAGGGCACCGGCGGCAACAATACCATCTCCCACCGTCTCTCAGTCTGCCATGTCCACCGGCACCCCCGCTAGTTCCACGATCTCCAGCTCTCCAGTCCAGCTCACCCTACATGAGACTATGGTTAGAAAAAGGAAGTACTTAGCCTCGCATCCGCGTACACAGGGTTTGAACGCCCACATAGCTAGACTAATCTCGTTAGAGATGATGCCCTACCGGTTAGTTGAAAGCGAAGCTTTCAAAGCCCTGATGGACTACGCTGTACGACGCTACGAGCTACCCAGTCGACACTTTTTTCCAGAAAAGCCATCCCAGCCCTCCACCAGAATGTTAAAGAGCGCATCGTCCATGCACTCAGGCAATCTGTGAGCACAAAGGTGCACCTGACAACAGATGCATGGACCAGTAGGCATGGCCAGGGACGTTACGTGTCCATCACAGCACACTGGGTGAATGTTGTGGATGCAGGGTCCACAGAGGACAGCAATTTTGGGACAGTTCTGCCTAGCCCACGGTCTAGGAAACAGTTGACTGTAGCCGTTCGCACCCCCTCCTCCTCCTCGTCCTCCTGCAGAAGCGAGAGCTCGTCCACAGACCGCAGTCGCACAACCACTCCATCCGCAGCTGCCACTGTTGCACACCAGGTCTCCCATTATGGAGCAGCTACTGGCAAACGTCAGCAGGCTGTATTGGCTATGAAGTGTTTGGGCGACAACAGACACACCGCGGAAGTTCTGTCCGAGTTCTTGCAGAAAGAAACGCAGTCGTGGCTGGGCACTGTAGATCTTGAGGCAGGCAAGGTAGTGAGTGATAACGGAAGGAATTTCATGGCTGCCATCTCCCTTTCCCAACTGAAACACATTCGTTGCCTGGCTCACACCTTAAACCTGGTGGTGCAGTGCTTCCTGAAAAGTTATCCGGGGTTATCCGACCTGAAAAGAAGGCGCATGGTTTCATCACCGAGCAATCAGAACTTCTCTGCGACAAAACAGCCCCTGCTCCAATCTCAGAAGCATCAACCTCGACCTGGAACGGAAGCGAAACATCTGGTTGACACAACACAGGGGCAGAAGAAAAACGACGCTCCAACTCTTGAAAAGCTTCCACCGCAGCAGAAGACCAATTGACCACATCAGCACCTTTCTTGGTCAAATCGGTCAATGGTTTAGCAATACTAGAAAAATTGCAGATGAAGCGACGATAAAAATTAGCAAAGCCTAGGAACTTTTGCAGACTTTTCAGAGATGTCGGCTGAGTCCAATTATGGATGGCTTGGACCTTAACAGGGTCCATCTCGATAGTAGAAGGGGAAAAGATGAACCCCAAAAATTAAACCTTCTGAACACCAAAGAGACACTTTGATCCCTTCACAAACAAAGAATTAGCACGCAGGACCTGAAACACCGTTCTGACCTGCTTCACATGAGACTCCCAATCATCCGAGAAGATCAAAATGTCATCTAAGTACACAATCAGGAATTTATCCAGGTACTCTCGGAAGATGTCATGCATAAAGGACTGAAACACTGATGGAGCATTGGCAAGTCCGAACGGCATTACTAGATACTCAAAATGGCCCTCGGGCGTATTAAATGCAGTTTTCCACTCATCGCCTCGCTTAATACGCACAAGATTATACGCACCACGAAGATCTATCTTGGTGAACCAACTAGCCCCCTTAATCCGAGCAAACAAATCAGATAACAATGGCAAGGGGTACTGAAATTTAACCGTGATCTTATTTAGAAGGCGATAATCTATACAAGGTCTCAGTGAACCATCCTTCTTGGCTACAAAAAAGAACCCTGCTCCTAATGGCGACGATGACGGGCGAATATGCCCCTTCTCTAAAGACTCCTTCACATAACTCCGCATAGCGGCGTGCTCAGGCACAGATAAATTAAACAGTAGACCTTTTGGGAATTTACTACCAGGAATCAAATCGATAGCACAATCACAATCCCTATGCGGAGGTAGGGTATCGGACTTGGGCTCATCAAATACATCCCGGTAATCAGACAAGAACTCAGGAACCTCAGAAGGGGTGGATGACGAAATAGTCAGAAATGGGACATCACCATGTACCCCCTGACAACCCCAGCTGGACACAGACATGGATTTCCAATCTAATACTGGATTATGGACTTGTAGCCATGGCAACCCCAACACGACCACATCATGCAGATTATGCAACACCAGAAAGCGAATAACCTCCTGATGTGCAGGAGCCATGCACATGGTCAGCTGGGTCCAGTACTGAGGCTTATTCTTGGCCAAAGGCGTAGCATCAATTCCTCTCAATGGAATAGGACACTGCAAGGGCTCCAAGAAAAACCCACAACGCCTAGCATACTCCAAGTCCATCAAATTCAGAGCAGCGCCTGAGTCCACAAATGCCATGACAGTATATGATGACAAAGAGCAGATCAAGGTAACAGAAGAAATTTTGACTGTACCGTACCAATGGTGGCAGACCTAGCGAACCGCTTAGTGCGCTTAGGACAATCAGAGATAGCATGAGTGGAATCACCACAGTAGAAACACAGCCCATTCAGACGTCTGTGTTCTTGCTGTTCAACTCTGGTCAAAGTCCTATCGCACTGCATAGGCTCAGGTTTAAGCTCAGGTAATACCGCCAAATGGTGCACAGATTTACGCTCGCGCAAGCGTCGACCAATCTGAATGGCCAAAGACATAGACTCATTCAGACCAGCAGGCATAGGAAATCCCACCATGACATCCTTAAGGGCTTCAGAGAGACCCTTTCTGAAATGATGCGGTGGTGGGGGTGGTGGGGGAGATAGCAATGATGGAGGTGGTGGCAAGGGTTACGATAGGGGTGGTGGGTTAGAAGGCAATGATGGAGGTGGTGATGAGGACAGTGATGGGGTGGAGGTGGAGAACAAAGGTGGAGGTGGAGGGGGGTGCATTATACCCTATGAGGGGGCTGCATTATGCTATATAAGCGAGCTGAATTATACCCTATGAGGAGGGCTGCATTATACCCTATGAGGGGGGCAGCATTATACCGAATGAGGGGTGCTGTATTATAATATATGAGGGGGCTGCATTATACATTATAACAGGGCTACAATATATTCTGGGGGCTACATTATACTATATGAGAGGGCTGCATTATGCCCTATAAGGGGGTTACAGTATATTCTATAGGGGACTGCATTATACCTGATTAGGGGGTTGCATTATACTCTGAGGAGGCTACATTATATTCTGTGGAGGGGCTGCATTATACTATATTAGGGGGCTGCGTTATACCTTATGAGGGGGCTACATTATATTCTATGGGGGTGCTGAATTATACCTTATGAGGAGGTTGCTGTATATTTTGTGGGAGCTGCATTATATTATTTGAGGGAGGCTACATTATATTCTATGAAGGAGGCTACATTATATTCTATGAGGGAGGTTTCATTATATTCTATGAGGGGGGCTACTTTATATTCTATGAGGGGGCTACTTTATATTTTATGAGGGGGCTACCCCAACCCCTGCTACATAATTAAGACATGTACTGTTATGAAAGGTAATTCAGTACCACAATGGACATAGAGGTCAGCGCACATACAGTGACCTGGCAATAACCCAAAAAACAAGAACGAGCTCTGAGACGTGGGAACTCTGTTGACCGCAATCCCTAATCCTCTCCAACCACACTAAAGGCAGCCGTGGATTGCGCCTAACGCTCCCTATGCAACTCGGCACGGCCTGAGAAACTAGCGAGCCTGAAGATAGAAAATAAGCCTACCTTGCCTCAGAGAAATACCCCAAAGGAAAAGGCAGCCCCCACATATAATGACTGTGAGTTAAGATGAAAAGACAAACGTAGAGATGAAATAGATTTAGCAAAGTGAGGCCCAACTTTCTGAACAGAGCGAGGATAGGAAAGGTAACTTTGCGGTCAACACAAAACCCTACAAAAACCACGCAAAGGGGGCAAAAAGACCCTCCGTACCGAACTAACGGCACGGAGGTACACCCTCTGCGTCCCAGAGCTTCCAGCAAGCAGAAAAAAACAAATTGACAAGCTGGACAGAAAAAAACAGCAAACAAATAGCAAAGAGTAACTTAGCTATGCAGAGCAGCAGGCCACAGGAACGATCCAGGAGGAAACAGGTCCAATACTAGAACATTGACTGGAGGCCAGGATCAAAGCACTAGGTGGAGTTAAATAGAGCAGCACCTAACGACTTCACCACATCACCTGAGGAAGGAAACTCAGAAGCCTGCAGTACCACTTTCCTCCACCAACGGAAGCTCACAGAGAGAACCAGCCGAAGTACCACTTGTGACCACAGGAGGGAGCTCTGCCACAGAATTCACAACAATGTACTACCTTATATTATACTCTGATATTACCATGTTCTACCACACAATTGGTGGTCTTGTATTTATTTCTATGTAGCTACATAGTGGGCCCCAAGAATAATTTTCTCTTGTGGGCCCAAGGTGCTCCAGTCCAACGCTATGCCGGGGTATGTAAACTTTTGAGCACAACTCTACAGATAAGCGAGCACTAAAATGATTGGATGCTCATTAATAAAGCATAGCAATTCCAAATGCTCGGATGCTCATTTTGAGTAATGAGTATAACGGGAGTGAATGGAAAATATTCAAGCATTTTACTGGCAGTCACTACGAGTGGGTCTGGGGGCAGTGAAAATGTTGACATGGATGGAAAAGTGCTGAATGGAAGCACAGCATGGGGAAAACTCATTGAAGGCTCTTTGCACCAGCCAAATTCAGTTCTTCCTCCTCCTCAGCCTTCAAGTACTCATTGTTACCCAATTCACGCTGAGCAGATGAGATGACGTAGGGCTGGGTAGTATCTTCCTGTTTCATATCTTCCTCTATCTTTGACTAGTCCGCATGCAAAGCTTCATGTTTAATTGTCAGCAGCGACTGTTTAAGTATGCACCGAAGCATGATTGTTGTGATGATGAAGGTGATGTTGAACTGCACAAATGCCAAACATCCATATCCAATCTTCAGTTGTTATGAGTGGAGGCTGACCAGAATACCAATGGTGGGTTGGAGCTGGTATTACACAACTGGTCTTTGCTGCTCACAAAGTAATGCCAGCATGTGCAGTGTGAATATCCAGCTCGTGTTGATGTCGCACACCTTTCGGTGAGTTGGTACTTGCATGCGCTGCTTCAGCACTGTCAGAGCGGTGGCAGCTGTATGTGACTTGCAGAAATGAACATTGATGTGGCATACCTTTGTGGTATCCCACAAAGTGGCCATTTCTATGGGATACCGGATATATAGTGTGTTTTCATATAAATGCTGTGAATTTTTGTGTGGACTGTGCATTTTAAATACATTATGAGACCTGCTGAGATAGCATGTCAGGGATGGAGGATGAGGAGGAGGTGGAGCAGGAACCGGTGTAAGAAATGGAGGAAACATTGATAGAAGTAGGGCCATCAATCCTCGGCATCGGTAGCACATTTGCTGTTCCAGGGTAGGACTCGGCCCTGGCATCTACAAAGTTCACTCAGTCAGTGAAATGTAGTTTCCCAGGCCACAAGCGCTTGTCCACATGTCCGTCATTAAGTGGACAATCCCAGTATCCATGTTGGTTAGGACATGGGTGATGTTTCTGGACACGTGCTGGTACAAGGCGGGGACTCCACACCAGGAGCAATAGTGGCGACTGGGGATTGAGTACCGAGGGACTAAATTTGTCCACCTGTAGCAGGTAGTGTTGAGCATTCCGATACCGCAAGTATCGGGTATCGGCCGATACTTGCGGTATCGGAATTCCGATACCGAGATCCGATATTTTTGTGATATCGGGTATCGGTATCGGAAGTGTAAAATAAAGAATTAAAATAAAAAATATTGTTATATTCACCTCTCCGGCGGCCCCTGGACATCTGCGCGAGGAACCGGCGTCCGGCACGGCTTCTTTCTTCAAAATGCGCGCCTTTAGGACCTGTGGTATGACGTCCCGGCTTCTGATTGGTCGCGTGCCGCCCATGTGACCGCCACGCGACCAATCAGAAGCCGCGACGTCATTCCTCAGCTAAAGTCCTAGAATGAGCGCCTTTTAGGACCTGAGGAATGACGGCTTCTGATTGGTCGCGTGGCGGTCACATGGGCGGCACGCGACCAATCAGAAGCCGGGATGTCATTCCACAGGTCCTAAAGGCGCGCATTTTGAAGAAAGAAGCCGTGCCGGACGCCGGATCCTCCCGCTGATGTCCAGGGGCCGCCGGAGAGGTGAATATAACAATATTTTTTATTTTAATTCTTTATTTTACACTTTAATATGGATCCCAGGGCCTGAAGGAGAGTTTCCTCTCCTTCAGACCCTGGGATCCATGAGGATACATTCCGATACTTGATGTCCCATTGACTTGTATTGGTATCGGATATCGGTATCGGCGATATCCGATATTTTTCGGGTATCGGCCGATACTATCCGATACCGATACTTTCAAGTATCGGACGGTATCGCTCAACACTAGTAGCAGGCCAATTTTGCTTTTTATTTCAAACAAATTAAATTGCCCAAAAATCAAGTTCTACAGTATATATGACAATATTAATTTGTTGAGCAACCACATTTCAATACCTTTAGCAGGACAATTTTGGTTTTTATTTCAAACCAACGCAACTTGACACAAACCAAGTTCTACAGTATATATGATAATAGTCAAATTTTGAACAGCTAAATTTGTACACCTGTAGTGGGCCAATTTTAGTTTTTATTTCAAACCAACAAAATTTCACACAAAGCCTGTTCTACAGTATATATGACAATAGTCAATTTTTTGACCAAAAATATTTTGTGAACTGTACCAGGCCAAGCAGTTTTTAAAAATTTGAACGCACTGTAATTTACACAAAGCATGTTAAACTGTATGTATGACTAACTGAAGGAGATGCCGATACAGTTGACCGCATTGATGAGTGTGGGAGCATTTCACTCCCTCTCCCATCATCCCCCTCTCAGCGTCTGATGTTCCTGATGCAGACACTGACAGTGGACGTGATGACATCACTACTCGGTGCCCGCTGTCAGGAGATGTGCGGGTGCTCAGAGCAGCAGAGGAACCAGGAGGAAAGGTGAATATTTATTTTTTATGGGGTGCATTATACTATATAGGGTATGCCTATGGGGGCTGCATTATACTATATAGGATTTGCCTATGAGGCCTACATTATACTATAGAGACTGCCTATGGGGGGTGCATTATTCTAAATATCGAGTCTGCTTATGGGGGGTGCATTAAACTATAGAGTCTGCCCATGGAGGGGTGAATTATAGGGTTGAGCGAAACGGGTCGTTCATTTTCAAAAGTCTCCGACTTTTGGCAAAGTCGGGTTTCATGAAACCCGATCCGACCCCTGTGCGGGGTCGGCCATGCGGTACGCGACTTTCGCGCCAAAGTCGCATTTCAATGACGCGAAAAGCGCCATTTCTCAGCCAATGAAGGTAAACGCAGAGTGTGGGCAGCGTGATGACATAGGTCCTGGTCCCCACCATCTTAGAGAAGGGCATTGCAGTGATTGGCTTGCTGTCTGCGGCATCACAGGGGCTATAAAGGGGCGTTCCCGCCGACCGCCATCTTACTGCTGCTGATCTGAGCTTAGGGAGAGGTTGCTGCCGCTTCTTCAGAAGCAGGGATAGCGTTAGGCAGGGTCCATTAACCACCAAACCGCTTGTGCTGTAGCGATTTGCACTGTCCAACACCACCTTCGGTGTGCAGGGACAGTGGAAGCTACATTTTTGTTTTTTTTTTCCCTCAGCGCTGTAGCTCATTGGGCTGCCCTAGAAGGCTCCCTGATAGCTGCATTGCTGTGTGTACGCCGCTGTGCAAACCAACTGATTTTTTCAAAGCACAAATCCTGTTGTTCCTTCCTTTCTGCACAGCTATCTTGTTTGTTTGTCCACACTTTTTATTTAATTTGTGCATCAGTCCACTCCTTATTGCTGCCTGCCATACCTGGCTGAGATTACTGCAGGGAGATAGTAATTGAAGGACAGTTCCTTTTCCTTTTTTTTTTGTGTGAGAGATTAAGATTGGCATTTCTGCTAGAGTGCCATCCCTGTCTGTGCCATCTCTCACTCAGTGGGCAATAGAAAGCCTATTTATTTTTTTTGCTTGATTTGGGTTCTAAAATCTACCTGAAAAAATCACTACATCAATCAGTGGGAGAAAAATATTGGCCTCAGGGCTTGTGTGCCACTCCTGACTCCTGTGTGTGCCATCTCTCAGTCAGTGGGCCATAGAAAGCCTATTTTTTTTTTGCTTTATTTGGGTTCTAAATTCTACCTGAAAAAATCAATAAATCAATCAGTGGGAGATTAATATTGGCCTTTGGGCTTGTGTGCCAGTCCTAGGCGTGCCATCTCTCTCACAAATAGTGGGCCATAGAAAGCCTATTTATTTTTTTTTTTTTGGTTTTATAAATTCTCCCTGAAAAAAAAAGGGAGATTAATATTGGCCTTTGGGCTTGTGTGCCAGTCCTAAGCATGCCATCTCTCTCTCTCAGATAGTGGGCCATAGAAAGCCTATTTATTATTTTTTTTATTGGGTTTATAAATTTTCCCTGAAAAAAAAAAAAAAAAAGTGGGAGATTAATATTGGCCTCTGGGCTTGTGTGCCAGTCCTGAGCGTGCCATCTCTCTCACAAATAGTGGGCCATAGAAAGCCTATTTTTTTTTTTTTTTTTGGTTTTATAAATTCTCCCTGAAAAAAAAAAGGGAGATTAATATTGGCCTTTGGGCTTGTGTGACAGTCCTAAGCGTGCCATCTCTCTCTCTCAGATAGTGGGCCATAGAAAGCCTATTTATAATTTTTTTTATTGGGTTTATAAATTTTCCCTGAAAAAAAAAAAAAAAAAGTGGGAGATTAATATTGGCCTCTGGGCTTGTGTGCCACTCCTGACTCCTGTGTGTGCCATCTCTCAGTCAGTGGGCCATAGAAAGCCTATTTTTTGTTTTATTTGTTTTCTAAATTCTCCCTGAAAAAATCATTCTATTTTATTTGGTTTCTAAATTCTTCCTAAAAAATCATTTTATTCTATTATTTTTTTTTCTAAAGTCTCCCTGAAAAAAAAAAAAAAATCAGTGGGAGATTAATATTGCCCTTTCTGCTTGTGTGCCAGTCTTGACTCCTGGGTGTGCCATCTCTCTCTCTCTCTCCAATTGTGGGCCATAGAAAGCCTATTATTTTTTTAGCTTGATTTGGGTTCCAAAATCTACCTGAAAAAATCACTACATCAATCATTGGGAGAACAATATTGGCCTCTGTGCTTGTGTGCCACTCCTGACTCCTTTGTGCGTCATCTCTCACTCAGTGGGCCATAGAAAGCCTATTTTTTGTTTAATTTGTTTTCTAAATTCTCCTTGAAAAAATCATTTTATTTTATTTGGTTTCTAGATTCTTCCTGAAAAAATCATTTTATTCTATTTTTTTTTTCTAAAGTCTCCCTGAAAACAAAAAAAATAATCAGTGGGAGATTAATATTGCCCTTTCTGCTTGTGTGCCAGTCTTGACTCCTGGGTGTGCCATCTCTCTCTCTCTCTCCAATTGTGGGCCATAGAAAGCCTATTATTTTTTTTGCTTGATTTGGGTTCCAAAATCTACCTGAAAAAATCACTACATCAATCATTGGGAGAAAAATATTGGCCTCTGGGCTTGTGTGCCACTCCTGACTCCTGTGTGTGGCATCTCTCACTCAGTGGGCCATAGAAAGCCTTTTTTTTTTTTATTTGGTTTCTAAATTGTCATTGGAAAAATCATTTTATGTTATTTGGTTTCTAAATTCTTCCTGAAAAAATCATTTTATTTTATTTTGTTTCTAAAGTCTCCCTGAAAAAAAATAAATAAATAAAAAAAAACAGTGGGAGATTAATATTAACATTTGTGCTTCAGTGACAGTCCTGCGTGTGTGGCATCTCTCTCATTTGGTGCCACAGAGTGTGTAACATTGTGCCTGATTTTCGTTGTGGTCTCACCCACCTGTAAAGGGGTAGCTAAATCATACTGAAGTTATAGCTCACCGTGTAAGTTGTGCGACAGCAACAAATGCCGTTAGTTTGGTTACGTTTTTAAAACAATGAGGAAGTCTGGTGGAAGAGGTCGTGGCCGGGGTCGTTCATTGTCAGCTGGTAATGAGGGTAGTGGTAGTGGTGGAGCATCAGGTGGTCGTGGGAAAAAAAATATTGCACCTAAGTCTGGAGCTGTGGAGCCAGGTTCGTCGTCTGGCTACACAAGGCCTCGAACGCTCCCTTTTCTGGGAGTAGGAAAACCGCTTTTAAAGCCGGAGCAGCAAGAGCAAGTTTGGCTTATCTTGCTGACTCAGCCTCTAGCTCTTTTGCCTCCTCTCGTGAAACTGGTAAATGTAAAAGCAGCGCGTCGTTAGTGGATGTTCACGGTCAGGGACAAGTCGCTTCCTTGTCCTCATCAGCAAAAACAACAACAGAGAAGAATGCAGCAGGCGACACAACGGGTTACTCCATGGAGCTCTTTACACATACCGTCCCTGGCTTAGAAAGTGAAGCAGTTAACAGTCCATGCCCATTACAAGTTGAATCTGACATGGAGTGCACTGATGCACAGCCACAGCCAGACTACTATGCTGGTCCTTTGACTCAGACCACAACATTGCCCTCGCAGGGTAATGATCAAGAATCAGACCCTGATGAGACTATGTTGCCCCATCACGAACGCTATACCACCGACCGACACGGTGACACAGACGAAGTTGCACACGAGCTACAAGAAGAGGTAATAGATGACTCAGTTCTTGACCCCGATTGGCAGCCATTGGGGGAACAGGGTGCAGGCGGCAGCAGTTCTGAAGTGGAGGAGGAGGGGCCGCAGCAGGCATCAACATCGCAACAGGTTCCATCTGCCGGGCCCGTATCTTGCCCAAAACGCGTGGCAAAGCCAAAACCTGTTGGAGGACAGCGTGGCCATCCGGTTAAAGCTCAGTCTGCAATGCCTGAAAAGGTATCCGATGCTAGAAAGAGTGCAGTCTGGCATTTTTTTAAAACAACATCCAATTGATCAGCGCAAAGTCATCTGTCAAAAATGTTCAACTACCTTAAGCAAAGGGCAGAATCTGAAAAGTCTCAATACAAGTTGCATGCATAGACATTTAACCACCATGCATTTGCAAGCTTGGACTAACTACCAAACGTCCCTTAAGGTTGTAGCACCCTCGGCCAATGAAGCTAGTCATCAACGCAACATCCCTTCCGGCAGTGTAGGGTCACCATTTTCCGCACCACCTGCAGTATCTGTGCAGGTTTCTTTGCCAGGCCAAAGCAGTCAGGGTCAGGGAATCACCAGTTTCGTAGTAGGAAACACTGCATCTAGGGCACCGGCGGCAACAATACCATCTCCCACCGTCTCTCAGTCTGCCATGTCCACCGGCACCCCCGCTAGTTCCACGATCTCCAGCTCTCCAGTCCAGCTCACCCTACATGAGACTATGGTTAGAAAAAGGAAGTACTTAGCCTCGCATCCGCGTACACAGGGTTTGAACGCCCACATAGCTAGACTAATCTCGTTAGAGATGATGCCCTACCGGTTAGTTGAAAGCGAAGCTTTCAAAGCCCTGATGGACTACGCTGTACGACGCTACGAGCTACCCAGTCGACACTTTTTTCCAGAAAAGCCATCCCAGCCCTCCACCAGAATGTTAAAGAGCGCATCGTCCATGCACTCAGGCAATCTGTGAGCACAAAGGTGCACCTGACAACAGATGCATGGACCAGTAGGCATGGCCAGGGACGTTACGTGTCCATCACAGCACACTGGGTGAATGTTGTGGATGCAGGGTCCACAGAGGACAGCAATTTTGGGACAGTTCTGCCTAGCCCACGGTCTAGGAAACAGTTGACTGTAGCCGTTCGCACCCCCTCCTCCTCCTCCTCGTCCTCCTGCAGAAGCGAGAGCTCGTCCACAGACCGCAGTCGCACAACCACTCCATCCGCAGCTGCCACTGTTGCACACCAGGTCTCCCATTATGGAGCAGCTACTGGCAAACGTCAGCAGGCTGTATTGGCTATGAAGTGTTTGGGCGACAACAGACACACCGCGGAAGTTCTGTCCGAGTTCTTGCAGAAAGAAACGCAGTCGTGGCTGGGCACTGTAGATCTTGAGGCAGGCAAGGTAGTGAGTGATAACGGAAGGAATTTCATGGCTGCCATCTCCATTTCCCAACTGAAACACATTCGTTGCCTGGCTCACACCTTAAACCTGGTGGTGCAGTGCTTCCTGAAAAGTTATCCGGGGTTATCCGACCTGCTCCTCAAAGTGCGTGGACTTTGCTCACATATCCGCCGTTCGCCCGTACACTCCAGCCGTATGCAGACCTATCAGCGTTCTTTGAACCTTCCCCAGCATCGCCTAATCATAGACGTTGCAACAAGGTGGAAGTCAACACTGCACATGCTTCAGAGACTGTGCGAACAGAGGCGGGCTGTTATGTTTTTGTGGGAGGATACACATACACGGGCAGGCAGTAGGATGGCAGACATGGAGTTGTCAGTTGTGCAGTGGTCGAAGATTCAAGACCTGTGTCAAGTCCTTCAGTGTTTTGAGGAATGCACACGGCTGGTTAGTGCAGACAACGCCATACAAGTTGCATGCATAGACATTTAACCACCATGCATTTGCAAGCCTGGACTAACTACCAAATGTCCCTTAAGGTTGTAGCACCCTCGGCCAATGAAGCTAGTCAGCAACGCAACATCCCTTCCGGAAGTGTAGGGCCACCATTTTCCGCACCACCTGCAGTATCTGTGCAGGTTTCTTTGCCAGGCCAAAGCAGTCAGGGTCAGGGAATCACCAGTTTCGTAGTAGGAAACACTGCATCTAGGGCACCGGTGGCAACAATACCATCTCCCACCGTCTCTCAGTCTGCCATGTCCACCGGCACCCCCGCTAGTTCCACGATCTCCAGCTCTCCAGTCCAGCTCACCCTACATGAGACTATGGTTAGAAAAAGGAAGTACTTAGCCTCGCATCCGCGTACACAGGGTTTGAACGCACACATAGGTAGACTAATCTCGTTAGAGATGATGCCCTACCGGTTAGTTGAAAGCGAAGCTTTCAAAGCCCTGATGGACTACGCTGTACCACGCTACGAGCTACCCAGTCGACACTTTTTTTCCAGAAAAGCCATCCCAGCCCTCCACCAGCATGTTAAAGAGCGCATCGTCCATGCACTCAGGCAATCTGAGCGTTCTTTGAACCTTCCCCAGCATCGCCTAATCATAGACGTTGCAACAAGGTGGAACTCAACACTGCACATGCTTCAGAGACTGTGTGAACAGAGGCGGGCTGTTAGTGCAGACAACGCCATAATAAGCATGAGCATCCCCCTAATGCGTCTGCTGATGCAAAGTTTGACGCACATAAAGGATCAGGCGTCTGCAGCTGAGGAAGAGGAAAGCCTTGATGACAGTCAGCCATTGTCTGGCCAGTGCAGTGTACAGGACGAGGTAGCGGGCGAAGAGGAGGAGGAGGACGAGGAGGATGATGGGGATGATTATATTTTTAATGAGGAAGCTTTTCCGGGGCCACTGGAAATTGTTGGCGCGGCAAGGCCGGGTTCTGGTTTTTGGAGGGACACAAGTGACGTGGATTTGCCTGAAACAGCCCCTCAACCAAGCACAACCGCAGATTTGTGAACTGGAACTTTGGCCCACATGGCGGATTATGCCTTACGTATCCTCAAAAGGGACACACGCATTACTAAAATGATGAACGATGACGATTACTGGTTGGCCTGCCTCCTTGATCCTCGCTATAAAGGCAAATTGCAAAATATAATGCCACATGACAACTTGGAAATAATATTAGCAACCAAACAATCAACTCTTGTTGACCGTTTGCTTCTGGCATTCCCTGCACACAGCGCCCGTGATCGTTCTCACACGAGCTGCAGGGGCCAGCAGACCAGAGGTGTTAGAGGGGCAGAAATCAGAAGTGGCGTTGGCCAGAGGGGTTTTCTGACCAGGTTGTGGAGTGATTTTGCTATGACCGCAGACAGGACAGGTACTGCAGCATCAATTCAAAGTGACAGGAGACAACATTTGTCCAGTATGGTTACAAACTATTTTTCATCCCTTATCGACATCCTCCCTCAACCGTCATTCCCACTTGATTACTGGGCATCCCAATTAGACACCTGGCCAGAATTGGCAGCATATGCATTGCAGGAGCTTGCTTGCCCGGCAGCTAGTGTCCTATCAGAAAGAGTATTCAGTGCTGCAGGTTCAATATTAACCGAAAAAAGGACTCATCTGGCTACCCAAAATGTTGATGATCTAACCTTCATTAAAATGAACCACAACTGGATTTCGAATTCTTTTGCCCCACCTTGCCCGGCAGACACCTAACTTTCCTATGAAAAGGTATTGCCTGTGGACTATTCTGAATGACTTTTCCAATATCGTAATTTTCTGCACCTGATTGTCCAGCATACGACATGTTTACACCTCCCTAAATGGCCAAACTCCCCACACGGGGCCGCGACTTGGCGCAAGCACCCGTGAGAGTGCTGTTTGTCTGAAGAGGTGGGTGTGCCCGCTTTTGGTCGACGGCACTGCCACTGGGTCCCTCATAGTACAATAAAGTGTCTCTGGCGGTGGTGGTGCGCACCCAACGTCAGACACACCGTTGTAATATGAGGGGCCCTGGGCCTGTACCGCCGGCCACAAGACAGTTCCCCCCCCCCAGCTCAAACAGTGCTCTACCACTTGCAAAATTATCTCTCACAGCTCCACCAATGTTTAGTCTATGCGCTGACATCCTTCAATGCCTGGCACTGACAATACCATTGTATTGACATTTTTGTTATGTTAGGCCTTCGAAGCCTGTCTGCGGTCCCTCCTTCCACTAGGCCTCCACTGACCATTGTACTGCTGCCCGTGTACCCCTGGAACCAATTTTAAATTGCCAACAGCCCTATTTTTTTATGTTAGGCCTTCGAAGCCTGTCTGCGGTCCCTCCTTCCACTAGGCCTCCACTGACCATTGTACTGCTGCCCTTGTACCACTGGAACCAATTTTAAATTGCCAACAGCCCTATTTTTTATGTTAGGCCTTCGAAGCCTGTCTGCGGTCCCTCCTTCCACTAGGCCTCCACTGACCATTGTACTGCTGCCCTTGTACCACTGGAACCAATTTTAAATTGCCAACAGCCCTATTTTTTTATGTTAGGCCTTCGAAGCCTGTCTGCGGTCCCTCCTTCCACTAGGCCTCCACTGACCATTGTACTGCTACCCGTGTACCCCTGGAACCAACTTTAAATTGCCAACAGCCCTATTTTTTTATGTTAGGCCTTCGAAGCCTGTCTGCGGTCACTCCTTCCACTAGGCCTCCACTGACCATTGTACTGCTGCCCTTGTACCACTGGCTGGAACCAATTTTAAATTGCCAACAGCCCTATTTTTTAATGTTAGGCCTTCGAAGCCTGTCTGCGGTCCCTCCTTCCACTAGGCCTCCACTGACCACACCACTGCTGCCCGTGTACCCCTGGAACCAATTTAAAATTGCCGACAGCCAGCCCAATTTTATTATGTTAGGCCTTCGAAGCCTGTCTGCGGTCCGTTCTTTCTACTACTACTACACTGACCAGGCCACTGCTGCCCGTGTTCCCCTGGAACCAATTTAAAATTGCCTACAGCCATGTGTTATTATGTTAGGCCTTCGATGCCTGTCTGCGGTCACTCCTTCCACTAGGCCTCCACTGACCACACCACTGCTGCCCGTGTACCCCTAGAACCAATTTAAAATTGCCTACAGCCAGCCCAATTTTATTATGTTAGGCCTTCGAAGCCTGTCTGCGGTCCGTTCTTTCTACTACTACTACACTGACCAGGCCACTGCTGCCCGTGTTCCCCTGGAACCAATTTAAAATTGCCTACAGCCATGTGTTATTATGTTAGGCCTTCGATGCCTGTCTGCGGTCACTCCTTCCACTAGGCCTCCACTGACCCCACCACTGCTGCCCGTGTACCCCTGGAACCAATTTAAAATTGCCTACAGCCAGCCCAATTTTTTTATGTTAGGCCTTCGAAGCCTGTCTGCAGTCTGTTCTTTCTACTACTACTACACTGACCAGGCCATTGCTGCCCGTGTTCCCCTGGAACCAATTATAAAGTGCCTACAGCCCAATTTTTTTATGTTAGGCCTTCGAAGCCTGTCTGCGGTCCTTCCTTCCAATAGTTCTCCACTGACCAGACCAATGCTGGCCGTGTACCCCTGGAACCCAGCTGAAAGTGCACGGAGCCTCCTTTTTTTCTTTGTTTTATATTTAGAAAGCCCAGATGAACTACGCTGTGCAACGGTTCAAGCTACCCAGTCGACATTTCTTTTGCGAGAAAAGCCATCCCAGCCCTCCAGCGGCATGAAAAAGTCTGCATTGTCATAGCACTCAGGCAATCAAACAGTAGAAAGGTGCACCTGACAAGAGACGCATGGACCAGTAGGCATGTCCACAAAAAGTTACGTGTCCATTACGGCGCACTGGGTTAATGTGTTGGATGCATGGTCCACAGGGGACAGCCTACAAAGTCTGTCTGCAGTCCCTAATTCCAATTTTCCTCCGCTGACCACACCACTGCTGCCCGTGTACCCCTGGAACCAATTTTACAGTGTCTACAGCCGAATTTTGTTATGTTAGGCCTACTACGCCTGTCTGCGGTCCCTCCTTCCAATACTCGTCCACTGACCACACCACTGCTGCCCGTGTACCCCTGGAACCTATTTTTGATTGCATAGAGCATCCTTTTTTTAACAGTAGGCGTACAAAGTCTGTCTGCGGTCCACTATTGAAATTGTCCTCCACTGCCCAGAGCACTGCTGCTTGTGTACCCCTGTAACTTTTTTAAGCTGCAGTGAGCCACATTTTTGGTTTAAGTCCTACTACCTGTGTCTGTCTGCGCCACTCAATTCAGCTGTGTTCCTTTGAAAAAAGCTGAGCGTCAATAGTCTTGTTTTCAGCCTCTAGGAATTTTAAAACTGCATTGGGGGTACAACTTTGGTAGGGCCTACTAACGGTGTCTGCCTCCCCAAGGTGTGCCCCAGGTTTCCTCGCCATTGCTTCGATCTTAATGCTCTCGTTTAGTAGTTGTTGGAAACTACACTGCATTAGGCCTACAAATTGGGTATGGGGTGTAAAGAGATGGTGTGTTCCACTCCAAGGTGTTCCCCAGGTTTCCTCTCCATTGCTTCGATCTTCATGCTCTCATTTAGTAGTTGTTGGAAACTACACTGCATTAGGCCTACAAATTGGGTATGGGGTGTAGAGAGATGGTGTGTTCCACTCCAAGGTGTTCCCCAGGTTTCCTCGCCAATGCTTCGATCTTCATGCTCTCGTTTAGTAGCTGTTGGAAACTACACTGCATTAGGCCTACAAATTGGGTATGGGGTGTAGAGAGATGGTGTGTTCCACTCCAAGGTGTTCCCCAGGTTTCCTCTCCATTGCTTCGATCTTCATGCTCTCGTTTAGTAATTGTTGGAAACTACACTGCATTAGGCCTACAAATTGGGTATGGGGTGTAGAGAGATGGTGTGTTACACTCCAAGGTGTTCCCCAGGTTTCCTCTCCATTGCTTCGATCTTCATGCTCTCGTTTACTAGTTGTTGGAAACGACACTGCATTAGGCCTACAAATTGGGTATGGGGTGTAGAGAGATGGTGTGTTCCACTCCAAGGTGTTCCTCAGGTTTCCTCGCCAATGCTTCGATCTTCATGCTCTCGTTTAGTAGTTGTTGGAAACTACACTGCATTAGGCCTACAAATTGGGTATGGGGTGTAGAGAGATGGTGTGTTCCACTCCAAGGTGTTCCCCAGGTTTCCTCGCCAATGCTTCGATCTTCATGCTCTCGTTTAGTAGTTGTTGGAAACTACACTGCATTAGGCCTACAAATTAGGTATGGGGTGTAGAGAGATGGTGTTTTCCACTCCAAGGTGTTCTCCAGGTTGCCTTTCCTGAGCTTCGATCTTCCGGCTCTCGTTTAGTAGTTGTTGGAAACTACACTGCGTTAGGCCTACAAATTGGGTATGGGGTGTAGAGAGATGGTGTGTTCCACTCCAAGGTGTTCCCCAGGTTTCCTCTCCATTGCTTCGATCTTCATGCTCTCGTTTAGTAGTTGTTGGAAACTACGCTGCATTAGGCCTACAAATTGGGTATGGGGTGTAGAGAGATGGTGTGTTCCACTCCAAGGTGTTCCCCAGGTTGCCTTTCCTGAGCTTCGATCTTCCGGCTCTCGTTTAGCAGTTGTTGGAAACTACACTGCATTAAGCCTACAAATTGGGTATGGGGTGTAGAGAGATGGTGTGTTACACTCCAAGGTGTTCCCCAGGTTTCCTCTCCATTGCTTCGATCTTCATGCTCTCGTTTAGTAGTTGTTGGAAACTACGCTGCATTAGGCCTACAAATTGGGTATGGGGTGTAGAGAGATGGTGTGTTCCACTCCAAGGTGTTCTCCAGGTTGCCTTTCCTGAGCTTCGATCTTCCGGCTCTCGTTTAGTAGTTGTTGGAAACTACACTGCATTAGGCCTACAAATTGGGTATGGGGTGTAGAGAGATGGTGTGTTCCACTCCAAGGTGTTCCCCAGGTTTCCTCTCCATTGCTTCAATCTTCATGCTCTCGTTTAGTAGTTGTTGGAAACTACACTGCATTAGGCCTATAAATTGGGTATGGGGTGTAGAGAGATGGTGTGTTCCACTCCAAGGTGTTCCCCAGGTTTCCTGTCCATTGCTTCGATCTTCATGCTCTCGTTTAGTAGTTGTTGGAAACTACACTGCATTAGGCCTACAAATTGGGTATGGGGTGTAGAGAGATGGTGTGTTCCACTCCAAGGTGTTCCCCAGGTTTCGTCCACATTGCTTCGGTCTTCCGACTCTTGTTTAGTAGTTGCAGAAAACTACACTGCATTAGGCCTACAAATTGGGTATGGGGTGTAGAGAGATGGTGTGTTACACTCCAAGGTGTTCCCCAGGTTTCGTCCACATTGCTTCGATCTTCCGACTCTCGTTTAGTAGTTGTTGAAAACTACACTGCATTAGGCCTACAAATTGGGTATGGGGTGTAGAAAGATGGTGTGTTACACTCCAAGGTGTCCTCCAGGTTGCCTTTCCTGAACTTCTATCTTCAGGCTCTCATTAAATTGTGGTTAAATTGAACAACTGCATTTGACGTACTAGTTGGTTTGGGGCCTACTATCGGTGTCTGCCACTCCTAGCTGTTCTCCTGGTTTCCTGTCCTGAAATTCCATTTTCAGGCTCTCGTTAAGTAGTTGTTAATGTTAGACTGCATTAGGCCTACTAGTTGGGTTGGGGCCTTCTATCGGTGTCTGCCACTCCTTGCTGTTCTCCTCCACTGAACAAAGCTGTGCCGCCTGTTTACTACGGTTGCCAATTTTGAACTGCATTTTGACTACTTACTGATTTGGGCCTACTCTCTGTGTCAGCCTCTCATTCCAGTTGTCCTCCACTGCAATGCCCCCTGGTTAGTCCTGTGTTACCAATTTTGAACTGCATTTAGCCAACTTTATTCTTTGGGCCTATATCTGTGTTTCCTCCTCATCCTGTCCATTGCCCAGCCAGTGATAGATGAGTCTGCTGGTACATTGACCCATAACGCAAAATTCTCCGTGCACGCTACACAGCAAGATTGTGACCCTGCTGAAAGTCAGGTTCCTCTTCCCGCATACCATACCACCTTACACGGGGACAAAGAGGAAGGTGCAGATGAAAGTGCAGGTTCCTTCATCAGGTGGGGGGAGGAATACTAGTTGGTGACGTTACTGGCACAGGGCCTCTCATAGTATGCAAAAGTGTTGCTGCCGGTGGGAGGCGCCCCCGCCGTGCAAACACACCGCTGTACTTTGAGGGGCCCTGTGCCAGTGCCAATGCCAACGAGTGGGCCCCCCCTGCTTGCTCAGGATCACAGCACTTGCAAAGTTGAAATACTTACCTCTCCCTGCTCCACTGCCGTGACGTGGTCCAGATTTACTGGGCCCACTAATTACTTGAACCAGCCCTACCCCCCACAACTTTAGCCAAATGACCCCCAATTTCAAATGCCTTCCAATTATCATAAGCTAAATTACGATTGACAAGCTTCTGTAACAAGAATGGATGTTTTTGCCATTAAAATGGGCAGTGTAGGTGTTTTCCTGGCCTCCACTCACTGCCGACTATGCTCCCCCATTGACTTGCATTGGGTTTCGTGTTTCGGGCGATACCCAACTTTTCGCCATAATCGGCCGATTCCACTCGACTCGACTTCTAAGATAGTCGGGTTTCGCGAAACACGACTCGACTCTAAAAAGGTCAAGGTCGCTCAACCCTAGTGAATTATACTATAGAGTCTGCCTATGAGGGTGCATTATACAATATAGAGTCTGTCTATTGGGGTGCATTATACAATATAGAGTCTGCCTATTGGGGTGCATTATACAATATAGAGTCTGCCTATGGGGAGAGCATTATGCTATAGAGACTGCCTATGGGGGGCTGCATTACACTATAAAGTCTGCCTATGAGGAGTGCATTATAATATAGAGTCTGCTTATGAGGGGGTTCATTATTCTATATGTCGAGTCTGCTTATGGGGGGTGCATTAAACTATAGAGTCTGCCTATGAAGGGGTGAATTATACTATAAAGTCTGCCTATGAGGAGAGGATTATACTATATAGTCTGCCTATGGGGTTGCATTATACAGTATAGAGTTTGCCTAAGGGGGCTGCATAATACTATAGATTCTGCCTATGAAGGGTGCTTTATTTTATAGAGTCTGTGGAGTGCATTATACTGGAGTATGCCTATTGCTGAGTGCATTATACAATATACAGTCTGCCTATGGGAGGCTGCATTATACTATATAGAATGTGCCTATGGGGGTGCATTTTACTTTACAGAGTCTGCCTATGGGGGGTGCAAGAAAAACCAAAACGCACAAACAACAGTTTTTATAGTCCAAAAATACGAAATACTTTATTATAATAAAAATGTTTAGACAGATTCATGGGGGAAAAACATGGGGAACATGCAGAAACTGCGGCACAAAGATGCCCAATGTAAACAGTGAACAGCGCATGGATCATAAATATAATGCAGGAATTCCATCATAGATAACCATAGTCCGGCTGGTGCACAACACAGCCATACACAATTACATTCCCATAGCTAAATATCCGGGTGACAGTCAGTACAGAGCAAAAAAGCATCACATAGGGAAAGTACATACCGAAATGTGCACACCAGCCACCGCGCCATCCACTGCTAACCCCGACGCGCGTTTCGGATTGAAACCTTCCTCAGGGGTAGAGTCAGTAAAGGGAATCTGTCACCTCATTTTTCACATATAAGCTGTGTATACGGGAGCTGTATAGGGAGGAGACTCTGGACATCATTAAATGTAAAGTGGGCACTTATTGTTATAAGGGAACTTAGGTTACTATGACTGTCAAAGGGGAACACAGAGGGCATTATTACTTTCTAGGTTTCTAGGAGAGAAAATGTCGGCACTGTTGTCTAGGGCACTTGCGCCTGGCGTTACTATATTCTAGAGGGGTGCTTTAGAATTTAGAGGGCACAGAGAACCACACAGCAGGTGCAGTAATAGGGACCCATACGACAGCAGCGGGGTACCAGCAGGATAAGCAGTTTGTGCAGGTTGGGAGTAGATGGTGATTGGGCTGGAATAAGAGATGTGAAAGGTGTCTTTCTTGTAATCTCTGCAGCTGAGTTCTGGCTGAAAGAAGTTGTCATGTCGGTTTGGGCCAGATGGAAAAGACGGGAAAAGTGACCAGCTCCATCAGAAAGAACGTCACCTGTAAGTCACCATATACAGGTGCTTCTCACAAAACTAGACTATCATCAAAAAGTTAATTTATTTCAGTTCTTCAATACAAAAAGTGAAACTCATATATTATATAGAGTCATTACAGAGTGATCTATTTCACATGTTTATTTCTGTTAATGTTGATGATTATGGCTTACAGCCAATGAAAATCCAAGAGAGTTTGTGTATTCATTATTCGCACTAATGTGAGTTCCCTGCCTATAGTATTATACGGACCAGCCACCGTTTTCTTCTGCTATTGGCACTGCTTCTGCTACTTGTGAACTTCTGGATGTCTCCAATGTTTTTCTTTTAATCTGGAGGTGATTTTTCAATATAAATCTACAGGGTGGGCCATTTATATGGATACACCTAAATAAAATGGGAATGGTTGGTGATATCAACTTCCTGTTTGTGGCAGATTAGTATATGGGAGTGGGAAACCTTTTCAAGATGGGTGGGGACCATGGCGGCCATTTTAAAGTCGGCCATTTTGGATCCAACTTTATTTTTTTCAATGGGAAGAGGGTCATGTGACACATCAAACTTATTGAGAATTTCACAAGAAAAACAATGCTGTGCTTGGTTTTAACGTAATTTTATTCTCTCACGAGTTATTTACAAGTTTATGACCGCTTATAAAATGTGTTCAAAGTGCTGCCCATTGTGTTGGATTGTCAATGCAACCCTCTTCTCCCACTCTTGACACACTAATAGCAACACCGCAGAAGAAATGCTAGCACAGGCTTCCAGTATCCGCTGTTTCAGAAGCTGCACATCTTGTATCTTCACAGCATAGACAATTGCCTTCAGATGACCCCAAAGATAAAAGTTTAAGGGGGTCAGATTGGAAGACCTTGGTGGCCATTCAACTGGCCCACGATGACCAATGTAGTTTCCAGGAAACGGTTCATGTAGGAATGCTCAGACCTGACACCCAAGATAGTGCACCACAACATTATGGGTGTCAGGTCCGAGCAGTCCTACATGAACAGTTTCCTGGAAAGTGGATTGGTCATCGTGGGCCAGTTGAATGGCCACCAACAGGAAGTTGATATCACCAACCATTCCCATTTTATTTAGTTGTGTCCATATAAATGGCCCAGCCTGTCTAAAAGACCGAATGAGCCGCTCAAAGACTTACATTGAGTGCTTATGACCGTTACCTCAGACTTAAGGTCAGTAACAAGCTGCAGTCACAAGATGGTGGAACAAAACTGGAGCAGCGAGGGGAAGAGAGAAGATGGTGGCTTGTAAGTACCATATCTACTCGAGTATAAGCCGAGATTTTCAGCCCAAATGTTTGGGCTGAAAGTGCCCCTCTCGGCTTATACTCGAGTCAAGGTGGGCGGCAGGGTCGGCGGGTGAGGGGGTGAGGGCGCTGAGGCATACTTACCTGCTTCCAGCGATCCTGGCGCTGTCCCCGCCTGTCCCATGGTCTTCGGTGCTGCAGTTCTTCCCCTGTTTAGCGGTCACGTGGGACCGCTCATTAGAGAAATGAATAGGCGGCTCCACCTCCCATAGGGGTGGAGCCGCCTATTCATTTCTCTAATCAGCGGTGCCGGTGACCGCTGATAGAGGAAGAGGCTGCGGCACCGAAGACAGCTGTACGGGGGAAGGAGCCGGACGCCGGGACCATTTAAGGCGTGATGACGCATATAGTGTGCGCGGCGCCCTCTGCCTGATCAGTCAGAGCGTAGAGACGCCGGGACCGGAAGCCGGGAGCTGCAAGCAAGAGAGGTGAGTATGGCATTTTTTTTTTATTGCAGCAGCAGCAGCAGCAATGGCACAGATATATGTGGAGCATCTATGGGGAAATATGAACGGTGCAGAGCACTATATGGCACAGCTATGGGGAAATATGAACGGTGCAGAGCACTATATGGGGCACAGCTATGGGGAAATATGAACGGTGCAGAGCACTATATGGCACAGCTATGGGGAAATATGAACGGTGCAGAGCACTATATGGGGCACAGCTATGGGGCAATATGAACGGTGCAGAGCACTATGTGGCACAGCTATCGGGAAATATGAACGGTGCAGAGCACTATATGGCAGAGCTATGGGGCAATATGAACGGTGCAGAGCACTATGTGGCACAGCTATCGGGAAATATGAACGGTGCAGAGCACTATATGGCAGAGCTATGGGGCAATATGAACGGTGCAGAGCACTATGTGGCACAGCTATGGGGAAATATGAATGGTGCAGAGCACTATATGGCACAGCTATGGGGCAATATGAACGGTGCAGAGCACTATATGGCACAGCTATGGGGAAATATGAACGGTGCAGAGCACTATATGGCACAGCTATGGGGAAATATGAACGGTGCAGAGCACTATATGGCACAGCTATGGGGCAATAATGAACGGTGCAGAGCACTATATGGCACAGCTATGGGGCAATAATGAACGGTGCAGAGCACTATATGGCACAGCTATGGGGCAATAATGAACGGTGTAGAGCACTATATGGCACAGCTATGGGGCAATAATGAACGGTGCAGAGCACTATATGGCACAGCTATGGGGCAATAATGAACGGTGCAGAGCACTATATGGCACACCTTTCTATGGCACAGCTATGGGGCAATAATGAACGGTGCAGAGCACTATATGGCACAGCTATGGGGCAATAATGAACGGTGCAGAGCACTATATGGCACAGCTATGGGGCAAGAATGATCTATTTTTATTCTTGAAATTCACCGGTAAATGCTGCATTTCCACCCTAGGCTTATACTTGAGTCAATAAGTTTTCCCAGTTTTTTGTGGCAAAATTAGGGGGGGTCGGCTTATACTCGAGTATATACGGAATATCACTAGGTACAAGGAGCACATGTTAGTGATAGCACTCCATTTTTTAGGTACGATCAACCCTGTTAACCGCCAAGTACTTGAAGGAGACAGTGAAATTCCAAGGCTGAAGAACAAGGTACAGAATATTTATTTTTATCGACTTCTTGCTGTAACAGGTTGGATCTTTGTATGTGCTGATTGTTATATTCTCATGAAATCTTGTCTTGTAAATATAATAAAGCTGTATACAAGAGCTCATGTAGACCTACGTACATACCGATTTTTAGTAATACTATGAGATTTCTTTATGATTTAGGCGGATTATCCACCCTCGTGTTTCATTTGAAGGAAGAATACAATTTCAGAGTACGGTGGGTCGATTGATTCGGCATTTAAAACATTTTGTCAGTTTCTAGTTGTACTTATCCTGGTGCAATACTAAAACAGCTTTGATACTGTAAATACTTTGGGTTGTTTGTCAAAACAAATGATCAGTAGAACACGACTTTGAGTTACCGTATATACTCGAGTATAAGCCGACCCCCCTAATTTTGCCACAAACAACTGGGAAAATTTATTGACTCGAGTATAAGCCTAGGGTGGAAATGCAGCATTTACTGGTGAATTTCAAAAAATAAATAAAAATAAAAATAAATCATTATTTCCCCATAGCTGTGCCATATAGTGCTCTGCACCGTTCATATTTCCCCATAGCTGTGCCATATAGTGCTCTGCACCGTTCATATTTCCCCATAGCTGTGCCATATAGTGCTCTGCACTGTTCATATTGGCCCATAGCTGTGCCATATAGTGCTCTGCACCGTTCATTTTGTCCCATAGCTCTGCCCCATACTGTGCTCTACACCGTTCAGTATTGCCCCATATCTGTGCCCCATATACAATGCTCTGCACCGTTCATTTTGTCCCATAGCTGTGCCCCATATAGTGCTCTGCACCGTTCATTATTGTCCCATATCTGTGCCCCATATATGCTCTGCACCGTTCATTTTGTCCCATAGCTGTGCCCCATACAGTGCTCTGCACCGCACCGTTCATTTTGTCCCATAGCTGTACCATATAGTGCTCTGCACCGTTCATACTGCCCCATAGCTGTACCATATAGTGCACTGCACCGTTCATTTTGTCCCATAGTTGTGCCCCATACAGTGCTCTGCACCGTTCATATTTCCCCATAGCTGTGCCATATAGTGCTCTGCACCGTTCATATTTCCCCATAGCTGTGCCATATAGTGCTCTGCACCGTTCATATTTCCCCATAGATGCTCCATATAAATCTGTGCCGCCGCTGCTGCTGCTGCAATAAAAAAAAAAACACATACTCACCTTTCTTGCTTGCAGCTCCCAGCGTCCGGTCCCGGAGTCTCTCCGCTCTGACTGATCAGGCAGAGGGCGCCGCGCACACTATATGCGTCATCGCGCCCTCTGACCTGCACAGTCAGAGCGCAGACGCCGGGAAGATGGAGGCGCCGGGAAGATGGAGCGACGCCCGGCGACTGGAACGCGGACAGGTGAATATTACATACTTACCTAGTCCCAGCGATCCTGACGCTCACTCTGCCTGTCACAGCTGGTCTTCGGTGCCGCAGCTTCTTTCTCTATCAGCGGTCACCGGCACCGCTGATTAGAGAAATGAATACGCGGCTCCACCCCTATGGGAGGTGGAGCCGCGTATTCATTTTTCTAATGAGCAGTCCCACGTGACCGCTGAAGAGGGGAAGAACTGCCGCACCGAAGACCGTGGGACGGCAGGGACAGCGCCAGGATCGCCAGGACTAGGTAAGTATACCTCAGCGCCCTCACCCCCTCACCCGCCGACCCTGCCACAGACCGTGACTCGAGTATAAGCCGAGAAGGGCACTTTCAGCCCAAAAATTTGGGCTGAAAATCTCGGCTTATACTCGAGTATATACGGTAATTTTCTTCTCAACATAACAAAGTGTTCCATGTGTTCGCTATTACCACCATTTGACAAGCTACAGCTAATGATCAATTACACACCGTATGCCTATATTCTGCACTTATCTGTCCACACACTAATATCTTGTCACCATCTTCTGGTGCATTTTTTGCTCTTTGAAACATAAAAAGACTATAGCTATTTTTCTTTATTAACTTATTATTGTGTTTTATCGGAATCTTACGTAATTACTAGGTACATAAAGTTCACCTTTAATTTTTTCCTCCTTAACCCTACATCCAAATCTGTGTATTCCCCATGTGATATATGGCTTTGAAATAAAACTTTTGCCGGATGATGACTGAAAAAGTAGTGCAATTAATTCTTATTCTAGCTAAGAGGAAAATAAAGGATTCCACATCTCTAATTATAATATTTTGTAAAAGGAAATACAGGAAAATCATTTATGGTGTTCATAGATAGCGCTGGTACCCAGGCCCTACTAGAGCCTCAAGACACTAATATCGTAAATGACAAATAATAGATTTATTATTGTGATGCCTCTGAATAAGATTCATTTCCTTTTTTAGAGGAACCAAAGGTGAACTGAAAACTTAAACTGATTTATTTCTTAAAGCATAAACATGTTCTTCAATATCTTACCTTCACATTGCTTTGCCCTGGTCTGGCTAGAAGTTAGAAACTGCAGAACCTGACTCCAGAAATCAAGAAACTCACATTTTAGCATTTAGGTAAACCCTAGCTCTTTCTGTAGCCTCACTATAATAACTTAATACTACATGAGTGGTTCAAGAAAAAAAAATTGATTTTGTTTGTTCGTGCGTTTTTTGTCTAGGAAAATCAATTTGCGTAGAAGTCATTCTCCATGTAATGTTCCTTAGAATTCTCTATAGGCATAATAAATAACAATATGTAACAAAACAAACACTTATTCTCACCTCACCGCTCACCTCTCCGGCCCCTCTGGTCTTCAACGTCACTCGTCTGATCCTCACCACATCTTGAGGTCGCCACCACATGCTCTGAAATCCTTAGGCCTCTCATGCTGGGTCTGGACTTCCGGCTTTAACCCTGCTGTACTGTTTGGTCAAAAATGACCGTTTTTGAACTTTGTTTTTTTTTTTAAACAATTCATTATGCGGTTTATGAAACTTGTGGTTACTTCTATTTTCCTAATTTGAGGGGTTCTTTCTAAGGGTCATTTTTTTTTTTATTAGTTTTTGCGCCACATTTTTTTTTACACTTGTACTGTTCCCGGTCAAAAATGACTGAATAGCATTTTAGCTAATTTCAGCCATTTTTTGAGTAAAACAAATGAGTTATAATTTTTCTTGAGACTACTTATTGCATCTACTATTGTTTGTGAAGTAAACAGTTGCTTTAGTTGCAGATTTACACATGCAAACCATAAAATTAGCTAAAATGCTATTCGGTCATTTTTGACCGGGAACGGTACAAGTGTAAAAAAGAAAATAAAACATATTAGCTTTCAGTATAGTTCTGTGCAAACAAGTCTGTGCTTCCACAAGGTATTCTCAGCAAAAGAGGTGAACATAGTTCCATGTTTTATTTCATTTAAGACACAACAGTGGTTTCTTATGTTCCAAAAAAAAATAAACAAGTAAAACTTATGAGCACAATGCACAATGATAATGCAATAAGCAATCGAGAAGATAGAAAGCTGGAAATGATAATGGACTGGGCAGACATGTGTAGTAAGCGCTGCGGAATATGTTGGCGCTATATAAATAAAAATTATTATTATTATTATTATTATTATTATTATTATTATTGCTGTCCTGAATGTAAACAATAGAATTATGTGAAGATTTTCTGAAAAAAAAACAGATTTTTTAATTTTTTAATTATTTTTACTATTTTTTTTCAAAATGTTTGCACGCAGTTAAATTTTATACTATAGTTAATTTTAGTTATAGTTAGTTATAGTTGTTATAGTAGTAGTAGTTGTTTTAGTTAGTTAGTTAAGCTCAAATTTGTAATTTATGTGCAGAATTCAATAAGCCCTTGTAACCTTTATAAACACAAAATAAATTTAAAAATTGAGTTTTTTACGTTTGTTTGTTTTTTATAATGACCAACCATGCTCACATAGAGTATAATAATGCAACAGGTATTCAAAAACATTTTCTTAAGTAGCTAAAACAGCATTTTAATAGGTCTGGTCAAAAATGACCAGAGCAGTACAAGTGTATAGTGGAAATGAATAGAACAGCAGGGTTAAAGGAGAACTGGATGAGTGACGTAAAGGGGCCAGAATGGTAAGTATAAGGATTTTCTTAAACATTTTGCTGGCTTTTTAAGGTTTAGAAAAAATGGCAGCCAGCAGCCGTCATTTTTCTGAATCCGCGAGGAAGCAAATGACAAAAATCCACTTTTTCACAGGTGCAGTCTTTTACAAAATTCAAAAAGAAAAATATCAAGATTTGAGAGTCCTCAGTGGTTGATACCGTTTGATCGCTAACTGAAAAGATGATAACAAATCGCAACTTCCGAGACTACGCAGGTCTCTTCATCGGGCATGGAATAACACAAATCTGAACAGTCACATATCTATGTTCAACAGGATACTAAGGAACGTGCTTTGTGGGGGCTTCCTGGACCAGACCTCAATCATAGAACAATAAAACTTTGACACTCCTTATCTATGAACAGTTCCAATATTTAGGGCCACAACTGTTTATCCCTCTCCCATAATGATAGTTCTGCTTCACATCACTTGTCTTATCTATTGCATTATTCCTGTGCCGTGTACTGTATGAATATGTGACTCTTCAGATTTTGTTTTAGTCTTTGCCTCATGAAGAGACCTGTGTAGTCTCGAAAACTGCAATTTGTTACCATCTTTTCAGTTAGCCATTAGAAGGTATCAACCACTGAGGACTCTCAATTCCAAATATTTTTCTATCTACTGGCTAACACGGTATAAAGTTATACGTCTTTCCTGTATAAAATTCAATTATAATTTCACTCCACTCAAATTTATTCGCTCATCTCTACTTAACACATTAAATTAGCGGGAAATCATCACTAGTAGAGTTGAGTGACCTTGACCTTTTTAGAGTCGAGCCGGGTTTTGCGAAACCCGACTATCTCAAAAGTCGGGTCGAGTGAAATCGGCCGATTATGACGTAAAGTCGGGATCGACCGAAACACGAAACCCAATGCAAGTCAATGGGGCAGCATAGTCGGCAGTGATTGGGGGCCAGGAAAACACCTAGAGTGCCCATTTTAATGTCAAAACCATCCATTCTTCTTAATGAAGCTTGTCAAGCGTAATTTACCTTATAATAATTGGAAGGCATTTGAAATTGGGGGTCATTTGGCTAAAGTTGTGGTGGGTAGGGCTGGTTCAAGTAATTAGTGGGCCCAGGAAATCTGGACCACGTCACGGCAGTGGAGCAGGGAGAGGTAAGTATTTCAACTTTGCAAGTGCTGTGAACCTGAGCAAGCAGGGGGGGCCCACTCGTTGGCATTGGCACTGGCACAGGGCCCCTCAAAGTACAGCGGTGTGTTTGCACGGCGGGGGCGCCTCCCACCGGCAGCAACACTTTTGCGTACCATGAGAGGCCCTGTGCCAGTGACGTCGCCAACTAGTATTCCTCCCCCCACCTGATGAAGGAACCTGCACTTTCATCTGCACCTTCCTGTTTGTCCCCGTGTAAGGTGGTATGGTATGCGGGAAGGGGGACCTGACTTTCAGCAGGGTCACAATCTTGCAGTGTAGCGTGCACGGGAAATGTTGCGTTATGGGTCAATGGACCAGCAGACTCATCTATCACTGGCTGGGCAATGGGCAGGATGAGGAGGAAACACAGATATAGGCCCAAAGAATAAAGTGGGCTAAATGCAGTTCAAAATTGGTAACACAGGACTAATCAGGGGGCATTGCAGTGGAGGACAACTGGAATGAGAGGCTGACACAGAGAGTAGGCCCAAATCAGTAAGTAGTCGAAATGCAGTTCAAAATTGGCAACAGTAGTAAACAGGCGGCACAGCTTTGTTCAGTGGAGGAGAACAGCAAGGAGTGGCAGACACCGATAGTAGGCCCCAACCCAACTAGTAGGCCAAATGCAGTCTAACATTAACAACTACTTAACGAGCGCCTGAAAACGGAATTTCAGGACAGGAAACCAGGAGAACAGCAAGGAGCGGCAGACACCGATAGTAGGCCCCAAACCAACTAGTACGCCAAATGCAGTTGTTCCGTTTAACCACAATTTAATGAGAGCCTGAAGATAGAAGTTCAGGAAAGGCAACCTGGAGAACACCTTGGAGTGGAACACACCATCTCTCTACACCCCATACCCAATTTGTAGGTCTAATGCAGCGTAGTTTCCAACAACTACTAAACGAGAGCATGATGATCGAAGCATTGGCGAGGAAACCTGGGTAACACCTTGGAGTGGAACACACCATCTCTCTACACCCCATACCCAATTTGTAGGCCTAATGCAGCGTAGTTTCCAACAACTACTAAACGAGAGCATGATGATCGAAGCATTGGCGAGGAAACCTGGGGAACACCTTGGAGTGGAACACACCATCTCTCTACAGTGGAACACACCATCTCTCTACACCCCATACCCAATTTGTAGGCCTAATGCAGCGTAGTTTCCAACAACTACTAAACGAGAGCCGGAAGATCGAAGCTCAGGAAAGGCAACCTGGGGAACACCTTGGAGTGGAACACACCATTTCTCTACACCCCATACCCAATTTGTAGGCCTAATGCAGCGTAGTTTCCAACAACTACTAAACGAGAGCCGGAAGATCGAAGCAATGGAGAGGAAACCTGGGGAACACCTTGGAGTGTAACACACCATCTCTCTACACCCCATACCCAATTTGTAGGCCTAATGCAGCGTAGTTTCCAACAACTACTAAACGAGAGCATGAAGATTGAAGCAATGGAGAGGAAACCTGGGGAACACCTTGGAGTGGAACACACCATCTCTCTATACCCCATACCCAATTTGTAGGCCTAATGCAGCGTAGTTTCCAACAACTACTAAACGAGAGCATGATGATCGAAGCATTGGCGAGGAAACCTGGGGAACACCTTGGAGTGGAACACACCATCTCTCTACAGTGGAACACACCATCTCTCTACACCCCATACCCTATTTGTAGGCCTAATGCAGCGCAGGAGAAAGTTATTGTAGCTGGTGGCCATTTTTAGTACTGTACCAGATTTTTGTTGTATGTGTTTGTTTTTAATGTTAAAATGTCTGCATTTGATATCTCTCCAGTATTTTCTTTTTTATAAGCAAAATACTTATTTTTATATTTTCTGATGTTGGTTCCAGGGGTACACGGGCAGCAGTGGTGTGGTCAGTGGAGGCCTAGTGGAAGGAGTGACCGCAGACAGGCATCGAAGGCCTAAAATAATAACACATGGCTGTAGGCAATTTTAAATTGGTTCCAGGGGTACACGGGCAGCAGTGGTGTGGTCAGTGGAGGCCTAGTGGAAGGAGTGACCGCAGACAGGCATCGAAGGCCTAAAATAATAACACATGGCTGTAGGCAATTTTAAATTGGTTCCAGGGGTACACGGGCAGCAGTGGTGTGGTCAGTGGAGGCCTAGTGGAAGGAGTGACCGCAGACAGGCATCGAAGGCCTAAAATAATAACACATGGCTGTAGGCAATTTTAAATTGGTTCCAGGGGTACACGGGCAGCAGTGGTGTGGTCAGTGGAGGCCTAGTGGAAGGAGTGACCGCAGACAGGCATCGAAGGCCTAAAATAATAACACATGGCTGTAGGCAATTTTAAATTGGTTCCAGGGGTACACGGGCAGCAGTGGTGTGGTCAGTGGAGGCCTAGTGGAAGGAGTGACCGCAGACAGGCATCGAAGGCCTAAAATAATAACACATGGCTGTAGGCAATTTTAAATTGGTTCCAGGGGTACACGGGCAGCAGTGGTGTGGTCAGTGGAGGCCTAGTGGAAGGAGTGACCGCAGACAGGCATCGAAGGCCTAAAATAATAACACATGGCTGTAGGCAATTTTAAATTGGTTCCAGGGGTACACGGGCAGCAGTGGTGTGGTCAGTGGAGGCCTAGTGGAAGGAGTGACCGCAGACAGGCATCGAAGGCCTAAAATAATAACACATGGCTGTAGGCAATTTTAAATTGGTTACAGGGGTACACGGGCAGCAGTGGTGTGGTCAGTGGAGGCCTAGTGGAAGGAGTCACCGCAGACAGGCATCGAAGGCCTAAAATAATAACACATGGCTGTAGGCAATTTTAAATTGGTTACAGGGGTACACGGGCAGCAGTGGTGTGGTCAGTGGAGGCCTAGTGGAAGGAGTGACCGCAGACAGGCATCGAAGGCCTAAAATAATAACACATGGCTGTAGGCAATTTTAAATTGGTTCCAGGGGTACACGGGCAGCAGTGGTGTGGTCAGTGGAGGCCTAGTGGAAGGAGTGACCACAGACAGGCATCGAAGGCCTAAAATAATAACACATGGCTGTAGGCAATTTTAAATTGGTTCCAGGGGTACACGGGCAGCAGTGGTGTGGTCAGTGGAGGCCTAGTGGAAGGAGTGACCGCAGACAGGCATCGAAGGCCTAAAATAATAACACATGGCTGTAGGCAATTTTAAATTGGTTCCAGGGGTACACGGGCAGCAGTGGTGTGGTCAGTGGAAGCCTAGTGGAAGGAGTGACCGCAGACAGGCATCGAAGGCCTAAAATAATAACACATGGCTGTAGGCAATTTTAAATTGGTTCCAGGGGTACATGGGCAGCAGTGGTGTGGTCAGTGGAGGCCTAGTGGAAGGAGTGACCGCAGACAGGCATCGAAGGCCTAAAATAATAACACATGGCTGTAGGCAATTTTAAATTGGTTCCAGGGGTACACGGGCAGCAGTGGTGTGGTCAGTGGAGGCCTAGTGGAAGGAGTGACCACAGACAGGCATCGAAGGCCTAACATAACAAAAATGTCAATACAATGGTATTGTCAGTGGCAGGCATTGAAGGATGTCAGCGCATAGACTAAACATTGGTGGAGCTGTGAGATAATTTTGCAAGTGGTAGAGCACTGTTTGAGCTGGGGTGGGGGGAAACTGTCTTGTGGCCGGCGGTACAGGCCCAGGGCCCCTCATATTACAACGGTGTGTCTGACGTTGGGTGCGCACCACCACCGCCAGAGACACTTTATTGTACTATGAGGGACCCAGTGGCAGTGCCGTCGACCAAAAGCGGGCTCACCCACCTCTTCAGACAAACTGCACTCTCACGGGTGCTGTCGCCAAGTGTCGAAACCACGGCCCCGTGTGGGGAGTTTGGCCATTTAGTGAGGTGTAAACATGTCGTATGCTGGACAATCAGGTGCAGAAAATTACGAGATTGGAAAAGGCATTCAGAATAGTCCACAGGCAAGACCTTTTCATAGGAAAGCTAGGTGTCAGCCGGGCAAGGTGGGACAAAAGATTTCGAAATCCAGTTGTGGTTCATTTTAATGAAGGTTAGATCATCTACATTTTGGGTAGCCAGACGAGTCCTTTTTTCTCTTAGTATTGAACCTGCAGCACTGAATACTCTTTCTGATAGGACACTAGCTGCCGGGCAAGCAAGCTCCTGCAATGCATATTCTGCCAATTCTGGCCAGGTGTCTAATTTTGATGCCCAGTAATCAAATGGGAATGACGCTTGAGGGAGAACATCGATAAGGGATGAAAAATAGTTTGTAACCATACTGGACAAATGTTGTCTCCTGTCACTTTGAATTGATGCTGCAGTACCTGTCCTGTCTGCGGTCATAGCAAAATCACTCCACAACCTGGTCAGAAAACCCCTCTGGCCAACGCCACTTCTGATTTCTGCCCCTCTAACTCCTCTGGTCTGCTGGCCCCTGCAGCTCGTGTGAGAACGATCACGGGCGCTGTGTGTTGTGAATTCTGTGGCTGAATTCACTCCTGTGGTCACAAGTGGTACTGCAGCTTCTGAGCTTCCTTCCTCAGGTGTTCTGGTGAGCTCGTTAACTGCTTCATTACTTAACTCCGCCTGATGCTGCTATCCTTGCTCCTTGTCAATGTTTCAGTGTTGGATCTGAGCTTCTCCTGATTGTTCCTGTGACCTGCTGCTCTGTATAGCTAAGTGCTTTTTGCTTTTTTGTTGCCTTTTTTCTGTCCAGCTTGTCTTTTGTTTTGCTGGAAGCTCTGAGACGCAAAGGGTGTACCGCCGTGCCGTTAGTTCGGCACGGTGGGGTTTTTTTGCCCCCTTTGCGTGGTTTTGCTTTAGGGTCTTTTGTAGACTGCAAAGTTCGCTTTACTGTCCTCGCTCTGTCCTAGAATATCGGGCCCCACTTTGCTGAATCTATTTCATCCCTACGTTTTGTCTTTTCATCTTACTCACAGTCATTATATGTGGGGGGCTGCCTTTTCCTTTGGGGAATTTCTCTGGGGCAAGTCAGGCCTATTTTTCTATCTTCAGGCTAGCTAGTTTCTTAGGCTGTGCCGAGTTGCCTAGGTAGTTGTTAGGCGCAATCCACAGCCGCTTTTAGTTGTGTTTAGGATAGGATCAGGTGTGCAGTCTACAGAGTTTCCACGTCTCAGAGCTCGTTCTTGTATTTTTGGGTATTTGTCAGATCACTGTGTGCGCTCTGATCGCTAAGCACACTGTGTTTCTGGATTGCCTTCATAACACCTGTCATTAGCAAACATAACAGTACAAGGAGCCTAACTAATGATTCTCAATAGAGGGAAAGAAAAAGTTCTGACATCATTTTTTTTTTTCTGCTCTGTGTTCACTTTTTTTTTTTCCCCTAGACATTTGGGTGATTCTGGACACAGGTGTGGACATGGATATTCAGGGTCTGTGCTCTTCAATGGATAATCTCGTTATAAATGTACAAAAAATTCAAGATACTATTGATCAGAAATCTATGTTAGAACCAAGAATTCCTATTCCTGATTTGTTTTTTGGAGATAGAACTAAGTTTCTAAGTTTCAAAAATAATTGTAAGCTATTTCTGGCCTTGAAACCTCATTCTTCTGGTAATCCTATTCAACAGGTTTTGATTATTATTTCTTTTTTGCGCGGCGACCCTCAAGACTGGGCATTTTCTCTTGCGCCAGGAGACCCTGCATTGAGTAGTGTCGATGCGTTTTTCCTGGCGCTCGGATTGCTGTACGATGAGCCTAATTCAGTGGATCAGGCTGAGAAAAATTTGCTGGCTTTGTGTCAGGGTCAGGATGAGATAGAAGTATATTGTCAGAAATTTAGGAAATGGTCAGTACTCACTCAGTGGAATGAATCTGCGCTGGCAGCTTTGTTCAGAAAGGGTCTCTCTGAGGCTCTTAAGGATGTCATGGTGGGATTTCCTATGCCTGCTGGTTTGAATGAGTCTTTGTCTTTGGCCATTCAGATCGGTCGACGCTTGCGCGAGCGTAAATCTGTGCACCATTTGGCGGTACTGCCTGAGGTTAAACCTGAGCCTATGCAGTGCGATAGGACTATGACTAGAGTTGAACGGCAAGAACACAGACGTCTGAATGGTCTGTGTTTCTACTGTGGTGATTCCACTCATGCTATTTCTGATTGTCCTAAGCGCACTAAGCGGTCCGCTAGGTCTGCCGTCATTGGTACTGTACAGTCCAAATTCCTTCTGTCCATTACCTTGATATGCTCTTTGTCGTCGTTTTCTGTCATGGCGTTTGTGGATTCGGGCGCTGCCCTGAATCTGATGGATTTGGATTATGCTAAACGTTGTGGGTTTTTCTTGGAGCCTTTGCGGTGTCCTATTCCATTGAGAGGAATTGATGCTACACCTTTGGCCAAGAATAAACCTCAATACTGGGCCCAGCTGACCATGTGCATGGCTCCTGCACATCAGGAAGTTATTCGCTTTCTGGTGTTGCATAATCTGCATGATGTGGTCGTGTTGGGGTTGCCATGGCTACAAACCCATAATCCAGTATTGGATTGGAATTCCATGTCGGTATCCAGCTGGGGTTGTCAGGGGGTACATGGTGATGTTCCATTTTTGTCGATTTCGTCATCCACCCCTTCTGAGGTCCCAGAGTTCTTGTCTGATTATCAGGATGTATTTGAAGAGCCCAAGTCCGATGCTCTACCTCCGCATAGGGATTGTGATTGTGCTATCAATTTGATTCCTGGTAGTAAATTCCCTAAAGGTCGATTATTTAATTTATCCGTGCCCGAACACGCCGCTATGCGCAGTTATGTGAAGGAATCCCTGGAGAAGGGACATATTCGCCCATCGTCATCACCACTGGGAGCAGGGTTCTTCTTTGTAGCCAAGAAGGATGGTTCGCTGAGACCGTGTATTGATTACCGCCTTCTTAATAAGATCACTGTTAAATTTCAGTATCCCTTGCCATTGTTATCTGACTTGTTTGCTCGGATTAAGGGGGCTAGTTGGTTCACTAAGATAGATCTTCGTGGTGCGTATAATCTGGTGAGAATCAGGCAAGGAGATGAATGGAAAACTGCATTCAATACGCCCGAGGGTCATTTTGAGTATCTAGTGATGCCGTTCGGACTTGCCAATGCTCCATCTGTGTTTCAGTCTTTTATGCATGACATCTTCCGTGAGTATCTGGATAAATTCCTGATTGTTTACTTGGATGACATTTTGATCTTCTCAGATGATTGGGAGTCTCATGTGAAGCAGGTCAGAATGGTTTTTCAGGTCCTGCGTGCTAACTCTTTGTTTGTGAAGGGATCAAAGTGTCTCTTCGGTGTGCAGAAAGTTTCATTTTTGGGGTTCATCTTTACCCCTTCTACTATCGAGATGGATCCAGTTAAGGTCCAAGCCATCCAGGATTGGATTCAGCCGACATCTCTGAAAAGTCTGCAAAAGTTCCTGGGCTTTGCTAATTTTTATCGTCGCTTCATCTGTAATTTTTCTAGCATTGCCAAACCATTGACCGATTTGACCAAGAAGGGTGCTGATTTGGTTAATTGGTCTTCTGCTGCTGTGGAAGCTTTTCAGGAGTTGAAGCGTCGTTTTTGTTCTGCCCCTGTGTTGTCAGCCAGATGTTTCTCTTCCGTTCCAGGTCGAGGTTGATGCTTCTGAGATTGGAGCAGGGGCGGTTTTGTCACAGAGAGGTTCTGATTGCTCAGTGATGAAACCATGTGCTTTCTTTTCCAGGAAGTTTTCGCCCGCTGAGCGTAATTATGATGTGGGCAATCGAGAGTTGCTGGCCATGAAGTGGGCATTCGAGGAGTGGCGTCATTGGCTTGAAGGAGCTAAGCATCGCGTGGTGGTATTGACTGATCATAAGAACTTGACTTATCTCGAGTCTGCCAAGCGCTTGAATCCTAGACAGGCCCGTTGGTCGTTATTTTTTGCCTGCTTCGACTTTGTGATTTCGTACCTTCCGGGCTCTAAAAATGTGAAGGCGGATGCTCTGTCTAGGAGTTTTGTGCCCGACTCTCCGGGTTTATCTGAGCCAGCGGGTATCCTCAAGGAAGGAGTCATTGTGTCTGCCATCTCCCCTGATTTGCGGCGGGTGCTGCAAAAATTTCAGGCGAATAAACCTGATCGTTGTCCAGCAGAGAAACTGTTCGTCCCTGATAGGTGGACTAATAAACTTATCTCTGAACTTCATTGTTCGATGTTGGCTGGTCATCCTGGAATCTTTGGTACCAGAGAGTTAGTGGCTAGATCCTTCTGGTGGCCATCTCTGTCACGGGATGTACGTACTTTTGTGCAGTCCTGTGGGATTTGTGCTAGGGCTAAGCCCTGCTGTTCTCGTGCCAGTGGGTTGCTTTTGCCCTTGCCGGTCCCAAAGAGGCCTTGGACACATATTTCGATGGATTTCATTTCTGACCTTCCCGTTTCTCAAAAGATGTCAGTCATTTGGGTGGTCTGTGATCGCTTTTCTAAAATGGTCCATCTGGTGCCCTTGGCTAAATTGCCTTCTTCCTCTGATTTGGTACCTTTGTTCTTTCAGCATGTGGTTCGGTTGCATGGCATTCCTGAGAATATTGTTTCTGACAGAGGTTCCCAGTTTGTTTCAAGGTTTTGGCAAGCCTTTTGTGGTAGGATGGGCATTGACCTATCCTTTTCCTCGGCTTTCCATCCTCAGACTAATGGCCAGACCGAACGAACCAATCAGACCTTGGAAACATATCTGAGATGTTTTGTTTCTGCAGACCAGGATGATTGGGTGTCCTTTTTGCCGTTGGCTGAGTTCGCCCTTAATAATCGGGCCAGCTCGGCTACCTTGGTTTCTCCATTTTTTTGCAATTCTGGGTTCCATCCTCGTTTCTCTTCAGGACAGGTTGAGTCTTCGGACTGTCCTGGTGTGGATTCTGTGGTGGATAGGTTGCAGCAGATCTGGACTCAGGTAGTGGACAATTTGATCTTGTCCCAGGAAAAAGCTCAACTTTTCGCTAATCGCAGACGCCGTGTGGGTCCCCGACTTCGTGTTGGGGATCTGGTTTGGTTATCTTCTCGTCATATTCCTATGAAGGTTCCCTCTCCTAAATTTAAACCTCGTTTTATTGGTCCGTATAGGATTTCTGAGGTTCTCAATCCTGTGTCTTTTCGTTTGACCCTCCCAGACTCCTTTTCCATACATAATGTATTCCATAGGTCGTTGTTGCGGAGATACGTGGCACCTATGGTTCCATCTGTTGAGCCTCCTGCCCCGGTTTTGGTGGAGGGGGAATTGGAGTATATTTTGGAGAAGATTTTGGATTCTCGTGTTTCTAGACGGAAACTCCAGTATCTGGTTAAATGGAAGGGTTATGCTCAGGAAGATAATTCCTGGGTTTTTGCCTCTGATGTTCATGCTTCCGATCTTGTTCGTGCCTTTCATGCGGCTCGTCCTGGTCGGCCTGGGGGCTCTGGTGGGGGTTCGGTGACCCCACCTCAAGGGGGGGGTACTGTTGTGAATTCTGTGGCTGAATTCACTCCTGTGGTCACAAGTGGTACTGCAGCTTCTGAGCTTCCTTCCTCAGGTGTTCTGGTGAGCTCGTTAACTGCTTCATTACTTAACTCCGCCTGATGCTGCTATCCTTGCTCCTTGTCAATGTTTCAGTGTTGGATCTGAGCTTCTCCTGATTGTTCCTGTGACCTGCTGCTCTGTATAGCTAAGTGCTTTTTGCTTTTTTGTTGCTTTTTTTCTGTCCAGCTTGTCTTTTGTTTTGCTGGAAGCTCTGAGACGCAAAGGGTGTACCGCCGTGCCGTTAGTTCGGCACGGTGGGGTTTTTTTGCCCCCTTTGCGTGGTTTTACTTTAGGGTTTTTTGTAGACTGCAAAGTTCGCTTTACTGTCCTCGCTCTGTCCTAGAATATCAGGCCCCACTTTGCTGAATCTATTTCATCCCTACGTTTTGTCTTTTCATCTTACTCACAGTCATTATATGTGGGGGGCTGCCTTTTCCTTTGGGGAATTTCTCTGGGGCAAGTCAGGCCTATTTTTCTATCTTCAGGCTAGCTAGTTTCTTAGGCTGTGCCGAGTTGCCTAGGTAGTTGTTAGGCGCAATCCACAGCCGCTTTTAGTTGTGTTTAGGATAGGATCAGGTGTGCAGTCTACAGAGTTTCCACGTCTCAGAGCTCGTTCTTGTATTTTTGGGTATTTGTCAGATCACTGTGTGCGCTCTGATCGCTAAGCACACTGTGTTTCTGGATTGCCTTCATAACACCTGTCATTAGCAAACATAACAGCTGTGTGCAGGGAATGCCAGAAGCAAACGGTCAACAAGAGTTGATTGTTTGGTTGCTAATATTAGTTCCAAGTTCTCATGTGGCATTATATTTTGCAATTTGCCTTTATAGCGAGGATCAAGGAGGCAGGCCAACCAGTAATCGTCATCGTTTATCATTTTAGTTATGCGTGTGTCCCTTTTGAGGATACGTAAGGCATAATCCGCCATGTGGGCCAAAGTTCCAGTTCTCAAATCTGCGGCTGTGCTTGGTTGAGGGGCAGTTTCAGGCAAATCCACGTCACTTGTGTCCCTCCAAAAACCAGAACCCGGCCTTGCCACGCCACCAATTTCCAGTGGCCCCGGAAAAGCTTCCTCATTAAAAATATAATCATCCCCATCATCCTCCTCGTCCTCCTCCTCCTCTTCGCCCGCTAACTCGTCCTGTACACTGCCCTGGCCAGACAATGGCTGACTGTCATCAAGGCTTTCCTCTTCCTCAGCTGCAGACGCCTGATCCTTTATGTGCGTCAAACTTTGCATCAGCAGACGCATTAGGGGGATGCTCATGCTTATTATGGCGTTGTCTGCACTAACCAGCCGTGTGCATTCCTCAAAACACTGAAGGACTTGACACAGGTCTTGAATCTTTGACCACTGCACACCTGACAACTCCATGTCTGCCATCCTACTGCCTGCCCGTGTATGTGTATCCTCCCACAAAAACATAACAGCCCGCCTCTGTTCACACAGTCTCTGAAGCATGTGCAGTGTTGAGTTCCACCTTGTTGCAACGTCTATGATTAGGCGATGCTGGGGAAGGTTCAAAGAACGCTCAGATTGCCTGAGTGCATGGACGATGCGCTCTTTAACATGCTGGTGGAGGGCTGGGATGGCTTTTCTGGAAAAAAAGTGTCGACTGGGTAGCTCGTAGCGTGGTACAGCGTAGTCCATCAGGGCTTTGAAAGCTTCGCTTTCAACTAACCGGTAGGGCATCATCTCTAACGAGATTAGTCTACCTATGTGTGCGTTCAAACCCTGTGTACGCGGATGCGAGGCTAAGTACTTCCTTTTTCTAACCATAGTCTCATGTAGGGTGAGCTGGACTGGAGAGCTGGAGATCGTGGAACTAGCGGGGGTGCCGGTGGACATGGCAGACTGAGAGACGGTGGGAGATGGTATTGTTGCCACCGGTGCCCTAGATGCAGTGTTTCCTACTACGAAACTGGTGATTCCCTGACCCTGACTGCTTTGGCCTGGCAAAGAAACCTGCACAGATACTGCAGGTGGTGCGGAAAATGGTGGCCCTACACTGCCGGAAGGGATGTTGCGTTGCTGACTAGCTTCATTGGCCGAGGGTGCTACAACCTTAAGGGACGTTTGGTAGTTAGTCCAGGCTTGCAAATGCATGGTGGTTAAATGTCTATGCATGCAACTTGTATTGAGACTTTTCAGATTCTGTCCTCTGCTTAAGGTAGTTGAACATTTTTGACAGATGACTTTGCGCTGATCAATTGGATGTTGTTTAAAAAAATGCCAGACTGCACTCTTTCTAGCATCGGATACCTTTTCAGGCATTGCAGAATGAGCTTTAACCGGATGGCCACGCTGTCCTCCAACAGGTTTTGGCTTTGCCACGCGTTTTGGGCAAGATACGGGCCCGGCAGATGGAACCTGTTGCGATGTTGATGCCTGCTGTGGCCCCTCCTCCTCCGCTTCAGAACTGCTGCCGCCTGCACCCTGTTCCCCCAATGGCTGCCAATCGGGGTCAAGAACTGGGTCATCTATTACCTCTTCTTGTAGCTCGTGTGCAACTTCGTCTGTGTCACCGTGTCGGTCGGTGGTATAGCGTTCGTGATGGGGCAACATAGTCTCATCAGGGTCTGATTCTTGATCAGCACCCTGCAAGGGCAATGTTGTGGTCTGAGTCAAAGGACCAGCATAGTAGTCTGGCTGTGGCTGTGCATCAGTGCACTCCATGTCAGATTCAACTTGTAATGGGCATGGACTGTTAACTGCTTCACTTTCTAAGCCAGGGACGGTATGTGTAAAGAGCTCCATGGAGTAACCCGTTGTGTCGCCTGCTGCATTCTTCTCTGTTGTTGTTTTTGCTGAAGAGGACAAGGAAGCGACTTGTCCCTGACCGTGAACATCCACTAACGACGCGCTGCTTTGACATTTACCAGTTTCACGAGAGGAGGCAAAAGAGCTAGAGGCTGAGTCAGCAAGATAAGCCAAAACTTGCTCTTGCTGCTCCGGCTTTAAAAGCGGTTTTCCTACTCCCAGAAAAGGGAGCGTTCGAGGCCTTGTGTAGCCAGACGACGAACCTGGCTCCACAGCTCCAGAGTTAGGTGCAATATTTTTTTTCCCACGACCAGCTGATGCTCCACCACTACCACTACCCTCATTACCAGCTGACAATGAACGCCCCCGGCCACGACCTCTTCCACCATACTTCCTCATTGTTTTAAAAACGTAAACAAACTAACGGTATTTGTTGCTGTCACACAAATTACACGGTGAGCTATAACTTCAGTATGATTTAGCTACCCATTTACAGGTGGGTGAGACCACAACGAAAATCAGGCACAATGTTACACACTCTGTGGCACCAAATGAGAGAGATGCCACACACGCAGGACTGTCACTGAAGCACAAATGTAAATATTAATCTCCCACTGATTTGATTTTTTTTTTTTTTAAGGGAGACTTTAGGAAAAAAAAATAATAGAATAAAATGATTTTTTCAGGAAGAATTTAGAAACCAAATAAAATAAAATGATTTTTTCAGGGAGAATTTAGAAAACAAATAAAACAAAAAAAGGCTTTCTATGGCCCACTGAGTGAGAGATGACGCACACAGGAGTCAGGAGTGGCACACAAGCTCAGAGGCCAATATTTATCTCCCACTGATTGATGTAGTGATTTTTTCAGGTAGATTTTGGAACCCAAATCAAGCTAAAAAAAATAATAGGCTTTCTATGGCCCACAATTGGAGAGAGAGAGAGAGATGGCACACCCAGGAGTCAAGACTGGCACACAAGCAGAAAGGGCAATATTAATCTCCCACTGATTTGTTTTTTTTTTTTTTCAGGGAGACTTTAGGAAAAAAAAAATAGAATAAAATGATTTTTTCAGGAAGAATTTAGAAACCAAATAAAATAAAATGATTTTTTCAGGGAGAATTTAGAAAACAAATAAAACAAATAAAGGCTTTCTATGGCCCACTGAGTGAGAGATGACGCACACAGGAGTCAGGAGTGGCACACAAGCCCAGAGGCCAATATTTATCTCCCACTGATTGATGTAGTGATTTTTTCAGGTAGATTTTGGAACCCAAATCAAGCTAAAAAAATAATAGGCTTTCTATGGCCCACAATTGGAGAGAGAGAGAGAGATGGCACACCCAGGAGTCAAGACTGGCACACAAGCAGAAAGGGCAATATTAATCTCCCACTGATTTGTTTTTTTTTTGTTTTTTTTCAGGGAGACTTTAGGAAAAAAAAAAATAGAATAAAATGATTTTTTCAGGAAGAATTTAGAAACCAAAGAAAATAAAATGATTTTTTCAGGGAGAATTTAGAAAACAAATAAAACAAAAAAAGGCTTTCTATGGCCCACTGAGTGAGAGATGACGCACACAGGAGTCAGGAGTGGCACACAAGCCCAGAGGCCAATATTTATCTCCCACTTTTTTTTTTTTGTTCCAGGGAAAATTTATAAACCCAATAAAAAAAATAATAAATAGGCTTTCTATGGCCCACTATCTGAGAGACAGAGAGAGATGGCACGCTTAGGACTGGCACACAAGCCCAAAGGCCAATATTAATCTCCCTTTTTTTTTAAGGGAGAATTTATAAAACCAAAAAAAAAAAAATAAATAGGCTTTCTATGGCCCACTATTTGTGAGAGAGATGGCACGCTCAGGACTGGCACACAAGCCCAGAGGCCAATATTAATCTCCCACTTTTTTTTTTTTTTTCCAGGGAAAATTTATAAACCCAATAAAAAAAAAAATAAATAAATAGGCTTTCTATGGCCCACTATCTGAGAGAGAGAGATGGCACGCTCAGGACTGGCACACAAGCCCAAAGGCCAACATTAATCTCCCACTGATTGATTTATTGATTTTTTCAGGTAGAATTTAGAACCCAAATAAAGAAAAAAAAAAAAATGGGCTTTCTATGGCCCACTGAGTGAGTGATGATGCACACAGGAGTCAGGAGTGGCACACAAGCCCTGAGGCCAATATTTTTCTCCCACTGATTGATGTAGTGATTTTTTCAGGTAGATTTTATAACCCAAATCAAGCAAAAAAATAAATAGGCTTTCTATGTCCCACTGAGTGAGAGATGACACAGACAGGGATGGCACTCTAGCAGAAATGTCAATCTTAATCTCCCACAAAAAAAAAAAAAAAACAGGGAGTGTCCTTCAATTACTATCTCCCTGCAGTAATCTCAGCCAGGTATGGCAGGCAGCAATAAGGAGTGGACTGATGCACAAATTAAATAAAAAGTGTGGACAAACAAACAAGATAGCTGTGCAGAAAGGAAGGAACAAGAGGATTTGTGCTTTGAAAAAAGCAGTTGGTTTGCACAGCGGCGTACACACAGCAATGCAGCTATCAGGGAGCCTTCTAGGGCAGCCCAATGAGCTACAGCGCTGAGGGGGAAAAAAAAAAAAAAATGTAGCTTCCACTGTCCCTGCACACCGGAGGTGGTGTTGGGCAGTGGAAATCGCTACAGCACAAGCGGTTTGGTGGTTAATGGACCCTGCCTAACGCTATCCCTGCTTCTGACGAAGCGGCAGCAACCTCTCCCTAAGCTCAGATCAGCAGCAGTAACATGGCGGTCGGCTGGAACGCCCCTTTATAGCCCCTGTGACGCCGCAGACAGCAAGCCAATCACTGCAATGCCCTTCTCTAAGATGGTAGGGACCAGGACCTATGTCATCACGCTGCCCACACTCTGCGTTTACCTTCATTGGCTGAGAAATGGCGCTTTTCGCGTCATTGAAACGCGACTTTGGCGCGAAAGTCGCGTACCGCATGGCCGACCCCGCACAGGGGTCGGATCGGGTTTCATGAAACCCGACTTTGCCAAAAGTCGGCGACTTTTGAAAATGAACGACCCGTTTCGCTCAACCCTAATCACTAGTGTTTTGCTATGTACCATGAGAAGTAACATAGTAACATAGTAACATAGTAACATAGTTAGTAAGGCCGAAAAAAGACATTTGTCCATCCAGTTCAGCCTATATTCCATCATAATAAATACCCAGATCTACGTCCTTCTACAGAACCTAATAATTGTATGATACAATATTGTTCTGCTCCAGGAAGACATCCAGGCCTCTCTTGAACCCCTCGACTGAGTTCGCCATCACCACCTCCTCAGGCAAGCAATTCCAGATTCTCACCGCCCTAACAGTAAAGAATCCTCTTCTATGTTGGTGGAAAAACCTTCTCTCCTCCAGATGCAAAGAATGCCCCCTTGTGCCCGTCACCTTCCTTGGTATAAACAGATCCTCAGCGAGATATTTGTATTGTCCCCTTATATACTTATACATGGTTATTAGATCGCCCCTCAGTCGTCTTTTTTCTAGACTAAATAATCCTAATTTCGCTAATCTATCTGGGTATTGTAGTTCTCCCATCCCCTTTATTAATTTTGTTGCCCTCCTTTGTACTCTCTCTAGTTCCATTATATCCTTCCTGAGCACCGGTGCCCAAAACTGGACACAGTACTCCATGTGCGGTCTAACTAGGGATTTGTACAGAGGCAGTATAATGCTCTCATCATGTGTATCCAGACCTCTTTTAATGCACCCCATGATCCTGTTTGCCTTGGCAGCTGCTGCCTGGCACTGGCTGCTCCAGGTAAGTTTATCATTAACTAGGATCCCCAAGTCCTTCTCCCTGTCAGATTTACCCAGTGGTTTCCCGTTCAGTGTGTAATGGTGATATTGATTCCCTCTTCCCATGTGTATAACCTTACATTTATCATTGTTAAACCTCATCTGCCACCTTTCAGCCCAAGTTTCCAACTTATCCAGATCCATCTGTAGCAGAATACTATCTTCTCTTGTATTAACTGCTTTACATAGTTTTGTATCATCTGCAAATATCGATATTTTACTGTGTAAACCTTCTACCAGATCATTAATGAATATGTTGAAGAGAACAGGTCCCAATACTGACCCCTGCGGTACCCCACTGGTCACAGCGACCCAGTTAGAGACTATACCATTTATAACCACCCTCTGCTTTCTATCACTAAGCCAGTTACTAACCCATTTACACACATTTTCCCCCAGACCAAGCATTCTCATTTTGTGTACCAACCTCTTGTGCGGCACGGTATCAAACGCTTTGGAAAAATCGAGATATACCACGTCCAATGACTCACCGTGGTCCAGTCAATAGCTTACCTCTTCATAAAAACTGATTAGATTGGTTTGACAGGAGCGATTTCTCATAAACCCATGCTGATATGGAGTTAAACAGTTATTCTCATTGAGATAATCCAGAATAACATCCCTCAGAAACCCTTCAAATATTTTACCAACAATAGAGGTTAGACTTACTGGCCTATAATTTCCAGGTTCACTTTTAGAGCCCTTTTTGAATATTGGCACCACATTTGCTATGCGCCAGTCCTGCGGAACAGACCCTGTCGCTATAGAGTCACTAAAAATAAGAAATAATGGTTTATCTATTACATTACTTAGTTCTCTTAGTACTCGTGGGTGTATGCCATCCGGACCCGGAGATTTATCTATTTTAATCTTATTTAGCCGGTTTCGCACCTCTTCTTGGGTTAGATTGGTGACCCTTAATATAGGGTTTTCATTGTTTCTTGGGTCAAGAGAAGTCAAGAGAAAAAAAGTGCAGAATAAACTTGATAAAACATGTGAATTTTATTTAATTATTAATAAAATGTAGAAAATGAATGCATAGATAAAAAATGCCAAAATTCACAGATGCATGAAAAGAATGGTGGATGAGCCAAAAACTGTATGTATAAAGATAAACATCAAGTACCAAAATTCGTACTGTGTAATACGAAGTTAGGGAACGACGAATGAAGTGTATATGTACTTTTATCAGCAAGATAAGTGGAGGAACACAGGGAATGAGAAAGGGGAGCAATGAATGGTGGTCACTGTGGACTGAGTAAAATAACCCTGGCAGGAAAACGATTCCACAAATGCCTAAAGGCATAAAAGAACAAAGCATTGGTTCACCCTCCATACATTCACAAATGCATGGTCTGGGGTGGGTTTATTTTTTCAGCTTCTTCTTTGTAATCTGAGAGCAGCATGATAACCTGCTGACAGATTTCCATTAAGGTGAACCTGACAGCGGATACATGCTGCCCAATCCATGAACACCATGTATCAGACACTGACTGTATGATTTCAACCAGGTATGTTGGCCTCTTAAACGCTACAGCATTTCAGAAAAAACATACTTCAAGATCAGCTACCCTGGATTGACAGGTTTCTTTCTAAAGACCTATCAATCCAGGGCTGCAGGTGGGAAGAAGCCACCAGTGACCCACCTGTCTGACTAGTCTACTGTGCGACTCTGTCCCAGGGTGCCTTTAAAGTATGTTTTTCTCTGAAACGCTGTGGAATTTCAAAGTCTAAAATTCCTGGCTGAGTTAATAAAGCCAGTGCCTTACACATGCTGCCCATGAATTGGGCACCATGAATCATCTGACAGTCAATGCACTGGTGGCCTTTGGTTGACTTGGGTTGAGATGGTGGAGGAACTGAGGATTTCTTATCAGATTAATATACCATAAATCACTTTGCACACTTTAAAAGTGACACATCAGATTTTGCCTGAATGTTTTTGGTGTTGTCATCCTTCATCAGAACCAGAAACACATGGGCTACTTGCACATAGAACAAGTCTGTAGGAACATGTTCACACCACCAAGAAATTTGAAGACACAAAAGAGCACAGTGAGGTCAAAAATACTCTGTTGTAAAAAAAAATCACAGTAATAAGCAAGTGCTAGTCAAAAGATGGAAAAAAACAGGGTATTTAGTTGATACGTTTTTTTGCAAAAAAATAAATACTAAGCTGATCCACCAATCGTCCAGGTATACCCATATAGAGCAGTCCTACCTAATGTATATACCTGATCATCTGTATAGTACCTGTATAAGCAGGGTTCAGAGAGGAAATATCCATGTGGACCTGCTAGATGGAACAGCTTTAGTGCAAATGACCCACAAAGGAGTGGTGGACTTCATCAGACAATATGATTAGGCAAGCTTGCAGAATATCGAATTAGTCTGGAAGATCACAGTGTACAGCAGTGTAAATACCAATGGTAGTGGATTTATTTTATGAGATTAGTCACCATTCGTACTGCTGTGAAAGTGAACTCTTTCAGAACCTTGGTTATCCTTATCCCTTCCTTTCTTCTTTCCTCATACCACCTTTTAGTCTATTAACTGGTAAATACAGGAAAAGAGTGTCAGATATCTACTCCACATAAGTTGTTATTGCTATTATAAGCAGAGATGAGTATATTGATGTGTGGATCAAATTTGAATGGAATTTCCTGAAATTCAAGGTTTCATGAGATTCCGAACACTTTGAAGTTCAATTTGCGGTTCCCAGAAAAGAAAACTTGGCCACCACCACTTCCCACACTTCAAAAGCATCAGAGAGCGGCCTACCATACTTTTGCATTCCCATAATGCCCTACAGCAATGGAATCTTTTGGATTATCACACCTTGTACAGTGGTAGTCAGTACCTGGGCTATTACAGATCACCGGTTCCCAGTGGAGAACAATTTTTATGGCAGATTTGTTGTGCATCTCCAGAGTCACTGGGTTAGGCCGGGGTCAAACTTGCGAGTGCAATGCAAGAAACTCAAACTAGTCTCTCTCATCAATACCTGTCACTGCTGCTGGCACTCGCGAACAGAGCATTCTGCTGCATAGAAATACATGCAGCCATATGCTCCGGTCCGAGTGCCGGCGGCAGTGCAGGGTATTAATGCGAGTTTCTCGCATTGCAATCGCAAGTGTGACCCCGGCCTTAGACTCTTTCTTCTGTAGAGTGTAAGCTCTGATGACCAGTGGGGTCCTCTCTCTCTCCTGTAGAGTATAAGCTCTTATGGTCAGTGGGGTCCTCTCTCTCTCTCCTGTAGAGTATAAGCTCTTATGGTCAGTGGGGTCCTCTCTCTCTCTCCTGTAGAGTATAAGCTCTTATGGTCAGTGGGGTCCTCTCTCTCCTGTAGAGTGTAAGCTCTTATGTTCAGTGAGGTCCTCTCTCTCTCCTGTAGAGTGTAAGCTCTTATGGTCAGTGGGGTCCTCTCTCTCTCTCCTGTAGAGTGTAAGCTCTGATGACCAGTGGGGTCCTCTCTCTCTCCTGTAGAGTATAAGCTCTAATGGTCAGTGGGGTCCTCTCTCTCTCCTGTAGAGTATAAGCTCTTATGGTCAGTGGGGTCCTCTCTCTCTCTCCTGTAGAGTATAAGCTCTTATGGTCAGTGGGGTCCTCTCTCTCTCTCCTGTAGAGTATAAGCTCTTATGGTCAGTGGGGTCCTCTCTCTCCTGTAGAGTGTAAGCTCTTATGTTCAGTGAGGTCCTCTCTCTCTCCTGTAGAGTGTAAGCTCTTATGGTCAGTGGGGTCCTCTCTCTCTCTCCTGTAGAGTGTAAGCTCTTATGGCCAGTGGGGTCCTCTCTCTCCTGTAGAGTATAAGCTCTTATGTTCAGTGAGGTCCTCTCTCTCTCCTGTAGAGTGTAAGCTCTTATGGCCAGTGGGGTCCTCTCTTTCTCTTGTAGAATGTAAGATCTTATGGTCAGTGGGGTCCTCTCCCTCCTGTAGAGTATAAGCTCTTATGGTCAGTGGGGTCCTCTCTCTCTCCAGTAGAGTGTAAGCTCTTATGATCAACTGGGTCCTCTCTCTTCTGTAGATTGCAAGCTCCTATGGTCAATGTAGTCCTATCTTTCTCCTATAAAGTGTGAGTTCCTATGGTCAGCGAGGTCCTCTCTCTTTCTCTCGCTCTCTTTCCTGTCACCTCAAGTTTATTTTCTGAGCATTTCTAATTTTTCCAGACTTTCATGCAAATTTAATTGCCAAAAGTTTACACTTTTGATAAAATATTTAACCTGAAAATACTTTATGTACTCATTTGTTTTTAATATTGTAGCACATGAAAACTCTACATTCCTGTGCTGGTTCTCACCACCACTTAGAATTGTATCTCCTTATAAAGGGGCCAATTTACAACCACATGGAAAACCAATATTGTACATATGTCTCAGAATTCTATCAAAACCTACAGGTAGAAGAAACATGTACGGTATATTATAAATTGATCACTGTGTTTAATAATTCAGAAGTGAGGAACTGACATTGACGAGATATGTCACGGTAATTTTCATACAATGTTCTTTTATTACCAACCCAAAAAAATTATGTTCTGCTAAGAAATTGTCTCTTTTCACTGATTATTGTCATCTTAAGCATTTTTAAATGATCACAATATGATTGCATATCTTGAAGGTTATGACTCAAACCGCGATTCTTCTGGTTGTGTAGATCCCAAATGCCAACTCACTCTGCTCCAAATTCCTTCCACTTTCTGATTTTAGGTCAATTTAATAACCAAAGCACATTTTTATTTTATTAACAATAATTTAATAGTTTAAGTTTAGGTTAAGTTAAGAATATTAAATACAATTTTGCAATATGAAAATTCCAAAATGTTTAGCATAAATAATTGATAACAGTGATGGTAACACAATGAACACAAAGCCAGAAATTACTTTTGGTTTTATCTCAATACATACGGCGGGTGGAGTTTATTGTCTACAAGAATGAAGGAGGACATCCAGAATTTTCAGGAAGTAAGATACAATCTTTCCAATGTGGGTAGATCTGGTTGGATTGTTCGTCATTGCTCTTCAATGAGGAAGGAACATTCCTACGATGGGTCGGAAGTAAAGTGAACTGTACTATTGAATATAAGAGTGCACTGTGAAGTTTCTGAAGCCAAAATCCCAATTCTTGATCTTAAATCCATCATTGTGTAATTTTGTTGAGTTTTTGTACTTTTGTTGTGTATTTTGAACAGTTTACTTCTGATATAGGGAGTTGAGTTATGTTGTTCAAATTTATAAGTCACTGGTTTCTAAGTTGTAAATGTTGAAGTCTGGGGTCTTCAGTCCTGGTTGATGTCTAGATCTCTTAATGGCTTGGAGAACTTTTCTTGGGATAGTTGATGTCTCATGCAGTAGATACTTCAGGTCTCTGGATTTTAAACTTTATTAGTCAAAATAAAAGAAGACAAACAAGACAGAATTAAAACAGAGACGATAGAGTTTGTGTAAATGTCCCAAATTTTGGAATTCATAATGGCAAAAATTAGAACAATAAAAAGTGTCTAAACTCATTGTATAGCAAGGCTAAAAAAGAATTTATAGATTTTTAGATTTACCCAACCAATAAACCTTCTTTCCAGACAAAAAGTCTTAATACAGTCTTATAATGGGTGTCAAAAAATGTGACAGTCAAACCAAATGAACCTAAAAGTCAATATCATTAGTGTTAGGAGTCGTTTTTCCTCTGCTGCACAGGGGGAATCTCGATCCGTGTCTGCTGCGGTCTCCCATTCGGTATCGGCCGCAGTGGGCTCTGCTCAGCGGAGACGTCGCTCCCAGCGTCTCGCTGGGGCTGATTCGGTGCATAGGGTCACTACTGCCTTTTCTGGCTTTCCTATGGTACCCTGCACTGATCTGCGGTGAGCGAGCCTCTCTGGGACTAAGTCCTTGTTTACTCACACTGAGCATGCCCAGGGCAGGGTCTCCCATTGGAGGTCGAGGGCCACATGTTCGGTCACATGCTCAGGTGCTGCAGTACATTCCATTGGTCCTTCTGGAAGGTCCTGAAAGGGCAAAACATGCTCAGGTACTGCAGCAATTTCCATTGGTCCTTCTGGAAGGTCCTGAAAAGGCAAAAACTTCAGTAGCAGCTTCCTGTGCTGCAACTATATAAACTGCGCATGACCGCACGGCCATGGGGTAGTATTGTCTTATGTTATGTGCTTTGCGCCAGTGTGGTCACATGTATGTGTGTTCAGGGACCCGGCTGAAATAAGCCCCTAGAATGCTGGCTCCTCCGGCGAGGAGTTTTGTGTGTTTGTGTGACCACTGACTGCTCTCTGTTTGTTCAGTTAGCCTGTGCCTCTGTGGAGTCTAACAGGGCACAGTGCTTTCCTTTCACGGCTACTCAGTGAAGTAACTGAGTTAGTCTATACCGCCATATAGCTCCACCGTTTGCTAGCAGCAGGTACTCCTGCACGGTGGACCCCGGGCTGCGAACGCACCAATATCAATAAACATCTCTATTTACTCGGTGCGTTCCGCTAGCCCTAACAGAATACTAGCGCCAGGGTCTGGCTAGTAAATGGCGGACATTCAGCAATCTTTGCGGTATATCCAGCAGCTGGAGGGTAGGTTGGCGGCTCTCGAGAGCTCAACCTCAGCTGTGGATGTTACCGCAGTTGCTGTACAGGCTGCTAGCGTGGCTGCAGCAACCTTGTCCACTGCCACCCCTGTTATTATTATTATTATTATTATTATTTATTTATATAGCACCATTGATTCCATGGTGCTGTACATGAGAAGCGACTGTTCCGACATTATCTCGCCTCCCGCTGCCAGAAAAATTTTCTGGAAATAGCAAAACTTGTAGGGGATTCGTGAGTCAGTGCTCTATTCACCTCGAGCTCCTGGCTGCACGTTTTCCTACAGAGCGGGCTAAGGTGGGATTTATTGTGTCTCTTTTGTCGGACAGGGCGTTGGAGTGGGCTACGCCGCTGTGGGAGCGTGGTGATCATGTGGTGCAGAGTGCTCCGTTGTTCCTGAGCACTCTGTAAAAGGTCTTCTTAGGACCTCAAGTCACCCATGACACAGCGCTCCAACTACTGGCATTAACTCAGGGTGAGTCCTTGGTCAGCCAATTTTCCGTCCGCTTCCGTACTTTAGCTTCCGAGCTGGAGTGGTCGGATAAAGCCCTTATCCCCATATTTTGGAGGGGCCTGGCTGACCACATTAAGGACGCTCTGGCCACTAGGGAGATTCCTGCCACACTGGAGGAGTTAATAACTGTCTCTACTCGTATCGACCTCCAGTTTAACGAGCGGAGGTTGGAGCGAGTCCAGTGTAGGCAGAGGTTTCGGCTGGCTCCCACCTTCGCCAAACCTTTGGGATCTCCAGTCCAGGCATCCGAGTCACATGAGGCCTTAGAGGTGACACGAGCGGGATCCAAGTCTCAGTCTGCCCGTGCACATAAGGTCCGTCATGTTTGCCAGCAGTCAGGACACCTTGCCTCCAAGGGTCCTCAGCGGTCGGGGAAACGTCAGCGTCTAGTGGCAGTTGGAGGAGGTACACTAGACACGGCGATGTTTGCCTCAAAGTTGTCCTTCATGGGGACAATTACCATAGGCCCATCCACTCTTATGGTCGAGCTATGCGTGGATTCTGGGGCATAGGGTAACTTTATGTCTTCCGCTTTTGCCCAGCGTCACGCAATACCCTTGGTGATGCTCGCCAAGCCGGTAACCGTTCGAGTGGTAAATGGGTCAACACTACCTTCACAGATTACCCACCAAACCATTCCTTTCACGCTATCTGTGTCTCCATCACATCAGGAGATAATCTCCCTATTAGTCATTCCTGAGGGAATTGATGAGCTCCTGTTGGGGATACCATGGCTTCGCTACCATTCTCCTCATATTGAGTGGTCCTCTGGGAGAATTTTGGGATGGAGTAAATCTTGCGAGGGTAGATGTCTGAGGGAGTGCGTTCAGGTTGCTACTACACAGGTACCCGCAGATCTTTCCTCTCTCCCCAAGCACTATTGGCCCTATGCAGATGTGTTCTCCAAAAGAGCTGCGGAGACCCTTCCGCCTCACCGCCCCTATGACTGTTCTATTAACCTCTTGCCTGGTGCTGAGCCTCCCCGGGGTCGAGTCTATCCGTTATCTCTCCCGGAGATGGAGGCAATGTCCCAGTACATCCAGGAGAATCTGGCAAGAGGATTCATTAGGAAGTCAGTGTCACCGGCAGGGGCAGGGTTCTTCTTCGTACAGAAGAAGACTGGAGACTTACGTCCATGCATAGACTACAGGGGTCTTAACGCCATCACCGTTAAGAACAAGTACCCACTACCCCTGATAGCTGAGCTGTTTGATAGGCTACGGGGAGCGAGGGTATTTACAAAGTTAGATCTGCGGGGGGGCTTACAACCTGATTCGCATCCGTGAGGGGGATGAATGGAAGACGGCTTTTAACACCAGGGATGGGCACTATGAATATCTGGTGATGCCCTTCGGGCTCTGTAATGCCCCAGCCGTTTTCCAAGACTTTGTGAACGACATCTTCCGGGATATGCTCACCACCTCGGTCGTAGTCTATCTGGATGATATTCTCATCTTCTCTCCAGATATTGACTCCCATCGGAGAGATGTTCGTAAAGTCTTCGACCTCTTACGGGCAAACTCCCTCTACGCCAAGTTGGAGAAGTGTGTGTTTGAGCAGGAGTCCTTGCCTTTCCTTGGTTATATCATCTCTGCCCAGGGTTTGGCTATGGATCCTGCCAAGCTACAGGCTGTAATGGACTGGCAGGAACCCCATTCTCTTAAAGCGGTGCAGCGCTTTATGGGGTTCATTAATTACTATCGCCAGTTCATTCCACACTTCTCAACTTTGGTAGCTCCCTTGGTTGCCCTCACCAAGAAGGGAGCAAATCCCAAGTTGTGGTCAGAGGAGGTCTCCAAAGCCTTTCTCTCGATCAAGTCACACTTCGCTAGCGCTCCCATCCTACATCGCCCCGATGTTGATAAGCCATTTATCTTGGAGGTGGATGCCTCATCTGTTGGTGCTGGAGCAGTCCTTTTCCAAAAGGGTGCTCAAGGTTGGAAGCATCCTTGCTTCTTCTTCTCCAAGACCTTCACACCAGCGGAGAGGAATTATTCCATCGGGGACAGGGAGTTGCTGGCCATGAAGTTGGCTTTTTCGGAGTGGAGACATCTCTTGGAGGGAGCTCGTTTTCCCTTCCAAGTCTTCACTGACCACAAGAACTTGGTGTATCTGCAAACGGCCCAGCGGCTGAATTCTCGCCAGGCTAGATGGTCCCTTGTCTTCTCCCGGTTCCATTTTACTCTCCATTTCCTCTCCAGGGAGAAGAACGTTCGTGCTGACGCTCTCTCCCGCTCCGTGGTGTCATCGGAGGAGGAGGAGCCTCGGCTTATTGTCCCTTCTGAGAGCCTGAGAACTGTAGCTCCAGTTTCGCTAGAGTCTGTGCCCCCGGGCAAGACTTTCGTACCAGCTAACTTGCGACCGGAGGTTCTCTCTTGGGCTCACTCCTCCAGAGGGGGTGGGCATTTTGGGACCAAGAGGACATCTGAGCTTCTGGCGAGAACATACTGGTGGCCGCATATGGCCCGAGATGTCAAGGACTATATTCAGGCGTGCGTTTCTTGCGCCCAGAATCGGTCTCCTCGGCAACGGCCTGCTGGGTTGCTTTACCCTCTACCGGTGGCAGACAGGCCCTGGGAGATGGTCGGGATGGACTTTGTGGTGGGTCTACCCAAGTTGCGTGGCTGCTCCATTATTTGGGTTGTCACCGACCATTTCTCCAAGATGGTGCATTTGGTGTCGCTTCCTCGGTTACCCTCAGCACGGGCCTTGGCGGTTTTGTTCATTAAACACGTTTTCCGTTTGCATGGTATGCCTGATAAGATTGTCAGCGATCGGGGTCCCCAGTTCGCATCTCGGTTTTGGAGAGAGCTCTTCTGTTTACTCAGCATAGAGTTAAACCTCTCCTCTGCATACCATCCTGAGACGAATGGGTTGGTGGAGAGAACCAACCAGACTCTGGTGACATATTTGCGACATTTCATCTCTGCTAGGCAGGATGACTGGGCATCTTTGCTACCTTGGACGGAATTTGCCCTGAGCAACGCCGTAGCCGATTCCACTGGTCAAACTCCTTTTCTCCTTAATTACGGCCAGCATCCGCGTGTCCCTGTGCCCATGCCCGTGTCATCCACCGATTCTAGGGTGGCAGACTGGGCGGTGGAGGCACGTGACATCTGGGACCGCACACAGGATGCCATCCGGGCCTCCAAGGAGAGAATGAGGGCTTCGGCTGATACACACCGGCGCCCCGCTCCGGTCTTTGCTCCTGGCGACTTAGTGTGGCTCTCCGCCCGTAACATCAGGCTGCGAGTTGAGTCCACTAAGTTTGCTCCTCGCTACATTGGCCCGTTTAAGGTTCTGGAACAGGTCAACCCTGTGGTCTACCGTTTGGCTATTCCTCCACGCCTTGGTATCACCGATACTTTCCACGTTTCCCTCTTAAAGCCCGTTCATTTGTCCCGGTTTTCCGAGTCATCTGCTGGGACATCAGGTTCATCCACGGATGAGTTTGAGGTGAATGCTATTGTGGGGTGCAAGGTGGTACGTGGCAAGAAATTTTATCTGGTGGACTGGAAGGGTCATGGCCCAGAGGATAGAACCTGGGAGCCTGTGGAGCACATTCGGGATCCGCTGCTTATCGCAGCTTTTGAGCGTAGTGAGGCTCAAGGAGGGGGGGCCCTAGGAGGGGGGGTAATGTTAGGAGTCGAGTTTCCTCTGCTGCACAGGGGGAATCTCGATCCGTGTCTGCTGCGGTCTCCCATTCGGTATCGGCCGCAGTGGGCTCTGCTCAGCGGAGACGTCGCTCCCAGCGTCTCGCTGGGGCTGATTCGGTGCATAGGGTCACTACTGCCTTTTCTGGCTTTCCTATTGTACCCTGCACTGATCTGCGGCGAGCGAGCCTCTCTGGGACGAAGTCCTTGTTTACTCACACTGAGCATGCCCAGGGCAGGGTCTCCCATTGGAGGTCGAGGGCCACATGTTCGGTCACATGCTCAGGTGCTGCAGTACATTCTATTGGTCCTTCTGGAAGGTCCTGAAAGGGCAAAACATGCTCAGGTACTGCAGCACTTTCCATTGGTCCTTCTGGAAGGTCCTGAAAAGGCAAAAACTTCAGTAGCAGCTTCCTGTGCTGCAACTATATAAACTGTGCATGACCGCACGGCCATGGGGTAGTATTGTCTTATGTTATGTGCTTTGCGCCAGTGTGGTCACATGTATGTGTGTTCAGGGACCCGGCTGAAATAAGCCCCTAGAATGCTGGCTCCTCCGGCGAGGAGATTGAGTCTGAGTGTATTCAGGGACCCGGCTGAAATAAGCCCCTAGAATGCTGGCTCCTCCGGCGAGGAGTTTTGTGTTTTTGTGTGACCACTGACTGCTCTCTGTTTGGGCAGTTAGCCTGTGCCTCTGTGGAGTCTAACAGGGCACAGTGCTTTCCTTTCACGGCTACTCAGTGAATTAACTGAGTTAGTCTATACCGCCATATAGCTCCGCCGTTTGCTAGCAGCAGGTACTCCTGCATGGTGGACCTCGGGCTGCGAACGCACCAATATCAATAAACATCTCTATTTACTCGGTGCGTTCCGCTAGCCCTAACAATTAGTCAAAAGGAACCTGTCACTCGGTTTGTGCTCTCCAAACCGTGGAAGTTAAGTGAAAGCAATCTGTACCCCGAGCTTGGCTGCAACACACAAACAGACGTTAGTAATAGGGATGGAAGAGTAAAATGAAAAATACCTGAAGTGTTGGGTCCACTTTTTCCAGTCTAGGCCTGAATTTCTCTTTAGAGGACTGACTGTTGCCAGATGAATCTGAAGTGATGAAGAAAAGCGATATGAACAAAATGAGAAGTTAAAAGCCTTCAAAAGATCTGCTCTTCCTTCTGTAGTTTAAGAAGCTACATTAGATACTTATTGTAGAGTCCTGGACAGAATATTTGTGAAACAAACAATTTAGACCAGCATTGTACATGCCAGTCTTAATGAGGGTGTTTGTTGGAGTCAGATACCTATAATTCATGAAGTTGAGAATGCCACTTAATAAATTAGGCACATCTTATAAGGGCCGCGTTCTTCCGTCATAGATGAAATCCAGTCAGTAACTCGAAAACATGTCTAGTAAATTTTGCACCACCAAAGTGGTGTCAAAATGCAGGATTTAGGTGGGCTTAGTCACGCTGCCTCCTATCCATACTCAATCTAGTTTGAAAATGCCAAAAGTTGCAAAATTTTTACACAATCTCTGAGTTGTACAAAAATGATGTGAATTATAAAGGACAATCATGTATCAATCTAAATATTTTCCTTCATTAAAACAAAAACACCTAAACTCACCTCCTTTGCTGGAGACCCATTCTGGTGGTGTCGCAACTAACGTTCCCATGGCTCATGTAAGGTTATTATGTCACATGAGCCCTGCCCCCAATCAGCACTGGCGTTAATATCCCCTCCTTCCAAGTTATAAGTAATCAAGAGAAAGTCAGGGTTGTGATGGCGCTCAATTCCCTGCTGTTGTCTTCGGTCAAAAATGACTGACCTTGAACTTCAATATTCTTTAAAATATTCAAGATGCGGCTCTGAAACCCGTGGCCGACCGACCCATCCTCATTTAAGTCAATCAACCACAAGTTTCAGAACCACAACTTGAACACCCCCAAAAATACCAAAGTTCAAAATCGGTCTCCCCAGACCAAAGACAACAGCATTGTCCGAAGGTGGGGATAGCAACCCAGCACTGATAGGGCGCGTTGGCTCATGTGACATAACCTCACGTGTGCCCCAGAAATGTAAATGCCGACAGCGTTGTAATGGCACCAAACGTGAGTATAGGTGATTTTATTTTAATTGGGGCAAACATTCAGATTGAGAAGGGGTTTCCCAAGTAGTGAACCACCCCTTTAATGAATCAAGCCCATAGTCCAAAATCCATATAGATCCAAAATCAAGTATTGCGCATGTATATGCATATGTCTAACATCATGTGATGCCTTCATACTATACACACCTTCCTCTTTAGGTTCTCCTTCTAAGCTCACGTTGTTGAATCCACGTTCCTGGCTCCATTCGTCATCATCATCATACCATTTATCCCTGTCATCTTTGCTGTACATGTCCCTAAATAAACGAAACATAAGCAGTCAACCGAGAGTCTGGAAGAGCAAATAAGTAGCTTGTATAATTTATTTTATTATTTTATGACATTGGCAGTTGCGTTTATTAATTTTTATAACTCTTTAAAAGTGCGTAATGGGTCTACCTCAACTACGACCAGCACTAATTATGTTACATTATCTGTCTCTACCAGTAACCGCTGGCTCCAATTGGTGCAAATTTTCCCTTTTTATGCCATTCTATTAACAAAATAATAAAAAACATATGGGAATGAAGTAACTAGGTTGTTTTCACCACACAGTGAATGTCCTAAAAATAAAAACAGAGGCTGGACAGACATCTGTCTGGGATGATTTAGTGACTCCTGCAGGGGGTTGGACCAGATGCCCCAGGATGTCCCCTCCAACTCTACCATTCTATGATTCTATGAAAAGGATCCAAAGCAGTGGTATTTTTTTTTCTTTCAGAATTTCACCCCGCAAAAGAGATTTTTTTCTGAGTTTCGATAAGTAAATGCTTCTTTCAATTGTACACCTTTTAATATAGAAAGAACAAGCCCTTTTGTTACTATCTACATGGAAGAATAAAAACGTCACAGCCTTGGCAAAATGGGTATGAAAGAATGAAAACTAGGGAGAAGAGGTTAAAAATTACCATGCGCTAATACATGACAAATAATGCTCCATATCCATTCCTTTGACCTAGTCAATACATGGGATTTAGTAGATGAATGTGGTATTCCTCAACAGAACTCACCAAGATGTCTTTTTCTTTTTTTCATTGTAGATGAAGAATGCCACAGTGGCAATAATGATCAAGAGAATCGCAATGGCTGCTCCAACACCTCCATACGCTCCTGATTTTAGGATTCTCCCTGTGCATTTAGGACCTGTGTATATGTAGAGATCTGTCCTTGCACAACTGTGTTGGAACAAAGTAAAACATTTTTAGAAATTTATTCCCATATTGCCATTATTCATGAGGCAAAATAGGGGTTTTGGAACCCCTCTGAACACAAGAAGATTTACTTATGTTAACAAATTGGTAATTTGTGGGTGAATCCTATATGTTTCAACTCTGAATATAATCCTAACCCCAACAAACCCCTAACCCTAATCCCAACCATAACCGTAATCCTAACCATAACCGTAATCCCAACCATAACCACAACCCTAGCCCCAACACCACTCTAACCCCAGCACCACAACCCTAAAACCAACACAACCCTAACCCCAAAATAACCCTAAACCCAACCCTAGCCCCAACCCGAACCCTAGCTCTAACCACAACCCTATCCCTAGCCCCAAACAAAACCCTAGCCCAAAACTAACCATAGCTCTAACCCCAACCCTAATGGAAAAATTGATTATCATTAATATTTTTACCTAACTAGGGGGGTGATAAAGGAGGGGTTGAATTTGAATTAACCAATAGGAAAAATCTCCTATTGTTGCAGTGTGCCGGCCGGTAGATATCGGCGGGCGCACGCATCCGCCATTCATTTCTGAGCTGACATGCAAGACCGTGGGATGGAGCCGGAGGGTCCGGGGACACCAGAGGTACTGGGCTGGCTTGATAGACCCCATTTCTCTACTTTGGTATGCTAGATCCTATCAGAGGAGAGAGAATTTGGACTTTTTTCTTTATTCTGTGAATAGCGGCAATCACAACTCTGGGGATGGTAAAAACTGACCTGAATCATGTTATCTGGGGTCCCAGCTACCCCCAGTGGCCGACACCCAGGAGATTTTCCAAAGCTGGGGGAGCTATACCCTTATTTCTCAACGGCATTAAAAAAGTGGCGCTGAGGAACAAGTACCCTTAACTGCCGCTATTAAAAAGGGTATCGGTGGTCATTAAAGGGTTAAGGAGGGCCTGGATGCCTTTCTAGGTAAAGATGATATTACAGGTTATGGGTGCTAGACTCTACAAAAGGAAGTTTTTCAAAGCAACTAGTCTGTTGGCCGTATGTGGAGCCAGGAAGGAAGTTTTCCTCGAAGGGCTCATTCAGACAGCGGTAAAAACTGGACCTTGATTGGAATGCAGTGCATGAACTGGCCGGAGGATCTCCCAACCAAAGTGTGACAGCTTCAAGTATTTCAATGCAGCTGTCATGCTCGAGTCGGGGGAGCCGCCATGCTTTCTGATCGGTTTTAGATCTATATGACTGTGCCCTAACATGGGGCAATTAGCTTCTGCTGGGGTTTAATATTTTTTCTTGAGAAACATGTTAGGTTCTAGGTTGAAATCAATGGGCTTATGTCTTCTTTCAATCTTAACCCCTTCTTGACATACGCCATATATGACATGAGCCCTCCCCACTTAATCTAGGAGGATCACATATCCTACCCCATGAGCGCAGCACCCAATATAACATTCATTTATTTATACTTCACTTTTACCTGATTAGAATCCAACTCAAGGGTAAGTAGACATGAAACTCAGAAATACAGTATATGTATATATATATATTTGTAGGCTTAATGTCCCTTTAACCTTGAGTTGGATTCTAATCAGCGCTTTTGGAATAAATATCTTAAAAGATCTCACTTTCACCAAAGTTTTTTCTTCGTACTAGTTTCTACATTCAGGAGTCACACATTCATGCTATACAACACCAAGTTAAGAAGGTTAGCGGCACACTTACTAGCAATGTGCACCTGTCTCCTTCTGGATCACGCATTGGCCTTCATTACAGTCATAGTAGTTCCGTGATGATGATGGATCGCAGTGAGAAATGCAGGTCAGACCTTCAGAAGTGATCACTTCTGTGTAAAACTCTTTAAAGCCGGGCGGAATTATCTCTGTACAATAATCTGTAAGTCACATTAAAAAATATAAATATTAAGCTAAGTAAAGAGAATAATTCAAATGAGAATTTGCTTTCTTCTCACCTTTTATTTCCTCTTCTGTAACGTTTCCATATGTTTTATCATATTCATAACATGTCGTATCTGCAGGAGTAAGTACAGAGGGCAGTTAATGATGGTGTCACATTGTAAAGCATCACAGAGCCTGAGATGTCCACTTCACAGAATAACGGAACTACATGGTAATGTTCTGGCTGCCTAATAGTGCTGGAGTAAGATAAAAAACAGCCCTGCTGTAAGCAGGTTGCACGCGATGCAGTGATGGACAGGAGGCAGAACAAGGGTTAACAGGTTTAATAACAGGGGAATACTCCACGCAGGGAGGTAAAGGGTTAAAAAGTGAAGTAAACAGTATGGATAGCAAAGGATATTGGGAGGTAAAGAATAACGGTTCTAGGAATGGCAGTTCCTGTGAAGCACTTGCATCAGAAGTTCCTCGAATTGTAACTCCTCCTGGGAACTCAATAGCGCTGGCAACGGCTGGCGCGGTCTCTTTTCTGGGAAGGTCCTGTGGGCAACAATGCATCATCTTCTGGCGGCAGCGGTCGGTCCCCGGTACCTTCTGCTGAGCCTATTCCATATGCTACAGTGGCTGATAAGGGTGTGGGCCACAGTACTGTACGAGCCCAACGTGGCTCAGCAAATGTAAACTGACGAAATCAGGGTCTCCAGTGAGTGGGAAAGTATGTGCTGGTAAGGTGGGTAAGGCGGGTTACATAAGTCTATCCAGCACTCGGTTCTCTCTTTGCGGCACGTGCGCTGTTCTTATGGTCATGAAGCACACGGCACCTCCATCTCTGTCAGCTACTGGGCGTGCTGCACTCTTCTTACTATAACCACAGGAGCAGAATGGACGGCACTAGAGTGAATACTGATTCCACCAGGCGGAACTATTAGCGGGCTGACTGAGACCAGGTACTCACGATTGCCTCTAGATTCGGGTGCTCAGCATAATAAGACATAACAAGCAGTCCAAAGTCACCAAAGGAGAAAGAATATGCGGCACTCACCCTAGATTGGCAGTATGAATCGTGATTTATTGAAGAAACTTTAACAGGAAAAATCCATTAGAGCGTGCGGTACAACAGAGGGTGCGGTATTGGAGTCAGGACGACGGCCGTTTCGCACTCACAGGTGCTTCGACGGGTCCAGCTAATAGATTACTAAACGTCATTTCCCTTTATAGGATCATTGACGAGTATATTGACACAAGATGTGAGCATAAAAAAAATACGTGGCTGTGACAATGTGTAATAAGTACGTACAATAAACATAATAATAATCTATATGCAAATTTGTAACACTGAAGGAATTATATGACTATATAACTACATCTTATAATGTTAATATTCAAACAATTTATATCAGTACATTGCCTAGAAAAAATATTTTATTTTATTACAAAAAGACAGAATAATCTAATCTATCATTTAGTCCGATAGGTCCCTGTGCGCAAGTATTTAGAATCCATTTGGCTTCTTTCTGTAATAAAATTTTATTTTGATCTCCTCCTTGCGGAGGATATTTAACCATTTCAATGCCAGCAAAACTAAGCGCTTCAGGATTTGCTTCATGTTTCTCCCTCATATGCTCAATTAATCTCAAACAACCTTTACCAGTTTTTATAGAGTTATAATGCTCCTTAAACCTAGTGATTAATGGTCTTTTTGTTTTTCCGATATAAAAATATCGGCAGGGACAAAACAAAATATAAACGACAAATCTACTTTTACAAGATATGAAATCTTTTACTGAATGGGCAACAGAACCTATTAACAAAGGATTATTTGTAAGATGCAGATGACAAAATCGACAATTGCCACATTTATGGTTTCCAACTGGAACATAACTGGATAACCAAGTATTTCTAGGCACTGCAATTCTATTATGCACTAACAGGTCTGCTAGATTATGAGATCGTTTATAAGCAAACCTTGGGTTATTATTACAAACTGATGTAAGATCCTTATCAGTCCTTAAAACATGCCAGTTTTTTCTAATCGAAGTATGTATGACCTTGTCTAAGTTACTATGTTTAAAACAGAAGGAAAAATTTTTTCCTTCCGTTTTATCTGCCTGGTTTCCATTGGTTCTTTTATTTTTTCTTTTTAGGAGATCTTGTTGAGTAGACTTCTCTATACGTCTTTCAGCTTCATTCAACAATTGCTCTGGATAACCCCTCTTAATAAACCGTGATTTTAATTCACTAATCTGATTATTAAACATCTCGTTATCATTATTAATTTTACGCAATCGTACCATTTGGCTGTATGGCAACCCCTTCTTTGTATGATGAGGATGAGCACTGTCAAAGTGTAAAACATTATTTGTAGCTGTCAATTTTCTGAACACTTTTGTGAATATCTGACCTTCAACAACATCGATTTTTACATCAAGATATTCTAAACTATTATGGCCATAGCAGGACGTGAATTTCATATTTTCTTCATTTGAAGTATTCAGATAATTTACGAAACCATTAAACTCCTCCTCATTACCGTCCCAAATTATCATGATGTCATCCACAAAACGAGTATATAAACGAATATGCTTAATATATGGATTATTAATATTATTAATGTAAATATCCTCAAAAATAGCCAAAAAAAGGTTTGCATATGTACATGAAATGGGCGTACCCATTGCAGTCCCAATTAGTTGTGTGTACCACTTATCCATAAACTTAAAAGAATTATTAGACAAAACAAAATCCAGACTTTCTATAATGAAAGAAATAATTTCTTGATCTACCCTTCTTCTATGCAAAATAGTCTGTATTGCCAATATACCTTTATCTTTTGGTATCCTGGTGTATAAATTTACTACATCTATTGATGTTAAAGAAAAAGTGGGTTGCCAGTCCACGTCTTTTAAGATAGAAATTAATTCTCCTGAGTCCTTAATAAATAAAGGAATAGTATGTAATATTGGTTTTAATAACCAGTCGATATATTGGGACAATGCCTCAGTGACTGAATTAATGCCTGAAATTATTGGCCGTCCTGGAGGTTTCTTTATATCTTTATGGATTTTAGGTATACTATACCAATATGGGAATTGTGGATATTCTAATAATAAACTTTCTGCACGTTTTCTAGATAATACTCCCTTTTCCACATACTTCCTTAATAACGTTCTTAATTTATTTATATATTTATAAGTAGGGTTACTAGGCAGTACACAATAAGTTGTCTTATCATCAAGCTGTGAAAGGGCTTCTTTTACATAGTATTCTTTATCAAGAACTACTATGTTACCCCCTTTATCCGCTCTCCTGATAACGACATCGTCCCAAGTTTTCAGTTCTTTTAGTGCCACTAGTTCTTTAGCATTAAGATTCTTTGGAGGATTTTGGTAAATAATGGCTTCTACATCTTTGATGACTAAATCTTGAAAAAGGTCGATGGCGTTACCAGGAGCAACGGGAGGGATAAAACGAGACTTAATACCTCCCCTAAAGGGTTTAACATCAGAACAAGGCATATCATTAGAATCATCAGATTGACTTATTTCAGGATCATTTAAACTCAATAGCAATTCTGTTTCATTTCTTTCTAGATCTCCCTCTGAGGGATAAACCATAAAGCCAAGTGCTCCTAGGCTGCTCTCTAATTTTATCGTATTACTCAACGTCATACGGGAAATATCATTATTAACAATTTGTTGTTTTTCTTTCCTTCAGTGTTACAAATTTGCATATAGATTATTATTATGTTTATTGTACGTACTTATTACACATTGTCACAGCCACGTATTTTTTTTATGCTCACATCTTGTGTCAATATACTCGTCAATGATCCTATAAAGGGAAATGACGTTTAGTAATCTATTAGCTGGACCCGTCGAAGCACCTGTGAGTGCGAAACGGCCGTCGTCTTGACTCCAATACCGCACCCTCTGTTGTACCGCACGCTCTAATGGATTTTTCCTGTTAAAGTTTCTTCAATAAATCACGATTCATACTGCCAATCTAGGGTGAGTGCCGCATATTCTTTCTCCTTTGGTGACTTTGGACTGCTTGTTATGTCTTATTATGCTGAGCACCCGAATCTAGAGGCAATCGTGAGTACCTGGTCTCAGTCAGCCCGCTAATAGTTCCGCCTGGTGGAATCAGTATTCACTCTAGTGCCGTCCATTCTGCTCCTGTGGTTTACGCTATTCAATGACTCGTTGTTTGTGGACTGAGCACAGAACATAGTGATACGATAAAATATTGTGTGTACCACACAGGATTATTCTTATGGAAGATAATATGGACATAATTGATGACACAGGTATGGAGAAACACGGAATACTAGCAGGTCGTGAGGGTGCGGTGGAGTTTTTTGCAGATTGTAACCTGAAGGACGAATTACAAATTATCAGTACTAAAACCTTAGAAAATAAAATTAATTCGCTTGCTGAAAAAGAAATGCGTTTATTCTGGACAATAAAATCTCTTAAGTCTTATATAGAGTGCGATAGAGTACCTAGAGGACTTCGTGTTTTTAAGGAAATATCTCAATTTCAACACGACATGTTGTTCCAAAAAGAATGGGAGAAAATACACCTGCAATGCTCCCGTAACCTTTTGATGTTGGTAACTAATCAGAATGAAAAAGAATATTCTTTATTATGTCAAGAACTTGAAAAAGCTAAGAAAGAATTGGCATCTCGAGTTACAGAGAGCCAGAACAAAAGCTTTATTAATAAATTGGAAAGAAAACTAACCCTTTTACAAATAGACATTAAGCAACAAAAGAAAGAAAAATTTTTGCGAGACAAAACTGATTATGATATGGGACTTATCTTTAAATGGAACAGAAATAAAGGACAGTCTACTTTTTATAATAGAAATCGTTTTCAAAAAGGAAATAAAACTAATAAGAAAAATAAGAAACAGGATGGGTGGATTACTGATTCTGAGTCCAGTGCTTTGGAGGACTCAGGTGAGAGTGATGTCATCACACCAGTAAAAACCAAGTCGCCAATCCCTTTGGAAGAAAGATTAGACGAGGAAGGAGAAAGTGCAACCATCAGAAGAAAGCGCAAACAAGTATCCTGGAGGAAATAACTCCAAGTAGTTCGAATAATGAACTTGAAAGAGATGATTTACAAATATTGAACTTATCTAAAAGGACTTTGAGTGCGGATCATGTTGCTTTATTGTCCAAAGGTCTAAATTACTGTCTGCCTGAAAAATTTAATCTAACTGACTTTAAGATAGATTTATTTAAATGTACGAGAAAACTCCATCTCTATAAATACTTTCAGAAAGAAAAACAACAAATTGTTAATAATGATATTTCCCGTATGACGTTGAGTAATACGATAAAATTAGAGAGCAGCCTAGGAGCACTTGGCTTTATGGTTTATCCCTCAGAGGGAGATCTAGAAAGAAATGAAACAGAATTGCTATTGAGTTTAAATGATCCTGAAATAAGTCAATCTGATGATTCTAATGATATGCCTTGTTCTGATGTTAAACCCTTTAGGGGAGGTATTAAGTCTCGTTTTATCCCTCCCGTTGCTCCTGGTAACGCCATCGACCTTTTTCAAGATTTAGTCATCAAAGATGTAGAAGCCATTATTTACCAAAATCCTCCAAAGAATCTTAATGCTAAAGAACTAGTGGCACTAAAAGAACTGAAAACTTGGGACGATGTCGTTATCAGGAGAGCGGATAAAGGGGGTAACATAGTAGTTCTTGATAAAGAATACTATGTAAAAGAAGCCCTTTCACAGCTTGATGATAAGACAACTTATTGTGTACTGCCTAGTAACCCTACTTATAAATATATAAATAAATTAAGAACGTTATTAAGGAAGTATGTGGAAAAGGGAGTATTATCTAGAAAACGTGCAGAAAGTTTATTATTAGAATATCCACAATTCCCATATTGGTATAGTATACCTAAAATCCATAAAGATATAAAGAAACCTCCAGGACGGCCAATAATTTCAGGCATTAATTCAGTCACTGAGGCATTGTCCCAATATATCGACTGGTTATTAAAACCAATATTACATACTATTCCTTTATTTATTAAGGACTCAGGAGAATTAATTTCTATCTTAAAAGACGTGGACTGGCAACCCACTTTTTCTTTAACATCAATAGATGTAGTAAATTTATACACCAGGATACCAAAAGATAAAGGTATATTGGCAATACAGACTATTTTGCATAGAAGAAGGGTAGATCAAGAAATTATTTCTTTCATTATAGAAAGTCTGGATTTTGTTTTGTCTAATAATTCTTTTAAGTTTATGGATAAGTGGTACACACAACTAATTGGGACTGCAATGGGTACGCCCATTTCATGTACATATGCAAACCTTTTTTTGGCTATTTTTGAGGATATTTACATTAATAATATTAATAATCCATATATTAAGCATATTCGTTTATATACTCGTTTTGTGGATGACATCATGATAATTTGGGACGGTAATGAGGAGGAGTTTAATGGTTTCGTAAATTATCTGAATACTTCAAATGAAGAAAATATGAAATTCACGTCCTGCTATGGCCATAATAGTTTAGAATATCTTGATGTAAAAATCGATGTTGTTGAAGGTCAGATATTCACAAAAGTGTTCAGAAAATTGACAGCTACAAATAATGTTTTACACTTTGACAGTGCTCATCCTCATCATACAAAGAAGGGGTTGCCATACAGCCAAATGGTACGATTGCGTAAAATTAATAATGATAACGAGATGTTTAATAATCAGATTAGTGAATTAAAATCACGGTTTATTAAGAGGGGTTATCCAGAGCAATTGTTGAATGAAGCTGAAAGACGTATAGAGAAGTCTACTCAACAAGATCTCCTAAAAAGAAAAAATAAAAGAACCAATGGAAACCAGGCAGATAAAACGGAAGGAAAAAATTTTTCCTTCTGTTTTAAACATAGTAACTTAGACAAGGTCATACATACTTCGATTAGAAAAAACTGGCATGTTTTAAGGACTGATAAGGATCTTACATCAGTTTGTAATAATAACCCAAGGTTTGCTTATAAACGATCTCATAATCTAGCAGACCTGTTAGTGCATAATAGAATTGCAGTGCCTAGAAATACTTGGTTATCCAGTTATGTTCCAGTTGGAAACCATAAATGTGGCAATTGTCGATTTTGTCATCTGCATCTTACAAATAATCCTTTGTTAATAGGTTCTGTTGCCCATTCAGTAAAAGATTTCATATCTTGTAAAAGTAGATTTGTCGTTTATATTTTGTTTTGTCCCTGCCGATATTTTTATATCGGAAAAACAAAAAGACCATTAATCACTAGGTTTAAGGAGCATTATAACTCTATAAAAACTGGTAAAGGTTGTTTGAGATTAATTGAGCATATGAGGGAGAAACATGAAGCAAATCCTGAAGCGCTTAGTTTTGCTGGCATTGAAATGGTTAAATATCCTCCGCAAGGAGGAGATCAAAATAAAATTTTATTACAGAAAGAAGCCAAATGGATTCTAAATACTTGCGCACAGGGACCTATCGGACTAAATGATAGATTAGATTATTCTGTCTTTTTGTAATAAAATAAAATATTTTTTCTAGGCAATGTACTGATATAAATTGTTTGAATATTAACATTATAAGATGTAGTTATATTGTCATATAATTCCTTCAGTGTTACAAATTTGCATATAGATTATTATTATGTTTATTGTACGTACTTATTACACATTGTCACAGCCACGTATTTTTTTTATGCTCACATCTTGTGTCAATATACTCGTCAATGATCCTATAAAGGGAAATGACGTTTAGTAATCTATTAGCTGGACCCGTCGAAGCACCTGTGAGTGCGAAACGGCCGTCGTCCTGACTCCAATACCGCACCCTCTGTTGTACCGCACGCTCTAATGGATTTTTCCTGTTAAAGTTTCTTCAATAAATCACGATTCATACTGCCAATCTAGGGTGAGTGCCGCATATTCTTTCTCCTTTGGTGACTTTGGACTCTTCTTACTATGCTGCGTGCTGCCTGCTTGTGCCAAGCCTGAAGTGCCAATAACCACTGGTGTGCTGGTTCTCTGGTTGGGTGCTGCACTCGATCTCTCTCTGGCAGCACGCACACAATACTCACTAGCCCGGAACGTTCAGCATCTTGCACCATGGTGATCAACGGGCACCCTGCACGTCTCTCCTCACAGTATCTGTCAGCGGTGGCGATGGGGCTGCTTGAGTGCGGGGCTGCGCTATACAGGTGATCCGGGATGGCCATACTCACTGGTCTCTGCAGCTGGGGGCGGGAGACAACGGATGCTGACCTGCGCGTGGCTGGTTTTCCCAGGACGGAGCACTTCTCTTCCTGGCTGCTGCTGAACACACGGCTACTCTGTGCACAGCAGTCCCTTTCTCTCTCTGGATTGCTGCAAGCCTCTCTCTTTCTCTGGTGCAGCCCCTTTGCAGTCGATGGGGGCTGTCGCAGCATCGGTACTCGACGGGGGAACGGGAAGCAGAGTGCGCCGCTCACCTCTCTGCATGTTGTCCTGGGTTGGTGCCAAATCTGCTCTGCTGCGCATGCTTTCTCCTTTAACATTCCCGGCCCAGATGGTCAGGAGGAAGGTCTGCCTCACTAAAGCTTCCCCCCAGAAAACAGAGGATGCAGCCTTTTCAGTTCCAGACCCGATGCACAGTTACCCGTGGTGCTGTCGTCCCCCTTACACTGCCACATCGACCCACCAGCCCACATACAATATAGTCTTTCCCTGATGCCAAAAATCATGTGCAACATTTCCATAGCATCATTCTCTCCGTCCTACTGCTGACCACTCTGCTTCAGGGGTCGTCTGGTAAATCTGAATTGGAAGGTGAGCAGCACTAATGAGGTCATTTCTATACATACCTGTTAGGAAGTGTCCACATTCAATAGGTAAAATATGTCTGTCCTTTTCCTCGGAGTAGGATATGCCTATTGCAAACATGACATTACCAGCACTACTCACCTCTTGATGCAGAAGTAAGCAACCATTATAAGCTGCGTTCACTGTTGTGAATTCTGCTTTTGGGCTCCCTCCGGTGGGTGTAGGTGGTAATGCAGTTGTCCCTGGGCGGCAGTCATTGTCAGGTGTATCTGCTGATTGCAATTCTGACTGGGGTATTTAGGTTTGCTGGATTCATTAGTCCTTGCCAGTTGTCAATGGTTCTTGGGAGGTGTTGGACCTCTGTCTGGTTTCTCCTGCTTAGCTGCCAATTCAGCAAAGATAAGTGTCTGTATTTTTTTTCCTTTGGCACACATGCTGTGTGCTGGATTTTTGATTGTATTTCTGCTCTGTGTGTAGGATTCTCTGGAGTTGCAGATATACGTTCCACATCTTTAGTTAGATGGAGGAATTTTTTGTATAATCTGCTGTGGATATTTTTGGAAGGGTTTTAATACTGACCGCACAGTATTCTGTCCTATCCTTTCCTATTTTAGCTAGAGTGGCCTCTTTTGCTAAATTCTGTTTTCTGCCTGCGTGTGTCTTTCCTCTCCTACTCACAGTCAATATTTGTGGGGGGCTGCCAATTCTTTGGGGTTCTGCTCTGAGGCAAGATAGTATTCCTATTTCCATCTATAGGGGTATTTAGTCCTCCGGCTGTGACGAGGTGTCTAGGGTTTGTTAGGCACACCCCACGGCTACTTCTAGTTGCGCTGTTAGATCAGGATTTGCGGTCAGTACAGTTACCACCTACTCCAGTGAAAGTTATTCATGCGGCTCCAAGGTCACCGGATCATAACAGTACAACTGGCCAATAATGAGCTAAATGCATCTCAGAAGAAGGGAAGAAAGGTGTTGAGCCATTTTTTTTTCTATAGTCTGCTTTGCCTTCTCTTCCCTCTTTATCTCTGGGTGGCTGAAGAGTCTTGTGCTAGCATGGATGTTCAGGAATTAGCTTCTCGTGTAGATCAGCTTGCTGCTAGGGTACAGGGTATTTCTGATTATATTGTTCAGACTCCTGTTTTAGAACCGAAGATTCCTACTCCTGATTTGTTTTTTGGTGACAGGTCCAAATTTTTGAGTTTTAAAAACAACTGTAAACTGTTTTTTGCTGTGAGACCTCGATCCTCCGGTGATTCCATTCAGCAGGTTAAAATCGTCATCTCCCTGCTGCGTGGCGATCCGCAGGATTGGGCGTTTTCCCTGGAATCTCGGAATCCTGCTTTGCTTAATGTAGATTCCTTTTTTCAGGCTTTAGGATTATTATATGATGAACCTAATTCTGTGGATCAAGCTGAGAAGACCTTGTTGGCCCTGTCTCAGGGTCAAGAGGCAGCAGAATTGTAATGTCAGAAATTCAGAAAATGGTCTGTGTTGACTAAATGGAATAATGATGCTTTGGCGGCAATTTTCAGAAAGGGTCTTTCTAAATCTGTTAAAGATGTTATGGTGGGGTTTCCCACGCCTTCCGGTCTGAGTGATTCTATGTCTCTGGCCATTCCGATTGACCGGCGCTTGCGGGAGTGCAGAACTGTGCGCGCTGTGGTGTTGTCCTCAGAGCAGATTCCTGAGCCAATGCAGTGTGATAGGATTCTGTCTAGAACGGAACGACAAGGTTTCAGACGTCAGAATAGGTTGTGTTATTATTGTGGCGACGCTTCTCATGTCATTTCAGTGTGCCCTAAGCGGACAAAGAGGATCGCTAGTTCATTTACCATCAGCACTGTACAACCTAAATTTCTGTTATCTGTGTCCTTGATCTGCTCATTGTCATCATTTTCTGTCATGGCGTTTGTGGATTCAGGCGCCGCCTTGAACTTAATGGACTTTGAGTTTGCTAGGCATTGTGGTTTTCCCTTGCAGCCTTTGCAGAACGCTATTCCTTTAAGGGGCATTGATGCTACACCCTTAGCTAAAAATAAGCCCCAGTTTTGGACACAGGTGACCATGCGCATGGCGCCAGCCCATCAGGAAGATTGTCGATTTCTGGTGTTGCCTAATTTGCATGATGCTATCGTGCTGGGTTTTCCATGGTTGCAGGTACATAATCCTGTGTTGGATTGGAAGTCCATGTCTGTGACTAGTTGGGGTTGTCAGGGGGTTCATAATAATGTTCCTTTGATGTCAATCTCCTCTTCTTCCTCTTCTGAAATTCCAGAGTTTTTGTCTGATTTTCAGGATGTATTCGATGAGGCCAAGTCCAGCTTCCTTCCACCGCACAGGGACTGCGATTGTGCGATTGACTTGATTTCAGGCTGTAAGTTTCCTAAGGGTCGACTTTTCAACCTGTCTGTGCCTGAACATACCGCCATGCGGAGCTATATTAAGGAGTCTTTGGAGAAAGGGCATATTCGGCCATCTTCTTCACCGTTGGGAGCGGGATTCTTTTTTGTGGCTAAAAAAAATGGCTCCTTGAGACCCTGTATTGATTATCGCCTCTTGAATAAGATCACGGTCAAGTTTCAATACCCTTTACCTTTGCTTACCGGTTTATTTGCTAGGATTAAGGGAGCTAGTTGGTTTACGAAGATTGACCTTCGGGGGGCATATAATCTTGTTCGTATTAAGCAGGGTGATGAATGGAAAACTGCGTTTAACACGCCCGAAGGCCATTTTGAATGCCTTGTGATGCCATTCGGGCTCACTAATGCTCCATCTGTTTTTCAGTCCTTCATGCATGATATCTTCCGGACTTATATTGATAAGTTCTTGATTGTATATTTGGACGATATTTTGATTTTTTCCGATGATTGGGAGTCTCATATGGAACAGGTCAGGATGGTATTTCAGATCCTTTGTGACAATGCCCTGTTTGTGAAAGGGTCTAAGTGTCTCTTTGGGGTGCAGAAGGTTTCTTTTTTGGGCTTAATTTTTTCTCCCTTGTCTATAGAGATGGATCCGGTTAAGGTTCACGCCATTCATAATTGGATTCAGCCCACATCCGTGAAGAGCCTTCAGAAATTTTTGGGTTTTGCAAATTTTTATCGCCGTTTCATTGCTAATTTTTCCAGCGTGGTTAAACCCTTGACCGATTTGACGAAGAAAGGCGCTGATGTGGCGAATTGGTCCTCTGCGGCTGTCTCTGCCTTTTAGGAGCTTAAACGTCGATTTACTTCTGCTCCGGTGTTGCGCAAACCGGATGTTTCTCTTCCGTTTCAGGTTGAGGTTGACGCTTCTGAGATTGGGGCAGGGGCCGTTTTGTCTCAGGGGGATCCTGTTGGTTCCTTAATGAAACCGTGTGCCTTCTTTTCCCGTAAATTTTCACCTGCTGAACGCAATTATGATGTTGGCAATCGGGAGTTGTTGGCTATGAAGTGGGCATTTGAGGAGTGGCGACATTGGCTTGAGGGAGCCAAGCACCGTATTGTGGTCTTGACCAATCATAAGAATTTGATTTACCTCGAGTCTGCCAAACGGCTGAATCCTAGACAGGCTCAATGGTCCTTGTTTTTTTCCCATTTTGATTTCGTTGTCTCGTACCTTCTGGGTTCTAAGAACATTAAGGCTGATGCCCTCTCTAGGAGTTTTTTGCCTGATTCTCCTGAGGTCTTGGAACCAGTCGGTATTTTGAAGGAAGGGGTGGTCCTTTCTGCCATTTCTCCTGATTTACGACGGGTTCTTCAGAAATTTCAGGCTGACAGACCTGACCGCTGTCCTGTGGGGAAACTGTTTGTTCCTAACAGATGGACTAGTAGAGTGATTTCTGAGGTTCACTGTTCCGTGTTGGCTGGTCATCCTGGCATTTTTGGTACCAGAGACTTGGTTGGTAGGTCCCTTTGGTGGCCTTCTTTGTCGCGTGATGTGCGTTGTTTTGTGAAGTCCTGTGGGACTTGTGCGTGGGCCAAGCCTTGTTGTTCACGTGCTAGTGGGTTGCTTTTGCCATTGCCGGTCCCTGAGAGGCCCTGGACACATATTTCTATGGATTTTATTTCTGATCTTCCGGTTTCCCAGAGGATGTCGGTTATCTGGGTTGTTTGTGACCGGTTCTCTAAGATGGTTCATTTGGTGCCTTTGCCTATATTGCCTTCCTCTTCGGATTTGGTTCTGTTGTTTTTTCAGCATGTGGTTCGTTTGCATGGTATTCCGGAGAATATTGTGTCCGACAGAGGTTCCCAGTTTGTTCTTGGGAGGTGTTGGACCTCTGTCTGGTTTCTCCTGCTTAGCTGCCAATTCAGCAAAGATAAGTGTCTGTTTTTTTGCCTTTGGCACACATGCTGTATTTCTGCTCTGTGTGTAGGATTCTCTGGAGTTGCAGATATACGTTCCACGTCTTAAGTTAGATGGAAGAATTTTTTGTATAATCTGCTGTGGATATTTTTGGAAGGGTTTTAATACTGATCGCACAGTATTCTGTCCTATCCTTTCCTATTTTAGCTAGAGTGGCCTCTTTTGCTAAATTCTGTTTTCTGCCTGTGTGTGTCTTTCCTCTCCTACTCACAGTCAATATTTGTGGGGGGCTGCCTATTCTTTGGGGTTCTGCTCTGAGGCAAGATATTATTCCTATTTCCATTTATAGGGGTAATTAGTCCTCCGGGTGTGACGAGGTGTCTAGGGTTTGTTAGGCACACCCCACGGCTACTTCTAGTTGCGGTGTTAGATCAGGATTTGCGGTCAGTACAGTTACCACTTACTCCAGTGAAAGTTATTCATGCGGCTCCAAGGTCACCGGATCATAACAGTTCACATATTGCAGTGCTTTTTGCTGCAATTTTTGAAAATAGTGGCAAAAAACAAATGTTAAAACATTTTGAGGATTTTTAAGTATAAACATAGCCGTAAAGCTCATTTTGTAGTGTTACATGTGTACAATATCCGAACCACCGTCATTACATGATGGCAATGCCAGAACCACGGAACATGAATGCAACTCCAAAACCAGTGTCAGCACATGAATGCAGCAAAGAACCCATCATTAGCACATGAATGCAATGCCTGGACCACCGTCAATATATAAATGTAGCACCAGAACCCCAGTCAGTACATGACTGCAGCACCATACCCACCATCAGTACATGACGCATAAAATCACCAACATAAATCACCATGCTTAGTATAGCAAATAGTGATGAGTAAGCACTAAAATGCTTGAGTGTTCGTTACTAGAATCAAGAAAGTCGGATGCTCGGATGGGTTCGACTCGTGTGCTATCGATCACAGCATTTAGAAGGCAGGGAGAGGGAGGTGCTTCCTCTGCCGTCCTATCAGCACCTGATGATGTCATCATGGAAGCCCAATCATTGCCATGGTGACTCGATGACATCATGATGACACCCAGGTCACCAGTGCTAGCAAGCCAGCTAGATCATGCACAGTCCATGATCTAACTACCGTAGCTTGTTTTTGGTGCAGCACAGAAAGGTACAAAGCATAGCAATGCTCGATCAATGCTATGCTTTATAACTGCAATCAGAGCCGTGAAAGTGAAAGTCCCATAAAAGGACTTAATAAAAAAAAAGTTTAAAAAAATTGTAAAAGTATTTAACAAAAATCACAAAATAATAAAATACTAACTAAAAGTATATTGTATTCTTAAATTAATGTTTTTATGAAAAAATAAAAAATAAACAAAAAAATTACTTATTTGGTATTACCATGTCCTGAATGACCCGCCCTATGAAAATGTCTCATTAGATAACACTTTTAGTGAACACCGTAAAAAAAAAAAATGAAGGAAAAAAAAGTGGAATAAAACAAGATCAAAAAGATGAATGTAAATAAAAATAGCATCACTGAAAACATCTTGTCCAGCAAAAACACAAGCAACCAAACAGCTTCATTAATGGAAAAATAAAAAAAAAGTTCTAAACTCTCAAAATAAAGCAGTGCAAAAATAATTATTTTTTCTATAAAACATAAAAAAAATTATAAATGTGGAATCGCTGTAATTGTACTGAACTAAAAAATAAAGCTGCTGTATCAATTTTACCACTCGCAGAATGGCACTAAAAAAAAAGCAGTTCCTGAATTGCTGATTTTTGTTCATTCTGTCTCCCAAAAATTGGAATAGGAAGTGATCAAAAAATGTCATGTGCCCGAAAATGGTGCCAGTAAAAAACATCAATTTGTCCTGCAAAAAACAAGCCATAACATGGCTATGTTGGCTGAAATATAGAAAATTTATAGCTCTCAAATTGTGGTGATGCAAAAACTACTTCTTGCAAATAAAAAGCGTCTTTTAGTGTGTGACAGCTGCCAAACATAAAAAACCTGATATAAATCTTTTATCGCTGTCATCGCACTGACCCGAAGAATAAAGACACCTAATCACTTATACCGGACAAGGAATGGCGTAAAAGATAAATAAAACCAATTCTTCACCTGCTGTTGATTATTATTATTAATTATTATTATAGCACCATTTATTCCATTGCGCTTCCATGTGAAAAGGGATATACATAATAAAAAAACAAGCACAAAAATCTTAATTCAAGTCAGCGACAGGTACAGTAAGAAAGAGGACTTGATTTGGAGTTGATTGGTTCATTCTGCCTCCCAAAGATCTGGCAGTAAGACTCAGCTCACATTTATCCTACACTCTACACTGAGCGCTTACACCGGAGTTTCCATATAAATCTCTGATATACATGATTCAGACAGAACCCCCAGAGGAAGATTCCCTATAATGAAACAGATGGGGACATTGGACACTGTCTGGCCAATGACCCGGCTGTGTCCGTCTTTTTAGGTGTGCATAAAAGTGCCGTCGGCCACAGGAAAGGAAGCAAACCACTTAACAGCGACCAGATGAAGTCCAGAATAACTGCTTCCTCAAATTTTTGCCAACTTTAAGTTATGTTAAGTTATATAGAACAAATTTTACCACTGTCATGAAGTACAATAAGTCACGAAAAAACAATCTCAGAATCAGTGGGATTTGTTAAAGAATTCCAGAGTTATTACCATATAAAATGACACTGGTCAGGATTGTAAAATTTGGCCTGTTCATGAAGATGAAAACAGGCTTGGGGGGAGAAAGGGTTAAAAAGACCCTTTCACCAAATTTGTCCTGTTGAATTGGGCAGGTAATGTAAAAGTGGAGATATCAGCAATTAAAGTGTTTGACACCTAATGAGTTAACTTTTCTTAAATCCATGTGAGAGTTATCAGATAGTTTTCACTCAGGGGGCGTGTGCTTCTTGCTCCTCTGTGTTTCTGCCTGCATACGATTGGGCAACTCATACAGGGAGAAGTATACGCCCACAGGGATAAGTTTATAATAACACCCACTTGGCCTTAACAAAAGTTAACTCACTAGGTGCCAAATAGTTTGATTGCTAATATCTCTGAAACAGAGGTGAAATAAAAAAAATAAAATCAAGTTTTTCTTCACTCCGCAACTCCCATTACGTCATGTGTCCAGTTCAACATAAAAAATTGGTGAAAGGTCCTTTTTTAAAGACATTTGTGGTACGATATTTATATACACTTTGACCGAATTTTCCTGTTTTAGAAATGTAGCCTGACAAGTTTAAATGAGGAATTTCTTGACATGTTTGACCCAAGTATTATTTTAAGCCCAGTGACGAAGACATTGATGTACTCACTTGTGTCTGTGCAGTCAGTGTTTTTTACAGTTTCCACTTTTTCCTTAACTTGTTCAAAAATGTGTTCATATTGTTCTGTCACATTAGCATTTTCCTTATATTGAATTTCCACAATCACTTTATGGTCCACTATGATACTCCCATTCCTGCCAAAGTCAAATATGAATTGTTATTAGGTTGTCATTATCTAACGTCCACCCAACAGTCCAGACAGCGAAGATGGTGGGAATTCTGTAGACTTAATCATATTTCACACACTCCCTTAAAAACATGTCGATAGGAATATAATTCTGGATAATTGGGTTCTGACCACTTTGACAAAAATTTGGGGTCAATTTCGATTTTTAGAATTGAATGGCTGCACATACAATGGAAGGAACATTTAGCTATGTAGGTGGGAACAAGCTTACAACTGTGCACCAACATCAACAAGGACGTTTATATGATAACTAAATCCAGATATTGCACAATATATCATGTAAGTGTTTTTCCAATTAAGTCAAACATCAGATACAATCCATATATATGAAAATATTTTACTGAGTCACACAGCTGCTACATTTAAGTTATTGGTAAAAACAAGGAAGGATGAAAGCAAGTAGAGGCCAATGAGCGGCATATAATGAATGTAGGATTACAATATCAAATGGCAAAATACCACCAAGGAGTTATATCAGGTAAGTATAGGCACACATTTAGGTGTATTTACAGTCATGGCCGAAAGTGTTGCCAACCTGGAAATTATTCCAGAAAATGAAGTATTTCTCCATGAAAATTATTGCAATTGCACGTTTTGTTATACCCATGTTTATTTCCTTTGTGTGTATTGGAACAACAACAAAAAAAAAACAGAGAAAAAAATGCAAATTAGACATCCTTTCACACAAAACCCCAAAAATGGGCCAGACGAAATTGTTGACACCTTTCTAATATCGTGGGTAAACAACTTTGTTTTAAGCATGTGATACTCCATCAAACTCCGGCAAGTAACATGTGTGGGCAAATATGAAAATCACAACTGAAACCGGTTAAGAAAAGGAGACGTTGACTCAGTCTTTGCATTGTGTATCTGTGTGTGCCACACTAAGCATGGAGAACAGAAAGAGGAGTAGAAAACAGTCTGAGGACGTGAGAAGAGAAATAGTTGAAAAATATCAACAATCTCAAGGTTACAAGTCCATCTCCAGAGAACATGACGTTCCTTTATCCATTTGTGCGCAACATAATCAAAAAGTTAACAACCAAAGTGTGAGATGGTGTTGAATGGACATGCATTGTCAGTGTCCAGCTACAAGAGGTCTCAGTTGCCCATGACTCTATTGTAGAACTCATGGTGTTTTTCAGTACTAAGTGAAGCTGGCCGAAGGATCGTGGGCGTGTGAGAGATCCGCTGCGATCCTTGTAGCTTGGAGTTCGTGATGCTTCGGAAACTTGCCAAAGTTCTTGAAAAGTGTACATCTGTTCCATAATGTCTGTTAAAGATAGAATTCCTTGGAGGGACTACAGTTGGATTCCCCTCGTGCCATTTGCTATGAGGTGGAGAGCCTCCTGCAAGTCCACCAGGCTAATCAATGGTTCGTGTGACAATTCCGCCATTCACTCCTTGGCCTCCCAGCTAACGGCCGAGTGGATGATCCTCAGCTACCAGGATACAGTCAGTAAGTCCTGAGCTCAGGCCCTGCCATAGTGATTTTGGTGAATGTGTGCACGTGGACCTAGATAGAGAGTTTGTGCCAAATGTAGATTCTCCCTCAGAGATATTGTTTGCTAGCAGGACTGTATGAATAAGAGCTAAATGCTTACAGCATTAGAGAGACTTATATACATTTACTTTCAACAGAACTATCCAATTGGAGAACCACCTGTGAGTGGGAGGAAATAGTGGTTAGAGAATTGCTAAGTTTGTTAACTACTGTGCTGCACCACTGCTGGGCCAGCTTCTTTCATTCATCTAATTGCATTGCTGTCTGTGGTTAAGCCCTCAGGGTTAATGAAGAGTAACACAGACTCCAATAGATGGCAGCAGAGTGGAGAGTGAGCTGAATATCCTACTATGAAACAAACCTACAGTAATACAGCTAAGCTACCACTAGGTGGCAGCAGAATAGTCAGAGAGTCGAGTCGATACCAGAGGGTAATGCACTACCAAAGCGAAAACCAAGGCACAGAGTCAGGCAAGAGCAAAAGGTCAGTAGCAGAAATACCAGAAGGGAGGGACAAAATCAGGTCAGAGCCAAGCTAAAGTCAAATACCGGGGAATCCAAAAATACAGGGAAATGAGGAGCAGGGAAGGGTAGGTGGAAGGTCAACAGACAAGGGTCGGGTCAGATGAAGGCAGCAGGACAGATCAGTAACTCACCAGAGCCAGGACAGATCAGTAACTCACAGAGATATAGCAGACTGGACACAGGAACGAGGCAGGGAAAGTTAACTCCTACCATCACCAGACTGGGAAAGGAAAGATAAAACCTAAACCTGGCCTGGATCATGACACTCAGTTACCACATTAGGCGGAAGTATAGGTCAGGCAAATTATAGCGTATTTGATAAAAACATTCTGAGCCCATACAAGGGTCCTAGTCAACACAGACTAGGTGTGTGCAAAACTTTACCACGTTTTTCCATTTTAGTTCCAGAGAAGCTCAAGCTCTTTTGTCAGTAATACAATAGTTTCTTGACAAATTGTCTGATCATGTTCTTTATTCATGGCCAGCTGTAACCAGCGGAGACCACCCAGGTACACGGTCTACAACTGGCCCTGTAGCTAAACTCCCTGGATGGCAGAAAAAAATGATGAAAGGTTGCAACGCAGGATAGTGGATATGCAGCCCCAATCAAGTTCCAAGAAAATTCAAGCTGTCCTGCATTCTCAGGGTGCGTCAGTTTGAGCACGACCTGTCCATACACATTTGAATGAAATGAAATGCTATAACAGGATACCTAGGAGGACCCCACTGCTGACACAGAGACATAAAAGATAGACTGCAATTTGCCAAAATGTACATGAATACCCCAAAATCATTCAGGGAAAGCATCTTTTGGCCAGATGAGACAGATCCTTTTTTTTATTAAAGCACATAATTCTACTGTCTGCCAAAAATGGAATGATGCCTACAAAGAATAAAAACACAACACCTACAGTCAAATATGATGGAGGTTCAAAGATATTTTGGGGTTGTTTTGCTGCCCCTGGTATTGGATGCCTTGACTGTGTGCAGGGCATCACGTCATTTACAGGTTACCAAAGGATTTTGGATTGCAATCTAGTGCCCAACGTCAAAAAGCTGGGTTTGAGTCCTAGGTCATGGATTTTCCAGCAGCACAATGACCCCAAGCATACTTCAGGAAGCGCTCAAAGGGATAAAAAAAAGTGCTGGAGTTCTGAAGTAGCCAGCAATGAGTCCGGATTTAAATCTAAGTTAGATATAGTATATAGAGAAAGGGTGCAATGTAATGAACAAAAAATAAAATAAATGGTGAAAAAATAAAGATACCTATAATCAGACATGCTCAAAATAATAATAGACTGTGTCACCACATCGGCCTCCACCTCGGACCCCGACACACAGTCAACCTTACTTCATCTGTGGGTGCGCTCTCTCTCTTCCTTCCTTCCCTACATGTAGATATTAACCTGAGTTCCCGTGAAGAAAGAGGATGCTGTTTGCCAAGGGAGTTAGGTCAGGTGGGAAGAATTTTTTTTAATATGCATGTAAGGAGCAGCAGAATGAGTGACATTGTTACAAGAAGGAGACAAGGATGGGGACATTACTGCAAGATGGGACCAGGATGGGGACATTTCTATAAAATGGGACCAGAATGGGGACATTATTGCAGGACATGATATGTTATTACATGATTGAGGACATTATTACAGGCTGAGGTACATTTGCACAGGATAGTGGATCATTATTACAGGCTGAGGGACATTATTAAAGGATAGTGGACCATTATTACAGGCTGAGGTACGTTATTACAGGATAGTGGAGCATTCTTTCAGGTCGAGGAACATTATTGCAGAACATGGGACATTATTACAAGCGTGGGGATATTATTATAGGACAAGCAACATTATTACGAGGTTGGGGATATTATTACAGGACAGGGGACACTGTTACAGGATGGGAGACATTATTACAGAACAAGGAACAAAAGTACAAGCTTGGGTACATTATTACACGAAAGGAGATGATATTATAGGGTGAGGGACATTATTACAGGAAGAGTGACAATACTACACGACAAGTGGACAGTGTAACAAGCTTGGGGGTATTATTATAGGACAGGAGACACTATTACCTGATGAGGACCATTATTACAGGACAAGGGATGTTATCAAAGGCCTGTGAACATTATTACCAGCTTGGGTAAATTATTTCAGACACTATTAAAGGACGGGGACCAATATTACAGAACGAGGGACATTATTACAGGACATGGGATATTATTACAAGCTTGGGGATATTACTATAGGACGAGCAACATTATTACAAGGTTGGGGATATTATTATAGGACAGGAGACACTATTACCTGATGAGGACCATTATTACAGGACAAGGGATGTTATCAAAGGCCTGTGAACATTATTACCAGCTTGGGTAAATTATTTCAGGACAGGGGACACATTACAGGAATGGAGACATTATTACAGGCTGAGGGACATTATTACAGGACAAGGGACATTATTACAAGCTTGGGGGTATTATTACAGAAGAGGAGACATTATTCCAGGGCGAGGGACATTATTACAGGATTGAGAGACATTATTATAGTGTGATTTACATTATTACAAGACAAGAGGACATTTTTACAAGCTTGGGGACACTATTACAGGACGAGGACCATTATTACAGTACAAGAGATGTTACTAAAGGCCAGTGGACCTTATTACAAGCTTGGAAATATTACTACAGACACTATTACAATAACACAGAACTGCCTGAAATAATCAGGACAGGACAAAGAGACCAAAAGAGTAGAATAATATAGAAATAGAAGAATTCTTTATTGGGTAACAATAGTAAAACTAGATGGGCATTTCCTGAAGGAAATACATGGTGCTTGAACAGCGCTGCCAGCTTTACAGCAGTGTATCAGGTGTGGACTGTAAGAAAGTAACGTTAGATTAGAAGGTGACTAGCAGATTAGGAAGAACAGGCCTCACACAGTGAAACTGCCTGACAGACAGCTCTGTCAACCAATCAGAGGTCAGCTTTCATTTTACCTCAGCAGTTTTAAATATGAAAGCTGACCTCTGGCTGCTATGGACAACCAAAATGGTTTTACTCTGAGGCAATTTTCATTAATCAGCCCACTAACATTTGTTATAGAAATCAGGGAACCTTGTCACATATATTTGTTATAGCAGTGCAGTGGTCCCTATTTACTCAATAAAATTGTACAATTAGTGGACTACTAAGTCCTTGAGGACCCTTAACACTGAATGATACCGCTGACGATTGCAACACTAGAGGGTTCAAGCACCATAAAAAATGTATTTATTTCAGAGTCAGGTGTCGGACGGTCGAGTGTCGGGTGTCATAGTCGGGTGTTGGGTGTCATATTTATGTGTCGGATGTTGGGGTGCCGGGTATCAGAGTGTCGGGTGTCGGAGTGTCGGGTGTCATAGTCGGGTGTCGGGTGTCATATTTGGGTGTCGGATGATTGGGTGTCAGGTGTCAGAGTGTCGGGTGTCAGTGTCGGAGTGTCGGGGTGTCGGAGTGTCGGGGTGTCAAAGTGTAGGGGTGTCGGGGTGTCGGAGTGTCGGGGTGTCGGAATGTCAGGGTGTATGGGTGTCAGAGTGTCGGAGTGTTGGGGTATCGAGGTGTCGGAGTGTAGGGGTGTCGGGGTGTCGGGGTGTCGGGGTGTTGGAGTCTCGGAGTGTCGGGGTGTCGGAGTGTTGGAGTCTCGGAGTGTCGGGGTGTCGGAGTGTCGGGGTGTCGGAGTGTCGGGGTGTCGGAGTGTCGGGGTGTTGGGTGTTGGAGTGTTGGGTGTCAGAGTCGGGTGTCGGAGGTCATAGTCGAGTGTCGGGTGTCATAGTCACTTTATTCTGATGTTTGACTTTGATAAATGATCATGTCCTAAAATGGACACTGTACATTTGCATAGCTGCCATCTTTGGAAGGTCAAGTTGGGGGTAATGGAAAAGTCGCCATTAATTCCTATGGGAAATTTTTTTTAAAATGTGATTTTTTTAAAAACTACAAATCAGATCGACTCCAAAAATACAGTTAGGTCCATATATATTTGGACAGAGACAACATTTTTCTAATTTTGGTTATAGACATTACCACAATGAATTTTAACCCCTTCATGACCCAGCCTATTTTGACCTTAATGACCTGGCCGTTTTTTGCAATTCTGACCAGTGTCCCTTTATGAGGTAATAACTCAGGAACGCTTCAACGGATCCTAGCGGTTCTGAGATTGTTTTTTCGTGACATATTGGGCTTCATGTTAGTGGTAAATTTAGGTCAATAAATTCTGCGTTTATTTGTGATAAAAACGGAAATTTGGCGAAAATTTTGAAAATTTCGCAATTTTCACATTTTGAATTTTTATTCTGTTAAACCAGAGAGTTATGTGACACAAAATAGTTAATAAATAACATTTCCCACATGTCTACTTTACACCAGCACAATTTTGGAAACAACATTTTTTTTTGCTAGGAAGTTATAAGAGTTAAAATTTGACCAGCGATTTCTCATTTTTACAACGAAATTTACAAAACCATTTTTTTTAGGGACCACCTCACATTTGAAGTCAGTTTGAGGGGTCTATATGGATGAAAATACCCAAAAGTGACACCATTCTAAAAAATGCACCCCTCAAGGTGCTCAAAACCACATTCAAGAAGTTTTTTAACCCTTCAGGTGCTTCACAGCAGCAGAAGCAACATGGAAGGAAAAAATGAACATTTAACTTTTTAGTCACAAAAATTATCTTTTAGCAACATTTTTTTTATTTTCCCAATGGTACAAGGAGAAACTGAACCACGAAAGTTGTTGTCCAATTTGTCCTGAGTACGCTGATACCTCATATGTGGGGGTAAACCACTGTTTGGGCGCACGGCAGGGCTTGGAAGGGAAGGAGCGCCATTTGACTTTTTGAATGAAAAATTGGCTCCACTCTTTAGCGGACACCATGTCACGTTTGGAGAGCCCCCGTGTGCCTAAAAATTGGAGCTCCCCCACACGTGACCCCATTTTGGAAACTAGACGCCCCAAGGAACTTATCTAGATGCATAGTGAGCACTTTAAACCCCCGGGGGCTTCACAAATTGATCCGTAAAAATGAAAAAGTACTTTTTTTTCACAAAAAAATTCTTTTAGCCTCAATTTTTTTCATTTTCACATGGGCAACAGGATAAAATGGATCCTAAAATTTGTTGGGCAATTTCTCATGAGTACACCGATACCTCACATGTGGAGGTAAACCACTGTTTGGGCACATGGTAAGGTTCGGAAGGGAAGGAGCGCCATTTGACTCTTTGAATGAAAAATTATCTCCATCGTTAGCGGACACCATGTCGTGTTTGGAGAGCCCCCGTGTGCCTAAACATTGGAGCTCCCCCACAAATGACCCCATTTTGGAAACTAGACCCCCCAAGGAACTTATCTAGATGCATATTGAGCACTTTAAACCCTCAGGTGCTTCACAAATTGATCTGTAAAAATGAAAAAGTACTTTTTTTTTCACAAAAAAATTCTTTTCGCCTCAGTTTTTCATTTTCACATGGGAAATAGGATAAAATGAATCCTAAAATTTGTTGGGCAATTTCTCCCGAGTACGCCGATACCTCATATGTGGGGGTAAACCACTGTTTGGGCACACGGCAGGGCTCGGAAGGGAAGGCGCGCCATTTGACTTTTTGAATGGAAAATTAGCTCCAATTGTTAGCGGACACCATGACGCGTTTAGAGAGCCCCTGTGTGCCTATGCATTGGAGCTCCCCCACAAGTGACCCCATTTTGGAAACTAGACCCCCCAAGGAACTTATCTAGATGCATATTGAGCACTTTAAACCCCTAGGTGCTTCACAGAAGTTTATAATGCAGAGCCATGAAAATAAAAAATAATTTTTCTTTCCTCAAAAATGATTTTTAGCCTGGAATTTCCTATTTTGCCAAGGGTAATAGGAGAAATTGGACCGCAAATGTTGTTGTCCAGTTTGTCCTGAGTACGCTGATACCCCATATGTGGGGGTAAACCACTGTTTGGGCGCACGGCAGGGCTCGGAAGGGAAGGCACGCCAATTGGCTTTTTAAATGGAAAATTAGCTCCAATCATTAGCGGACACCATGTCACGTTTGGAGAGCCCCTGTGTGCCTAAACATTGGAGATCCCCCACATATGACCCCATTTTGGAAACTAGACCCCCAAAGGAACTAATCTAGATGTGTGGTGAGGACTTTGAACTTCCAAGTGCTTCACAGAAGTTTATAACGCAGAGCCATGAAAATAAAATAAAAATTTTATTTTCTCTAAAATGATTTTTTAGCCTGCAATTTATTATTTTCCCAAGGGTAACAGAAGAAATTTGACCCCAAAAGTTGTTGTACAGTTTCTCCTGAGTACGCTGATACCCCATATGTGGGGGTAAACCACAGTTTGGGCACATGTCGGGGCTCGGAAGTCAAGTAGTGACATTTTGAAATGCAGACTTTGATGGAATGCTCTGCGGGCGTTACGTTGCGTTTGCAGAGCCCCTGATGTGGCTAAACAGTAGAAACCCCCCACAAGTGACCCCATTTTAGAAACTAGACCCCGAAAGGAACTTATCTAGATGTGAGGTGAGCACTTTGAACCCCCAAGTGCTTCACAGAAGTTTATAACACAGAGCAGTGAAAATAATAAATACGTTTTCTTTCCTCAAAAATAATTTTTTAGCCCAGAATTTTTTATTTTCCCAAGGGTTACAGGAGAAATTGGACCCCAAAAGTTGTTGTCCAGTTTCTCCTGAGTACGCTGATACCCCATATGTGGGGGTAAACCACTGTTTGGGCACACGTCGGGGCTCAGAAGGGAAGTAGTGACTTTTGAAATGCAGACTTTGATGGAATGGTCTGCGGGCGTCACGTTGCGTTTGCAGAGCCCCTGGTGTGCCTAAACAGTAGAAACCCCCCACAAGTGACCCCATTTTGGAAACTAGACCCCCCAAGGAACTTATCTAGATATGTGGTGAGCACTTTGAACCCCCAAGTGCTTCACAGACGTTTACAACGCAGAGCCGTGAAAATAAAAAATCATTTTTCTTTCCTCAAAAATGATGTTTTAGCAAGCAATTTTTTATTTTCTCAAGGGTAACAGGAGAAATTGGACCCCAGTAATTGTTGCCCAGTTTGTCCTGAGTACGCTGATACCCCATATGTGGGGGTAAACCACTGTTTGGGCACATGTCGGGGCTCGGAAGTCAAGTAGTGACGTTTTGAAATGCAGACTTTGATGGAATGGTCTGCGGGCGTCACGTTGCGTTTGCAGAGCCCCTGGTGTGCCTAAACAGTAGAAACCCCCCACAAGTGACCCCATTTTGGAAACTAGACCCCCCAAGGAACTTATCTAGATATGTGGTGAGCACTTTGAACCCCCAAGTGCTTCACAGACGTTTACAACGCAGAGCCGTGAAAATAAAAAATCATTTTACTTTCCTCAAAAATGATGTTTTAGCAAGCAATTTTTTATTTTCTCAAGGGTAACAGGAGAAATTGGACCCCAGTAATTGTTGCCCAGTTTGTCCTGAGTACACTGATACCCCATATGTGGGGGTAAACCACTGTTTGGGCACACGTCGGGGCTCGGAAGGGAAGGAGCACCATTTGACTTTTTGAATAAAAGATTGGCTGGAATCAATGGTGGCGCCATGTTGCGTTTGGAGACCCCCTGATGTGCCTAAACAGTGGAAACCCCTCAATTCTTACGCCAACACACCCCTAACCCTTATCCCAACTGTAGCCGTAACCCTAACCACAACCCTAACCGCAACACACCCCTAACCACAACCCTAACCCCAACACACCCCTAACCCTAACCACAACCCTAATTCCAACCCAACCCTAACCCTAAGGCTATGTACCCACGTTGCGGATTCGTGTGAGATTTTTCCGCACCATTTTTGAAAAATCCGCGGGTAAAAGGCACTGCGTTTTACCTGCGGATTCCACCTGCGGATTCCTATTGAGGAATAGGTGTAAAACGCTGCGGAATCCGCAAAAAGAATTGACATGCTGCGGAAAATACAACGCAGCGTTTCCGTGCGGTATTTTCCGCACCATGGGCACAGCGGATTTGGTTTTCCATAGGTTTACATGGTACTGTAAACCTGATGGAACACTGCTGCGGATCCGCAGCGGCCAATCCGCTGCGGATCCGCAGCCAAATCCGCACCGTGTGCACATAGCCTAATTCTAAAGGTATGTGCACACGCTTTGGAAAACGCTGCGGATCCGCAGCAGTTTCCCATGAGATTACATTTCAATGTAAACCTATGGGAAACAAAAATCGCTGTACACATGCTGCGGAAAAACTGCACGGAAACGCAGCGGTTTACATTCTGCAGCATGTCTCTTCTTTCTGCGGATTCCACAGCGGTTTTACAACTGCTCCAATAGAAAATCGCAGTTGTAAAACCGCAGTGAAATGCGCAGAAAAACCGCGGTAAATCTGCCATAAATCCGCAGCGGTTTAGCACTGCGGATTTATCAAATCCGCTGCAGAAAAATCCGCAGAGGACCAGAATACGTGTGCACATACCGAAACCCTAACCCTAACCCTAACCCTACCCCTAACCCTACCCCTACCCCTAACCCTACCCCTAACCCTAACCCTAACCCTACCCCTAACCCTAACCCTACCCCTACCCCTACCCCTAACCCTACCCCTAACCCTAACCCTAGTTCTAACTCCAACCTTAGTGAAAAAAAAAAAAATTCTTTATTTTATTATTGTCCCTATCTATGGGGGACAAATGGGGGGGGTCATTTACTGTTTTTTTATTTTGACCACTGTGATAGATTATATCACAGTGATCAAAATTAACATTGGAACGAATCTGCCGGCCGGCAGATTCGGCGGGCGCACTGCGCATGCGCCCGCCATTTTGGAACATGGCGGCGCTCGGGGAAGAAGACTGACGGACCCCGCCAGGATCGGTAAGTATAAGGGGGGGAGATCAGGGCACAGGGGGGGGGAAATCAGGGCACGGGGGGGCGTCGGAGCACGGGGGGGGAGGGATCGGAGCATGGGGGAGAGTGATCGGTGTGCGGGCGGGTGGATCGGTGTGCAGGGGGGGGGGATCGGTGTGCAGGGGGGGTGGTTCGGAGTGCGGGGGGGTTTGATTGGAGCACGGGGGGGTGTGATTGGAGCACGGGGGAGCGGACAGGAGGACGGGGGAGCGGAGCACAGGACGGAGGGGAGCGGGCCACAGATCGGGGGGCTGGGGGGGCGATCGGAGGGGTGGGGTGGGGGCACATTAGTATTTCCAGCCATGGCCGATGATATTGCAGCATCGGCCATGGCTGGATTGTAATATTTCACCATTTTTTTAGGTGAAATATTACAAATCGCTCTGATTGGCAGTTTCACTTTCAACAGCCAATCAGAGCGATCGTAGCCACGAGGGGGTGAAGCCACCCCCCCTGGGCTAAACTACCACTCCCCCTGTCCCTGCAGATCGGGTGAAATGGGAGTTAACCCTTTCACCCGATCTGCAGGGACGCGATCTTTCTGTGACACAGCATATGCGTCACAGGTCGGATTGGCACCGACTTTCATGACGCATACGCTGTGTCACAGGTCGGGAAGGGGTTAAACAAAACAATTCAGATTCAGTTGAAGTTCAGACTTTCAGCTTTCATTTGAGGGTATGCACATTAAAATTGGATGAAGGGTTTAGGAGTTTCAGCTCCTTAACTTGTGCCACCTTGTTTTTAAAGGGACCAAAAGTAATTGGACAATTGACTCCAAGGCTATTTCATGGACAGGTGTGGGCAATCCCTTCATTATGTCATTCTCAATTAAGCAGATAAAAGGCCTGGAGTTGATTTGAGGTGTGGTGTTTGCATTTGGAAGGTTTTGCTGTGAAGTAAACATGCGGTCAAAGGAGCTCTCCATGCAGGTGAAACAAGCCATCCTTAAGGTGCGAAAACAGAAAAAACCCATCCGAGAAATTGCTACAATATTAGGAGTGGCAAAATCTACAGTTTGGTACATCCTGAGAAAGAAAGAAAGCACTGGTGAACGCATCAATGCAAAAAGACCTGGGCGCCCACGGAAGACAACAGTGGTGGATGATCGCAGAATAATCTCCATGGTGAAGAGAAAACCCTTCACAACAGCCAACCAGGTGACCAACACTCTCCAGGAGGTCGGCGTATCAATATCCAAATCTACCATAAAGAGAAGACTGCATGAAAGTAAATACAGAGGGTTCACTGCACGGTGCAGCCACTCATAAGCATCAAGAAGAAAAAGGCTAGACTGGACTTTGCTAAAAAACATCTAAAAAAGCCAGCACAGTTCTGGAAGAACATTCTTTGGACAGATGAAACCAAGATCAACCTCTACCAGAATGATGGAAAGAGAAAAGTATGGCGAAGGCGTGGTACAGCTCATGATCCAAAGCATACCACATCATCTGTAAAACACGAAGGAGGCAGTGTGATGGCTTGGGCATGCATGGCTGCCAGTGGCACTGGGTCACTAGTGTTTATTGATGATGTGACACAGGACAGAAGCAGCCGAATGAATTCTGAGGTATTCAGAGCCGCCATACTGTGTGCTCAGATCCAGCCAAATCCAGCAAAACTGATTGGTCGTCGTTTCATACTACAGACAGAAAATGACCCAAAACATAAAGCCAAAGCAACCCAGGAGTTTATTAAAGCAAAGAGGTGGAATATTCTTGAATGGACAAATCAGTCACCTGATCTCAACCCAATTAAGCAGCATTTCACTTGTTAAAGACTAAACTTCAGACAGAAAGGCCACAAACAAACAGCAACTGAAAACCACCGCAGAGAAGACCTGGCAGAGCATCAAAAAGGAGGAAACACAGCGTCTGGTGATGTCCATGAGTTCAAGACTTCAGGCAGTCATTGCCCACAAAGAGTTTTCAACCAAGTACTAAAAGTGAACATTTTATTTAAAATTATTTAATCTGTCCAATTACTTTTGGTCCCTTTAAAAACCGGGTGGCAAATGTTAAGGAGCTGAAACTCCTAAACCCTTCATCCAATTTTAATGTGGATACCCTCAAATGAAAGCTGAAAGTCTGAACTTCAATTGCATCTGAATTTGTTTAAAATTTATTGTGGTAATGTCTATAACCAAAATTAGAAAAATGTTGTCTCTGTCCAAATATATATGGACCTAACTGTACATCCGTGTAGTGCAAAGGAGGAGGAGTGTGCATGCCGATCCCTGCGCCCGACGAGCACCGTTTCGCTAAAGTGCTTTTTCTTCTTGGGGCCCCAATATAGAATTCTTTTATTTCTATATTTTTCTACTCTTTTGGTCACTTTGTACTGTCATGATTATTTCATGCAGTTCTGTGTTATTATTCAGCATTTAAAGTGCAAGCCAAGATTTAAATAGGATTATGGGATTAAAGACACTATTACAAGACATTATTACAGGCTAAAGAACATTGTTACAGGATAATGGACAATTATTACAAGCTTGGGGACATTACTACAGGAGAATAGTCATTATTACAGGATGATGGACGTTATTACAGAATTAAGGGACATTATTAGAGGCTGAGTGACGTTATTACAAGACAAGGGGACACTATTATATGATTGGGGACATTGTTGCAGGTTAAGGGACATAATTACAGGATTGGGGACATCATTACAGGGTGAGGAATCATTATGACAGGATAGGGGACATTATTACAGAACACCGGACATTATTACAGGATGGAGACATTATTACAGGTAGTGATGAGCGAGTCTACTCGTTGCTCGGGTTTTCCAGAGCACGCTCGGGTGATCTCCGAGTATTTGTAACTGCTCAGAGATTTAGTTTTCCTTGCCGCAGCTGCATGATTTGCGACTGCTAGACAGCTTGATTACATGTGAGGATTCCCTAGCAACCAGGCAACCCCCACATGTAATCATCCAGCTGCGGCAAGGAAAACTAAATCTCTGAGCAGTCATAAATACTTGGAGACCACCAGAGTGTGTTCAGGAAAACCCTAGCAACGAGTACACTCGCTCATCACTAATTACAAGTTAAGGAACATTATTACAAAACAGCGGACATTACAGGCTTAGGACAATATTACAGGACAATGGACATTATTACAATATTGGAGACATTATTACAGGACAAGGGACATTATTAAAGGATTGGGGACATTATTACTGTACTGTGAAGAATATGGGGTCGATTTAATGTCATGCCCATGAACTGTATCATATCCAGGCGAAAATAAAATCCCCCTTCGCAATGTGAAGCTGAAACAGGATACCTGGCTCAGCAGGTGGTCCAGCCTGATGAGATTGACGAAAACTCCTGTAGAGGCACGAGGATCAGTGGATGCTCTTGTCTGCTGACCTACATGGACCAGGACTTATCCCATTCAATTCCCGTACTCCTTTCCCATGGGCATAATACTACTTAGGCAACACAGGGTGAGGGTAACACAGTTTGGCAATACTTTATTGAACCAACAATTTTCAATTATATATAATATAGTCCAAGTAAGTACATAGGAAGGTGCAAATGACAGAGTCTCACCCTTCCACTGGCTCGCCTGCCAGGAATGAAAACATCTGCAACTTCTGGGCTTCGAGGGCCAAATATCACAACCAGTGGTACCCCAATTTTGACGGGTACCCACAGAGAGGAGACAGCAGGAAGCTGACAGAGTCCATTGAGGCATGTGCCCTGGTGACCTGATTGTCCCATTGACCCAACTTAGATTTTCCAATCATCTTTGAGGGTTCAGAGATGGTCAATAGATCATATATATATATATTTCTCCAGTGGGTGCCATTGTTGCCTGACTGCTGACCTGTAGTTTTTATCAAAACAGAGGTAGATCCTTCTTTTATAGTACACAGCTCTTATTCAGGCATTTTTTCACAGGAATGAGGGAAGGTGTGAGGAGGTAATTTCTCATTGTTCAAGTGTTCAAGTAACTTACACAGTTTGTCAACTTTCACCCCCAGCAGCTTAGTTTACTGTTTAATTTAGTCATCTGGGAATTCCATATGGGGATTATGAAATTATCATATGTCCTAGACATACAACGGATACATTTTTGAGATCTCAGGGATGCCTGCCAGGGTCCCAACCCTTTCTAGCACCACAGAGTGGGGAATTAATGAGAACAGATAGTATAAGCTAGGTAGCAAAGCCATGTTTAGTCTCCAAGCATAATGGGAGCCTGCATCTGATGGTGCAAAAAATCTCAAACATATGGCCTTCCATTGAAAAGTTTTGATGCATCACAGGTTTTGGAGTTTCATTTACAAAAACCAAGGGCGGGGTGATTAGGACCATATCGGGGAAGGAAAATGGAGTGACCGACAAAGGGGTTAAATGGTCTTGTGAGGCCAGTTGTCTCTCTAATTCATGCTGTTCCCTTTTGAGAGTGGTCACATTTTAGAACATGTTGGAGGGTGCTGGAAACAGATGGTTCCCCACACCCACCATGTGGTCCAACTCCTTGGCCGAACATCAAGATAGTAACTGATGTTTCATTTGTTTGTAACTTGTGCACTACCACGTGTATTTATGTATATGACCATTGTATACATACAGTACAGACCAAAAGTTTGGACACACCTCATTTAAAGATTTTTCTGTATTTTCATGACTAAGAAAATTGTACATTGACACTGAAGGCATCAAAACTATGAATTAACACATGTGGAATTATATATAGGAGAGTGATGGGTGCTACGTCAGATGACCTGGCCTTCACAGTCACCAGACCTGAACCCAATCGAGATGGTTTGGGGTGAGCTGGACCGCAGAGTGAAGGCAAAAGGGCCAACAAGTGCTAAGCATCTCTGGGAACTCCTTCAAGATTGTTGGAAGACCATTCCCGGTGACTACCTCTTGAAGCTCATCAAGAGAATGCCAAGAGTGTGCAAAGCAGTCATCAAAGCAAAAGGTGGCTACTTTGAAGAACCTAGAATATAAGATATAATTTCAGTTTTTTCATACTTTTTTGTTAAAGAAGTTGTCCACTACTATAACTTTTTTTTCATATATCTTGCTGCTATGTGCCACTGAAGACATCCACTGTGTTTATTTTAGCAATATTACCTTGTATCATGTTGTAGCAGCACATCGTCAGTGCTGGATCCAGCTCTCATGGGGTTAATTGACAACTTCCTTTCTCCTGACTTATTGTGCTCTAATACTACAAGTTCCATGATGCATTGCACTGGCCACTAAGCCCGAACCTAGCACACCCACTCCAAAACACACCCAAACCTATCTTCAAAAAGAATTGTGATGTCATTTCTGTCCAACCTCCTCTTTTACATTTGTCCAACCCACACTGCATTACAGATAGATAGATATAGATGGATAAATAGATAATAGGTAGATAGATATGGGATGGATGGATAGATAGATAGACACATACAGAGATATATATGTATATATATATCTATTTCCATAGATATGTCGATATCCATGTTTCTAAACCCCTTCACCCCTGGAGCTTTTTTCATTTTTTCGTTTTCGTTCATCGCTCCCCTTCTTTCCACAGCCATAATGTTTCCGTCAATGTGGCCATGTGAGGGCTTATTTTTTACGGGACAAGTTGTACCTTTGAATGACATCATTGATTTTACCATGTCTTGTAACAGAAAATGTGAAAAAAATTCAAAGTGCGATGAAATTGCAAAAAAATGCAATCCCACACTTGATTTTTGCTTGGCCTTTTTGCTAGGTTCACTAAATGCTAAGGCTGTGTGCACACGTTGCGGATTTGATTGCAGATACGCAGTGTTTTTTTGTCATAAGAAATTGCATCAAATCCGCAGTGTAGTGCACAACCAATGTAAGTCTATGGGAGCCGCAGACTTGTTGTGCACATGCTGCGGAAAAAGCCGCACCGAAACCCCCCCTTTTTTTTTCCGCAGCATGTCACTTCTTTTATGCGGAATTGCAGCGTTTCTGCACCCATAGACTTGCATTGAGTCAGGCACATCCACAGCAAAACCGCAGATGTAAAAAAGACGTGCAGTTTTGCTACCAATGTGGGTCCGAGAAACGCTGCAGTTCGGGAGGAGGGAAGTGTGTGGGCGGTGACTGTGTGCGTGTGTGTGTGCGGGCGGGGTCTGCGGACTGTTTGGATGTGTTCGGCGCTGTGCGGTACTGTTCAGGTGTGTATAGGGCTATGCGGGTGTGTGCGGGGCTGTGCAGGGCTGTGCGGGGGGTCTTTGGGGGTGTGTGTGTTTGTGTGCATGCATCATCCAATGGGACTACAAGTACACAGCATCCAATCTGCAGCTAATCTGGATGTAATCCGGACAGTTGACACGCACCCTACACTATACATACATCTATCAATAGATATCTCTATCCATAGAGATATCTATCCAGATATATCTATAGATAGATATATGAATAGATAGATGTTAGCATCTATCTATATGTACATCTACATCTACATATAGATCTGTCTATCCATCTCATCTATCATCTATCTGTCTATTTATGTGTGTAATGGAGTGTTGGTTGGACAAATGTAAAAGAGGAGGTTGGACAATAATGACATCACACATTTTTTTTGTTCAATAATACATCTTTGTTTAGCTTTCAAAAAAGCATACAAAAACGCACCAAAAACTGCATCAAAACTGCACCAAAAACTGCATCAAAACCGCGCAATAAAAATGGACCAAAAACAGCATAAAAAATGCACCAAAACTGCACCAAAAGCTGCATTCAAACCAGTATGCATCAAAAACCAGTTTGCATCAAAAACTGCATCAAAACTGCACCAAAAACTGCATCAAAACCGCGCAATAAAAATGGACCAAAAACAGCATAAAAAATGCATCAAAACTGCACCAAAAGCTGCATTCAAACCAGTATGCATCAAAAACCAGTTTGCATCAAAAATGCATCAAAACTGCACCAAAAACTCCATCAAAACCTCGCAAAAACCGCAGCAAAAGCTGCATTAAAACCACGCAAAACAAGCACCAAATACTGCATCAAAACCGTGCAAAAAAGCGCACCAAATATTGCATCAAAACCGCACCAAAACCGGACCAAAAACGCATCAAAACTGCACCCAAAACTGAATCAAAACTGCACAAAAGCCGCATCAAAACCGCACCAAAAACTGGAATCAAAATCGCGCAAAAAATGCAGAAAAAATGCATTAAAAATTAGCAAAAAACCGGACCTAACACTGCACCAAAAACGCATCAAAACTGCATCAAAAACTGAATCAAAACCGCACAAAAACCACACCAAAAACTGCATCAAAACCGCATGGAAAACACAGCAAAACTGGACCAAAAACTGCACCAAAAACGCATCAAAACTGCACCAAAAAGGGAATCAAAACCGCGCAAAAAAGCGCATCAAAACCACGCAAAAAAAGCACCAAAACCCACATAAAAACGCATCAAGAACTGCATCAAAACCATGCAATAACTGCACCAAAAACTGCACTAGAAATGCATCAAAACTGCACCAAAAACTGAATCAAAACTGAGCAAAAACCACATAAAAAGCACTAAAAACACATCCAAACCGCGCAAAAAACGGACCAAAATCTGCACCAAAACGCATCAAAACTGCACCAAAAACTAAATCAAAACCGCATCAAACCCTCACCAAAAACTGAATCAAAACTGCGCAAAAAACGCACCAAAAACACATCAAAACCGCGCAAAAAAAATAATCCAAAAACTGCATCAAAAATGCATCAAAATACTTCCAGCTGACGTACTGTTCTGTAAGCTGGCAGAAAGGGGTTAATGAACAATGTTTCAGTTAAAAAAATGAAAAAAGGCGTGGGCTCCCGCGCAATTTTCTGCACCAGAAGGGGAAAGCTGACGGCCAGGGGCCAATATTTGTAGTCTGGGAAGGGGTTAATACCCATGACCCCTCCCAGGCTATGAATATCAGCCCGCAGCTGTCTGCGTAGCCTTTACTGGCTATTAAAATAGGGGGATCCCCCCAAAAATGACGTGGGTCCCCCTATATTTTATAGCCAGAGGGGCTACTCAGACTGGCTGATATTCCTAGCCTAGAGAGGGGCCGTGGATATTTCCCCCCCCGGCTACAAATACAAGCCCGCATGTCACATGTTGCATGTTGCAAGTTTTATGTTGCATGTCACATGTTGTATGTGTTAGGAGTCGAGTTCCCGCCGTTGCACAGGGGGAATCTCAAACCATGTCTGCTGCGGTCTCCCATTCTGCATCGGCCACAGTGGAGCCTGCTCAGCGGAGGCGTCGGTCCCAGCGTCTCACTGAATCTGATACTGTGCAAAGGGTTACTGCTGCCTCTCCAGGCTTTACTATTGTACCCTGCACTGGTCTGCGGTGAGCAGGCTTTTCTGGGACTAAGTCCTGCTTTGCACACACTGAGCATGCCCAGGGCAAGATCTCTCAGTGGAGATCAAGGGTCACATGCTCAGGTACTGCAGCAACTTCCATTGGTCCTCCTGGAAGGCCCTGTACCTGATCAAGTTCTGTGGCAGCCTTCCATTGGTCCTTCTTTGAAGGTCCTGTAGGTGCTACAGCTATAAAAGGTTTTCATGACCGCACGGCCATGCGCTAGTATCAAATATGTACGAGCTCAGCGCCAGTGTGGTTGAGTGTGTGTGGTCAAGGACCCGGCTGAAATAAGCCCCTAGAATGCTGGCACCTCCGGTGAGGAGTTTTGTGTATGCAGTCAGGGACTCGGCTGAAATAAGCCATTAGAATTCCGGCTCCACCGGAGAGGAGCTGCTTGTTGGTTGGACTGCATGACCACTGTCGGCTCTATACAGTAGCTGTGTCCCCTGTGAGCTAAACAGGGCACAGCGTTCTCTTTACTACGGGCTCTGAGAAGTAACAGAGTTTGTTTGTACTAGTTTGCTTCGCCACCTTGCTTAGCAGAAGGTTCTTTCCTGCACGATGGATCCCGGGTTGCGAACGCACCTTTCTCAGCTAATAAATATATTCGGTGCGTTCCGCCAAACCCTAACAGTATGTCTATATGTATGTTGTATATACTGTATGTGTCTAATGTATGTTGTATGTCTATATGTATGTTGTATGTACTGTATGTGTGTAATGTATGTTGTATATCTATATGTATGTTGTATGTACTGTATGTGTGTAATGTATGTTGTATGTATGTTGTATGTCTATATGTATGTTGTATGTGTGTAATGCATGTTGTATGCATGTATGTTTTATGTCTATATGTATGTTGTATGTACTGTATGTGTGTAATGTATGTTGTATGTATGTACTGTATATGTGTATGTGTTTTTTTTTACATTCAACACATTAGCCAGATGATGGGACCACTAATGTCCCATCCTTGGCTAATGTGTCACTCACTGTCACTGTAGCGAGCATAAATATAATATAAACAACACACCAACACCACAAGAAAGAAAAAAAACAGGGGGGTGTGCCTGCCCCTACACTGGCCTATCTCAGCCTACCTACTTGCGGAGGTTGGCACCCTAAAACCTGCGCAGTGGCGCCCCCGCTCCTCGACGGCTCTCCTTGCTCACCCTGCTGGGCCCTATAGTGGCAGGGAGTGAGGAAGATGGTGAATAGGCTGGTGAGAAAGAGAAGATATATGTGTGCAGTATTGTTCCTATATAGGTAGCTTGAGTAGTATAACTTGATGCATTAGCTAGATTGGTACTCTGATAAAGCTGCTAAGCTAAAGTTGCGACTGCCCTCAAGTTATGTATTATCAGTACTTCTCTAAAATAGACTGTATCTATAGAAGATCTCTTCTGCTCAATAGTATAATAAGATGTCCTATAGGATATTCCTATCAAAGAGATAGCTTCCTACACCCTTACAAGTCTTGATATAAACAGTATATATAGAGTTCACTTTAAGGGGAATATACTACTCAATAATATAATAAGATGTCTTATAAGACATTCCTATCGAAGAGATAACTTTCTACACCCTTACAAGTCTTGAAATAAACAGTGTATATAGAGTTCACTTTAAGGGGAATATACTACACACTCTATTGTATCCACTATGTGCAGAAAAATGCAGGAGATCTAATCCCTAACAATCTAGGTGTATCTCGGTTCATACAACAATGTTGTGATACAAACAAAGGATAACATGAAGTCACCAGGAGGATTATTGCACATATATAGGCCAGGAAAAAATGTTATAAACCAAAAAGAAAACACAAAACACCCTAAAAACAATACCAAGTGCTATTGGTCAGCAGATGATTCGGAAAACCGGGACATGTACACGGGTTTTAAGAGGGACACATGAAAGGTGTTGGTGATACCTAGGCATTGGGGAAGGGCCAAACGATAGACCACAGGATTAACCTGTTCGAGGACTTTGAAGGGGCCCAATTAGCGAGGAGCAAACTTAGTGGACTCAACTCGCAGCTTGATGTTACGGGCGGAGAGCCACACCAAGTCGCCAGGAGCAAAGGTCGGAGCGGGGCGCCGATGAGCATCGGCGGAGGACCTCATTCTCTCCTTGGAGGCCCGAATGGCATCCTGAGTGCGGTCCCAAATATCCCGTGCCTCCACAGCCCAGTCTGCCACCCTGGAGTCGGCGGAAGACACGGGCATAGGCACAGGTACCCGTGGATGCTGACCATAGTTGAGGAGGAATGGGGTTTGTCCAGTGGAGTCGGCTACGGCATTGTTCAGTGCAAACTCTGCCCATGATAGCAAGGATGCCCAGTCATCCTGCCTGGCTGAAACAAAATGTCGCAGGTATGTGACCAAGGTCTGGTTGGCCCTCTCTATCAACCCATTCGTCTCGGGATGATATGCGGAAGAGAGCTTCAACTCAATGCTAAGAAGACGACAAAGCTCTCTCCAGAACCGAGACGCAAACTGGGGACCCCGGTCACTGACAATTTTGTCTGGCATACCATGTAGGCGGAGACTTTACAGAAGTGAAGACCTTGGAGACCTCTTCCGACCACAATTTGGGATTCGCTCCATTCTTGGTGAGGGCTACCAAGGGAGCTACCAGAGTTGAGAAGTGAGGAATGAACTGGCGATAATAATTAAAGAACCCCATAAAGCGCTGCACCGCCTAAAGAGAATGGGGCTCTTGCCAGTCCATGACAGCCTGTAGTTTGGCAGGATCCATAGCCAATCCCTGGGCGGAGATGATATAGCCCAGGAAAGGTAAAGACTCCTGCTCAAACATACACTTCTCCAACTTTGCATAAAGAGAGTTTGCCCGTAGGAGGTCGAAGACTCTGCCAACATCTCTCCGGTGGGAGTCAATATCTGGAGAAAAGATGAGAATATCATCCAGATAGACTACAACTGAGGTGGAAAGCATATCCCGGGAGATGTCGTTGACAAAGTCTTGGAAAACGGCTGGGGCATTACAGAGCCCGAAGGGCATCACCAGATACTCATAGTGCCCATCTCTGGTGTTAAACGCCGTTTTCCATTCGTCCCCCTCACGGATGCGAATCAGGTTGTAAGCACCAAGCAGGTCTAGTTTAGTACACACCCTTGCTCCCCGCAGCCTATCGAAAAGCTCAGATATCAAGGGCAAAGGGTACTTGTTCTTAACGGTGATAGCGTTAAGACTCCTGTAGTCTATGCATGGACGTAGTTCTCCATTCTTCTTCTGCACGAAAAAGAACCCTGCCCCAGCAGGTGACACTGACTTCCTGATGAACCCTCTTGCAAGATTCTCTTGAATGTACTGAGACATTGCCTCCGTCTCCGGGAGAGATAAAGGATAGACTCGACCCCGGGGAGGCTCAGCACCAGGCAAGAGATCAATGGGACAGTCATAGGGGCGATGGGGCGGAAGGGTCTCTGCCGCCTTTTTGGAGAACACGTCTGCATAAGACCAATATTGCTTGGGGAGAGAGGAAAGATCTGCGGGTACCACTGTAGTAGCAACCTGAACGCACTCTTTATGACACCTACCCCCACAAGATTCACCCCATCTCAGAATTCTGCCTGAGGACCACTCGATGTGAGGAGAGTGGTACCGTAGCCAAGGAATCCCCAACAGGACCTCATCAATTCCCTCTGGAATGATGAGCAGAGATATAATCTCCTGATGGGAAGGTGACATGGACAGAGTAAAAGGGATGGTCTGATGTGTTATCTGTGCGGGGAGTGTCGACCCATTCACCACTCGTACCATTACTGGTTGAGGTAACATAACCAGGGGTATTGCGTGACGTTGGGCGAAGGCAGAAGACATAAAATTGCCCTCCGCCGCAGAATCCACGCAGAGCTCTACTGAGTGGGAAGATGAGCCTAAAGTTATTGTCCCCTTAAAGGACAATTTGGAGGCAAACGTCGCCGTGTCTAGTGCACCTCCAGCTACTACCACTAGACGCTGACGTTTCCTCGACCGCTGGTGACATCTGGTGGCAAGATGTCCTGACTGTTGGCAAACATGGCAAACCTGGAGTGCACGAGCGGTACGGGACTTAGATCCCGCACGTGACACTACCATAGGTTCATGGGACTCAGGAGCCTGGACTGGAGACTCCAAAGGTTTGGCGAAGGTGGGAGCCAGCCGAAACCTCTGCCTACACTGGGCTCGCTCTAACCTCCGCTCGTGAAAACAGTGGTCAATACAAGTAGACACTGTTATTAATTCTTCCAGTGTGGCGGGAATCTCCCTAGTGGCCAGGGCGTCCTTAACGTGGTCAGCCAGCCACCTCCAAAATATAAGAATAAGGGCCTTATCCGACCACTCCAGCTCAGATGCTAGGGTGCGGAAGTGGACGGCAAAATGGCTGACCAAGGACGAGCCCTGAGTTAATGCCAACAGTCGGAGCGCCGTATCATGGGTGACACGAGGTCCTAAAAATACCTGTTTCAGAGTGCTCAGGAATAACGGAGCACTCTGCACCACATGATCGCCACGCTCCCACAGCGGCGTAGCCCACTGCAACGCCCTGTCCGACAATAAAGATACGATAAAGCCCACCTTAGCCCGCTCTGTAGGGAAACGAGAGGCCAGAAGCTCGAGATGTATTGAGCACTGACTCACGAAACCCCTACAGGACTTACTGTCACCAGAAAATTTCTCTGGTAGCTGGAGGCGAGATAGCGTCGGTACAGGGGCGGCAGTGGACAAGGTAGCTGCAGCCACACTTGCAGCCTGAACAGTGACAGCAGTAACATCCACAGCTGAGGTTGAACGCTCTTCGTCCATCATTACTAGCCAGACCTTGGCGCTAGTATTATGTTATGGACTGGCGGAACGCACCAAGAATAAGATGTTATGGTATTAGGTGCGTTCGCAGTCTGAGGTCCACCGTGCAGGTGAAAACCCTGCTGCTAGTAGAGACGGACGATATGGCGGTACAATAAGTATACACACATGGGTTAACTTCACCCTGTGTGAAGGAAGCGAACCCTGTTGCGTCACAGGGCCGCGGTACCGCACATAGAGCTCAAGCAAGAAGTCTCAGAACTCAATCCTAAGACAAAGGATTTGAGTTCAAAAGACCTCATGCGCTCGACACCACAACTGGGGTGTCAGAGAGACAGAAATAATAATATATAAAGGCACGAGTGTGCGTGCGGTGCCGCACTGACGGACGCCACTAACCACCTAGGCTTGGGTAAGGAAAGCGCAGAGAAAGCGCACGGCGCCGTACTGGCGGAGACAGCAACTAGACGCTGTAATGTGTGATTCGTGCTGATGGCTTAGTCGGGCGCTAGATAGCTACCACCATTCGTAAACAGACAACAACACTAGGAATGGGATATTTAGGAGCTTTCATCCTTCAACATACATCCATCTACACACACACATAACGTAAAGACAATACTAGCGCATGGCCGTGCGGTCATGCGCAGCTTATATAGTTGCAGCACAGGAAGCTGCTACCGAAGTTTTGCCCTTTCAGGACCTTCCTGGAGGACCAATGGGATGTGCTGCAGTACCTGAGCATGTGACCCTCGATCTCCAACGGGAGATCTTGCCCTGGGCATGCTCAGTGTGTGCAAATAAGGACTTAGTCCCAGAGAAGCCCGCTCGCCGCAGATCAGTGCAGGGTACAACAGGAGAGCCAGGAAAGGCAGCAGTAACCCTTTGCACAGAATCAGTCCCAGCGAGACGCTGGGAGTGACGCCTCCGCTGAGCAGACCCCACTGTGGCCGATGCAGAATGGGAGACCGCAGCAGACACGGATCGAGATTCCCCCTGTGCAGCAGAGGAAACTCGACTCCTAACACCCCCCCCCCCGCCGCATGTAGATCCCGTCACTGGCCGCACATTCCAGCAGAGCAAGCAGAGCAGACCGCCCCACCCGCAGCCCCGCCCCTCCCCCAGCACAGCCCCGCAGGCTGACCCCAGCACCACCCACAGCCCAGTCACTCTTGATGAGTGACCGCTGTCTGTGGAGGCTGGGTCACGCCTGCTGCTGACGTCACGTCAATTTCCAGAGTCTGGAAATTGACATAACGTCGGCGGAAATCAGCGCGGCTGCAGCCTGGGGGTCACGTGACCCGGACTCAGCCGCTGGCATAGCGCCGCTCACAGGTAAAATGCCAACATAAGGTATTTGTAAAATTCATTAGGGGCCCCGGGGGAATACATTGGGGGGGGAATTGAAAGTAGTGGACAACCCCTTTAAGTATATAATTCCACATGTGTTAGGCTGGTTTCACACTTGCGTTTTTATCTGCAGCGTTTGTACCGCAAAAAAAGCATGCGTTTTTTTCCCTATGTTTAACATTAAAAATGCATGCGTTTTTTTTATACGCGTTTGGTTGCGTTTTTGAACGCACACGTTTTTTTTGCTGCATGCATTCTTTTGCAGAAATGCAACATGTAGTAATTTTCAGAGGCGTTTTCTTGACGCAAAAAACGCATGCGTTCGTATGCGTTTTTTTGCCGCAAATAATGCATTGGAGTCAATGGAAACGCTTGCGTTTTTAAGCACATGCATTTGGTTGCATTAAAAACGCATGCGTTTTTATAGAAAAAAAACAGAAAACACACTGATATGCCACCTCCCACCATAAAGGTGATAAAGGGATCCTAACCCTAACCCTAACCCTAAAGGGATCCTAACCCTAACCCTAAAGGGATCCTAACCCTAACCCTACCCCTAACCCTACCCCTAACCCTAACCCTACCCCTAACCCTAACCCTAGGGATCCTAACCCTAACACTAACCCTACCCCTAACCCTACCCCTAACCCTAGGGATCCTAACCCTAACCATAACCCTAGGGGTAGGGTTAGGGTTAGGATCCCAAGGGTTAGGGTTAGGGATAGGGTTAGGGGTAGGGTTAGGGGTAGGGTTAGGATCCCTTTAGGGTTAGGGTTAGGATCCCTACCCCTAACCCTAACCCTAGCTATTTCTGTTTATAGTGGGATTTTTACATGATTTTGATGATTGGCAGCTGTCACACACTTCTCATCATGCGTTTACAAAACGCAAACGCAAGAAAAAACGCATGTAAACGCGTCAAAACGCCGCATTTTTTTCACCACATCCAAAAACGCATGCGTCTAAAAAACGCAGCGTTTGCACGCGTTTACATGCGTTTTTCCATCATGCGGTTTTTTCTTAAACGCATGCGTTTTAAAGCGCAAGTGTGAAACCAGCCTTAATTCATAGTTTTGATGCCTTCAGTGTGAATTTACAATTTTCATAGTCATGAAAATACAGAAAAATCTTTAAATGAGAAGGTGTGTCCAAACTTTTGATCTGTCCTGTTTATGCAGATCCTCATTTGAGGTCTACACTCTGTTTGGGTCCAAAGGCCAACAATGAGGTTGATGGTGAATGTCATGTTCAAGATCAATGCCCTCTTCAACTCGTCCAAAAAATTAAGAAGCTTACGTTATCTTTAGAATTTCTACATCTCTATATCCTTCCAAATCTTTATAGACTTCTCCCATCTGTGGAAACAAAGATTATGATGAAAACGTGCTGGAACTAAGGCAAAAGTCTAATTCATGCTTAAAAGGATTGTTCTCTATCAGACATTGTTCTACCCCGGCTACAATTTGTTAAATAATAATAAACTCACTGTATTCGCCCTCCTTGGTCCACCGGGAAGTCTCTGACCCTTTTCCGGTGTCTGGCATTGGCCGCAACACTGACGTCATGTCGACAGTCCAGCAGCAGCCATTCTGGGAACTCATAGGCTCTGAAGGGTAGCTTTCTATCTACACGGGCAAAGCCATTGAAACATAGAGGGTGCAAACTTCAGCACAAACCATGTGGTTGTGAATCTCAATGCGTTTCTGGAGACTAAGCTCCCTCAATCATGACATGATTAAGGGAGCTTAGTCTCCAGAAACGCGTTGAGATTCACAACCACATGGTTTGTGCTGAAGTTTGCACCCTCTATGTTATGAGTTTGTGAATAAAGAAATTTTATCTTCACAGATTCGGTGGTGCTGGACATTTTTCTTATTTTGTACAATCCCTTTAGCCCAAGGGAGATAAGTCACCACGCGATGTGTCCCACAGTGGCTTGCTTATCTCTGCCCATTGTGAACATGTGCACACTCAGCCAAGCAGACATGGGTATGGGGTATGGAAAACTATCATCATCCTTTCTTCTTACCTCAACTTTAAACTCCGTTTCAAATTCCTTATATTCTACTGATTGATTGTTTTCATAATTCTTATAAAAAGGTTTATTGGTGATCTTCAACTCCACCTTCACAGAAGTATTTACGGACTTTACTGCAAGAGAAAATAAGATGCGGAACTCGAAATGTTTAATATTGAAAAAATTCGTAAAATATATCAGTAATTTTAAACAATCTACTTAGGTATATATTTATTATCCGACTCTGATGAGCTCCTTGGATTTTTTTTAATGTTTCAGAGGGCTGTCCAGCTCTCTGTGCTGTTACTTTCCATTATTTAGATGAATAGTCATGCATGCAACACATGGACTGCAGATGCCGAAGTAATAAGTCTATGCTACAGCTCATAAATTGAGGGTGAGTAGTAGGTACCTCAATCTTTGAAGTCAAAATGTTATAGTATTGCATATGGAGAGGGGCCATTGGTTAATTAATATTACCAGTGGTTTAAAAGAATTTCAGAGTTTCAGAATTTCAGAGTTTGAGCTTTGGACAAATTAGTTTTTGGTAAATAACTACAAGACACGTACTACACATGTCCAAGGGTGAGTTGGGGGAAAAAAGGTCTTTGGATAGTTGGAAAATGTTTGCGAGGTGGTGGTCTGACCACCAGAAAAGCACAGTCTACCACCCCAGCAGCCACGCTATCAAATCAAGACATGTGGGACTAGGAAAATTCTTTGAAGGCAACAGGAAAGATATATATATATATATCTTGGTACCCTGTTAGCCAGTAGATAGAAAATTATTAAGATCTGAGAGACCTCAGTGGTTGATACCTTTTAATGGCTAACTGAAAAGATGCTAACAAATTGCAAGCTTTCGAGACTACTCATATCTGTTCATTATGCCAAATTGAGAGCATCAGACACTTCTGTTAATAAAGATCCCTGAGGTTTCAGCAGTCAGACACCCTCTGGTCTCCCATTAATCACATAAGTAGTGAAAAGGTTCTAAATATTTTATGTAAGCATACTCCTTTAAGGAAAATAAGCCTGTATGTTACCAAAAAATAAATACTTTACTACACAGGATAACAATCAGATCAAACAGGTGTTAGGACTGGCGGAACGCACCAAGACAGGTGACAAAGATGCGTTCGCAGTCCGGGGTCCACCGTGCAGGTGAGAACCTGCTGCTAGCAATTTGCAGACTATATAGCGGTACACTAAAGTAAACACGCGTGGGTTAAACCTCACCCAGCGTGAGGAAAGCGATCCTGTTAATTCACAGGACCGCAATACCGCACTAGAGTGCGAGCAAGTGGCCAGCGGACTTAACCCCAGAAGGGATTGAAGCCCGATTAGGCCCTTGCTGGCACAACACCGCAACTGGGTGTGTAGAGAACCTTCAGAAATATAAGCGCACAAGTGCGCGAGCGATGCCGCACTAACGGACGCCACTAACCACCCAGACTTGGGTATGGAAAGCGCAAGGCAGGCGCACGGCGCCGTACTGGCAGGCACAGCTACAAGACGCTGTGATGTGTGTTTAGTGTAGTAAGCTAAGTCGGGCGCTAGATAGCAGCCGTACACCTTCCGCGAACAGACATTCAATAGGGAAGGGGTAACCAAGAACGACTTGCACTCACACATACACACATATCAATTGTAAGACAATACTAGCGCATGGCCGTGCGGTCATGCGCAGTTTATATAGCTGCAGCACAGGAAATGGCTATAGAACTTTTGCCCTTCTAGGACCTGCCAAGAGGACCAATGGAATGTGCCGCAGAGCCTGAGCACATGACCCTCGATCTCCAACGGGAGATCTTGCCCTGGGCATGCTCAGTGTGTGCAGATAAGGACTTAGTCCCAGAGAAGTCCGCTCGCTGCTGACCAGAATAGGCTTCAAAGGCAGAAGCTGGAGAAGCAGCAATAACTCTTCTCACAGAGTCAGACTGAGCGAGACGCTGGGATCGACGTCCTTGCTGAGCAGACTCCACTGCGGCTGGAGGGGAATGGGAGACCGCAGCGGAGACGGATCGAGATTCCCCCTGTGCAGCAGAGGAAACTCGACTCCTAACATTACCCCCCCTCCTAGGGCCCCCCCCTCCTTGGGCCTCGCTACGCTCGAAGGCAGCAATGAGCTGTGGGGCCCGAATGTTTTCAGCAGGCTCCCAAGACCTGTCCTCTGGACCATAACCCTTCCAATCCACCAAATAAAACTTTTTGCCGCGTACCACCTTGCACCCCAAAATAGCGTTCACCTCGTAATCGTCCGTAGACGAACCCGATGTCCCGGCAGATGACTCGGAAAACCGGGACATGTATACGGGTTTCAAGAGGGACACATGAAAGGTGTCGGTGATACCCAAGCGTGGAGGAAGAGCCAGGCGGTAGACCACGGGATTAACCTGCTCGAGGACCTTGAATGGGCCCAAGTAGCGAGGAGCAAACTTAGTGGACTCAACTCGCAGCCTGATGTTACGGGCGGAGAGCCACACCAAGTCGCCAGGAGCAAAGGCCGGGGCAGGGCGCCGATGTGCATCGGCGGAGGACCTCATTCTCTCCTTCGAGGCCCGAATGGCATCCTGAGTGCGGTCCCAAATGTCCCGTGCCTCCACTGCCCAGTCTGCCACCCTGGAGTCAGCAGAGGACACGGGCATAGGCACAGGAACCCGCGGATGCTGGCCGTAATTAAGGAGGAAAGGAGTCTGACCGGTGGAATCGGCAACAGCGTTATTAAGGGCGAACTCTGCCCATGGTAATAAAGATGCCCAGTCATCCTGCCTGGCAGAAACAAAATGTCGCAGATATGTGACCAGAGTCTGATTGGCCCTCTCTACCAACCCATTCGTCTCGGGATGATATGCGGAAGAGAGATTTAACTCAATGCTGAGAAGACGACAAAGCTCTCTCCAGAACCGAGACGCAAACTGGGGACCCCGGTCACTGACAATTTTGTCTGGCATGCCGTGTAGGCGGAAGATGTGTCTTATGAACAACGCTGCCAAGGCCCGTGCAGAAGGTAACCGTGGGAGCGGCACCAAGTGCACCATTTTCGAGAAATGATCGGTAATTACCCAAATGACGGTACAGCCGCGAGACTTGGGCAAACCCACTACAAAGTCCATCCCGACCATCTCCCAGGGCCTGTCTGCCACCGGCAAGGGATAGAGTAACCCAGACGGCCGTTGTCGAGGAGACTTATTTTTGGCGCATGAGACACACGCCAGAACGTAATCCCTGACATCTCGCAGCATATGCGGCCACCAGTACGTCCTCGCCAGCAGCTCAGATGTCCTTTTAGTCCCAAAGTGTCCACCCACCCTGGAGGAATGAGCCCAAGAGAGAACCTCCGGTCGCAAATTTATGGGCACAAAAGTCTTGCCCGGAGGCACAGACTCAAGCGACACCGGAGCCACGGTTCTCAAGCTCTCAGAAGGAACAATAAGCCGAGGCTCTCCCTCCTCCTCCTCAGATGACACAACAGAGCGAGAAAGAGCATCAGCTCGAATGTTCTTCTCCCCAGCGACATAATGGAGGGTGAAGTGGAATCGGGAGAAGAATAAGGACCATCTGGCCTGGCGAGAATTTAGCCTCTGGGCTGTTTGCAAATATAGCAAATTTTTATGGTCTGTAAATACTTGAAAGGGAAAACGAGCCCCCTCCAAGAGATGTCTCCACTCAGAGAAAGCCAATTTCATCGCTAGCAACTCCCTGTCCCCGATGGAATAATTCCTCTCCGCTGGTGTGAAGGTCTTGGAGAAGAAAAAGCACGGATGCTTCCGACCTTGAGCATCCTTCTGGAAGAGGACTGCTCCAGCACCAACGGAAGAGGCATCCACCTCCATTATAAACGGCTTATCGACATCGGGACGATGTAGGATGGGAGCGCTAGCAAAATGAGACTTAGTAGAAGAAAAGGCCCTGGAGACCTCTTCAGACCACACTTTGGGATTTGCTCCCTTTTTGGTGAGGGCTACCAAGGGAGCTACCAAAGTTGAGAAATGAGGGATGAACTGGCGGTAATAATTAATGAACCCCATAAAGCGCTGCACCGCTTTAAGTGAATGGGGTTCTTGCCAGTCCATCACAGCCTGTAGTTTGGCAGGATCCATAGCCAATCCTTGGGCAGAGATGATATAGCCCAGGAAAGGTAAAGACTCCTGCTCAAACACACACTTCTCCAACTTTGCGTAAAGAGAGTTTGCCCGTAAGAGGTCGAAGACTCTGCCAACATCTCTCCGGTGGGAGTCAATATCTGGAGAGAAGATGAGAATATCATCCAGATAGACTACGACCGAGGTGGAAAGCATATCCCGGAAGATGTCGTTGACAAAGTCTTGGAAAACGGCTGGGGCATTACAGAGCCCGAAGGGCATCACCAGATACTCATAATGCCCATCTCTGGTGTTAAACGCCGTCTTCCATTCGTCCCCCTCACGAATGCGAATCAGGTTATAAGCTCCCCGCAGGTCTAATTTGGTAAATACCTTAGCTCCCCGTAGCCTATCAAAAAGCTCAGAAATCAGGGGCAGCGGGCACTTATTTTTAACGGTGATGGCGTTAAGACCCCTGTAGTCTATGCAAGGACGCAACTCTCCATTCTTCTTCTGTACGAAGAAGAACCCTGCCCCAGCTGGTGACACTGACTTCCTAATAAATCCTCTTGCCAAATTCTCCTGGATGTATTGGGACATAGCCTCCGTTTCCGGGAGAGAGAGGGGATAGACACGTCCCCGAGGAGGTTCTGCTCCAGGCAAGAGATCTATAGGACAGTCATAGGGACGGTGAGGCGGAAGGGTCTCCGCGGCTTTTTTGGAAAAGACGTCTGCATAAGACCAATAGTGTTTGGGGAGAGTAGAGAGATCTGCGGGTATCTCAGTGGTGGAAACCTGAACGCACTCTTTCACACATCTGCCCTTGCAGGATTCACTCCAACCCAATATCCTCCCAGAGGTCCACTCAATATGTGGGGAGTGGAAACGAAGCCAGGGCATTCCCAGCAGAATCTCATCCATTCCCTCGGGAAGGACAAGAAGGGAAATAGTCTCCTGGTGGGATGGGGACATGGCTAACGTGAAAGGGACAGTCTGATGTGTGATCTGTAATGGAAGTGTCGACCCATTCACCACTCTCACGGTTACTGGTTTGGCTAGCATAGCCAGAGGTATTGCGTGGCGCTGAGCAAAAGCAGAAGACATAAAATTTCCCTCTGCTCCTGAATCCACACAAAGCTCTACTGTAAGAGTGGATGTGCCTAACAGGATTGTCCCTTTAAAGGACAATTTTGAGGAAAATGCCGCGGTGTCCAGTGAACCTCCTCCAATGGACACTAGACGCGATCGTTTTCCCGACCGCCGTGGACATTTATTAGCGAAATGTCCCGGTTGCTGGCAATTTTTACATAGCACAGGTACTCGAGCGGTCTGAGACCTAGATCCCGCTCGAGAAACCTCCATGGCCTCATGGGAGTCGGACGCCATAACAGGAGATTCTAGAGGTTTGGCAAAGATGGGAGCCAGCCGAAACCTCTGCCTACACTGGGTCCGCTCCAACCTCCGCTCGTTAAAACGGAGATCGATGCGGGTAGCTATAGTAATAAGCTCCTCCAGTGTGGCGGGAATCTCCCTGGTGGCCAAGGCGTCCTTCACATGATCTGCCAGTCCTTTCCAGAACACCGGAATAAGGACTTTATCCGGCCATTCCAGCTCAGAAGCTAGAGTCCGGAATAGGATGGCAAACTGGCTGACCATGGACGAAGCCTGAGTAATTGCCAACAATTGGAGCGCGGTATCGTGGGTGACACGAGGTCCCAGAAAGACCTGCCTCAGAGCGTCCAGGAAGATAGGAGCACTCTGCACCACACGATCACCACGTTCCCAAAGCGGCGTTGCCCACTCCAACGCCCTGCCCGACAAGAGAGATATAATGAATCCCACTTTCGCCCGTTCCGTAGGAAAACGTGCAGCCAGCAGCTCGAGATGTATGGAGCACTGGCTCACGAATCCCCGACATGGCTTACTGTCACCAGCAAACTTGTCTGGAAGCGGGAGACGGGATAAGGTCGGAGCAGGGGTAGCAGCGGACAAACTGGCTGCAGTTGCACTTGCAGCCTGAACAGCGACAGCAGTAACGTCCACAGCTGAGGTTGTGCGCTCGAGAGCCGCCAACCTACCCTCCAGCTGTTGGATGTACTGCTGTAGACGCTGACCGTCTGCCATTTACTAGCCAGACCCTGGCGCTAGTATTATGTTAGGACTGGCGGAACGCACCAAGACAGGTGACAAAGATGCGTTCGCAGTCCGGGGTCCACCGTGCAGGTGAGAACCTGCTGCTAGCAATTTGCAGACTATATAGCGGTACACTAAAGTAAACACGCGTGGGTTAAACCTCACCCAGCGTGAGGAAAGCGATCCTGTTAATTCACAGGACCGCAATACCGCACTAGAGTGCGAGCAAGTGGCCAGCGGACTTAACCCCAGAAGGGATTGAAGCCCGATTAGGCCCTTGCTGGCACAACACCGCAACTGGGTGTGTAGAGAACCTTCAGAAATATAAGCGCACAAGTGCGCGAGCGATGCCGCACTAACGGACGCCACTAACCACCCAGACTTGGGTATGGAAAGCGCAAGGCAGGCGCACGGCGCCGTACTGGCAGGCACAGCTACAAGACGCTGTGATGTGTGTTTAGTGTAGTAAGCTAAGTCGGGCGCTAGATAGCAGCCGTACACCTTCCGCGAACAGACATTCAATAGGGAAGGGGTAACCAAGAACGACTTGCACTCACACATACACACATATCAATTGTAAGACAATACTAGCGCATGGCCGTGCGGTCATGCGCAGTTTATATAGCTGCAGCACAGGAAATGGCTATAGAACTTTTGCCCTTCTAGGACCTGCCAAGAGGACCAATGGAATGTGCCGCAGAGCCTGAGCACATGACCCTCGATCTCCAACGGGAGATCTTGCCCTGGGCATGCTCAGTGTGTGCAGATAAGGACTTAGTCCCAGAGAAGTCCGCTCGCTGCTGACCAGAATAGGCTTCAAAGGCAGAAGCTGGAGAAGCAGCAATAACTCTTCTCACAGAGTCAGACTGAGCGAGACGCTGGGATCGACGTCCTTGCTGAGCAGACTCCACTGCGGCTGGAGGGGAATGGGAGACCGCAGCGGAGACGGATCGAGATTCCCCCTGTGCAGCAGAGGAAACTCGACTCCTAACAACAGGTCCTCAATAACGTGGAAGCTGATGCTAGGTCCAATAAGTCTAGGATAGTCTGGATACAAAAAAAAATCATCACTTACCAGGATCAATTCGATCTAGGATAGTTTCACAACGAGGCCCATAGAACATAGGGCGGCAAATACATTTTATTCCATCATAGGTTGCTCCATTAAGACATAAACCTGTTAAAAAATAGAAGTTAAATTAGGAAATTTGAATGTAAGGATCCACGTAAAATAATGTTTATTATTTAACTCCAGTTACAAAAGTCTCCCATCACTAGAGCATTTTGCTGTATAGGCACCATTGTTAAGGTTTCATACAGATTCTTATGATTGCATCAAAGCCAAATATGTTTGTTATTTTCTTAACTTTTTTACTTTTGCCAAATATTTTTTTTATTATGAAAAGTTCTTATTAAATACAATTTTATTAAACTTTCATTAATTATCAAGGACTTTCGAATGTGATCACTTGATTATTTCCCTAATTCCTTAGTAAACTCAGTGTCAGATAAATGCTGGATCACAGAGGAAATACTGAGACTCCACAATATTAGGAGACAGTTGTTTCGCCTGCAATTAGATGGGAGTAAGTATAATTTTATGAGACTTTACCCCCTTGTGCAAAGCCAGAGACAACATAAGTAATCAACCATATCAGAGGGGCAGACAAGTTTACGTGAGCTGCAACAGTAGTCAATTCATGATCGAAAATCATTTCAGTTCATGACTATGTTGGGCCAATATTCTTTTATGAATATGTTAACTCAACCATATATATGGAATATTTTGAGCCATTCACTTTGCCATCTTAGTGGCTAAAAGTCAAAGATTGTGGTCTTCAATCACAATGTTGGCTGAACGTTACAGTTGAAGCCCGCTGTCTTTGCCATCACCGAGTCATAATAGTAAGGATTGGAGTGGTAATATGGGGTTAACAAAAGAACATAATAGAACTAAAGATCAAAGATGAGATAAAACCATTGAATTTTTTAAAATTGCATTTACCGTATACATTAAGAATGTAGATTAAAGAACTAGAGAACCACTGGGAAGCACAATTACCTGATGCTGTAGTTGCGGTAGTTCTAGCACTAGTAGCAATTGTAGTAGGGGTTTCAGTAGTGGCTGTAGTAGTTCTAGTGGTAGTGGTTGTAGTAGTGGTTGTAGCAGTTGGTGTAGCAGTTGGTGTGGTTGTCCTTATAAATGTTGTAGGCACTATTTCTTGTTCTGTTGTATGGGGTAACGAGGATGACACAGGCCTAATCGTAGGAGGTGTGGCCGATACTTTTCCTAATGTCGTGTCAATCACAGGAACTGTAGCTGTGGTTGAACTAACTGCCCCCGTTGTTTCATATGTTTTAACTACTGGAGATGTTTCTATGGATACTTTTGGCAATGAGGAGGTTTCTGCAGTTGTGTCAACTACTGGAGATGTTTCTATGGATATTTTTGGCAATGAGGAGGTTTCTACAGTTGTGTCAACTACTGGAGATGTTTCTATGGATACTTTTGGCAATGAGGAGGTTTCTTCAGTTGTGTCAACTACTGGAGATGTTTCTATGGATACTTTTGGCAATGAGGAGGTTTCTGCAGTTGTGTCAACTACTGGAGATGTTTCTATGGATATTTTTGGCAATGAGGAGGTTTCTACAGTTGTGTCAACTACTGGAGATGTTTCTATGGATACTTTTGGCAATGAGGAGGTTTCTTCAGTTGTGTCAACTACTGGAGATGTTTCTATGGATACTTTTGGCAATGAGGAGGTTTCTACAGTTGTGTCAACTACTGGAGATGTCTCTGCTGCTGTGAAAGAGGTCTCTGTAATTATTTCAACTGCTGTGGATATTTCTCCTGTTGTTGGGTCATATACTGGAGACGTTTCAGTTGATATTGCCAATAGTGAGGATGCTTCTGCTGTTGTTACAACTATTGTAGATGTCTCTGCAGTAGATACTGATGTCTTGTCTGTTGCTGTGTAGGATACTGCATTTGTGTCCGTTGGAATTTCTGTTAGTGAGGACACTGTTGGCTCTGTTCGCAGAGATTCTCCTTCGGTGCCTCCTGTAGATTCTGGAGAAGTTTGTTTCATTGTTGAATCTGGCACTGAAATAAAAAGATAATTTATATACTTTTGTATGGGTCATTTTTTATATTTTATTTTTTTCTAAGATTCAGTTCTAGAGGTGAATTAAAGTTATCTGATATTTCTATCCAGGATTTTATTCTTTAGCCTCTTTTAGCTTGTGTTTTCTGTTAAATGAGTTGTCCATGGCTAAGCTGTGTCACATCTAGTACCCTGTTATGATCCGGTGACCTTGGAGCAGCATGAAAACATTCACTGGAGTAGGTGGTAACTATACTGACTGCAAATCCTGATCTTAACACCGCAACTAGAAGTAGCCATGGGGTGTACCTAACAAACCCTAGACACCTCATCACAGCCGAAGGACTAGATACGCCTATAGATGGAAAAAGGAATACTATCTTGCCTCAGAGCAGAACCCCCAAAGGATAGGCAGCCCCCCCACAAATATTGGCTGTGAGTAGGAGAGGAAAGACAAACACGGGCAGAAAACAGGATTTAGCACAAGAGGCCACTCTAGCTAAAATAGGAAAGGATAGAACAGTGTACTGTGCGGTCAGTATTAAAACCCTTCCAAAAATATCCACAGCAGATCATACAAAAAATTCATCCATCTAACTAAAGATGTGGAACGTATATCTGCAACTCCAGAGACTCCTACACTCAAAGCAGGAATACAATCAAAAAACAAGCACACAGCTTGTGTGCCATAGAAAAAGAAACAGACACTTATCTTTGCTGAATTGGCAGCTAAGCAGGAGAAGCCAGACAGAGATCCAACACTTCCCAAGAAACATTGACAACTGGCAAGGACTAATGAGTCCTGCAAACCTAAATACCCCAGTCAGAATTGCAATCAGCAGATACACCTGTCCAGGACTGCAGGCCAGGGACAACTGCATTACCACCTACAACCACCAGAGGGAGCCCAAAAGCAGAATTCACAACAGTACCCACATTGATAAGCTATTAGCACATCACCCCTCCATAACTGGCATTGCACCACTATTGTGAACACTTTGTAGTTGCTTGTTTTGAGTACTTCAGCTTAGTTCCTGTTGAAATGAGTGGGATTTAAGCTGCAGTTCTTTAAACTGTCTACTACACAAGCTATGGAACTGTGGTCCTCCAGCTCTGTAAATTGTGTACTTCTGGGGTAACCTGCTAAAAACAAAGAGTGCTGCATGGAGGACTACCACTGATCAGATATTATGATGTATCCTAAGATAGATGCTAGGTCATCATAAACTGAGCCAAGGTCTAAAGGTCTCAAACTTATGGAGAAATATTAAGAGGTGGTGGTACAGCAACCAAAAACTATACACCAACTGTGTGGTACAAAGAGGCTATCATGGAAACATCGGTACAGTTTCAATCACCTGGTTGATTTCAGGTTATAAACAGCACAAGCTGTTCTGTACCCCCAGGAAAATCCTAGCCAGAAATACCGCATATATATACAGTGGGGCAAAAAAGTATTTAGTCAGTCAGCAATAGTGCAAGTTCCACCACTTAAAAAGATGAGAGGCGTCTGTAATTTACATCATAGGTAGACCTCAACTATGGGAGACAAACTGAGAAAAAAAAATCCAGAAAATCACATTGTCTGTTTTTATAACAATTTATTTGCATATTATGGTGGAAAATAAGTATTTGGTCAGAAACAAACAATCAAGATTTCTGGCTCTCACAGACCTGTAACTTCTTCTTTAAGAGTCTCCTCTTTCCTCCACTCATTACCTGTAGTAATGGCACCTGTTTAAACTTGTTATCAGTATAAAAAGACACCTGTGCACACCCTCAAACAGTCTGACTCCAAACTCCACTATGGTGAAGACCAAAGAGCTGTCAAAGGACACCAGAAACAAAATTGTAGCCCTGCACCAGGCTGGGAAGACTAAATCTGCAATAGCCAACCAGCTTGGAGTGAAGAAATCAACAGTGGGAGCAATAATTAGAAAATGGAAGACATACAAGACCACTGATAATCTCCCTCGATCTGGGGCTCCACGCAAAATCCCACCCCGTGGGGTCAGAATGATCACAAGAACGGTGAGCAAAAATCCCAGAACCACACGGGGGGACCTAGTGAATGAACTGCAGAGAGCTGGGACCAATGTAACAAGGCCTACCATAAGTAACACACTACTCCACCATGGACTCAGATCCTGCAGTGCCAGACGTGTCCCACTGCTTAAGCCAGTACATGTCCGAGCCCGTCTGAAGTTTGCTAGAGAGCATTTGGATGATCCAGAGGAGTTTTGGGAGAATGTCCTATGGTCTGATGAAACCAAACTGGAACTGTTTGGTAGAAACACAACTTGTCGTGTTTGGAGGAAAAAGAATACTGAGTTGCATCCATCAAACACCATACCTACTGTAAAGCATGGTGGTGGAAACATCATGCTTTGGGGCTGTTTCTCTGCAAAGGGGCCAGGACGACTGATCCGGGTACATGAAAGAATGAATGGGGCCATGTCTCGTGAGATTTTGAGTGCAAACCTCCTTCCATCAGCAAGGGCATTGAAGATGAAACGTGGCTGGGTCTTTCAACATGACAATGATCCAAAGCACACCGCCAGGGCAACGAAGGAGTGGCTTCGTAAGAAGCATTTCAAGGTCCTGGAGTGGCCTAGCCAGTCTCCAGATCTCAACCCTATAGAAAACCTTTGGAGGGAGTTGAAAGTCCGTGTTGCCAAGCGAAAAGCCAAAAACATCACTGCTCTAGAGGAGATCTGCATGGAGGAATGGGCCAACATACCAACAACAGTGTGTGGCAACCTTGTGAAGACTTACAGAAAACGTTTGACCTCTGTCATTGCCAACAAAGGATATATTACAAAGTATTGATGAAATTTTGTTTCTGACCAAATACTTATTTTCCACCATAATATGCAAATAAATTGTTAAAAAAACAGACAATGTGATTTTCTGGATTTTTTTTTCTCAGTTTGTCTCCCATAGTTGAGGTCTACCTATGATGTAAATTACAGACGCCTCTCATCTTTTTAAGTGGTGGAACTTGCACTATTGCTGACTGACTAAATACTTTTTTGCCCCACTGTATATATATATATATATATATATATATATATATTGCATTTGATAAATATTTATGTGGCACTTACATGGTGAACTGAAAATTGTTTGGGGGGCTGGTTCAACAGTAGAAGTCCAGGAGTCTTCAGGTCCTTCACCAGAACCTGACCCTGAGGCTTCTGCAAAAAACAGCATGGCTGTAGACACGCCTGCATACATTTCTGTGTTCCTATCTATTCCAGATTTTTCCTGATCCTCTCCATTGTGGGTGACTTTTCTTTTCTCCACAATCCTAATGGACGGCTTTTCAGGATTTTTTTGTTTGTGCATTTCACCCTTTTGAGAGACTGTGACATTTCCAGCACCGATTCTTCCTGTGGTCGACTCTCGCGACTGTGGCTTGTTTTTTCCTAATACTGTGGAGAAAAAAAGTCATTAGGAGTTTACAAAATATTTTTGTTACATTTTATATACCCCTTTCTTTTGTCCATTGAACATGACGGTCGGACTATGGTACCTATAGTTACTATAACCAGTTCATGACCAGGCCATTATCCTCCTTTCTGACCAGTCACGTTTTCTGTACATATTTTGTGTACATGCGCTTTTAGCTGCTCTATAAACTGTTTTTTTTTTTCATTTGGATATTCAACTTACTTTTTATTCTATTTTTTACGTATTTTTAATGTTCCTTTTTTGCTAATATTGGGGAAAAAAATTTAAGAAAATATAGAAACTATTGATCTATTTCCACTTTTCTATATTTTAATTTCTTTTTAGGATCATAAAAAACTGCTAAAACATTTTACTTTTTTTTTTTTTTTACGGTCTTTTTTTCAATTTTATTTTTTCTTTTTTTTATGTATTTGAAACACTTTTTACCAAATAAGATCTTAAAAAGCCTTGGAGGGTGGGATACTGCACTCTCCCTAAACCAAGTGATCACATGTTCACTGGGTCCAGAGGAGGAAGCGAGGCAACTAATTTCATAGAATTCTGGAAAACCCTATAAGTGGCTTCATTCTGCCAGTTATGAATTTGGATCAAAAAAGTTTTCCCATGTCTGGAAATTTTGAGTTTAGATCTCTAGAAGAACAGCTTCAGGACGTTGTGGAAGAGCAGCCAAAAACTATACAAAAATCATGCGATGTTATAAGGCAAACATTAACTAGTAATATTTTTAGAGCTTGGTTTATTTCATGCTTTGAATAGTACAAACTGTTCTGTAGGACTATCAGGTTACTGCCCTGTACTAGAAATAAACCAGAAAACATGAGCACTGCTGAAGAGCATCTGATAAATATCATTCATGCTTACATGGTGAATTGGTAGTGGTGGCGGTAGTGTCTGGTGAAGAAGTTTGAATGTCTCTGATTGATATATACCATATTTATCGGACCATGAGATGCACTATTTCCCCAAAAAATTGGGGAGGAAAATATGGGGTGCGTCTTATAGTCCGAATGCAGGCTTACCGGGGGGGTTGCAGCAGTGGTGTAGCATCATCCCTTCCTCAGGAAACCGGGGGTTGGCAGAAGTGTGGCAGTGCTGAAGCTCGGTGTCAGCGGTGAGCATTGCGGCATGCATCATTGGTTTCCCTGCGGCAATCTTCCTGAAGCTGTGGGCTGCTGGAGGGGGCACATGTGCGGATTGAGATCTTGGCTGGGCCTCTGAACGCTCCATTTTCCTGAGGCTGTGGGCTTCAGGAAAATGGCCGCCGGAGGCCGCGCTTGTGCAGATTGAGATCTCAGCTTCAGGAAAATGGTCGCCGAGAAACTAATGATGCACTTGGCGCTGCTTACCACGGACACCGGGCCACAGCATCACCACATTTCTGCACCTGGCATCCTGAGGAAGGGACCCTGCTCCTGGCAACGCACTCTGCTCTTTTTCACCATGACACCGGACCCACAGCATCGCACTGCTGGGATACCCCGGGACAGCAGCATTGCACCACTCTTGCCACCACTGGCTTCCTGAGGAAAGGACCATGCCTCCTGTGACCCCGCTCTATCACCACCGGCCAAGGTAAGATACCTTCAAATTGGACTATAAGACGGACCCCCATCTTATGAAACTCTTTTTTTGCTATTTTCCACCCCCAAATTTGGCGTGCATCTTATGGTTCGGTGCGTCTTATAGTCCAAAAAATACAGTAAGTCCAGTGCCTAGAGTGGCTTAAGAGGGGCAGCACATCCTGCTAGGTATAAGTGAACAATATTGAACAGAAGATCTTCCGCAACTGTGTAGCGCATGTGTAAAAATAAAAAGTTTACTACAATAAATTGGATGTGGGGGAACAGTCATCAATACCAGCTGTGTGGTTCATTGAGGACAAAGTGGGCCAGTAATATAACTAGTGCCTGGTTGAATCCATGTTATAAACAGTTTAGGTTTTTAGTGGATCCAACAGTGCCCTACATAAATGCACCAAAAAATAATTACTTCTGCAGAGCAACTGATAAATACAGCATCAATAAGACACTTACATGATGGCTTGTTAGTGGCTACTTTGGTCTTTGGTTTAACAGTAGAACTTGGGATATTTCCAGATTCTTTTGGTGGTAAAAATCCATGGTCAGATCCTTCTGGAGTTTTGAAGGTTCCTGCAGACTGCACCGGGGTATTTTCTTGTTCAAAGTATTCAAGCATCTCTATGCTCCTCTTCATTCTAGATTTTTTCTGGTCATTGTAGTCGACATTTTTCTCATCAATAATCTTAATGATCTGCCTTTCTGGATGGTTTTGATTCTGCGCTACCTCATTCTGCCAAGCTGTGGTGTCTCCAGTATCGGTTCTTTGTATGGACAACTGTTCTGAGCGTAGGTAGCTTTTTCCTAATACTATTGAGAAATGAAGTTACTGATTAACTCATTAGAAACTTTACAGTATTTTTGTTATATTTTACCTTTCTACTCTCAATTAAACACTTAAACACATTAGTCTAAATTGTGGTCTGTGGTCATTTTGGCAAAAAATGTATCACTTGTAAAAGAATATGCGTACTCCCTCAAATGCTAAGATATAACCAACATAATAACCTCTACATAAATTAAGACAGTAGATGTTTCTTTGTAGACTGTAAATTGGATTTTTCAATGGATGGATATCCTTTTGCTTATGGCCCATAACAGAAATGTTTAAACCTTACCACCTTAACATAATTTGCCTACTCTCTAGCTGTCAATTTTTTACAATATAAATGAGTTCATATCTAATTTTATCTTTAGGTCAATTAAATTTCTGAGGAACCGTATGATTGGGGTTTTTTTTTCACGCCGTTGCTTAAAAAAAATTAAGGTCTGATGAGTCTCAACCATAGCTCAAAAACATCTGAAGAGCCACCAGTTTCAGCCAGTTGAAGTAGGTTGTCTGATGTCCTGCTCGGTAAATCAGTGCTTTGGCTTCTACTCAGTTCCTAGTATTGTCTCGCAGTGCAATTAAGCAATGACATTTGTGTGCTCCCGATATGATTTTTACAGTAGGCTGCTCAGGCATTGCCGCAATCTCCTAAAACAATGGACTACCAATAGGAACAAGGATATGCATGTACTCCGAATTTACCACTATTATACTTGGAAACTTTTTGACAATTGACACTTCGGAGCAAACATTTTTTAAAGACCATTATAGATCATTTATATTGGGTTACAATGAGCCATTTTTTGTTAAGGAACTCTTAAAGAAATTGCCCAAGATTACAGTATTGATGAGTTGTATAGCTATCCATGTTTCCGAGGTTTCTGTTTGAATGTTTCTTCTTAAATCCTCATTCTGAATAGTACAAGCTGTTCTCGTTTATCAAGACACTATTCAATGCAAGAAATGTGCTTAAAAATTGACTACTACCAAAGAATATGTTATAAACATCAACAAGACACTTACAGAATGACTTGGTAGTTGTATTAGAAGACTTTGATTTAACAGTACAAGTTGGGATGTCTCCAGATCCTTTTGATGGTGTAACTCTATCACTGGAAGCTTTTGGCGTTTGGGAGGTTTCCGGAGACTCCACCGGGGAATCATCTTGGTCAATGTCTTCAAAAAACTCTATGTTTCTCTTCGTTATAGTTTTCTTATGATCAATAAAGGCAATATTTTTCTCATCCAAAACAAAAGGTGCCTCCTGCCTTTCAAGATGTATAAGTATCTGCACTGCATCTTTTCTAGGGGCTAGGTGGATTCTGGCATTGGTTCTTTGAATGGGCATCTCTCCAAAATGTGGGATGTTTTTTCCTGATACTGTGGAGAAATTAATAAAGTAATGAGGCATTTACACATTATTTACATTTTTTTTTTAGAGATGGGCAAATTGATTGCAAATGCAAATTAAATTTGTGTTATATTTTTAGGAATTCAGTTAGTTCAAACAATTTTTCATCACATTTTTGCAAATCGCCTAAATGATGGTATGGCCCAGTCAATCTAGAGGGATTATCATTGAGTAAATAAAAGCAGAAGCTGGAAATGCTTCAGCCATTTTGTGGTGAATCTGGATGTTTCAGTAACTCCCAAGTTTCAAAATCACCTCTACAGGTAAAATAAGACATTACAATATTTCTATATAAGTAGACTGTGAGCTCTCGAGGCCAGGGTCCTCTCTCCTCCTCTACCAGTTGTTGTCTCGTTTTGTTCAAAATTATTGTACTAGGTTTTTGTTATGTACTCCCCTTTTCATATGTATAGCACCATAGAATAAATGACGCTATATAAAGAAATAATTATAATAATATAACACACAAATGTGTAGGGTTCTTCAGCAGAAGATCTACTCTTTGAAAGTTCTCATCTCTGGTTGAAAAAGTGGAGAACATTATTTAAGAACACAGAATGCCCCAAAATTGTCAAAGAATGATTTAGGATCAAGATTCAGGACAAAAACTTAACGTTTTTTGACATGGTCACTAAATTCTCCTGATCTCAATTAAAAACTAAACACAAACTGTGTGGCGTAATGACGAGGCCAACATAGAGGCCAACATTGAGCCAAACAACAACCAATGATGTTTCTAGTTCCTGGTTGAATTTTTGCTATGACTAGTTTAGGTTTTTCTAGTTGTAGTAGTAGAATTGTACCCAAAAATGACCAACATCAAAGAGAGTCTGATAAATATGAATAAGACACTTACATGGAGGCTTGTGAGTGGCTGCACCAGGCTGTGGTTTACCAGTAGATCCTTTTGGAGTTTTGGTGCTGTCTGGAGGCTGCACAGGGGTATCCTCTTGTTCAAGGTCTTCAAACATTTCTATGTTCCTCTTTATACCCGTATTTTTCTGAAAATTGTAGTTAACAATTTTTTCATCCAAAACCACAGCAGTTGGACTCTTGGGAAGTATGGACAACATTTCAGACCTCGACTTATTTTTTTCCAATACTGCATAGAAATTAGATTATTATAGATAAATTCATTATGAATCTATTGAACATAAGTAAATGTGAATGAATGAGTGAATGATGAATCAGCCCCTGGCTTGTGCAGCATAATTATCTATAGAGCACCTTAGGGGCTACTGTCTGGAAGGAGATATTTACTGTCAGGCACTATTAAAATGGTGATAGTGGGTTTATGTTGTCCGGTTTGTAACCAATTAGTAAATATTATTCCAGTGTTTTTAGGCACAATGTTGGGGCATTAATTGATAACAGTATCTTATGGCATTGATCACTGTATAGGAGTATTACTTAGTCACTGCTTGGCTATTGTTTAGATTTTGCATTTATTTTATTTAGAAGTACAGATAATCTATATATTATATATAGTAAGGTATATATTGTAAGAGGGTCACTGGTAAAGCACTGGAAGGGAGATATGTTTCACTGAGGGTGTTAACTTCAGTGATATGAACCTGGAAGTTTGCTCCAGCATGTTATGTGCTGAGAGGGGTAAATCAGCCATGACAGGGCCAGATTTTTTGTGAACAGCTAAAGAGCTGGGTGGGACGGCTGTTCACCAAAACTCCACCCTAAGACTGGTGTTACACTAGCGTATGGCATGCAATGTGAGAACATCAATTGCGATATGCTAATGACGCTCGGCTCCTGCTCTGCTGTGAGCGTGAGTCGAGTGTCAGTGCTCTGTACTCTGATCCTCTTGCATGAGAGAATCGGAGCACAGGTGCTTAGGAGATGGAGAAAGTTATTTCTCCATCTACTCCATATGCCGGTGTCAGCGAGAATCGCAGTCGGGTGACATCCAACTACAGTGCAATGTTTCACACGCACCCCTAGGCTTGTATGGTGCGCGCGATCCGATTCACACTGCCATTTGCAGCATGCTCCTACTGTTTTTGCATGCTGAATCGACATGAGAAATTAATCGAAGATGTGAGCTACCCCATAGTTTAACATTGGGCCCAGTGCAATCCGATTTTATATTGGACTGCATTAAATTGCAAACCCAGAATGGTTTGAAGAACATGAAAAAAATATTGAAGGATTTGATTTGGTTTCCAAATGTCTCAGATCTCAATCTGATCGGCACCTCTAGTAGTGGCCATACTTATTCCTTTGCTCTACAGATCCCCTTGGATGGCTAGAAAGGTTTAAAAGGTATTGCATGGCTTCCTTGGTATATATGGGTCACACATTTATACTGGTGTAACACTGTGCGGATTGTTTTCCTAAATCACATGATACATGTCGAGAAACAATGAGCTTAGTGAACTATTAAAGTGGGATCTGGCGGAACATCATTCAAAAACTGTGAACCAACTGTGAGGAGCAATGAAGCCATCATAGACCAGCATCGCTTCTACCACCTTCTTGAGGCTATGCTATGAACACTTTAAGGCTATAGTCCTGTACAGAAGTATAAATGCATGGTAGAGCAGCAACCAAACGCTTTGCACCAACTGTGTGGTAAAATGAGGCCACACCAGTAGACCAGCAAAGTGTCTAGCACCTGGTTGTATCCATGCTATAGACTTTTCTGTGGCTCCATCAGATTTCAGCCTAGCAGTAGAAACATACTGTGTCTAAAAATCACAATTGGTGAAGATTATCCAGCAAATATCAATAAGACACGTACGTGATGGCTTGGCAGGGGCTGTGATATTCTTTGCTTTGTTTCCAGCTTCTTTTGATGGTATCAATTCATTGATGGAACCTTTTGGAGTTTGGCCAGTTTCTGGAGTCTCCATCAGTGGTTCGTCTTGATCAATATCTTCAAACATTTCTATGTTCCCCTTTTTTTTAGTATTTTTTTTATCTTTGTAGTTAACGTTTCTCTCATCCAAAACCATAATGGTTGGCCTTACTGGATGATTTTGGTTTTGCATGGCCTCTTCTAGGGAGATGGCGACGTTTCCAGCATTGGTTCTTGGTATTGATTGCTCTACAGACTGTGGCTTGTTTTTTGCTAAAAATATGGAGAAAGCTGTTATTAATAAAGCCATTAGCATCATATAGAATATTTTTGCTTTGTTCGGAATATGAAGTTTATGGTGATTCTGGCAAAATTATACATATACATTCTCTATTAACTTCTATGTAATTCAGAATAAGAGATACAATGTAAAAAAAATCCAAGATTTTTTTATTACTTTGTACAATTTCTTAGTGTTTGTGCAACCTCTTAAATTCTGTATTTGTCAGACTTTTCAGTACGTAGATTTTTCCATCACTTTATTAATATTTATTGCAGCATGTGGTGACTCTACTTATTTTTTAGAGATGGACCAAGCTACAGTATCTATGTACAGACAGACCAGATTATTACCTTTATAAAGCAGATTGTTTATTTTTTATGATGTTTAATTTTATGTTGATTACATAGGAGGGCACTATTTATAATGGAAAACAAATATATAAAAAAACATATAAAAAATTGGGGAAAACACACACAGATACTACCACACAACTCAGCGCCACAGCCTATGGCCATATAAAAAATGGATCAACCAATATCAAAAATGTAATAATAATGTTTGAAAAGTACTGTCTGGATGGAAACAAGGAAAAAAAATCCTAGAAACCTATAACAAACAACATATGTACCAAACGTGCGTTGGGGCCAGTACTACTATGTCTCAGGTTGTACCAGTTTGCCTATGTTAACATGTTATGCATTGCCCTCATATCCTATACAAGCTCTTTTCTAATGGATCTATTATGGTATTCTCCCAAAACAATTGTGTGCACACTATTTCAGTGTGATTTTGTGCACATCTACCTATGACTCATCTTTACATGAACCTTGCATTATATGAACCTTATCTAGTATGTATGTTTTTTGATAGAGGTTTCTAGGACTTTTTTTCTTGTTTCTGTCCAGACAGTATTTTTCAAACATAGTTAGTACATTTTTGACATTGGTTGAGCCAATTTTTAAATGGCTATAGGCTGTGGTCCTGAGTTGTGTGGTAGGTTCTCTGTGTGCATTTTCCCCAATTTTTTATGTTTTTCATATACGTGTTTTGTATCAATAAAGACCAATTGTTAATAATGTATTTGGGAGTTTAACTTTCCTTCTTCATTGGTTTTTTTATCTTTATGAAAATATTTGAACTATATAAATAGCAATATAGGCATTATTAAATAATGTTGTTACGGTGATTTTATCCATTCATGATATGGAGGAGTTATTCAGTAGGAGCATCTCGGTGTTATTTGGGAACAGTATGGTGATATTATGATATAGGTTATGATATGGCAATGATGACAACAGTGTTTCAATGTTTTTAGGAACAATGTTGTAAAAATTATTTGGTAGCAGTATTGTAGTACAGTATTAATCACTGCATTGTCATAAGATTAAGTCATTGTATAATTTAGTTATGTTTATTATTTGTAGCTATGGACAAACTATACACATATTCTGAATTCTGTTACACTATAATCCATTGTATTTCCCTTTTGTGCTATTTTACAACAATATTGTATACTGGTAGTGGTCACTGTATTACGGTATTATTTAGGTATTGTATATATCATTTGCTTAGCACTGCAGCCTTGCAGCGCTGGGGTCCTGGGTTCAAATCCCACCAAGGACAACAACTGCAAAGAGTTTCTATGTTCTCTCCGTGTTTGCGTGGGTTTCCTCCGAGTTCCCCGGTTTCCTACCACATTCCAAAGACATACTGATAGGGAATGTAGATTGTGAACAACAAAAGTGGAGTAACGTGTAAAGGCAAGGATCACCATTGAACATACAACTTTTATCAAAATTATCTTTATTCAAGCAATTTAAATTAGACAAGCAAAAGACAATTTAAAAACAATTAAAAAGCCAAGAACATTTACGGATAGATAACAGCATGGAAGGCCATTTAAGTGCCTTCCAGTCTCCTCCACTATGTGCATCGGGAGTGTGCTGAGGTAAGGCACACTAAACAGAAAACACCATATATACAATACAGAACATCAAAAGCTCAAGAGACTCCAAAAATGAAAATGCATGTTAGCTGTTCAGTTCCAACCACTGTACAGTGGGAATCTTGAACCATGTCCTTTGTGGTCTCCCATTTTTCCCCAGCGGAGGAGCCCGTTCAGCAAATACACCGGTCCCAACATCTTGCTCAAGCTGAAGCTGTGTGCTTGGTTACCATTGTCATTCCTGTTTCTACTATTACAACCGATAGTGGTCAGTGGCGAGCAGACGTTCCTGGGACTAAGTCCTGCTTTTTCTCTATTGAGCATGCCCATGGTACGACCTCCCATTGGATGTCGGGGATCACATGCTCAGGTCCTGAAGCAGCCCTGTTTTGACCACTGAGAAGGTCCCGGAATGACACCGCTATAAAAGGTTCACATGGCCGCTCAGCCATGCGCTAGTATAAACTAAAATTGTGCGTGTAGACTACAGGTAATTAAACTCCTTAAAGGGAATATTATAATTCCTAAAGATGAAGAAGATAAGGAGATATCCCTAAGAAAAGGGATATAAAACACATAAGTCACAGGGAAAAGGGGAGGAGAGCGAGCAAATAGATAAGGCTGTAAGACCTGTTGGAATCTGAAAGAAAGGTCACCTGGTCATATCATAGAGGAGAGGGAAGAACCCCACGCGTATCGCCACACAGCATGGCTTCCTCAGGGCAAAATGAGGAGTTGGAAAACTTGTCAACTTTATATAGTGAAAATCATTAGGTAAATTACCAATAAAGCAGGTGTAGGAGGCATCCAGGAGCAACAGGTGCATAGGTGTGTGTAAGTGAATGGTCACTTCCTATTTTGTGTTGTCAAGGTTATTTCCATAAACACTCTAACCCTCATTGACGTAGCACACGAGCAAAACAGTGATCGACAAAAGGAGCTACATAGCTATCAACAGGGCATGCACAAATGAACAGACTAGAGGTGAAAACACTAGGACCTTGCGGTCACATGACTATCAATGTGAAGAAAAATGGCCACAAACTGATCTTCATTATGCTGGCCACTCCCACGAACACTTAAGCCTGAATTACTGAAGCGTATTCAGGAAGAAGAAAAAGCCGGCGGTGGAACTTCCATAACACATAACAGAGCATGCGCGGACGACCACGTCAGGAAAATAATCAGCAAGACATTATGATCACATATCTGTGTACGTGCGTGCATGCAGGCAGCAAGAGGACCTTGCAATACAGTGCGCAAGTGCGCCAAATTAACACAAATTCATAGGGACCAAAGAAATCACAAGTGGTTTTTTTGCGCATGCGTGTCCGTTTAACAAATATGCTAAGTATCATAATGGGGTCATAGAAGACTCGACAGTCACATGTGAGTTATGCGCCTGAGCGATGAAAGATCCATATATGCAACAAAAAAAATACTTTTTAAAGGGGAAGGCACAAAAAATATATATATCAATAAGAGGACTATACAATAAAGTCTAATAAATTAATAAGAACCCAAGAAGGTCACATGCAGGTATTTACGCATGCATGTCAGTTTAACAAACATGCTAGATATAAAGATCAATGGAAACTGTAATGATCAAAGACGAAGAAGAATGTCGCCAATAAATCAGTAGAAACATCATTTCTTATAGAAACCGGTAAATAAAACTTCTTCATTCAGGCCTCTTGGAGCCAGGCTATTGAAGTTGTAAATTCACCTGAACTCACGTCTAAGGAGTTCATCCATGGTGCTGCCTCCTCTGATAGAGGTAGAAATTTTGTCTATAACCAGAATTTGCAGTTGCTTACAGGAGCCACTATAAAATCCAGAAAATGAGATGCCACGGGCGTGATGGGCTTAATAGTAGTAGTACCCTCAGTTTTTGTCTGTAAAATATGGAATCTAGATTGTGGGGACAGTGAACGTGATCGACCCGCGGCTGTATGCAGCAGAGCCGATCAGACAACTGCAGCTTCTAGTTTCCCATGGAGACTATTGAAGCATGCAAAAAGTTAAAAAAAAGTTTTTAAAAATATAAAAAAAAAATTTTGAATTATAAAAGTTCAAATCACCACCCTTTCGACCCATTCAAAATCAAACATACACATATTTGGTATCACCGTGTTCAGAATCACCCAATCTGTCAATATATAAAGAGAATTAACCTGATCGCTAAACGGCGTAACAAGAAAAAAATTCAAAATGCCAGAATTACGTTGTTTTTTTGGTCGCCGCTACATTGCAATAAAATGCGGGTGATCAAAAGATCGTATCGGCACCAAAATGGTATCAATAAACAATTCAGCTTGGTGCACAACAATTAACCCTCACCCAGCCCCAAATCACAAAAAAATGGAGACGCTATGGGTCTCGGAAAATGGCGCCCTTTTTTTATTTTTACGAAGTTTGGATTTTTTTTCACCATTTAAATAAAAAAAGAACCTATACATGTTTGGTGTCTATGAACTCGTAATGACCTAAAGAATTATAATGGCAGGTCAGATTTAGCATTTAGGGAACATGGTAAAAAAGTTGCACTTTTTTTTTTTCCAATTTCACCACACTTGGAAATTTTTCCAGTTTTCCAGTACATGATATGTTAAAACCAATCATGTTGTTCAAAAGTATAACTTTTCCTGCAAAACACAAGCCCTTGCATGGCTATATTGACCAAAAAATAAAAAACTTATGGCTCTGGGAAGAAGGGGAGCAAAAAATGAGAACGCAAAAGCGGAAAATGGCCCAGGGGTTAAAGGGTTAAATAGGTTTATCAATAATTCAATAAAATGGTCCCTGTCACATAACTCTAACAGCAGCCTGTCCTATAAGAAAAAGAGGGCGAAGGAGCTTGATCATGCTAGTTCAAATGCAGACAAGATGATAGACCTGAAGGATGCCATGCTTCAGGCTGGTGCATCGCAGCAATGAGAAACCAGGGGGAAGACTGAAGAGACGCCACATCCAAGGCACATCCAAGTTAAATAAAAGTCAATAATTCTTTACTCTGTATCCATTAAAATGACAAAGGATATAAAACCTACGCATTTCTGGCGAGCCACTTGCTCTTAATCATGGTACTGTGGTGCTCGATGGAAAATCATCAATTTTAAATCTCTTGTTTGTCATTTTAATGCATACAAATTAAAAATTATTGACTTTTATTTATCTTGGATGTGCCATCTCAGCAGACTGCCCTAGTCACGTGTCAGGATTGGCTGCAGTCTGAAAAAGCATTGCTCCATAGACCTGTGTCTCAACTGACAGAAGCTGTATCGCAAGCATACATATCTCGATGAGTCAAGGAGAAGGCTGTGACGTCAAAATAAATAAATCTTTTCCTCAGCTGAGTAAGCACAAAATATTTTATCTCCAGCGTCAGTCCCCAATGCTCAGTCACCTGAAAAGATGATACATTTCTTCTCCTATCACTTACTTCTCTGATTGCTCTGATACGTGTGTTTACAGTATTCTGACAGTTGAGACAAAGGTCAAGGGAGCTGATTTTCTTCAGACAACAGCCCATTCTGACATCTGCCTAGTACAGGCTGCTTGAATTATGTGATAGGGCTATTTTATCACATTCTTGGAAAGCTCTTTTAAAGGGTGATTTACATCTCAGTCTGTCATAGGCTGATATAGGAAGTACTCTATCCAGGCTCTGACCGCTGGAGGGGTGGGCTACAGAAACAGCTTAGTGGATTGGCTCATTTATTGATATATTTTTTTGCTCCACAATTTGTTTTGCATTTTTTTTCTCTTCTCAATTTAATATATCCTGCATTGGTATATTATGCAACAGTGCATAGTAAATCTCTTTCAAATTCGCGACATATATTTACATTTTCATAGCATTAAATCTTTACTTTTTGTAGTTGCAATTTATTTTGCAGGTACTTCTCTCAAACATTTCTCCTACTTTATGTGTCTGTACCAGAATTTGGTTTTGGTATACGGTATATAATTTGGTTATGTATAGGATACAGGAGCTATTTTACTAATAATGTCACAGCAGTTGGTCACGGTTGGCCAAGGTCTTAGGTTCATTGTTCATCTATATTCTGTCTCAATAATATTGTGCTATCATGTGTTCTTGATAATACTAATTGTGCTTTATCTGCTCTATTGTGGCATAAAAAATGTCTTACCACATTTTTTTTTTCATGGACCAACAGAAACCGGTAATGTTTCGAGCTTTCAGTTGAATCTATGTTATTAAAAAGTTTAGGTTTTTCTGTGGGTCCTAAATGGCAGTAGAAGTTCGCCTAACAATGGCCAATGCCAAAGAGCATCTGATAAATATCAGAAAGACACTTACGTGGCGGCTTGGTGGTGGTTGCAGTGGGCTTTGGTTTAACAGTAGAAGTTGGCATGTTTCCAGATCCTTTTGATGGTGAACCCTCTTGAAGTTTTGCAATTTCTGGAGACTGCACCCCAGTATTTCCGATCAGCCCTTCAGTATGTTTCTGTTTCTGTCCAGCCTCTTTTCGGGTCATTGTCACATTTCCAACCTTGGTTTTTGGTACGATCAGTTCTCCAGACTTTGAATTATTTTTCCCTAATACTGTAAAGAAATAAATTAATTCAGTAGGAATTTATATATTATTTTTGTTATACTTTTTTTATATATTGTGAATTGAACTATTTTGTTAAAATATGGTCTCTATGGTTATTTTGCCAAATTTAGGCATAGATAAAAGAATACTATTACTCGCTGCTAACATAATTCTTCAATTTCTCCCGTAAACTCAAAAAGGCACTGTAGGAGCATTCCAGGCACTACCAAGTTTGTGAGGTTTTTTATTATTATTTTTATAGGATGGACAACCTCTTTAATATTCAGTTTATGTAGGACCCTCCAACAGACAGATTATTTAGTCATATTTTATCTCTATTATTCATCATTGTATGTTCCACTGTTTCTGCAACTCATGAGTTACGGAATAATTTCCTCAAGTAAAATGAACAGTTTCACCATTCGTATATAAAGTATGAAACGTCAGCTCCTCCAGAGCAATATCTACTCTATAAAGCTTTTTGTAATTGGCTAAGAAAGTTGGATCCAAAGTCTGGAAGACCCTGTATCAGAACAGAATGTCCAAATATTTGCAAAAGCTTCAAAGCTTTAACTTGGTCTCAAATTTCTCCAGACCTCAATTTAATCAAACATTCATGGCCAATGGCCAAGAAAGGTGGATCCGAAGTCTGGAAGACCCTGTATCAGAACAGAATGTCCAAATATTGGCAAAAGCTTCAAAGCTTTAACTTGGTCTCAAATTCCTCCAGACCTCAATTTAATCAAACATTCGTGGCCAATGGCCAAGAAAGGTGGATCCAAAGTCTGGAAGACCCTGTATTAAAACAAAATGTCCAAATATTGGCAAAAGCTTCAAAGCTTTAACTTGGTCTCCTAATTCTCCAGACCTCAATTTAATCAAACATCTGTGGTCAATGGCCAAGAAAGGTGGGTCCAAAGTCTGGAAGACCCTCTATTAAAATAGAATGTCCAAATATTGGCAAAACTTCAAAGCTTTAACTTGGTCTCCAATTTCTCCAGACCTCAATCTAATTAAACATCTGTGGCCAATGACCTACTTCTTACTGCACGCTGGAGATCCAGTGCCTAGGGTGGCTATAAAGCCTTAGCTGGTGCAAGACGCCTGCTGTTATGAGTGGGTCACACTATTTATACTTGATCTAACACTGTGCTGAATATTTTCCTTAACCATATGTCCTGCATGTAGACATACCGAGTTTAGTGCCCCCTTAATTCTTGGGCCCTTGTGTGGCTTCTTCGGCTTCATCAATGTTTTGTCCACCCCTGGGTCACACTATTTACACTGATGTATTGTCCTGCAGAATGTTTTACTCAACCATGTGGCCCACATACAGAAATAGCAAGCTGTCCGCACCCCTAGGCCATGTTCACAAGTTCAGTATTTGGTCAGTATTTTACATCAGTATTTCTAAGACAAAATCAGAAATGGAACAATCAGAGAAAAAGTATAATAGAAACATATGCACCACTTCTGCATTGATCACCCACTCCTGGTTTTAGAACATATCCGGGAGAAGTGTCACTGGATGCACTGCTGATAATTTAATTAAATGGAATATTTTCCTTAGCTACTTTATTTTAACAGGTTTACAAAGTCAGCGCATTTCAAGGTCAATGCAGGACCTCTTCATCAGGACAAAAACCTAGTGGATCATTGTAGTAGATGATCTTATATGTGGTCCTCCTTTAGAAAAATCCCACCAAACAGGCACATGATAATGGCAAAGTTCATCATATTAAAAAAAGATTAAAACGAAAAACAATCTTACTTATTTTAAAAATGAAATGCATTAGGACATAAAACACAGTGAGCTGATGTTACTGAGAAACAAAAAATAAATAATATAAAATTGTGCCTTGCCATCCTCAATGAAAAACACATGCTTGGGCTTATGTGTGTTTGGAAAACAGGGGGATTCGAACAGGTGTACATAACCACATACCATCGAAACCTTCAAAAAGAACCTGAAGACCTACCTCTTCCGAAAAGCCTACAACCTGCAGTAACCACCGATTGACCAAACCGCTGCATGACCAGCTCTACGCTCGCCTACTGTATCCTCACCCATCCCTTGTAGATTGTGAGCCCTCGCGGGCAGGGTCCTCTCTCCTCCTGTACCAGTTTTGACTTGTATTGTTCAAGATTATTGTGCTTGTTTTATTATGTATACCCCTCCTCACATGTAAAGCGCCATGGAATAAATGGCGCTGTAATAATAAATAATAATAATAATAATAACCATATCCATAGATCCATTGTTGCAAGCCACTGACAGGATACCTTGAATAATCTTAAAACACACATGTGTAAAATGTGTAAGGAACCAGAACAACCCTGGAAGTATTTTGTCAAACTATTTATCATTAAAAAAAAATTCAAATATTTGTATAAGAATTGTAGAATGAAATTAATTAAAATGAATCACGACTAAGAGTATTTAAAAAATAATTAAAATATATATTTTTGAAGAAAAAAGAGCCGTGCAGAATATCATCAAAAAAGGCATTTTGTATGCCTAAAGCCAGAATTCTCAATAAACAAAAAAATGTGTCAAGGTAATGGATAGAATTTAAGCTTCTGTATCACCATAAAACCATCATGAAACAAAGGACTCACCTGGCGGGGGTCCAGGAGAAGAGAGGTAGAAGCCAGCTATATGATGAAGAACTGAACTCGCGCGGCTAAGAAGACGGGAAATGTTCCCTGTGTTATCTTAGTGCTAAACAGTCAGTGCTCGATTGGGAATGTTATGAGAGACAAAATATGGACTTTGAAACATCCACAGAGAATAATGAGGTGAAACTGCAATCAAAAAGTGACCTCACAAAAGAATAATAATTTTAAAGAAATATGGTGCATGGGCACAGGAGGAGCTGATGAATTACATTGCATAGTGTATGTTTATGGTGAATGAGAATAAGAACGGGACAAGAAGCTCTTACAATACATCTATACTTGTGGAACAACTAGATGGTGGCCCGATTCTAATGCATTGGGTATTCTAGAATATGTATGTAGTTTATTTATGAAGATTTTAGAATAATGCGATGAATACACATGATTTGGCCGGCCACGACCAATTAGCGAAACGTGGTTCAAATCCCGCGCCAATTCCCAGGGCGCAACCAATCAGTGAAGCCAGGGCCGGCTCCAGGTTTTTGAGGGCCCCGAGCAAAAGGGTCTCACAGCCCACGTAGCATATTCCACAGCCCGCGCAGTATATAGAACAGCCACTTAGTATATAACACAGCCACATAGTATATAGCACAGACACGTAGTATATAGCACAGCCCATGTAGTATATTGCACAGCCACATAGCATATTGCACAGCCACATATTATATAGCACAGCCCACGCAGTATATAACACAGCCCATGTATATAACACAGGTCACGTAGTATATAGCACAGGTCATGCAATATATAACACAGCCCACGTAGTATATAGCACAGGTCACGTAGTATATAACACAGCCCACATAGTATATTGCACAGCCATGTAGTGTATAGCACAGCCCACACAGTATTTAGCACAGGTCATGCAGTATATAACACAGCCCACATAGTATATAGCACAGCCCATGCAGTATGAAGCACCTCCCACATAGTATATAACACAGGCCACGCAGTATATAACAGCCCACGTAGTATATAGCACCAGCCACATAGTATATAACACAGCCACATGAAATATAGCACAGCCACATAGTATATTGCACAGCCATACAGTATATAGCACAGCCATGTAGTATATAGCACAGCCCACACAGTATTTAGCACAGGTCACGCAGTATATAACACAGCCCACATAGTATATTGTTATGATCCGGTGACCTTGGAGCTGCATGAGAACTTTCACTGGAGAAGATGGCCACTATACTGACCGCAATCCTGAACTTAACACCGCAACTAGAAGTAGCTGTGGAGTGTACCTAACACACCTAGACACCTCATCACAGCCGGTGGACTAAATACCCCTAAAGATGGAAATTGGAATACTATCTTGCCTCAGAGAAAATCCCCAAAGGATACACAGCCCCCCACAAGTATTGGCGGTGAGTTGGAGAGGAAAAAACATACACAGGCAGAAAAGCAGGATTAAGCACAGGAGGCCACTCTAGCTAGATAGGACAGGATAGGACAGAGTTCTGTGCGGTCCGTATAAAAACCCTTCAAAACATCCACCGCAGAATATACAAAAACTTCCTACATCTTACTAAAATATGTAGGAGCGTAAATCTGCAACTCCAGTGAATCCTACAATCAGAGCAGGAATAAAACTGAAACATGCACACAGCAGTGTGCCACAGATACAAAAACCAAACACTTATATTTGCTGAATTTGGCAGCAAGCAGGAGAAGCCAGAAAGTGATCCAACACTTCACAAGGAACATTGACAACTGACAAGGGCTAAAGGATCCTGCACACCTAAATATCCCAGTCAGAATTGTAATCATCCGATACACCTGGCCAGGACTGCGAGTAAGAGACAACTGCATTCCCACCTACAACCACTGGAGGGAACCCAAGAGCAGAATTCACAACAGTATGTAGCACAGCCCACCCAGTATAAAGCACAGCCCACACAGTATAAAGCACTGCCCACGTAGTATATAACACAGCCCACGCAGTATATAACAGCCCACATAGTATATAGCACCCGCCACGCAGTATATAACACAGCCACGTAGTATATAACCCAGCCACATAGTATATTGCACAGCCACATAGTATATAACAGCCCACGCAGTATATAACACAGCCCACGTAGTATATAACACAGCCACGTAGTATATAACACAGCCACATAGTATATAACACAGCCACGTAGTATATAACACAGCCACATAGTATATAATACAGCCACGCAGTATATAACACAGCCACATAGTATATTGCACAGCCAAGTAGACACAAAAGAGAATAGTAAAACCAAAAACACTCAGTTTGAAAAAAATGTTGCAGTAATCCGCAAGTGCTAGTAAAAGATGTAAAAAACAGGGTATTTGGTTGATACGTTTTTTGCAAAAAATGTATACTAAGCTGCTCTACCAAACTTCACGGTATACCCTTATCAGAGCAGTCCTAACTAATGTATGCAATCCCTATCTGATGTATTTAAAAACCTGATCATCTGTATATTACCTGTGTGAACAGGGTTCAGAGAGGAAAAATCCATGTGTGCATACAGAGTAGAACAGCTTTTGTGCAGATAGCCCAAGAGGAGTGGTGGGTAGCTCCCCAGTCTTGTAGACACAAGAGAACAATTATGGAAACAGGAACTCATGGGCTACTTGCACAGTGAACAAGTCTGTATGATCATGTTCACACACCACCAAGAAACCTGAAGACACAAAAGAGAATAGTAAAACCAAAAACACTCAGTTTGAAAAAAATGTTGCAGTAATCCGCAAGTGCTAGTAAAAGATGTAAAAAACAGCTTAGTATACATTTTTTGCAAAAAACGTATCAACCAAATACCCTGTTTTTTACATCTTTTACTAGCACTTGCGGATTACTGCAACATTTTTTTCAAACTGAGTGTTTTTGGTTTTACTATTCTCTTTTGTGTCTTCAGGTTTCTTGGTGGTGTGTGTTAGGACTGGCGGAACGCACCAAGACAGATGATAAAGGTGCGTTCGCAGTCCGGGGTCCACCGTGCAGGTGGAGACCTGCTGCTAGTAATTGGCAGACAATATGGCGGTACACTAAAGTATACACGCGTGGGTTAAACCTCACCCAGCGTGAAGAAAGCGATCCTGTTAACTCACAGGACCGCAGTACCGCACTAGAGGGCGAGCAAGTGGTCAGCGGACTTAACCCCAGAAGGGATTGAAGCCCGATTAGACCCTTGCTGGCGTAACACCGCAACTGGGTGTGTAGAGAACCTTAGGACAAATATGTGCACAAGAGTGCGAGCGATGCCGCACTAACGGACGCCACTAACCACCCAGACTCGGGTATGGAAAGCGCAAGGCAAGCGCACGGCGCCGTACTGGCAGGCACAGCTATAGGACGCTGAGATGTGTGTATCGTGTAGATGGCAAGTCGGGCGCTAGATAGCTACCATCATCCGCGAACAGTCAACAACACTAGGGAGGGATATTTAGGAGCTTTCATCCTTCGACATACATCCATCTACACACACACATAATAACAAGACAATACTAGCGCATGGCCGTGCGGTCATGCGCAGTTTATATAGGAGCAGCACAGGAAGTGGCCACAGCACTTTTGCCCTTCTAGGACCTGCCAAGAGGACCAATGGAATGTGCTGCAGAGCCTGAGCACATGACCCTCGATCTCCAACGGGAGACCCTACGCTGGGCATGCTCAGTACATGCAGACAAGGACTTAGTCCCAGAGAAGTCCGCTCGCTGCTGACCAGTACTGACTTTAATGGCAGAGACTGGAGAAGCAGCACTAACTCTCTGAACAGAGTGAGAATGAGCAAGACGCTGGGACCGACGTCCTTGCTGAGCAGGCTCCACTGCGGCTGGACAAGAATGGGAGACCGCAGCGGAAGTGGCTCGAGATTCCCCCAGTGCAGAAGCGGGAACTCGACCCCTAACATTACCCCCCCTCCTAGGGCCCCCCCCTCCTTGGGCCTCGCTACGTTCAAAGGCAGCAATGAGCTGCGGAGCCCGAATGTGCTCCACAGGCTCCCAGGTTCTATCCTCTGGACCATGACCCTTCCAATCCACCAAATAAAATTTTTTGCCACGTACCACCTTGCTTCCCACAATAGCATTCACCTCAAATTCATCCGTGGATGAACCTGATGTCCCAGCAGATGACTCAGAAAACCGAGACAAGCGAACGGGCTTTAAGAGGGAAACGTGAAAGGTATCGGTGATACCAAGGCGTGGAGGAATGGCCAAACGGTAAACCACAGGGTTGACCTGTTCCAGAACTTTAAACGGGCCAATGTAGCGAGGAGCAAACTTAGTGGACTCAACTCGCAGCCTGATGTTACGGGCGGAGAGCCACACTAAGTCGCCGGGAGCAAAGACCGGAGCGGGGCGCCGGTGTGTATCAGCCGAAACCCTCATTCTCTCCTTGGAGGCCCGGATAGCATCCTGTGTGCGGTCCCAGATGTCACGTGCCTCCACCGCCCAGTCTGCCACCCTAGAATCGGTGGAGGACACGGGCATGGGCACAGGGACACGCGGATGCTGGCCGTAATTAAGGAGAAAAGGAGTTTGACCAGTGGAATCGGCTACGGCGTTGTTCAGGGCAAATTCCGCCCAAGGTAGCAAAGATGCCCAGTCATCCTGCCTAGCAGAGACGAAATGTCGCAAATATGTCACCAGAGTCTGGTTGGTTCTCTCCACCAACCCATTCGTCTCGGGATGGTAAGCAGAGGAGAGGTTTAACTCTATGCTGAGTAAACGGCAGAGCTCTCTCCAAAACCGAGATGCGAACTGGGGACCCCGATCGCTGACAATTTTATCAGGCATACCATGCAAACGGAAAACGTGTTTAACGAACAACACCGCCAAGGCCCGTGCTGAGGGTAACCGAGGAAGCGGCACCAAATGCACCATCTTAGAGAAATGGTCAGTGACAACCCAAATAATGGAGCAGCCACGCGACTTGGGTAGACCCACCACAAAGTCCATTCCGACCATCTCCCAGGGCCTGTCTGCCACCGGTAGAGGGTAAAGCAACCCAGCAGGCCGTTGCCGAGGAGACCGATTCTGGGCGCAAGAAACGCACGCCTGAATGTAGTCCCTGACATCTCGGGCCATATGCGGCCACCAGTATGTTCTCGCCAAAAGCTCTGATGTCCTCTTGGTCCCAAAATGCCCCCCCACTCTGGAGGAGTGAGCCCAAGAGAGAACCTCCGGTCGCAAGTTAGCTGGCACGAAAGTCTTGCCCGGGGGCACAGACTCTAGCGAAACCGGAGCTACAGTTCTCAGGCTCTCAGAAGGGACAATAAGCCGAGGCTCCTCCTCCTCCTCCTCAGATGACACTACGGAGCGGGAGAGAGCGTCGGCACGAACGTTCCTCTCCCCGGAGAGAAAATGGAGAGTAAAATGGAACCGGGAGAAGAACAGGGACCATCTAGCCTGGCGAGAATTCAGCCGCTGGGCCGTCTGTATATACACCAAGTTCTTGTGGTCAGTGAAGACTTGGAAGGGAAAGCGAGCTCCCTCCAAGAGGTGTCTCCACTCTGAAAAAGCCAACTTCATGGCTAGCAACTCCCTGTCCCCGATGGAATAATTCCTCTCCGCTGGTGTGAAGGTCTTGGAGAAGAAGAAGCAAGGATGCTTCCGACCTTGAGCATCCTTTTGGAAAAGGACTGCTCCAGCACCAACGGATGAGGCATCCACCTCCAAGATGAATGGTTTATCTACATCGGGGCGATGTAGGATGGGAGCGCTAGCGAAGTGTGACTTAATCGAGAGAAAGGCCTTGGAGACCTCCTCTGACCACAACTTGGGATTTGCTCCCTTCTTGGTGAGGGCGACCAAGGGAGCTACCAAAGTTGAGAAGTGTGGAATGAACTGGCGATAATAATTAATGAACCCCATAAAGCGCTGCACCGCTTTAAGAGAATGGGGTTCCTGCCAGTCCATTACAGCCTGTAGCTTGGCAGGATCCATAGCCAAACCCTGGGCAGAAATGATATATCCAAGGAAAGGCAAGGACTCCTGCTCAAACACACACTTCTCCAACTTAGCGTAGAGGGAGTTTGCCCGTAAGAGGTCGAAGACTTTGCGAACATCTCTCCGATGGGAGTCTATATCTGGAGAGTAGATGAGAATGTCATCCAGATAGACTACGACCGAGGTGGTGAGCATATCCCGAAAGATGTCGTTCACAAAGTCTTGGAAAACGGCTGGGGCATTACAGAGCCCAAAGGGCATCACTAGATATTCATAGTGCCCATCCCTGGTGTTAAAAGCCGTCTTCCATTCATCCCCCTCACGGATGCGAATCAGGTTGTAAGCACCCCGCAGATCTAACTTTGTAAATACCTTTGCTCCCCGTAGCCTATCAAAGAGCTCAGATATCAGGGGTAATGGGTACTTGTTCTTAACGGTAATGGCGTTAAGACCCCTGTAGTCGATGCATGGACGTAAGTCTCCAGTCTTCTTCTGTACGAAGAAGAACCCAGCCCCTGCCGGTGACACTGACTTCCTAATGAATCCTCTTGCCAGATTCTCCTGAATATACTGGGACATTGCCTCCGTCTCCGGGAGAGATAACGGGTAGACTCGACCCCGGGGAGGCTCAGCACCAGGCAAGAGGTCAATAGGACAGTCATAGGGGCGGTGAGGCGGAAGGGTCTCCGCAGCTCTTTTGGAGAACACGTCTGCATGGGACCAATAGTGCTTGGGGAGAGAGGAAAGATCTGCGGGTACCTGTGTAGTAGCAACCTGAACGCACTCCCTCTGACATCTACCCTCACAGGATTTACTCCATCCCAAAATTCTCCCAGAGGACCACTCAATATGAGGAGAATGGTAGCGAAGCCATGGCATCCCCAACAGGACCTCATCAATTCCCTCAGGAATGACTAATAGGGAGATTATCTCCTGATGTGATGGAGACACAGATAGGGTGAAAGGAATGGTTTGGTGGGTAATCTGTGAAGGTAGTGTTGACCCATTTACCACTCGAACGGTCACTGGCTGGGCGAGCATCACCAAGGGTATTGCGTGACGCTGGGCAAAGGCGGAGGACATAAAGTTACCCTCTGCCCCAGAGTCCAAGCATAGCTCGACCGTGAGAGTGGATGGGCCCATGGTAATTGTCCCCTTGAAGGACAACTTTGAGGCAAACGTCGCCGTGTCTAGTGTACCTCCTCCAACTGCCACTAGACGCTGACGTTTCCCCGACCGCTGAGGACTCTTGGAGGCAAGACGTCCTGACTGCTGGCAAACATGACGAACCTTATGTGCACGAGCGGATTGAGACTTGGATCCCGCTCGTGTCACCTCCAAGGTCTCATGTGACTCAGATGCCTGGACTGGAGATTTCAAAGGTTTGGCGAAGGTAGGAGCCAGCCGAAACCTCTGCCTACACTGGGCTCGTTCCAACCTCCGCTCGTTAAAACGGAGGTCTATACGAGTAGAAATAGATATTAACTCCTCCAGTGTGGCAGGAATCTCCCTAGTGGCCAGAGCGTCCTTAACATGATCAGCCAGGCCCCTCCAGAATATGGGGATAAGGGCTTTATCCGACCACTCCAGCTCGGAAGCTAAAGTACGGAATCGGACGGAAAAATGGCTGACCAAGGACTCACCCTGAGTTAATGCCAGTAGTTGGAGCGCTGTATCATGGGTGAGTTGAGGTCCTAGAAAGACCTTTTTCAGCGTGCCCAGAAACAACGGAGCACTCTGCACCACATGATCATCACGCTCCCACAGCGGCGTAGCCCACTCCAACGCCCTGCCCGACAACAGCGAGACAATAAATCCCACCTTAGCCCGCTCTGTAGGAAAACGTGCAGCCAGGAGCTCGAGATGGATAGAGCACTGGCTCACGAATCCACGACAATGTTCGCTCTCTCCAGCAAACTTGTCAGGTAGTGGGAGACGGGATAAAGTCGGAGCAGGGGTGGCAGTGGACAAACTGGCTGCGGCTACACTTGCAGCCTGCACAGCTACAGCAGTGACATCCACAGCTGAGGTTGTACGCTCAAGAGCCGCCAACCTTCCCTCCAGCTGCTGGATGTACCGCTGTAAACGCTGGTCGTCCGCCATTTTACTAGCCAGACCCTGGCGCTAGTATTCTGTTAGGACTGGCGGAACGCACCAAGACAGATGATAAAGGTGCGTTCGCAGTCCGGGGTCCACCGTGCAGGTGGAGACCTGCTGCTAGTAATTGGCAGACAATATGGCGGTACACTAAAGTATACACGCGTGGGTTAAACCTCACCCAGCGTGAAGAAAGCGATCCTGTTAACTCACAGGACCGCAGTACCGCACTAGAGCGCGAGCAAGTGGTCAGCGGACTTAACCCCAGAAGGGATTGAAGCCCGATTAGACCCTTGCTGGCGTAACACCGCAACTGGGTGTGTAGAGAACCTTAGGACAAATATGTGCACAAGAGTGCGAGCGATGCCGCACTAACGGACGCCACTAACCACCCAGACTCGGGTATGGAAAGCGCAAGGCAAGCGCACGGCGCCGTACTGGCAGGCACAGCTATAGGACGCTGAGATGTGTGTATCGTGTAGATGGCAAGTCGGGCGCTAGATAGCTACCATCATCCGCGAACAGTCAACAACACTAGGGAGGGATATTTAGGAGCTTTCATCCTTTGACATACATCCATCTACACACACACATAATAACAAGACAATACTAGCGCATGGCCGTGCGGTCATGCGCAGTTTATATAGGAGCAGCACAGGAAGTGGCCACAGCACTTTTGCCCTTCTAGGACCTGCCAAGAGGACCAATGGAATGTGCTGCAGAGCCTGAGCACATGACCCTCGATCTCCAACGGGAGACCCTACGCTGGGCATGCTCAGTACATGCAGACAAGGACTTAGTCCCAGAGAAGTCCGCTCGCTGCTGACCAGTACTGACTTTAATGGCAGAGACTGGAGAAGCAGCACTAACTCTCTGAACAGAGTGAGAATGAGCAAGACGCTGGGACCGACGTCCTTGCTGAGCAGGCTCCACTGCGGCTGGACAAGAATGGGAGACCGCAGCGGAAGTGGCTCGAGATTCCCCCAGTGCAGAAGCGGGAACTCGACCCCTAACAGTGTGTGAACATGATCCTACAGACTTGTTCACTGTGCAAGTAGCCCATGTGTTCCTGTTTACCTAATTGTTCTCTTGTGTCTACAAGACTGGGGAGCTACCCACCACTCCTCTTGGGCTATCTGCACAAAAGCTGTTCTACTCTGTATGCACACATGGATTTTTCCTCTCTGAACCCTGTTCACACAGGTAATATACAGATGATCAGGTTTTTAAATACATCAGATAGGGATTGCATACATTAGTTAGGACTGCTCTGATAAGGGTATACCGTGAAGTTTGGTAGAGCAGCTTAGTATACATTTTTTGCAAAAAACGTATCAACCAAATACCCTGTTTTTTACATCTTTTACTAGCACTTGCGGATTACTGCAACATTTTTTTCAAACTGAGTGTTTTTGGTTTTACTATTCTCTTTTGTGTCTTCAGGTTTCTTGGTGGTGTGTGAACATGATCCTACAGACTTGTTCACTGTGCAAGTAGCCCATGTGTTCCTGTTTCCAGCACAGCCAAGTAGTATATTGCACAGCAACGTAGTATATAGCACAGCCCACGTAGTATATTGCACAGCCACGTAGTATAAAGCGCAAGCCACATAGTATATAGCACAGGTCACACAGGATATAACACAGCCCACACAGTATATTGCACAGGTCACACAGGATATAACACAGCCCACACAGTATATTGCACAGGTCACGTAGTATATAACACAGCCCATGTAGTATATTGCACAGCCACGTAGTATATAGCACAGTCCACACAGTATATAGCACAGGTCATGCAGTATATAACACAGCCCACGTAGTGTATCCCTGTTAAAAAAAGAATTAAAATAAAATATAGTTATATACTCACTTTCCAGTGGCCCCTGGATCCAGCCTAGGCCTTTAGCGATGCTTGTTGCGATACTATGTTCCCAGTAATGCCTTGCGGCAATAACTCGTGATGATGTAGCGGTCACGAGACAGCTATATCATCTCCGGTCATTGCCGCAATGCATTCTTGGGACCGGAGCGCCGCGAGGAGCAGGAAAGGCGCCGGAAGGTGAGAATATAATGATTTTTTAAAATTATTTTTATCATTATATGTTTTTACTATTGATGAGGCATAGGCAGCATCAATAGTAAAAAGTTGGTCACACTTACAGGGTTAGTGGCAACGTTAACAGACTGCTAAAACGCTATGTGGGCAATGACTGGAGGGGAGTAGGGAGCGGCCAATTCGTGACCGGACTGTGCTTGTCACTGATTGGACGTGCCCAACCGGCCGCGACCAATCAGCGACGCGTGATTTCCGTGACAGAGAAACAGACAGACAGACGGAAGTGGACCTTAGACAATTATATATATAGATAAATAATTCATTAATGAGACTATCTGGCTCCTTAATGAACACAGCTAAAGGGATTGTAAATACTACTTGAAAAAACCAGGGGAAAAAACAAAAATGAAAAGGAAGTGCCTTACAAAACAGTGTCTGTCATCTCATTAAGGCCATTTGGGGATAGGGTATTAAGTTTGTACACCCAGTATATCTCCTGTTGTGCCTGTTTGGGTTTTTTCCTAAAGAATGACCACATATAGATATGAACATCTACTACAAGGATCCACTAGGTTTTAGTCCTGATGAAGAGGTCCTGCGTTGACCTTGAAACGCGTTGGCTTTGTAAACCTGTTAAAATAAAGTGTTTAAGGAAAATATTCCATTTTATTCAATTATCAGCAGCGCATCCAGTGACACTTCACCCGGATATGTTATTTCTCTAAGCCCTTTGAACTCGTGTCTTGCAGCATCTGATTTATGCTTTTGCTACTGGGTGCTTTGGTGAAATGCCACCAGGTCATCAGATCCATGTTGTTTTATGTGTTGTTTTAACATTTAAAACCCTATTGTGAGCTCATCCTTTTCCCAGTTTGCCTTACTACCACTCCTAGTTTTGGCTTACAGATACTGATGTAAAATACTGACCAAATACTGAATATGTGAACGTGACCTGTTATGGATAAGCAAACACAAACCTTACTCCAACTGTAAGATGGAAAGAGAACAACATAGACTAGTAATGTTTTTAGCACCAGATTGAGTCCATGCTATGAACAGTTTAGACTGTTCTGTGAGTCTGAGTTTTACCCAGAACTTTCAATGCACCTAATAATAAATACTCCAATGGAGAGCGTCTGATGAATATCAATAAGATACGGTACTTACATGGTGGATTAGTAGTGGATGCAACAGGCTTTGGTTTCACAGTAGAAGTTGGGCTGTCTCCAGATCTTTTGGGTGGTGTAAGTTCATCTTTGGATCCTTTAGGAGTTTGGGAGTTTTTTGGAGGTTGCACTAGGATGTCCTCTGTTTCAACATCTTCAAACATTTCAACGGTTCTCTTCATTCTAACTTTTTTCTGATCATTGTAGTTAACAATTCTCTCATCCAAAACCATGGTATTCTGCATTTTAGGATGATTTTGTTTTTGCACTGCATCTTCTCGAGAGTTTGTAAGAGTTTTGGCAGTTTCTGGAGGCTCCATCGGAGCGTCCTCTTGTTCAATGTCTTCAAGCATTTCTACGTTTTTCTTCATTTTTGATTTTTTCTGCTCAGTGTAGGTAACCATTCTCTCCTCCAAAACCATACTTTCCTGCCTTAGAGGATGTCTTTGGTTCTTCATTGTATCCTGTTGCGAGTTTGTGAATTTTCCAGCATTGGTTCTTTGAATGGGCATATCTTCAGACTTTGGGTTGTTTTTCCCTAATACTGTGGAGAAATGATGTCAATTGTAATGTTATTAGAGTTTATTTGTTTGTTTTCTATTATTTTATGTTATTTTATCTTGTCTATTGAAAATGTCAGTTTTAACAAATTCAGACAAAAATAAAAGAAGCAAAACTGTTCACTGCTAAAAATATAGCCTCCATTTTTATAGTAATTTCTAAGTCAAACACAGGAGTAAAAAGGGGCTGTCAAACCACTACAAAAATAAAAAATAATCTTTAAAAACTCTTTAAAATAAAACAATAAATAATATTTACTTTATAGTTCCTTTTCACTTCTATCCCAATAGTGATTGGGTTCCATGCCAATATTCGCACTTGGTGATTGGTCCAGATGGACGTGTGACTGAAGCCCATCATAGGCTGCAGCAGTAAATAATGGGGGGCAGCAATTAAACGAGAGGGAATTATTTTTTATTTTATTAATTTTAAGCATTCTGAGGATTTTTGTTTTATAATTTTTATTAGTGGATGGACAATCCATTTGAAATGGCAAATGCCGTGAGATTAGCTGAACATTCAATCATGGAGATAAGCTATCCTGGTAAGCTTTGCCCTTGACCATGTAATAAGATATATTGGATGTCAGTTTGTGTTCTTTTTTATGTCAAGCACATTTCTGTAATGTTTTTTCCACGTATTTGATTTTTTTTCTATTATTTTCTTTAATCAATGATCTATAAGAGATAAAAAATGATCTTATCAGTGGGGGTCTGATCACGGAAATCATCATTGACCATGAGAATGGGATTCCTGCGTCACTGCTTTTGAACAGAAAAGGTGGTCACATTTGTGAATGAAACTGCCTGACAATGCTGGAGAACTCAGGACTTCCCATTCTTCTGGATGGATGATAACCCCCTTTTAATAATTACTAATATTACTAATTTGGGTATTTTATTATATTTTTATTATTGTTATTCATAACAGATGTGTTGACAAGACATCGAGCATATATCACATACATTTTTCCGGCTGCCTTTTTGTGGCAAAATTTACATTCCCGGTAACTGTCCATGAATCATCGAGACTTTCCTAAATTCATAGCCCTGGTCCAAAATACAGCAAATGTGAGAAACTCTCAATCTTACCTGTCCATCGATGACTGATAAATTGAGGGATAATTGTTGTTGGCCTGGACTGCGATCGTCCAGAAGGAAGGAGGGACCCACTGGTGACCAACATTGTTTTCAACTACATGTGCATCATTGGGACGCATATAAAATTTAAACTATGGTGGAACAGAAAACCATTAGCTCCCATCAATTCATTTAGGAGTCCATCAACCTATCAAGAATTAATACAAAGTCTTCTGCGTGGGGTGCAATATTAATTAAAGAGGAAATTAATATGAAGCCTTCTGTGTGGGGGCACTTTTAATGGAGGAGGGAAATAACATGATAACTTCTGTGTGTGTGGGCATTATTAATGGAAGGTGGATTAAATATAGGAATTTGTTTGTAGAGACAATATCAATGCAGGCGAGAATTAATATGAGGACCTCTGTGTGTGGGAACTATCAATGGATGTGGAAGTTAAGAAGAGAATGCTTTGTGTGGGCTTTATTAATGGAAGGTGGAGTTAACATGGGAAATACTTTTTTTTTAACACTACTGGGGCAACAATCTTGTGTGGGTCTAGGTCCAAAATTTTGCATGGGGCTCATAAAATGCACAAATGTATACTTCCTTAGCTTCAGTCTTGGTTCAAGTAATCCTTAGAGTTTGAGATTACCAAATTCAGGGGAAAAAAATCATGTTTTTGGGGGGAATTTTGGAAATGTTTGTGACATACGTGGCCATTCAGTGATTGTGTTGTAGACTGCAGCAAGTCAAGGGTTTTGCCAGCATAATGAATGAAAATGAATGGGTAATGTTACTGCTCTTCACAGTAGCTGGGTCTCGCAGAACGCAGCATGAGCCGAAAAAAAGGCTGCTGCTCAAAGCTTATGGAACGTCTGAATTAGGCTCCATAGGCTTAGAATGATGGAATTGTGGAATGTCATGTGAAGCGTTGGATTGGTGAATTGGTGAAGGAGAGACAGTGTCTTGTTTTTATTTCTCTCTTTTTATGTTTTTCAGGTTTCCATGTTGGCTATGTTGGATTCCCTAGACTACATAGGATTCCCTGGGCTACTTGGGATCTGCATGTTTTTTTTTTTTCAAACTAAAGTAAAAAACACAAACACAAAAATAGTTTCAGTGCTGGGTTACTTATGGGAGTGTCTTATTGACACCTCTCCATTACTAACAGTAGGGCTTGATGTCTGCTGTGTTTTTGGACAATTCACAGCTGACATCAACCCTAGGCCCCATTACCCCAATTGCAACAACACCTGGGCCTTATAGTATTTAAAATAGTATTTAGTAAGTTTGCTAACACCTCAGGTGCTTCACAGGAAAAAATGCAAGGTGGAATGAAAAATGTAAAAATTCAGTTGTTTTCCATTTAACTGTTGTTTAGCCCTAAATGAATCAAATTCCGAAGGAATAGTATGGAAAAGATTGTAAATTTGCAGATTGTAAGATCTTTGCGGCATCATCAATATCTTTGAATTATTGTGTTATCGTTAACTTTGTTATGACTGTTCTATATGAACTGTTGAATTGTAAAGCGCTGCGGAATATGTTGGCACTATATAAATAAAGATTAGTATTATTGTTATTATTATAATTATTATTATTATTATTATTATTATTAGAAAATCAACCCAAATGTGTAATGCAGTTCCTCTAAAGTGCATCAATAATCAATCCGTGGTCATAAATATGGACTCAATGCTGGGCTTGGAAGGGAAGGAGTGCTATTTGGCATTTCTTGGAGAACAGATATTACTGAGTTTGCTTGAACCACATCACTTTTGCAGAGCCCCTGAAGTAGCAGAACAGTAAAAAAAAACAATAAAAAGTGACCCAATATTGGAAATTACACCTTAGAAGAAATTCATCAAGGGGTGTAATGAGTACCTTGAGCCAACAAGCTTTTTATAGATTTTTATGGCATTAGGCAATGAAAATGAAAAATAATATTCTTTAAAACAAAAATACTGAGTCCCAGAACAAGCTAAAGTCCTGCCCTATTATCACTGGGTGCAGCAGATCTTTAACTACTCCAAACTCATGGGACTCAGTGCCACAGTTCAAATTTATAGGCACTCTGGCTATGGGATAGTCCTTTGATCACCAGCACATGCCCAAGAGATTTTCGGCTATGAACTGTTGGATGAGTGTGGCCCATACCAGGGTCACCAAACTCCCCAAATCCAAGAGTCCAGACACCAGTACCTCATTTATTTCAATGCCTTCCTATGCTGCCGTCCTTCTGTCTGTTTTGTGGACATGGGACAATGGACGGCTATGTGCCCAGGGAAGTGACATCTCCAACAAATTAAGTCCTTACCAGTGGCCTTTGGAAACCTATCAGTGACTCCTTGGGACCTCGGACTCCCCCTGGATTGTGGCTCTGCAACCCTTTTTGGGAGAGTCAGGCTCCTGTTGGGTTCCCCAGTACGAGTATGCAACAATGCCGGATTTCCTCAAGGACTGAGAATACAACAGCTGATAAAACTGAAGATATAGCTGTTAAACCCTTCAGAAGCGGCTGACAAAATTAGTGATTTCCTAAATTCAACAAATCTCTGTACACTCCAAGCAAGGGACTCTGAAGCTCTAATGTCTTAATTTATTTCACAGGACATAGTGGAAACCCTTAATGGACTTCCAATTATATACTATAAAAAGCTCAGCAAACCCTTATTACCCCAACTAACAAATGTATTCAATATTTTTTTTACAAGGCTCCACTCCTCTCAAACAGACCCTTGAATCATAAATATCAATAATATCTAAGGAGAGTAAAGACCCAGAACTATGTAAGGCTACTTTCACACTAGCGTCGGAATCTCCCCGTCGCAATGCGTCGGGGAGAGATTCTGACGCTAGCGTTTAACGTACTGCACAACGGAGGCAGCAGATGCATTTCTCCGGCGCATCCGCTGCCCCATTGTAGGGTGCGGGGAGGTGGGGGCGGTGTTCCGGCCGCGCATGCGAGGTCGGAAAAAGCGGTCCGTCAGGAGCAAAAAACGTTACATGTAGCGTTTTTTGCTCCCGACGGTCCGCAAAAGCACGACGCATCCGTCGCTCGACGGATGCGACGTGTGGCAATCCGTCGCAAATGCGTTGTCAATACAAGTCTATGGGGAAAAACGCATCCTGCAAGCACTTTTTCAGGATGCGTTTTTTCTGCAAAACGACGCATTGTGACGGATTGCAGAAAACGCTAGTGTGAAAGTAGCCTAAGAGTCACTGCCCGATCTCTTTATTAAATGTTAAGATATGGCCAAAGATACTGGCAATAAGAATTAGCAAAATTCTTCCAAAATTGATTCACTCTGACCAAACAGGTTTTGTGAAGGGTAGACAGAGAAATGATAATGCTTCCAGGATTTTACTTTCAATCACACACGTACTGGAAACGAAAACCCCGTTAACGCTTCTACACAGGTTGAAAAAGTGTTTGATAGGGTTAGCTTGTTATAAAGGAAGATTTGTGGATTTTGTCCACGCTGCTTGCCAACTCGAAGCCAGATGTTGATTAGTGTCATATAGTCTCTGAAATGCATTGAATAAACCACCATTAATTTCTCCACTACATCTGGCTTCGAATTGGCAAGCAGCACGCACATAATCCACAAATCTTCCTTTATAACATTCTTGTCATTGTCACGTGTCGACCCGTGGATCTGTGGCAGCTGGCATATAAACACTTTCACTACACCACAATCAGGTGAGCAGCTCTTTGCCAATACAACACTTGTAAATCGTGAGATAAGACCCTATCTGCACTTTTCTTTTTTATCTGCAAGTTTTTATTACCAGTGATAGGATTAGTTGGCATTAAAGATGGGCGAACCCGAACAGTAAAGTTCGGCATCCATATTTAAGACCTATTGTTCAGTCACAGACACCGAACAGGGCCTTACCCAGGAAGTCCGTGTTACTATTCGGGTTGGCTACCCGAACACCAGGTGTTTGTCGTGCTGTCATGTGCATGGCAGCGCAGCAAACACCGCTTCTGATCGGCAGTGAAATCATCCCCACCGGTCAGAGAGCCGCCATCCCATACTGTGAAAAGACAGCGTAAGCGCTCAGTTGTGATCAGAGGTATAAAGCTCACCTCCAGTCCCTGGTGTCAACTGATGGGACAACTGCTCCCATTATCCAACACCTGCAGCCGTTAATAATAGTGAGAGCAGGAGCGGCGGATGAGAGTATTCCTCAGCCACTCCTGCACTATAAATAAATAATAAAAAAAAACAGGGAGCCGTGGCTCTCTGACCGGTGGGGATGATTTCACCTCTGATCATAAGCGGTGTTTGCACATGACAGCGTGGCAAACACTGGATGCTCGGGCCCTCCATTCCAGTGAATGGGGTCCAGGTTCGGGTCTGGGTACTGTTCTGGTACCCGAACCCGAACTTTTTGTAACTGTTTGGACAAAGCCGCCGGACCCGAACATCCAGGAGTCCGCTCATCTCAGGTGACATTTTATGATAAAGACATTAGAGAATTTTGCTTTTCCAGCCAGCTCTATCAGAGCAATCCTAACGCTTTACGCATTTCCTTCAGCAAAAGGGAGGCTTAATGGTGCTTTCTCCCAGAGCTTCAATACCCAAAATGGAATGTGTCAGGGATGCTCTCTACCATCCTTCATCTTTATTCTCAAAATGGACACTCTAATACAAATAATTAAGCAAAACTCCCATATAATGGGATTGTAGATGGGAAACATGGTGCAAAAACTGCTGATTTTGCAGACAGCCTCCTCCTACTTCTCACTAATCCTACCAAAGCCTTCCCTAAACTCATTGAACTTTTAAAACAGTTTGGTGAAATATCAAATTTTAAAATAAACTTAGATAAGTTACAGGCCCTCAAAACTTCTGCTTCATCAAGAGATATAGAGAATCTCAAAAAAATTACCCCATTTAATTGGCCAATAAATCATATTAAATACTTAGGTGTTTTGGTCACTAGTGATCCAAAAGACATTCCAATTCAACTTTGTAAAGTTAAATAACTACATCGTATCTCTTCTAAAAACATATGACTTAGCGTACTTGTCTGAGTCGGGAGAATAAACGTGTTAAAATCATACATTCGCCCAAAGGTATTGTAGACTATGAATATAAATATGTGTGGTCACTACAGAAGACAGGAACACAAATTATTTTTTCAAAAGACCATACTAAGGACCAAAGGGCACTCATTACAGATGGAAGAAAAACGATTCTGACAGCTAAATAGGAACGGGTTCTTTACAGTTAGAGCAGTCAGACTGTGGAATGCCGACCACAAGAGATAGTAATGGTCGACACTGCAACAGATTTTATAAAAGGGCCAGTTGATTTCCTCGATATCCGTAACATTGTGGGTTATAGTTAAAGTAGTGACAAATGGACAATTGGTGGAGAAACGTTGAACTTGATGGACCTAACTATGTAACTGTAATATGCTGCCCATTCATCTACCTAAGGCATTTTTCAATATGATCAGGAAACCTTTTCTAGCTATACATTGAAATATAAAAAAGCTAGATTACCCTACAGATTACTAACCTACCCTAAATCACTAGGGGAACTATGTATCCTAGACATATACTCATATTCCAAAGCAACTCATGTAGGTGGATGATTTAACTTAGTGCAGACGCAAAAACAACCCATGGATAATAACTTGGAACTTCTTCTCTTAAGTAAAAATTCTTACCAATATTCATGGATTGTTATACCACCTCCATCAAATAATAACAATATCGAGATCGGAAAAACAACCTTAAAAATCAGAAGAGACATACCATAATCAAAAACATTTATACATCTAACACGCCCAATCTGTGCTATTCCCTATCTTTTCTACCTCCACTACATAGACGTATATGATCTGTGTTCACAACTTCCTACCTACACTAAATCGCATTTGATAACAATAAAATACCCATGATAAACTCCTGGCTCAAAGAAGCCAGAAAGCATCCCGTAAACTTCTTACAACAAATCCACGTCACTCACCTTTTTAAACAATTTAAAGTTAATTTCCCGAATATGGGAAAATGGACATGGCAAGATCTACTAACTAAATCACATTTTTCCTAAAATGATTTAAAAAATATATAGCCGCCTAATTTCCCCTATAATACCCTTTAAACCAGCTTACATCTTGCCTTGGGAAAAGGAGCTAGGCATTAACCTAAAGGAAACTGTAGTTAATAAGATACTTTTATACTCCCATGGTTTTTCGAGGTATGTGCTTCTTCAAGAAAATTTCTATAAACTTGTACCCAGATATTACAGAACTCCGGAGTTCTTATATCTTTTAGGACTATCTTACTCTAATCTCGTCTGGACATGTAAATCAGTTATAGGTAGTATGTTCCATATTTTCTGGACATGCTCTAACATACAGATTTTCTGGACAGAAGTAAATAAAACACTGAGCAACTTGGGATTAATGAAAACTGACTTAACACCAAAGCAAGTGCCGTTAAAGCAATTTTAACCCATTACTTGCCAAATTAGCAATTTTCTTTTTTTTTATGACAGATTTTTAATGATTTGGGTCCTAATGAATCAGAAACATAATTTGCAAAAATAATTACAAGTACGGATTTCTCAGAAAAGGGCGTCCCAATATTCAATTAAAAATGACAATGACATTGTTTCCTATTTTGAAAACACTCATTTTACAAACACAACACAAAAAATTGGAACTAATTATAAAAATTATAAAATCTTAGTTGCTAGAAGCTAAAGATTAGGCGTCCCGAAAATGGACATTGGTAGATAATGGGTTAAGACAAAAATACATGACTTGCTAGCATTAATGATTGGAACAGCAAAACAAACATCACCTCTCAATTTATTGGAAATCCCCCTCTCCTCCATCCCATATGGAATGGATAAACAAGATCCATTTAATATGTAGACTGGAGGAAGTTTCAAGTTGGGAAACACACTCGAATTCAATTCACCTAAAAACCTGTCCCCCTTGGACTCAAAAGTTTGGTAGTGACGCCTTACTAACTCAAGCCAAAGCATGATTTCTTCTTTAATTGCTTAAAACTCTGCTACAGAATTACCCATTTATGGCTTAGCTTACCCGACCGCCTACTCCATACTATGCTCAGGCCAATGGTTAGGAAGATTCAAAATGATTTTGTAAATTGGGCATGAGGTCGTGATAGGGTTTTAGGTGTACAAGACTCTACATTCATCCATCCTCCTAAATTTAGCTATTAAAATTTCAATGAATCAATTACAAATTTTACACACATTTTTGAGAAAATTATTTCAATTGAGATTTGACATCCAATGTCTTTTTTTTTCATTGAAACTTTGACGGAAAAATGAAGATAACAGACATTAAGACATTCAGAACATTTTCCAGTGCCCTCTTACCTGTTAAAAGTGGTAAAACCAAGAGTAGGATGACCACCCGTGTCATGATTCTGTTATTCCTGAAAATCCCAATGCAGTTTCCATTCAACACCAATACCAGTCAGAAAATTAAAAATGAGGAAACAATCAAGGATCGTCACTTATATTGCAATGATCTTTGACACTACACAGTAAAGACTATAAATGTCTAAATGACTTTCCATATCGTTGTTATTAACGGGTGGGGCGTGAGTGGCTATACATTTATCTACTTGTACTATGTAATCACCTGAGTCGTCTCATAAGCAAGATAATAAAGAACAAGAAATCTAAAAAGCAATAAAAAATAAAAAATGTAACTAGTATGTGATTAAAACTTTTAGGAATTATTTTAGAGAGTTGAGTTTCTTGGTTGCTTTACATTTTAATATCTGAAGACCTAGATGATTGAAATGTCTTTTTCTACTATGCAGTTGGAGCACCCCCAGACACAGGGCCATGAGTTCTCGGTACCGGGCCTCTCTGGTTCGGTTCTGAGGCTGTCACGGTGGCTAGACCCGGTCCGCGACCCTGCTAAGGGGTGTCCAATAAAGGTGATGCAGTCTGTCAGGGGTTCGTGATGCCACCTGTGGGGTCCGCTGGGGTGATGGAATGGCAGCCGGATGGTATACCTTCCCACAGGTGAAGTATGTCCCCAGGGCTTCCCAGTAAGGTGGATGGTGATGGTGTGAGGTGCAGACAATAATGAGGACACAGGGTTGCAGTCTCTTTACCTCTTTACTGAAGACTTCAGGATCCTCAATCCAGAGCACGTTTAACAGGGCTATCAGAGACCGGCCGGTCCGATGGGCACTTCCAGAGTTTCCCTCGCAGATGGAAATCGTTGCCCGCCACTAGCGCCTGTGCGTTGTAGTCCTACCCTGCTGAGCATTCAGAATACTCCTCACAACTGCTGTTATCGTTCGTCGTTCTCTACAGCTCTCTCTCTCTTTAGTTCCAGACGTTGCTAGTTTCTCGTCCCCCAGTATGTTTTGGCTAGGATGCACCCGTATGACGGGAAGGCCTGGAGGTCTTCCGGGACCCTAGAGACGCCCCTCTCCCACTGTTGCCCCCTATGTCTTCTTAGGAAATTTAAGGTAGACAGCCAACCTATAATTAACTGTCCTGCGGAGTTTGAAGTAAGGCCTAAAGTGAGTTACGCCCACGGTGTTCCGGCCACCGGCTACGCGCCTCAGTAGGTTGTTGCCTCGGTCTCACGGCACGACTCCTACTGGTACTCCTTTTTGCTTGATCTCGTTTACACTGTTCCACAATATCCTTCCTTTCTTGTCTCTTTCTTAGGATACCACCGCAAGGAGGTGCAGGCGCGGTTCCGTAACGTTCTGTTCTGTTCGCTAGGCACCTGCCAGGTTCCCACGCCTGACAGGGACCCCCCTGTGTCTTCTCCCTGCAACACCCCCTGCCATGGGATGTTGCCTGAATCCAACCCAGTCAGCTTCTGACTAACTTTCTATCCAACCCCTAGTTTTACCAGTGTGAGGAGGGGCCCAATAAATAAAGCCTTTTGCTCCCCCTAGTGGCCGGAGTGTGAAGTGTAATGTGTGCTGGTGATACCTGGTCAGGAGAATTCCTTCAGTGCCATCAGACGTACCATCACTCCCCTTAGTGGCAGAGTGTCATACTGCAACGACCAGATCTCTGGGGCGCTGCACAGTCAATAAAGCTGAAATAAAATGAGCAAGTAGTAAGAGGTGTAGTATGAAGCCCCTGTGCACTTTATTGCTAGAAGTCCTACTATATGGCATTTAATGTTCTGTTATCCTATGTTGCAAAGTGGAAGTGTCTGTCAATCATTAATTTCCTCTCCGTGTAAATGAAGCATTACTTGGGTGACCATTGACATGAATGTAGATTAAGTGTCACGCATGGACATTCCCGATGCTCTTGAATCTATTTTTTGCTCTTTGTAGCAGCTCTCTATTTTTTTAAATCTATTTTGTTTCTAAAAATTATTTAGATTATTCTTCTCACATACCTGGCTCATAAACTGAATAGCACTGTTCAGACTCTCTACACTAACTGAAAAGCTCCTTGACTATGAGACATGAAGTCATCTGAGCTTTTCACTGTGGGTCCATATTCCGCACAGCAAAGCTACACATAGATTGTGTGGAGCAGAGAGTAGGGAGCTAAAAGGGCCTAAACATACACATACAGCAGCCTTAGAAAAGCAATCTAACACTAGGGCTTTATTGAGAGCATCATCAGGATGTCCATGCGCCTTTTGAGGACAAAAATCTGTCATGAACCACCTACTTTTGGACTGCCTCTTTATTACACAGAACATTGAGCTGCAGCATTTCTCATACTTGCAGATTTGGTAAAACCAATTTGCATTTATTCTTTTGAACAGGTGTCATGTAGTGTTTCATTGCCAGCTTGTCCCATGCTGACCACTGCTGCTACCTACTTTAGAGAAGGACTTGTTGACTTGCTGTTGAACCTATCATTTAGAAAATGTAATACAAATTCTGATTGTTTTTCAGTAGATAATACTCCATTAGCACACCTCCAAACTTTATGGATTTTTTAGCAAGAATTTTTTTTTTACATTCCAAGTAATTCTGTGACTCATCTCACAGTCTGTGATGACCACAGAGTTCAATTCAAGAAAAGCATGGGAAGACTTATTCAGGTGATGTTAATAACAAATTTAACTACCAAGTTCTTCTGGCTAAAGTCTATGTTATATTGTAATGACTGGTTTTATATAACAATGAGCTAATTTCTGGTTCGTAGTAAAACTAATATTGCGGAAAAACTATTCACCTGGAGATTAACATTGAAGTACTGTTTGGAAGCCCGTTTAGTAGAAATGAGCAGATTCATGCTCATAAGATCGAGTTTGAGTCTAATTTCCTGAATTTCACGGTTTCGCGCAAACACTTTGAGTTTAACCAGCACCAATTTCCACATTGTTGAAGCATTATAGAAGGGGTCTAATGTATTTTTGTGTGATTGTGTGATTTTCCCTAAAATGTCCTACAGCTTTTACATCTAGAAGATTTCCACACCTTGTACTGTAGTAGTAACATCTACGTAGGCTATCACAGATCAGCTATTCCTAGTGGAGCACAGTTTGTACAGTAGAGTCAATTTCCATGTCCAGAATTACTGGGTAAGTCTCCTCTGTAGAGTGTAAAGTTATAGTCAGAGGGGTCTTCTATATCTCACTATTGTAGTGTGTAAGCTCTTAATATCAGTGCTGTCCTCTCTTTCCTGTAGGGTAAAAGCTCTTATGGTCAGTAGGGTCCCCTCGTTCTCTCCTGTAGAGTGTAAGCTCTCTCTTCTTCTAATATAGAGTGTAAGTTCTTATGGTCAGTGGGGTCCTCTCTCTCCTGTAGAGTGTAAGCTTTTAAGATCAGTAGTGTCCCCTCTCTCTCATGTAAAGTGTAAGCTCTTATGGTTAGTGATGATTAGTGTTGAGCATTCCGATACCGCAAGTATCGGGTCTCGGACGATGTTTGCGGCATCAGAATTCTGATACCGAGTTCCGATACTTTTAGTATATTGGATACCGGAATCGGAAGTTCCCATAATGCCAAATTCCGGTTTTATTTAATTCAGCCAATGAGGAATGATTAGTTGTGTGGGCACATCCTGTTCTGCATGGTAGGCATTGAACTACTGGCATGGCTGTGATTGGCTGCTGAAATGATGTCACGATGCCCTATAAAAGTGTACACCACCATTTTGGGTTCACTCTGCTGTGAATTCAGTTAGGGACAGGACGCTGTGTTCTGACTGAGGGCCAGTTTTGAGATAGCGATTTGCTTCACTGTGCTTTACTCAGGCTAATTTAGCAACCGCTGTGTGAGAACCTTGCTTTTGCCTTGCAGCGCTGTTCACAGCTGTGTGCAAGATCTGTGTGTGTGAGTGCAGCTCACTCTGTAGTCTGTCCGCAGCCACAGCCACTTGTGGCCAGCTCACGGTGCGTCACTGCCTCATACTGCTCAATCCATTGTCCTTTACTGCAATTAGTGCAGCCTGCTGCACATTTTTTCAAAATTATCCCATTAGTGGCTTTCCATCCGTATCCTGCTAGATTGTGGAAAAACACTATATAGGATTAGAAAGAGGAGCTTTTCTTGGCCTTGCAGCGCCGTTTTCGGCTGTCTGCACGGTCTGTGTGTGAGTGCAGCTCGCTCTGTAGTCTGTTCTGCTGACACAGCTGGTGGTAGTCAGCTCAGGGTGCGTCACTGCCTCATACTGCTGAATCCATTGTCCTTTATTGCAATTAGTGCAGCCTGCTGCACATTTTTTCAAATGTATCCTATTAGTGGCTTTCCATCCATATCCTGCTAGATTGTGGAAAAACACCACATAGGATTAGATAGAGGAGCTTTTCTTGGCCTTGCAGCACCGTTCTCGGCTGTCTGCACGGTCTGTATGTGAGTGCAGCTTGCTCTGTAGTCTGTTCTGCTGCCACAGCCGGTGATAGTCAGCTCAGGGTGCGTCACTGCCTCATACTGTTGAATCCATTGTGCTTTATTGCAATCAGTGCAGCCTGCTGCACATTTTTTCAAATTTATCTTATTTATCCTATAAGTGGCTTTTCATTCATATCCTGCTAGATTGTGGAAAAACACTATATGTGATTAGATAGAGGAGCTTTTCTTGGCCTTGCAGCGCCATTCACGGCTGTTTGCACTGTCTGTGTGAGCAGCTCACTCTGTAGTGTCTGTTCTGCGAAACAAACCAAAAATTTATAACGTTCACCAAATACTCCACTTTACAGTTGTGTAGGCCACAGTAGCTCATATTAAAGTGTAGTCCACACTTCACAAAATTAGTGTTTCTTATACTTGTTAGCAGCTGTTCAGGAATAAGCACACTAAGCCCTTACTTACTACTTTTCTGCCTATCTTTATCAGTCTACCAAGATGAGGAAGGCAGGAAATAAGGCACGTGGGCGTGGGTGTGGAGCAGGGAGATGACATGGGGATTCTGTGCCTGCTACGGGCACCGGTGACTCATCATCCCCCAGTTTTAGCAGGGAACAAACCTTCATGCGCAGCTTTGTAGAAGCTCGCCGTACCCCGCTGCAGCGGGACGAGCAAATTAAAGCCGTTGTATGCATTGGAGGTGCTGGCTTGCCCTGCTGCTAGTGTATTATCAGAACGCGTCTTTAGTGCCGCAGGTGGTGTACTAACAGACCGTCGCATGCGACTATCTTCCAAATTACGTTGACCGGCTTACTTTTCTGAACATGATTTGTTGGCAACAGTATCCAGGTCACCTGTTGTGTTCATGTTTCTACCACCTGAACTTTAATCCCTGAATGTCACGGGGAGCCTAGGTAGGCAAAGCTAATAACCCGGGCCCCTGCAATATCCCTCAGACTAGGGAAACCCTGTCTGTCTCTCTCCCAGAGATTACACTGATGGTGTGCTTGTCTGGGCCGCCAGGCCTGAACCTAACTCCTGTTTCAGTACTAATCTGAAACCTCTACCCTCCACCCAGTGATAATTCCTCACACCAACCCCTACAGAAAGCACAAACAGAGAAAACCAAAAACGCACCATGCCGCAAACACGCTCAGGAAAACACTGTAATGTGCACAGGGCAAAACAAAACACAAATAGGAAGGAGAAATATGACAAAGGATCATACACCACCAGATATGATATTTGCACTCCAAGACCACCACTCCGAACCGAGATCACCAGGTACAAGACACAAGCTATAATCGGTGACGCCCAAAGTTCAGAAGAACTATTTAAAGGCCGTGGGCGTGACCCAGCCTCCAATCCGAGTACCAGCTAGATTAACCCCAGGCAACCTAGATAAAATCTAGCTGGCGCCACTGAGCGCATAGTGGACGAATGCAGAATTACCACTGTCTGTCGGACACCCTAATGTGAATAGCGTCCGACATGACACTGGACTCCAACACCGCCAGTTGCTGCTCAGAAGTGCCGGCTGTGCAGTCAACACAGGACTCAGTGTTATTGGGTTTCAGTAATGTCAGCTTATCCCCTGCTGTGTATCCGGCAACGTGTACAGTTACTGCCACGCTGGCACAACAACAGACATTAACCTTCCTCCAGTGCAGGCCTCGGCCTACACTCTGCTCCTCCTAGATTCCCTGAGCTTCAACACCGTCAGTTGTTGCCCGGAAGAGCTAACTGCACAGAGAAAAACACTCGCTCATGTGTCAGTGGGGTTCAGTAACGCCAGCTGCTCCCCTGCTGTGTATCCGGCAACATGTCCAGCAATCACCATGCTGGCACAACAACAGACTTTAACCTGCCTCCAGTGCAGGCCTTGGCCTAAGCTCTGCTCCTTCTGGATTCCCCGGGCTTCAACACCATCAGTTGTTGCCCGGAAGTGCTGGCTGCACAGAGAAAAACACTCGCTCATGTGTCAGTGGGGTTCAGTAACGCCAGCTGTTCCCCTGCAGTGTATCCGGCAACGTGTCCAGTGACTGCCATGCTGGCACAACAACAGACATTAACCTGCCTCCAGTGCAGGCCTCGGCCTACACTCTGCTCCTCCTGGATTCCCTGGGCTTCAACACCGTCAATTGTTGCCCGGAAGTGCTGGCTGCACAGAGAAAAACACTCGCTCATGTGTCAGTGGGGTTCAGTAACGCCAGCTGCTCCCCTGCTGTGTATCCGGCAACGTGTAAAGCGACCGCCACGCTGGCACAACAATAGACATTAACCTGCCTCCAGTGCAGTCCTCGGCCTACACTCTGCTCCTCCTGGATTACCTGGGTTTCAACACCGTCAGTTGTTGCCCGGAAGTGCTGGCTGCACAGAGAAAAACACTCATGTGTCAGTGAGGTTCAGTAACGCCAGCTGCTCCCCTGCTGTGTATCCGGCAACGTGTACAGCGACCACCATGCTGGCACAACAACAGACTTTAACCTGCCTCCAGTGCAGGCCTCGGCCTACACTCTGCTCCTCCTGGATTCCCCGGGCTTCAACACCATCAGTTGTTGCCCGGAAGTGCTGGCTGCACAGAGAAAAACACTCGCTTATGTGTCAGTGGGGTTCAGTAACGCCAGCTGTTCCCCTGCAGTGTATCCGGCAACGTGTCCAGTGATTGCCACGCTGGCAAAACAACAGACATTAACCTGCCTCCAGTGCAGGCCTCAGCCTACACTCTGATCCTCCTGGATTCCCTGGACTTCAACACCACCAGTTGCTACCCGGAAGTGCTGTCTGCACAGTTAACAGTCGCTCCTCTGTTATTGGGGTTCAGTAATGCAAGCTGCTCCCCTGCTGTGTGTGCGGCAATAACACAAGTCTGCTCCTCCTGCTGTCCCTGGGCTCCAACACCGCCAGTTGCTGCCCGGAAGTGCTGTATGCACAGTCAACACTTGCTGCCATGTTATTGGGGTTCAGTAACGTCAGCTGATCCCCAGCTGTGTATCCGGCAAATCAGCCTGCTCCCTCCAGACTAAGACTATATTAGATATTAAACTTACTCCAATTAGGTCTCGGCCTACAATATGCTTTTAGCTTTGACCCTGGGCTCCAACACCACCAGTTGCTGCCCGGAAGTGCTGTCTGCACAGTCACCAGTCGCTCCTCTGTTTTTAAGGTTCAGTAACGCCAGCTGCTCCCCTGCTGTGTGTGCGGCAATAGCACAAGTCTGCTCCTCCTGCTGTCCCTGGGCTTCATCACCGCCAGTTGCTGCCTGGAAGTGCTGTCTGCACAGTTAACAGTCGCCCCTCTGTTATTGGGGTTCAGTAACGCCAGCTGCTCCCCTGCTGTGTGTGCGGCAATGTCTCCACTCTGTTTCTCCTGAAATCCCTGGGCTTCAACACCACCAGTTGGTGCTCGGAAGTGCTGTCTGCACAGTCAACAGTCGCTCCTCTGTTATTGGGGTTCAGTAACGCCAGCTGCTCCCCTGCTGTGTGTGTGGCAATGTCTCCACTCTGTTTCTCCTGAAATCCCTGGGCTTCAACAACGCCAGTTGGTGCTCGGAAGTGCTGTCTGCACAGTCAACAGTCGCTCCTCTGTTATTGGTGTTCAGTAACGCCAGCTGTTCCCCTGCTGTGTGTGCAGCAATCTCTCCACTCTGGTTCTCCTGAAATCCCAGGGCTTCAACACCGCCCGTTGGTGCTCAGAAGTGCTGTCTGCACAGTCAACAGAGGCTCCTCTGTTATTGGTGTTCAGTAACACCAGCTGCTCCCCTGCTGTGTGTGCGGCAATGTCTCCTGCTCCATAACACACTAAGACTACAACAAATATTAAACTTGATTCAATTAGGCCTCGGCCTAAACTATGCTTCTAGCATTGACCCTGGGGTCCAATAATGCCAGTTGCTGCCCAGAAGTGCTGTCTGCACAGTCAACAGTCGCTCCTCTGTTATTGGGGCTCAGTAATGCCAGCTGCTCCCCTGCTGTGTGTGCGGCAAGTTCTCCACTCTGTTTCTCCTGAAATCCCAGGGCTTCAACACCGCCAGTTGGTGCTCGGAAGTGCTGTCTGCACAGTCAACACTTGCTTCCGTGTTATTGGGGTTCAGTAAAGTCAGCTGATCCCCAGCTGTGTATCCGGCAATTTGGCCTGCTCCCTCCACACTCACACTACTACAGAAATGAAAGGGAACCTATCCCCCCCAGGCGTTTGTAACTGAAAGAGCCACCTTGTGCAGCAGTAATGCTGCGCAAAGAAAAGGTGGCTCTTTTAGTTATGCTCCTTGCACATGCTGAACTTAACACTTATAAAATGTGTCCCATCATACCGTGAAACCGTTCCGTAGGTGGGACTATCATTCTTAATGAGACAGAGCACAGGCATCATTCATACCCCCTTGGCGCCAGGCACAGCCTCCTCAGCATTGTTTGAATCTGTCCCGGAGCCTACACTGTTATATTTTCCCTTGGGCATGCGCAGTTAGCGCTGCCCGTCTCCTGACATTATGCTGACTGCGCCTGTGCGGCCGCTTTGCCCGATATCCCGCCCCGCAGTGTCTTCAGATTTATTCACACTGCAGGTCTGGGATTCATAGGCATGCGCAGTGAATATCTTTGCCCCTGGCTCATCTCCTTCCGCCTTCTTCAGACTGTGACACGTCACGGCCGTGGCATGTGATTAGGGATCAGCTGACGTGGCCCAGTCTGAAGAAGGCAGAAGGAGATGAGTGAGAGGCGAAGATATGCACTGCGCAAGGCCATGAATCCAAGCCCCGCAGTGTCTTCAGATTTATTCACACTGCACGGCTGGGATTCATGGGCATGCGCAGTGAATATCTTCGCCCCTGGCTCATCTCCTTCCGCCTTCTTCAGACTGTGACACATCACGGCCGTGGCATGTGATTAGGGATCAGCTGATGTGGCACAGTCTGAAGAAGGCGGAAGGAGATGAGTGAGAGGTGAAGATATGCACTGCGCATGCCCATGAATCCCAGCCCCGCAGTGTGAATAAATTAGAAGACACTGCGGTGCGGGATCTCGGGCAATGCGGCCGCACAGGCGCAGTCAGCCTGACATCAAATTATGTCAGGAGACAGGCAGCACTAACTGCGCATGCCCAAGGTTTAAAATGACAGTGCAGGCTTTGGGGCAGATTCAAACAACGCTGAGGAGGCTGCGCCCGGCGCCAAGGGGGTATGAATGACGCCTGTGCTGCATCTCATTAAGAAGGAAAGTCCCTCCTCTGTGACGATTTCACAGTATGAGGGGCCACATTTTTCAAGTGTTAACTTCAGCGTGTGCAAGAAGCAACTGAAAGAGCCACATTTCTTTCAAACACCTGGGAGGTTAAAGGCTCCCTTTCAACTTGCTCCAATTAGGTCTCAACCTACACTCTGCTTCTCCAGTAATTCCTGGGCTCCAACACCGCCAGTTGTTGCTCAGATGTGTCTTTGGCATGGGTACTCCCTCCTGCCCAGCCTGGTTCCAGCATGCCAGCTGTTTTTGGGTAGTGTCAAGGTCACTTTGCCTCCAATACGTTGTCCTGTCGTGTTACGGTCAGGTTAGCCGACTCTATAGTGCCTGCAGTTTAGGTGCTTCCTGCTGCGGGAACTGGCAATCAAGGCTGGTTCAGTAGTGCCAATAGGACAAGCAGGACTGTGGGTTTTCGGTAACTATGGCCAGCTCGCGGCCTAGCTATATTTTTTTCCTGTGGACCATCTGCTGCCTATCTGAGTTCCCAGCACCATTAGCTGGTTCTTTGGAAGTCAATCTTGAATAGTTCCCCCTGGGTTTCAGTACCGTCAGCTGGTTCCAGGCAGAGCCTTTGGCTTAGGTGCCTCCTTCTGGGTATCTGAGTTGCACCAACGTCAGGTGGTCCTTGGTAGTGCTTTCTGGCACGGGTACCTCCTGCTTAGTAACTGGGTTCCAGTACCGTCAGCTGGTCCTCAGTAGTTCCATTGGCTCTTGTACCTTCGGCTACCCATCTGGGTTCCAGTACCGTCAGCTGGTTCTTGGCAGTGTCGTTTGCTCTTGTACCTTCTGCTCCCCATCCTGGTTCCAGTACCATCAGTTGGTTCCAGGCAGAGCCTTTATCTTAGGTGCCTCCTTCTGGGTCTCCGAGTTCCACCAATGTCAGGTGGTCCTTGGTTGTGCTTTCTGGCATGGGTACCTCCTGCTTAGTAACCGGGTTCCAGTACCATCAGCTGGTCCTCGGTAGTTCCATTGGCTCTTGTACCTTCGGGTAGCCATCTGGGTTCCAGTACCGTCACCTGGTTCTCGGCAGTGTCTCAGCCTTCTTGTACCTTCTGATACATTTCCAAGTTCAAGAACCTAAAAACAATGACCCAGAAGACGACCCCGATGATGACGACGACCCCGGAGATGACGACCCCTGAGACGACGACCCTGGAGACGACGACCCTGAAGACCACCCCGAAGAAGATGACTACCCTGGAGATGACGACCCTAGACAACGACCCTGGAGACGACGACCCTGAAGACCGAGAAGAAGAACAAGAAGCTGCAGAACAAAAAGCAGAACATTAAGCATAAGACTAAAAATCACAGCAAAAGATAATATCTAAATTATAAGCAGAAGAAGACTAAGCAGTGTATGGGGGTGAGTCTGTTCCTCCTTGTGGTGCCCCTGGAAAAAACCTGCTGCTGCAGGTCTAACTGAACGCAGACAAATCCTGTTGTAAATCTTTTGTGACAGGCAGAACATGAAGGTGTAATTTTCAAACTTTTATAGATAACAACTACAGGAAGGCCTGTCACAAATAAAAATATGATGAAGAAGAAGAATATGAAGCAGATGAAGAAGTAGAATATGAGGTAGAATAAAAATTGAATAAGAAGAATATGAAGAATGTAAAAAAAAAGAATAATTGGAAGAAGGTGAAGAAGAAGATGAATAAGGTAAATAAGAAGTTGATGAAAAAGATGCTGCTGCCGAGGATGATGAAGGAGAAAGTGTGGGAGAAGTAAAAAAGGTGAACAGCATGGAAGTAGTGAAACATAAATATCTGACAAAATATAAAAAATCGTAACATAGTCAATATCTTTGTAACTCTGAACGTCTAAAAAAAAATAAAAAAAAAAATTCCTGCTATTCCATTTGATGCCTTTAACCCCTTTCTGCCATTGGACGTAATATTCCGTCCATGTGGAGTGGGCCTTAATTCCCAAGGATGGAATATTACGTCCGATCGCGGCCGGGTGTCAGCTGCCTATCGCAGCTGACATCCGGCACTATGTGCCAGGAGCGGTCACGGACCGCCCCCGACACATTAACCCACGGCACACCGCGATCAAAGATGATCGTGATGTGCCGGCGGTGCAGGGAAGCATCGCGCAGGGAGGGGGCTCCCTGCAGGCTTCCCTGAGACCCCCGCAGCAACGCGATGTGATCGCGTTGCTCCGGGGGTCTCTTACCTCCTCCCTGCAGCAAGTCCCGGATCCAAGATGGCCGCGGATCCGAGTCCTGCAGGGAGGGAGGTGGCGTTAACGCTGCAGCGCTGTTTGACAGATCGGTGATCTGTCAGAGTGCTGTGCAAACTGGCAGATCACTGATCTGTATTATCCCCCCCTGGGACAAAGTAAAAAAGTAAAAAAAAAAATTTCCAAGTGTGTAAAAAAAAAAAAAAAAATCCTAAATAATGAAAAAAAAAAAAATATATTATTCCCATAAATACATTTCTTTATCTAAATAAAAAAAAAAAACAATAAAAGTACACATATTTAGTATCGTCGCGTCCGTAACAACCCGACCTATAAAGCTGTCCAACTAGTTAACCCCTTCAGTAAACACCGTAAGAAAAAAAAAAAAAACGAGGCAAAAAACAACGCTTTATTATCGTACTGCCAAACAAAAAGTGGAATAACACGCGATCAAAAAGACGGATATAAATAACCATGGTACCGCTGAAAGCGTCATCTTGTCCCGCAAAAAACGAGCCGCCATACAGCAACAAAAAATAAAAAAGTTATAGTCCTCAGAATAAAGCGATGCAAAAATAATTATTTTTTCTATAAAATAGGTTTTATCGTATAAAAGCGACAAAACATAAAAAAATGATTTAAATGAGGTATCGCTGTAATCGTACTGACCCGAAGAATAAAACTGCTTTATCAATTTTACCAAACGCGGAACGGTATAAACGTCTCCCCCAAAAGAAATTCATGAATAGCTTGTTTTAAATCATTCTGCCTCACAAAAATCGGAATAAAAAGCGATCAAAAAATGTCACATGCCCGAAAATGTTACCAATAAAAACGTCAACTCGTCCCGCAAAAAACAAGACCTCAAATGACTCTGTGGACTCAAATATGGAAAAATTATAGCTCTCAAAATGTGGTAACGCAAAAAATATTTTTTGCAATAAAAAGCGTCTTTCAGTGTGTGACGGCTGCCAATCATAAAAATCAGCTAAAAAACCCGCTATGAAAGTAAATCAAACCCCCTTTCATCACCCCCTTAGTTAGGGAAAAATTAAAAAATTAAAAAAATGTATTTATTTCCATTTTCCCATTAGGGTTAGGGCTAGGGTTAGGGTTAGGGTTAGGGCTAGGGTTAGGGCTAGGGTTAGGGCTAGGGCTAGGGTTAGGGCTAGGGTTAGGGCTAGGGTTAGGGCTAGGGCTAGGGTTAGGGCTAGGGTTAGGGTTGGGGCTAGGGTTAGAGCTAGGGTTAGGGCTAGGGTTGGGGCTAGGGTTAGGGTTAAGGCTACAGTTAGGGTTGGGGCTAAAGTTAGGGTTAGGGTTTGGATTACATTTGCGGTTGGGATTAGGATTAGGGGTGTGTCTGGGTTAGAGGTGTGGTTAGGGTTACCGTTGGGATTAGGGTTAGGGGTGTGTTTGGATTAAGGTTTCAGTTATAATTGGGGGGTTTCCACTGTTTAGGCACATCAGGGGCTCTCCAAACGCGACATGGCGACAGATCTCAATTCCATCCAATTCTGCATTGAAAAAGTAAAACAGTACTCCTTCCCTTCCGAGCTCTCCCGTGTGCCCAAACAGGAGTTTACCCCAACATATGGGGTATCAGCGTACTCAGGACAAATTGGACAACAACTTTTGGGGTCCAATTTCTCCTGTTACCCTTGGGAAAATACAAAACTGGGGGCTAAAAAATAATTTTTGTGGGAAAAAAAGAGATTTTTTATTTTCACGGCTCTGCGTTATAAACTGTAGTGAAACACTTGGGGGCTCAAAGTTCTCACAACACATCTAGATAAGTTCGTGGGGGGTCTAGTTTCCAATATGGGGTCACTTGTGGGGGGTTTCTACTGTTTAGGTATATTAGGGGCTCTGCAAACGCAATGTGACGCCTGCAGACCATTCCATCTAAGTCTGCATTCCAAATGGCGCTCCTTCCCTTCCGAGCCCTCCCATGCGCCCAAACGCTGGTTCCCCCCCACATATTGGGTATCAACGCACTCAGGACAAATTGGACAACAACTTTTGGGGTCCAATTTCTCCTTTTACCCTCGATAATTACAAAACTGGGGGCTAAAAAATAATTTTGAGGGGAATTTTTATTTTTTATTTTCACAGCTCTGCGTTATAAACTGTAGTGAAATACTTGGGGGCTCAAAGTTCTCACAACACATCTAGATAAGTTCCTTGGGGGGTCTAGTTTCCAATATGGGGTCACTTGTGGGGGGTTTCTACTGTTTAGGTACATTAGGGGCTCTGCAAACACAATGTGATGCCTGCAGACCATTCCATCTAAGTCTGCATTCCAAATGGCACTCCTTCCCTTCCGAGCCCTCCCATGCGCCCAAACGCTGGTTCTCCCCCACATATAGGGTATCAGCGCACTCAGGATAAATTGCACAACAACTTTTGGGGTCCAATTTTTCCTGTTACCCTCGGGAAAATACAAAACTGGGGGCTAAAAAATTATTTTTATGGGAAAAAATTTTTGTTTTATTTTTACGGCTCTGCATTATAAACTTCTGTGAAGCTCTTATTGGGTCAAAGTGCTCACCACACATCTAGATAAGTTCCTTAGGGGGTCTACTTTTCAAAATGGTGTCACTTGTGGGGGGTTTCAATGTTTAGGCACATCAGTGGCTCTCCAAACGCAACATGGCGTCCCATCTCAATTCCTGTCAATTTTGCATTGAAAGGTCAAACGGCGCTCCTTCCCTTCCGAGCTCTCCCATCCGCCCAAACAATGGTTTACCCCCACATATGGGGTATCAGAGTACTCAGGACAAATTGTGCCACAACTTTTGTGGTCCAATTTCTTCTCTTACCATTGGGAAAATAAAAAATTGGGGGCGAAAAGATAATTTTTGTGAAAACTTGGTGGGTCAAAGTGCTCACCACACCTCTAGATAAGTTCCTCCTTCCCTTCCGAGCTCTGCCATGCGCCCAAACTGTGGGGGTATCAGCGTACTCAGGACAAATTGTACAACAACGTTTGGGGTCCATTTTCTCCTATAACCCTTGGTAAAATAAAACAAATTATAGCTGAAGTAAATTTTTTGTGAAAAAAAGTTAAATGTTCATTTTTATTTAAACATTCCAAAAATTCCTGTGAAGCACCTGAAGGGTTAATAAACTTCTTGAATGTGGTTTTGAGAACCTTGAGGGGTGCAGTTTTTAGAATGGTGTCACACTTGGGTATTTTCTATCATATAGACCCCCTCAAAATGACTTCAAATGAGATGTGGTCCCTAAAATAAAATGGTGTTGTAAAAATGAGAAATTGCTGGTCAACTTTTAACCCTTATAACTCCCTAACAAAAAAAAATTTTGGTTCCAAAATTGTGCTGATGTAAAGTAGACATGTGGGAAATGTTACTTATTAAGTATTTTGTGTGACATATCTCTGTGATTTAATTGCATAAAAATTAAAAGTTGGAAAATTGCGAAATTTTCAAAATTTTCGCCAAATTTCCATTTTTTTCACAAATAAACGCAGATAATATCAAAGAAATTTTACCACTATCATGAAGTACAATATGTCACAAGAAAACGATGTCAGAATCACCGGGATCCGTTGAAGCGTTCCAGAGTTATAACCTCATAAAGGGACAGTGGTCAGAATTGTAAAAATTGGCCCGGTCCATAACGTGCAAACCACCCTTGGGGGTAAAGGGGTTAATGTCTCCTCCACCTCCCCCAATACATCCTACATTATTCTTAGTTGTTTTCCTTCATGTAGAATTAACCTACAAGGAAAGAAAGGGTTTATTTTAATCCGATATTTTTGTCCCATTGACTTGCATTGGGATCGGGTATCGGGATCAGCGATATCCGATATTTTTTGAATATCGGCCGATCCGATCCGATAACGATATTTCCTAATATCGGAAGCTATCACTCAACACTACATATAACATTCAAAAAACATGTTCCAAATTTATTGGTATCATATTGCTTATCCATAGGGTATTACATATTCTTGGCTACATTTCGTTGCTATATAAGCTTCTAAAAACTTGTTCAAAAATTTAGGCTATTTGTAGACATTGCAGATTTAGTGCGTTTTTGTTGAGATTTTCTGCACAAATTTGTGACAAAACCTGCAGCAAAACCTGATGCAAGCAAAGTGAATGAGAAACCTAAAGTGTTTTGTAAACATTGAGTATTTTTGACTTTCTGATTTGGTGCAGAAAATAATCTGCAGCATGTCAAATATGCGTTTTTGTCTTGCGTTTTTCACCCTTCACATGATTGAAATCAATCAAAAATGCACCAAAAATGCTGCAAAAAGGCACCAACAAAGCACATTTTGCAGCTTCATTTTTCCTGCCCAAAAGATGTAGAAATGGTGCAGAAATTTGACCCATCATGTCCACATACTCCTTTTGGTATTATATTGCTCACCCATACATTATTCCGTGGTCTTGAGTACATTTCCTTGATAGCCCTCAAAAGTGCACAACCTTTATGTGTCTAGGAGACCAATACATGACAATGTGAACAGAATGTGTATGAGGCCTCATTATGTCTAATACAGACATGAGTCCCTTATTTTTGACAGTTCTTGCTTCCTTCATAAATTACAGTGAAATTTCCTATTTTTTTGATTAAAAAAATAAATTTTGGTTTACTCAAATTATATATTTTTACATCCTTTTTATTTTAACATTATATAGTAACATAGTAACATAGTTAGTAAGGCCGAAAAAAGACATTTGTCCATCCAGTTCAGCCTATATTCCATCATAATAAATCCCCAGATCTACGTCCTTCTACAGAACCTAATTGTATGATACAATATTGTTCTGCTCCAGGAAGACATCCAGGCCTCTCTTGAACCCCTCGACTGAGTTCGCCATCACCACCTCCTCAGGCAAGCAATTCCAGATTCTCACTGCCCTAACAGTAAAGAATCCTCTTCTATGTTGGTGGAAAAACCTTCTCTCCTCCAGACGCAAAGAATGCCCCCTTGTGCCCGTCACCTTCCTTGGTATAAACAGATCCTCAGCGAGATATTTGTATTATCCCCTTATATACTTATACATGGTTATTAGATCGCCCCTCAGTCGTCTTTTTTCTAGACTAAATAATCCTAATTTCGCTAATCTATCTGGGTATTGTAGTTCTCCCATCCCCTTTATTAATTTTGTTGCCCTCCTTTGTACTCTCTCTAGTTCCATTATATCCTTCCTGAGCACCGGTGCCCAAAACTGGACACAGTACTCCATGTGCGGTCTAACTAGGGATTTGTACAGAGGCAGTATAATGCTCTCATCATGTGTATCCAGACCTCTTTTAATGCACCCCATGATGCATTATGTATGTATGATGATATATGTACTTCTTTTACCGGATGGCCAAAGGCTGATAGCAGACACTCCTGTATTGAAGGATCCAAAAAGATACAGCAACACAATCAATAAGATATAAATATGTAGCGAAATATCACCCCTAATACTAATAACACCTCCTCAAAAGAACGGGGTGAAAAAGACAAAATACAAAACCAATATGGTAAAATATATAAATTTAGTTAATAATGTTAAAATTCACGTTAAAAAAAGGGGAAATAACAACAGAACAATACAAAAAAAACCCTAGTGCAGTAATTGGAGTGGGCTGATGGACAGAATAATATTATAATAATACAAAAAACAAATCCCATAATACATAGCCTACATATGTTTGCAAACATGCATTTCAAAAAAATCAGAAAGGCAGAAGGAATGGGATAAAATATCCTACAACATAGTACAATCCATACCCAGTAGTATCCTGCTAGCTCCAACGCACGTTTCGCCTGGACGTGGCTTTTTCAAGGAGTCAACTTGAAAATACTCCTTGTACTATGGGATTTGTTTTTTGTATTATTATAATATTATTCTGTCCATCAGCCCACTCCAATTACTGCACTAGGGGGTGTTTTGTATTGTTCTGTTGTTATTTCTCCTTTTTTATGTGTATTTTAACATTATTAAATAAATTTATATATTTTACCATATTGGTTTTGTATTTTGTCTTTTTCACCCCCGTTCTTTTGAGGATCCAAAAAGAGAAAAACCAGTAGAACATAGAGTTAGAACTATTAGAACTTCCAAAAACATCCAACATATATGTTTCAAATGCATTTAAGAAAAATAACCACCTTAACCTTTGCTCCAACTATGCACATAAATGTGGATGAGTAGATAAGATTATAGAATTCAAAGAATCATATTTTGACGTCAAATGTACAAAACATGTAACGTAGAGATAGATAAAAGCCAATGTGGTCTGATCATTAACCGGTAAGTTTCAAAGTCTAATTGGATTGGATTGACTCGGGACTACAGCACAGAGTGCAACACATTTATACATGAAGAATATACACACATACAGGTGCATCTCACAAAATGAGAATATCATTAAAAAGTTAATTTATTTCAGTTCTTCAATGCAAAATGTGAAACACATATTGAGTGGGGAAAAAAGTATTTAGTCACTGTAAGCCAGCTCATCATGCTCACGGTGATCTCAATGTGGTCACTGCAGTTAATCATTCCAGCTCACAGTGAAGTGTGGGAACGCAGCCTCAGTGACCTGCAGTAACCTTGATGACGTCCCCACTAGTCACTGAGGCTGTGCTTGTAGCACTTTACTTTCCCATGGTTTGGAGCCTGGAAGGTCGCATCATGGCACCGTTCAGGTTGTAAACCAGGTATCACAGACATTGATTATGGCTTGGGACATCTTCACTTCGGAGAGGTGAGGGATATGGTTGTTTATTATTTTTCTTCTTTTACAGGGAACAGTGGCTTCAATGGGAAAGGCATAATGTGAGTATCATGATTGTTTATTATTTTCTGTTTTTTACAGGTGACAAGGGCTTCAATGGCATGGGCATAATTTACGTATAGCTATGTTTGTTATTTTTAAATAAATTTGTAAAACATGGTGTTGAACTTTATTTTAATTAAATGACATTATTCTGGGTGTTTTTTATTTACAATATGACTATGGGGTTATTAATGGATAAGCATCGTATAGACGCCTCTCCATTAATAACTGCTAGGCTGGATGTCACCTGATAATACAAAGGTGACATCAACCCTACAAATATTATCCCACTTGTCACCACCACAGGGCAAGTGGGTAGAGCTGGGCAACGATGCACCTTTTTAGAAGTGGCTGCAAGCTGCTATTTTTAGGTTGGGGGAGGTCAAAAACCTTGGCCCCTTACCAGCCTGAGAAGGCCAGGCCCCAGCAGTCTGCTTTAGCCTGAGTGGTTGTCAAAAATGGGAGGGAACACCACGTTTTTTAAAAGTTATTTATTTAAATAATTTAAAAAAAAGGCATGGGACTCCTCTTTTCTTGATAACCAGCCACGATAAAAATGACAGCTGAGCATTGCAGCTCACAGCTGTGAGTTTTGTCATGCTGGTTATCAACAATAGATCAGACCCAATGTCATTTTTTATTATTATTATTTATTTATTTATAATGCCGACGCCGGCTAATGAATACTCCCATCAGCGGCACCTGCTCGCACTTTTATCAGCGACAGCAGTCGTAGGCTGATGGGAGTAATACTCAAATTAGTCAACACCTCTGTGATTGGTTATAAAATTTTACTGCCAGTCACAGATGCTAGCTTATGCTGTCACCTGTCAGCGTACTGCCGATGAGAGGCAGTATTTGCAGCGCTGTAATGCAGATGACAGTAAGACAAACAACAGATGTTTGGGCCCCCCATTCATCTGAATGTGGTCAAGGTTTGAGTACCGCTTTTTTTTTAAAATGTCGCTGGAACCAAACATCAGGGGGTTCACTCATCACTACTTATTAATACTCCTCGTGAGCTGGATTTACTCCATTTTATCTTTGTAACCTGGCTACATGTACGACAGGACTGGCCTCTATTTTGAGAGAAGAGAACAAAGGATGCATCATCCCAGAGTGCTAATAAAATATATAGGTCCAAAACCTTGGTAATAGCCGTCCATTCAATTCTATGTGGTGAAACCTAAGTGCCTAATACTGTGCAAGGCATATACAGGACAAACGTTTTCCATTCTGTCTTTGCTATTGTTTTAATAGAAATAAACTGTTTGCTAGGATCAATAATTTTTTTTTTTACTCTGGTTGCTTTAACGTACAGTACATGTACATAGAATCTAAGAAAAACATAGCTGGGTCATTCCCTCTTGACACCATTTCTGGAACTAAGAACATCTAATGAAGCAAGTACTCCATGGAGATATGATGGTTATTTTAAAGGCAGTCTGTCACCCTGAAAACTATTTATACATTCATATAGGGGACTTAGCCCCTCTAAAAAGTGTAGAGTGTAGTATAGGTTTTCACTTACAGTATTTTGTTTCAGATAAAAAAAAAAACACATTTTATTAGATAAGTAAACAAGGGGACCTCAATATATTATTGGCATCGTCAGGGGCTCAGAGCATCATTATGCCCATTTAATTACAATCCTCAACACCTCTTTTTATGTTGACCGACAGTACTGGTTTGAAGTGTGGCCTGAATTGAATCCACGGCCCTGCGCACACTGATACCATTAATTAGGTAACCGCTGATGGTCTGAGGAATTTGATCCCAAAAATGAGGCTCTGTGGTGTCTCACCTACATGATCCAAGAAGTATTGTTTCTCCTTGCGGAGAGTGACATGTTAAGCATTTCGAGATGAGGAGACTTAAAGCCGCAATGCTCCTCTGGGAAATATGCAAATTGTCTCTTCAGAGAGGAAGGGGACCAGAACTCTAGTGCCACCTATTGGAAGTAGCAACATGGAGCAATGGCCAAGTATTCCTATCAGCACTACATTAATTATCTATGGGACTGCAAGAGAAAACACAAGGGCAGTGCCCGGCTATCTCCTTGCTCTCACTGAAATACCCCTTTCACGATAAGGAAGACTCCTCTCTCCATACATCTAATGTTGAATCTACAGATTTTTGGCTCTTCGTAGAATAGACTGTTACTTGTGAAATATGTAAAAAAAGAAAATTAAAAAAAAAAATGTAAAAAAAGGCCAAAGTTGACAGAACCAATGTATAAAGTGATGTAAAAAGGCTACACACCTCTAATAAAATGCCAGGAATTTAACTTGAAATAAAAAAAATTATACCCAGTAGAATAATTTCAGAAATGCTTAGACCTTTAATGTCACCTATAAACTGTATAATTTAATTGAAAAATAAACATGTTAGCCATCTATCACTGGGCAGTCAGAGACAGGGCTGAATAAAGGACGTTCCCATGTGTGGGATCAGGGTTTATGAAACCTAGCACTTACAGTAAAAGTGCCAAAGGAATTTCCGACATTTGTTGTGTTGAACTTTGAGATTTACGTAGGGATGGGTCGCAGATAGCATATGACATACAATTGTCTGGTATAGATAAGTACAGTATATACATAAATAAGACTATATTCAGTGGATATAAAACATTTTCACAACCCTGTTAAATTTTCACACTTTTAACTCGGAAAAAATCATACCATGAAAAACTATTTCAGAGCTTTTACCACCTTTAATGTGGCCCATAATCTGTACAATTCAATTGAAAAATAATAGAAATCTTTTCGTGTGGAAAATGAGAAATAAAGAACTAAAATAATGTGGTTGCATAACTATTCACGCCCTTATGCTAATACTTTGTTGAAGTATTATTTTTTATTATTATTATTATTTATTTATATAGCACCATTAGTTCCATGGTGCTGTACATGACAAGAGGTTACATACAGAGTTATAGATATCGTTTACAGTAGACAAATTTACAATGACAAACTGGTACAGAAGGGAGAGGACCCTGTCCTTGCGGACTTACATTCTTCAGGATAATAGGGAGGAGGCAGAAAGTCGGGGGAGCGGCAGCTCTGGCGGTGGTGAGGCGGCAGCTCTGGTGGTGGTGAGGCAGCAGCTCAGGTGGTGGGGAGGCAGCAGAATGGTTATTGTGGGCTGTGGGCTTTCCTGAAGAGATGGGTTTTCAGGTTCTGTCTGAAAAATCCAAGGGTGGTGGATAATCGGATGTGTTGAGGCATGGAATTCCAGAGGATGGGGGATATTCGGGAGAAATCTTGGAGGCGGTTGTGTGAGGAACGAATAAGTGTGGAGGAAAGTAGGAGGTCTTGGGAGGACCGGAGATTACGTGAGGGAAGATATCAGGAGATTAGTTCAGATATATAGGGAGGGGACAGGTTGTGCATGGTCAGTGTTAGTAGTTTAAACTGGATTCGTTGGGGAATTGGGAGCCAGTGGAGGGATTTGCAGAGGGGAGAAACAGGTGAGTAGTGAGGTGAGAGGTGGATTAGCTGGGCAGCAGAGTTGGGGACAGACTGGAGTGGTGAAAGAGAGTTAAAGGGGAGGCCACAGAGGAGGGTGTTGCAGTAATCGAGGCGGGAGATGATGAGGGCATGCACAAGAGTTTTAGTAGATTTACTATTTGAATTTATGACAGCATTCAGCTTTTTTTGTTTATGAGTCTATCAGCATGGCACATCTACAGTTGGTCATTTTTGCTCACTCGTACATGCAGTAGTTTCACATCTATCAGACTGAAAGGGCATCTCCTGTGCACAGCACCCTCTTTTGGTCACCAATAGATTTTTTTATTGAATTAAGGTCTAAGCTCTGGTTGGGCCATCCCAAAATTTTGATTTTTGTCTGGTAAAGCCATTTTTTGTTGATTTATGGTCATTGTGCTGAAAGGTAAATTTCCTCTTCAACTTTTTAGCAAAGGCATGGAGATTTTATTGCAAAATTGACTGATATCTAGAACTAAGTTGACTAAATTCTCAGTTTCAGGAGCTGAAAAAGATCCTCAAAGCATAATGCTGCCTCCACAATGCCTCATTGTGGGTATGGTGTTCTTTCGATGATGCTATGCATTATCTTTGTGGCAAACATACCTTTTGGAATCATGACCAAAAAGGTAACAGGTTTAAAGAGAACCTGTCACCAGGATTGTGCATAGCAACCTACACAGTGTTAGGTCGGTGCCATTATACTGATTGCAATGATACCTGGGTTGATGAAATCCGTCCTTATGGTTGTTTCTTAATCTTTGTTTTCAGTTTTGTGTTAATGAGATTATCATGCCCTAAGGTGGGATTGGTGTATATGGTGCTCTGATTAGATATTCATAATGTAGACTGCTGACAGGTCACTGAGCCCTCACTGACCTGCCCCCTAGTTTGCATAATGAATATACTAATGTGTGTATTTGAAAAAAACATGTCACTTTATCAAAATGGCAGCACCTGTGCCCTACCACTTGTCAGTTAGTGCCTATTATATTGATGTGCTTGAAAGAAAAAAAATCACAATCATAATGGCGCCGTCGGCTGCACCTGCGTATTAGCATCTCTTGTGTTCCGGTAGATGCTACTGTGTAAGCACCTGTGCCAGCTCCTTGTTGCTGCTGCCAAAAAAATTTACACTACAACAAAATGGCACCGAAGGCGGCGCATGCACAGTAGCATCTATCGTACGACAACCGACAGCGCCTTATTGATGTAGTGTGATTTTTTCGGCTGCAGCAACAAGAAGCCAGTACAGGCACTTGTGCATTAGCATATATCAGTAAGCGATAGAAGCTATTGTGCAGGCGCAGCCGATGGCGCCATTTTGATGGCAATTTTCTTTCTTTTCAGCACGGCAATATAATAGGCACTAAATGACAAGTGATAGTGCGCAGAAGCACCGCTATTTTGATGAAGAGACACTTTTTTTTTAAAATACACACATTAGCATATTCATTATGCAAACTAGGGGGTGGGTCAGTGAGGGTTCAGTGACCTGTCAGCTGGCTGCATTTTGAATATCTAATCAGGGCACCACATACACTAACCCCGCCTTAGTGCACGAGCATATCATTAACACAAAACTGAAAATAAAGATTAAGAAACAAGACGGATTTCATCAACTAAGGTATTGTTTTATTCAGTATAACGGTGCGGACCTGATACTGTATGGAGGTTAATGTACACAATCCTGCTGACATGTTCTCTTTAAAAGGAACCTGTCACCCCCCTTAGGCGTATGTAACTAAAAGAGCCACCTTGTGCAGCACAAATGCTGCATTCTGACAAGGTGGCTCTTTTAGTTATGATGCCTGCACACCCTGAAATAATCACTTATTTCATACCCTGAAATCGCCAGGGAGGGGGGTCTTTCCTTCCTAATCAGACGCAGCACAGCCATCACTCCGGGCCTGTGCATGCCAGGCGTCGCCTCATCCGTGTTGTTTGAATCTGTCCCGGAGCCTGCGCTGTGTTGTTAACCCTTGGGCATGCGCAGTGAGCGCTGCCCGTCCACTGTCCTCATTTGTCGTCTACCTGACAGCGCCTATGCGGTGGCCCTGCCAGACATCCCGCCCTGCAGTGTCTTATGTATAGCAGGGCGGTCGCACTGGTGCAGTCAGCTAGACTGCAAATGCAGACAGTGGATGGGCAGCGCTCACTGCGCATGCCGAAGGATTAACAACACAGCGCATGTTCCGGGACAGATTCAAACAACGCTGAGGAGGTGGCGCCCGGCGCGCACAGGCCCGGAGTGACGGCTGTGCTGCGTCTGATTAGGAAGGAAAGACCCACCTCCCTGGCGATTTCAGGGTAAGGGGGGCATATTTTATAAGTGATTATTTCAGCGTGTGCAAGCATCATAACTAAAAGAGCCACCTTGTCAGAATGCAGCATTTGTGCTGCACAAGGTGGCTCTTTTAGTTACAAACACCTGAGGGGGTGACAGGTTCCCTTTAAACTTGGTCTCAAGAGCAATAATTTTCTACATGCTTTTGACAGAATTGATGTAGGTTTTGACAAAGCACAGCTGGGCTTGGATATTTTTCTTTGTAAGAAAAGTCTTCCATCTTGCCTCACAGACTAGACATATGAAGAATACAGGAGATTGTGGTCACATGCAGAGCACAACCTATATTTACCAGACGTGTGCAGCTCCTTTAATGTTTCTGTAGGTCTTTTGGAAGCCTCCTGGACCAGTTTTTCTTCTCATCTTTTCATCAATTTTTCAGGGATGTCCAGTTCTAAGTAAAGTTACTGTTGTGCCAAATTTAAACCACTTCTTGACGATGTCTTCACAATGTCCATGTCATACATAATGTCAGGAAAAATCCTTTTAGAACAGCTAAACTTTATATGGGTTTAAGCAGAATCCCTCTAAATGATGGTCGCCGTGAACTAACTATTATGTAACCTGACTTTAAATGTGATTTGGGTGATTTAGGTGAAGCGACCATATGACGAGAAGTGATCTGATCTCCAATGTCTGGACATGGCCGGAAATGCTGACTTATCAAAAAGAGGTCAAAGATACTTTGCACAACAACGGAAAGAAAGGACTGGACAGCAGACAAACAGAACAGTAGGTCAAAGAGGTATTTGTTTTTTTTTTACCAAAGCTAAGCTCATCGTTTACCTTTTCTGCCTCCTCAATGCATACTGCTCACTACTCTTCTTTCCACTATAGTGTGCCACGTCTCTGGTATCTTTAATATAGGCCAGCAGAAAGAAGAGGATCTAATGGGGTTTTTTTTATATAACATTTAACTTTTTTCCTTCACCCTCTACCATAGTAAAACAGGAGGTTGCCTCCCTGCCCTAATAGGAAATGGAAACACAAAGAGGTTTAATAGCCCTTACTCACCTGCTATCATCAGTGTTTTTCTTATCCATAAGATTATATACAGGTAATGCACAGTATCTGGTTTACAGCCTATTAGTGACGCCCATACTATTAGATCAGGCAGGATGCCCAGCACTATCTAAATGAACACCATGTGATTGTAGACCCCTCATAGGATATAACGTAGCCCCCTCATACAGTATAATGCAGCCCCCCATGGAATATAATTTAGCCCCCTCATAGAGTATAATGCAGCCCCCTCATAGGATATAATGCAACTCCCTCATAGGGTGTAATGTCACCACTTCATAGAGCATAATATAGCCATACCAAGGAGTATAATACAGCCCTCCCCATAGAATATAATGCAGCACCCCTAATATAGTATAAAAAAGCCCACCATAGAATATAATGCAGCCCCCTCATAGAGTATAATGCAGCCCCCCATAGAATATAATGTAGCCCGCTCATAGAGTATAATGCAGCCCGCTCATAGGATATAATGCAACTCCCTCATATGGTATAATGTGACCCCCTCATAGAGCATAATATAGCCCCCCCCATAGAGTTTAATACAGCCCTCCCCATAGAATATAATGCAGCACCCCTAATATAGTATAAAACAGCCCACCATAGAATATAATGCAGCCCCCTCTTAGGGTATAATGCAGCCTAGCCATAGAATATAATTCTTCTCCAGTAAGATGGCACCGCCGGCGCTTGCGCAGTAGCAGCTATCAGATCACAGCTATATACAACGATAGCTGCTTCTGCGCAGGCACGGCATGCGCCATTTTCAAATTACTTTTTTCCCTCTACCTGAATAGCACCTGCCTGCAGAAACATTTTTTTTAAGTATATATAGAAATTTATTATGCAAAATAGGGAGCAGGTCACTTCCTGATCAGGGACCTGTCAGGAGCCTGCATTATGAATATCTTATCAGAGCACCACATACACCAACCCTGCCTTAGGGCACGAGAATCTCATTAACACAAAGCTTAAAATAAAAACTAAACAACAGCCATAAGACAAATTTCATCAACCAAGGTATCATTTTATTCAGTATAACGGTGCCGACCTGACACTGTGTGGAGGTTACTGTGCACAATCCTGCTGACGGATTTAAAGACAGTCTAGTTATCCCAAAAAGGCAATTTGCAACATCTGTTATACCAGCATCATCAGGGGCAGCGCAACTACCAGGCTGACCACCACCTCAGGCACATGCAAGCCAAGCATCAGATTACTTGGGCCAAACGCCAGGGTCCAGAAACAGTGTCTATGGGTGACTACTGCCTCTTCCCCTGTTCCACAGGCACACCAATGTTTTGTCCATGATGTAGGCGTAGATGCCTCCCACCCTGCACCTGTTGTTGCAGTCCTTGGAAAGCAAGCGTATATACGCAGCCACTCACCTACAGGCTAAAATGCTAAACGACCACATTTTCAGACAGCTTACCCAGGAAATGTTGTTGAGGGAGGATCTAAATTGATCCTTCACGGTTAACTCAGTGATTTCCAGATTAATCTACAGGGCGTTGCTGGCAACTGAAAATGACCAGACGGAGACGTGTGCCTCTGTATGGGGGATCGAGCAGATCTCCGGCCCCCGTTTATTGTGTATGACTTTTCATAGTCATAGAAATTATACTTCAACCAAGTATAGCGATACACCCCTGATTCCCCTCCCTGGCTCGAGTTAGAACACTCAAGGTCTTTATACCAATTATGAACCATAGCCTAGTTGAATAACAGACTTATGAAAAACAAGATAAAATTACCATACTTCATGGCAGCTGTAACCTTTTACCTAATTAAATAACAGAATGTATCTTTAACAAACAAGAAAATGGAGTCAAAGCACAAAATGGAGAATCTTTCATAATCTGTTCCTTCACATTCCCCTCTAGATAAATTTTGTTATGTAATGTCCAGCATCAGAGGTACTATCCCAAGCTATAAGCTCGAGGGGTACTGGTCTTCACATGACTGGTGCCATGTTACTAGCCATGGCTGTTGCGGCATACCCGTCCCCCCTGTGTACTAGAATTTATGAATAACAATTATTGATAGCAGTGGTGGGGATCTTTTGAAGATAGCCATGCGCTTGGCTTCAACATCTTCATCAGGTAACTTTGTGAAATCGGTGTAGAGAAGAGCAGGGGTAGCAATGCTTTTGGTATCATCATTAGTTGTCTTAGTGCAGAATTTCCTAATACATACAGAAATACACCAAAGAACAATTTTTATTATTACATACATGATAAGGATAAAGGCAGCGATGTGTAACAAACTTTGAAAGATTCCAGCTATCCAGCCCCCAAGTCCCTTCTTAAACCAATTGGCTGGATTAAGAAAGGAGAAGGTGTCTGTCCACCAACTGTCCTTATTACGGTCATTATCTTTATCATTTTGATCTCTGAGTCTTTCAATATCCTCTAACTTTAACTTCATAGTGCTATTGGGATCTGTATAATGACAGCAAGCGGGTCCAATAACCTGACACATACCACCCTGTGCTGCTGTTAAATATTCCAGTACCACAGTATGTTGATTATTGACTATGATATGTTAGTTTTGGACAGCAACAGTAGTATTAAGTATATCCAATATATCCCAAATTTGATCATCTAGATAGTCTGTGGCCCTAACCAATTTATCCCACATTTGTGTAATCATAGGGTAAATGAAAATAGAACTGACAATTTTATTGGCTATACACATCTGTACTAATAATCTTTCATGATATTGTACAAACTTATTATTAAAGAATGTTGGGGAATTTAGGCTGTCCCATGCGGTTACCAATATTATTATATGGAAATACGAAAAACCAAAACATTATTTCCCCTTCTTTGCTACTAGTCTGTTTGACCAGCTTGCAGTGTGATATGTAGATCCACGTCGGCCTACCTTTCAGCTTTACTGACATAGGAGTAATGAGGAGGACTTGGTAGGGACCATCATACAAGGGTTCTAGTCCGTGTTTTCTGACATACAAAATCACCAGACTTCAAATTGTGACAAGTGTCGGTTTCTGCTGAATCTGGAAGGTAAGAAGAAACTAAAACATGGGTGTTAGCAAGATTTTTACTAAGCTGAATAACATATTGAACAGCACGGTCAGTTTCTTCTGATAACTACTGAGACTGGAAATTTGCAACTGGGGACCTAGTACCAAACAATATCTCATATGGGGACAGGCCATGTTTTGCCTTAGGGGTAGTACAAATGTGGTACAGTACAATGTGTAAGAGCCCTGGCCATGGAGCCGTAGTCTCCTGCATCATTTTGGTCGATTGTCCCCTCAGTGTGCCATTCAGCCTCTCAACCTCCCCACTGGATGTGGATGGTGCGGAGTATGGAGGGCAGCAGTGGATCTAAGCATTGTCAGAACCTCCTGATACACATGAGAAGAAAAGGCCGGGCCTTGGTCACTTTCAACGACTTCTGGAACACCATATCTGCATATAACTTCCATCACCAGTTTCTTTGCTGTGGTCTATGCAGTCATGTTGGTAACGGGAAATGCTTCAGGCCAATTGGAGGACATGTCGACAACCACCAGACAATATTCATACCTTCCAGACTTAGGCAACGTGATGTGGTCCACCTGGAGCCTTTGGAAAGGATAGTCGGGCTAAGCAAGGTGTTTCGGGGGTACACGTTGAAGTTGACCGAGATTGCAGGTCTGACAGATATTACATGCACGGTTGAGTGCTGTCAGGACTGTAGAAATACCTGGAGCCCAGTAGAATTTTTGTACTATGGCTAGGGCCTGTTTTTTTTCCTCTATGTGTGGGCCCATGTGCCCACGTGGCAGTAGCAGGGTACATCCGCTTAGGGAGACACACGAGTTGGTCCTTTTTCCAGAGACCATTGTCCATACGTAGGGTTGAGCGAAACGGATCGTTCATTTTCAAAAGTCGCCAACTTTTGGCACAGTCGGGTTTCATGAAACCCGACCCGATCCCTGTGTGGGGTCGGCCATGCGGTACGCGAGTTTCGCGCCAAAGTCGCGTTTCAATGACGCGAAAAGCGCCATTTCTCAGCCAATAAAGGTGGACGCAGAGTGTGGGCAGCGTGATGACATAGGTCCTGGTCCCCACCATCTTAGAGAAGGGCATTGCAGTGATTGGCTTGCTGTCTGCGGCGTCACAGGGGCTATAAAGGGGCGTTCCCGCCGACCGCCATCTTACTGCTGCTGATCTGAGCATAGGGAGAGGTTGCTGCCGCTTCATCAGAAGCAGGGATAGCGTTAGGCAGGGTCCATTAACCACAAAACCGCTTGTGCTGTAGCGATTTCCACTGTCCAACACCACCTTTTGTTTGCAGGGACAGTGGAAGCTACATTTTTTTTCCTCAGCGCTGTAGCTCATTGGGCTGCCCTAGAAGACTCCCTGATAGCTGCATTGCTGTGTGTACGCCGCTGTGCAAACCAACTGCTTTTTTCAAAGCACAAATCCTCTTGTTCCTTCCTTTCTGCACAGCTATCTTTTTTGTTTGTCCACACTTTTTATTTAATTTGTGCATCAGTCCACTCCTTATTGCTGCCTGCCATACCTGGCTGAGATTACTGCAGGGAGATAGTAATTGTAGGACACTCCCTGTTTTTTTTTTTAATTCTCCCTGAAAAAAAATAAACAGTGGGAGATTAATATTGGCCTTTGTGCTTGTGTGCGCCAGTCCTGGGTGCCATCTCTCAAATATTGGGCCACAGAAAGCCTAGTGTGTTTTTTTTTATTTTTTTTATTTTGGTTTTAAAATTCTCCCTGAAAAAAAAAATAAACAGTGGGAGATTAATATTGGCCTTTGTGCTTGAGTGACAGTCCTGCGTGTGTGGCATCTCTCTCATTTGGTGCCACAGAAAACCGAGTGTGTAACATTGTGCCTGATTTTCCTTGCAGTCTCACCCACCTATAAAGGGATATCTAAATCCTACATAAGTTTGAGTTCACCTTGTAAGTTGTTTTACAGTAACAAATACCGTTACTTTGGTTACGTTTTTAAAACAATGAGGAAGTCTGATGGAAGAGGTCGTGGCCGTGGGCGTTCATTGTCAGCTGGTAATGAGGGTAGTGGTGGTGGTGGTGGAGCATCAGGTGGTCGTGAGAAAAACAATATAGCACCTAAGTCTCGAGCTGTGGAGCCAGGTTCATCGTCTGGCTACACAAGGCCTCGAACGCTCCCTTTTCTGGGAGTAGGAAAACCGCTTTTAAAGCCGGAGCAGCAAGAGCAAGTTTTGGCTTATCTTGCTGACTCAGCCTCTAGCTCTTTTGCCTCCTCTTCTGAAACTGGTAAATGTAAAAGCAGCGTGTCGTTAGTGGATGTTCACGGTCAGGGACAAGTCTCTTCCTTGTCCTCTTCAGCAAAAACAACAACAGAGAAGGATGCGGCAGGCGACACAACGGGTTAGTCCATGGAGCTCTTTGCACATACCGTCCCTGGCTTAGAAAGTGAAACAGTTAACAGACCATGCCCATTACAAGTTGAATCGGACATGGAGTGCACTGATGCACAGCCACAGCCAGATTACTATGCTGTTCCTTTTACTCAGACCACAACATTGCCCTCGCAGTGTACTGATCCAGAATCAGACCCTGATGAGACTATGTTGCCCCGTCACGAACGCTATACCACCGACTTACACGGTGAAACAGACGAAGTTGCACACGAGATAGAAGAGGAGGTTATAGATGACCAAGTTGTTGACCCCGATTGGCAGCCATTGGGGGAACAGGGTGCAGGCGGCAGTAGTTCTGAAGCGGAGGAGGGGGGCCGCAGCAGGCATCAACATCGCAACAGGTTCCATCTGCCGGGCCCGTATCTGGCCCAAAACGGGTGGCAAAGCCAAAACCTGTTGGAGGACAGCGTGGCCATCCGGTTAAAGCTCAGTCTGCAATGCCTGAAAAGGTATCCGATGCTAGAAAGAGTGCAGTCTGGCATTTTTTTAAACAACATCCAATTGATCAGCGCAAAGTCATCTGTCAAAAATGTTCAACTACCTTAAGCAGAGGTCAGAATCTGAAAAGTCTCAATACAAGTTGCATGCATAGACATTTAACCACAATGCATTTGCAAGCCTGGACTAACTACCAAACGTCCCTTAAGGTTGTAGCACCCTCGGCCAATGAAGCTAGTCAGCAACGCAACATCCCTTCCATCACTGTAAGGCCACCATTTTCCGCACCACCTGCAGTATCTGTGCAGGTTTCTTTGCCAGGCCAAAGCAGTCAGGGTCAGGGAATCACCAGTTGCGTAGTAGGAAACACTGCATCTAGGGCACCGGCGGCAACAATACCGTCTCCAACCGTCTCTCAGTCTGCCATGTCCACCGGCACCCCCGCTAGTTCCACGATCTCCAGCTCTCCAGTCCAGCTCACCCTACATGAGACTCTCGTTAGAAAAAGGAAGTACTTAGCCTTGCATCCGCGTACACAGGGTTTGAACGCCCACATAGCTAGACTAATCTCCTTAGAGATGATGCCCTACCGGTTAGTTGAAAGCGAAGCTTTCAAAGCCCTGTTGGACTACGCTGTACCACGCTACGAGCTACCCAGTCGACACTTCTTTTCCAGAAAAGCCATCCCAGCCCTCCACCAGCATGTTAAAGAGTGCATCGTCCATGCACTCAGGCAGTCTGTGAGTACAAAGGTGCACCTGACAACTGATGCATGGACCAGTAGGCATGGCCAGGGATGTTACGTGTCCATCACGGCACACTGGGTGAATGTGGTGGATGCAGGGTCCACAGGGGACAGCAATTTTGGGACAGTTCTTCCTAGCCCACGGTCTAGGAAACAGTTGGCTGTAGCCGTTCGCACCCCCTCCTCCTCGTCCTCCTGCAGAAGCGAGAGCTCGTCCACAGACCGCAGTCGCACAACCACTCCATCCGCAGCTGCCACTGTTGCACACCAGGTGTCCCATTATGGGGCAGCTACTGCCAAGCGTCAGCAGGCTGTATTGGCTATGAAGTGTTTGGGCGACAACAGACACACTGCGGAAGTTCTGTCCGAGTTCTTGCTGAAAGAAACGCAGTCGTGGCTGGGCACTGTAGATCTTGAGGCAGGCAAGGTAGTGAGTGATAACGGCAGGAATTTCATGGCTGCCATCTCCCTTTCCCAACTGAAACACATTCCTTGCCTGGCTCACACCTTAAACCTGGTGGTGCAGTGCTTCCTGAAAAGTTATCCGGGGTTATCCGACCTGCTCCTCAAAGTGCGCGGACTTTGCTCGCATATCCGCCGTTCGCCCGTACACTCCAGCCGTATGCAGACCTATCAGCAGTCTTTGAACCTTCCCCAGCATTGCCTAATCATCGACGTTGCAACAAGGTGGAACTCAACACTGCACATGCTTCAGAGACTGTGCGAACAGAGGCGTGCTGTTATGTATTTGTGGGAGGATACACATACACGGGCAGGCAGTAGGATTGCAGACATGGAGTTGTCAGGTGTGCAGTGGTCAAAGATACAAGACATATGTCAAGTCCTTCAGTGTTTTGAGGAATGCACACGGCTGGTTAGTGCAGACAACGCCATAATAAGCATGAGCATCCCCCTAATGCGTCTGCTGATGCAAAGTTTGACACACATAAAGGAGCAGGCGTCTGCAGCAGAGGAAGAGGAAAGCCTTGATGACAGTCAGCCATTGTCTGGTCAGGGCAGTGTACAGGGCGAGGTAGCGGGCGAACAGGAGGAGGAGGAGGAGGACGAGGAGGATGATGGGGATGATTATTTTTGTAATGAGGAAGCTTCTCCGGGGCCAAAAGCAACTGGTGGCGTTGCAAGGCCGGGGTCAGGTTTTTTTAGGGAGACAAGTGACTTAGATGTGCCTGAAACTGCCCCTCAACCCAGCACAACTGCAGATTTGACAACTGGAACTTTGGCCCACATGGCGGATTATGCCTTACGTATCCTCAAAAGGGACACACCTATTTGTAAAATGATGGCCGATGACGATTACTGGTTGGCCTGCCTCCTTGATCCTCGCTATAAAGGCAAATTGCAAAATATTATGCCACATGAAAACCTGGAACAAATATTAGCAACCAAACAATCAACTCTTGTTGACCGTTTGATTCAGGCATTCCCAGCACACAGCACCGGTGATCGTTATCACACGAGCTGCAGGGGGCAGCAGGCCAGAGGTGTTAGAGGTGCACAAATCAGAAGTGGCATTGGACAGAGGGGTTTTCTGACCAGGTTGTGGAGTGATTTTGCTATGACCGTAGACAGGACAGGTACTGCAGCATCACTTCAAAGTGACAGGAGACAACATTTGTCCAGTATGGTTACTAACTATTTTTCATCCGTAATCTACGTTCTCCCTCAACCGTCATTCCCATTTGATTACTGGGCATCCAAATTAGACACCTGGCCAGAATTGGCAGAATATGCATTGCAGGAGCTTGCTTGCCCAGCAGCTAGTGTCCAATCAGAAAGAGTATTCAGTGCTGCAGGCTCAATATTAACCGAAAAAAGGACTCGTCTGGCTACCCAAAATGTTGATGATCTAACCTTCATTAAAATGAACCACAACTGGATTTCGAATTCTTTTGCCCCACCTTGCCCGGCTGACACCTAGCTTTCCTATGAAAAGGTCTTGCTTGTGGACTGCTCTGACTGACTTTTCCAATCTCGTAATTTGCAGCAGCTGTTTGTCCAGCATATGACATGTTTACACCTCCCTAAATGGCCAAACTCCCCCCACGGGGCCGTGGTCTCGCCACTTGGCGGAAGCACCCGTGAGAGTGCCATTTATCTGAAGAGGTGGGTGTGCACGCTTTAGGCCGACGGCACTGCCACTGGGTCCCTCATAGTACAATAAAGTGTCTCTGGCGGTGGTGGTGCGCACCCAACGTCAGACACACCATTGTAACATGAGGGGCCCTGGGCCTGTACCGCCGGCCACAAGAGAGTTCCCCCCCCCAGCTCAAACAGTGCTCTACCGCTTGCAAAATTATCTCTCACAGTTCCACCAATGTTTAGTCTATGCGCTGACATCCTTCAATGCCTGGCACTGACAATACCAATGTGTTGACATGTATGATGGTACTTTAAATAGTCAGGGGCAGTGTCCTATATTTACACCAGTAAATACTTAGCACCAAATTACTAGGTCTGCAACTCAGCAGAGTAGCCCACCCCTGTACCTAATTATTCCATCCTTTTGTGTTTTCGTTTTGTTGTATTGCGAGGCATTAACATCTATTTATTTTTTGGGAGTATGTTGTGAATTCTGTTGTTAAACTCCCTCCTGTGGTCATGAATGGTACTCCGGCTGGTTCTGTCCATGGGCTTCCTCTGGTGGTTGTAAGTGGGGCTGCGGCTTCTGAGGTTCCTTCCACAGGTGACGAGGTTAATTCGTTAACTGGCTGCTCTATTTAACTCCACCTAGATCATTGCTCCATGCCACCTGTCAATGTTCCAGTATTGGTCTAGTTCGCTCCTGGATCGTTCTTGTGACCTGTCTTCCCAGCAGAAGCTAAGTTCCTGCTTGTTTTTCTCTGTTTGCTATTTTTTATGTCCAGCTTGCTATTTTGATTTTTGTCTTGCTTGCTGGAAGCTCTGGGACGCAGAGGGAGCGCCTCCGCACCGTGAGTCGATGCGGAGGGTCTTTTTGCGCCCTCTGCGTGGTCTTTTTGTAGTTTTTTGTGCTGACCGCAAAGTTACCTTTCTTATCCTCTGTCTGTTCAGTAAGTCGGGCCTCACTTTGCTAAATCTATTTAATCTCTGTGTTTGTAATTTTCATCTTTACTCACAGTCATTATATGTGGGGGGGCTGCCTGTTCCTTTGGGGAATTTCTCTGAGGCAAGGTAGGCTTTATTTTTCTATCTTTAGGGCTAGCTAGTTCCTTAGGCTGTGACGAGGCGCCTAGGGAGCGTCAGGAGCGCTTCACGGCTATTTCTAGTGTGTGTGATAGGATTAGGGATTGTGGTCAGCAGAGTTCCCACGTCTCAGAGCTTGTCCTGTATTATTAGTAACTATCAGGTCATTCCGTGTGCTCTTAACCACCAGGTCCATTATTGTCCTCACCACCAGGTCATAACAGGAGTACTAACTGTAAGACACTCATTACAATCGGCCTCCACTGACAACACCAATGCTGCCTGTGTACCCCTGCAAGAGAATTCAAAGTGTCTACAGCCCACTTTTGTTATGTTAGGCCTACTAAGCCTGTCTGCGGTCCATCCTTCCAATAGTCCTCCACTGACCACACCACTGCTGCCCATGTACTCCTGGAACCTTTTTTAAAGTGCCTACAGCCTGAGCCCACTTTTGTTATGTTAGGCCTACTAAGCCTGTCTGCGGTCCCTCCTTCCACTAGTCCTCCACTGACCAGACCACTGCTGCCCGTGTACTCCTGGAACCTTTTTTTAAAGTGCCTACAGCCTAATTTTGTTATGTTAGGCCTACTAAGCCAGTCTGCGGTCCATCCTTCCAATAGTCCTCCACTGACCACACCACTGCTGCCCGTGTATCCCTGGAACCTTTTTTAAAGTGCCTACAGCCTAATTTTGTTATGTTAGGCCTACTAAGCCAGTCTGCGGTCCATCCTTCCAATAGTCCTCCACTGACAACACCACTGCTGCCCGTGTACCCCTGGAACCTTTTTTAAAGTGCCTACAGCCTAATTTTGTTATGTTAGACCTACTAAGCCTGTCTGCGGTCCATCCTTCCAATAGTCCTCCACTGACCACACCACTGCTGCCCGTGTACCCCTGGAACCTTTTTTAAAGTGCCTACAGCCTGAGCCCACTTTTGTTATGTTAGGCCTACTAAGCCTGTCTGCGGTCCCTCCTTCCACTAGTCCTCCACTGACCAGACCACTGCTGCCCGTGTACCCCTGGAACCTTTTTTAAAGTGCCTACAGCCTAATTTTGTCATGTTAGGCCTACTAAGCCAGTCTGCGGTCCATCCTTCCAACAGTCCTCCACTGACCACACCACTGCTGCTCGTGTACCTCTGGAACCTTTTTTAAAGTGCCTACAGCCTGAGCCCACTTTTGTTATGTTAGGCCTACTAAGCCTGTCTGCGGTCCCTCCTTCCACTAGTCCTCCACTGACCAGACCACTGCTGCCCGTGTACCCCTGGAACCTTTTTTAAAGTGCCTACAGCCTAATTTTGTCATGTTAGGCCTACTAAGCCAGTCTGCGGTCCATCCTTCCAATAGTCCTCCACTGACCACACCACTGCTGCTCGTGTACCTCTGGAACCTTTTTTAAAGTGCCTACAGCCTGAGCCCACTTTTGTTATGTTAGGCCTACTAAGCCTGTCTGCGGTCCCTCCTTCCACTAGTCCTCCACTGACCAGACCACTGCTGCCCGTGTACCCCTGGAACCTTTCTTAAAGTGCCTACAGCCTAATTTTGTTATGTTAGGCCTACTAAGCCAGTCTGCGGCCCATCCTTCCAATAGTCCTCCACTGACCACACCACTGTTGCCCGTGTACCCCTGGAACCTTTTTTAAAGTGCTTACAGCCAAATTTTGTTATGTTAGGCCTACTAAGCCTGTCTGCGGTCCCTCCTTCCACTAGTCCTCCACTGACCAGACCACTGCTGCCCGTGTACCCCTGGAACCTTTTTTAAAGTGCCTACAGCCTAATTTTGTCATGTTAGGCCTACTAAGCCAGTCTGCGGTCCATCCTTCCAATAGTCCTCCACTGACCACACCACTGCTGCTTGTGTACCTCATAGTAACATAGTAACATAGTTAGTAAGGCCGAAAAAAGACATTTGTCCATCCAGTTCAGCCTATATTCCATCATAATAAATCCCCAGATCTACGTCCTTCTACAGAACCTAATTGTATGATACAATATTGTTCTGCTCCAGGAAGACATCCAGGCCTCTCTTGAACCCCTCGACTGAGTTCGCCATCACCACCTCCTCAGGCAAGCAATTCCAGATTCTCACTGCCCTAACAGTAAAGAATCCTCTTCTATGTTGGTGGAAAAACCTTCTCTCCTCCAGACGCAAAGAATGCCCCCTTGTGCCCGTCACCTTCCTTGGTATAAACAGATCCTCAGCGAGATATTTGTATTGTCCCCTTATATACTTATACATGGTTATTAGATCGCCCCTCAGTCGTCTTTTTTCTAGACTAAATAATCCTAATTTCGCTAATCTATCTGGGTTTGTAGTTCTCCCATCCCCTTTATTAATTTTGTTGCCCTCCTTTGTACTCTCTCTAGTTCCATTATATCCTTCCTGAGCACCGGTGCCCAAAACTGGACACAGTACTCCATGTGCGGTCTAACTAGGGATTTGTACAGAGGCAGTATAATGCTCTCATCATGTGTATCCAGACCTCTTTTAATGCACCCCATGATCCTGTTTGCCTTGGCAGCTGCTGCCTGGCACTGGCTGCTCCAGGTAAGTTTATCATTAACTAGGATCCCCAAGTCCTTCTCCCTGTCAGATTTACCCAGTGGTTTCCCGTTCAGTGTGTAATGGTGATATTGATTCCCTCTTCCCATGTGTATAACCTTACATTTATCATTGTTAAACCTCATCTGCCACCTTTCAGCCCAAGTTTCCAACTTATCCAGATCCATCTGTAGCAGAATACTATCTTCTCTTGTATTAACTGCTTTACATAGTTTTGTATCATCTGCAAATATCGATATTTTACTGTGTAAACCTTCTACCAGATCATTAATGAATATGTTGAAGAGAACAGGTCCCAATACTGACCCCTGCGGTACCCCACTGGTCACAGCGACCCAGTTAGAGACTATACCATTTATAACCACCCTCTGCTTTCTATCACTAAGCCAGTTACTAACCCATTTACACACATTTTCCCCCAGACCAAGCATTCTCATTTTGTGTACCAACCTCTTGTGCGGCACGGTATCAAACGCTTTGGAAAAATCGAGATATACCACGTCCAATGACTCACCGTGGTCCAGTCTATAGCTTACCTCTTCATAAAAACTGATTAGATTGGTTTGACAGGAGCGATTTCTCATAAACCCATGCTGATATGGAGTTAAACAGTTATTCTCATTGAGATAATCCAGAATAACATCCCTCAGAAACCCTTCAAATATTTTACCAACAATAGAGGTTAGACTTACTGGCCTATAATTTCCAGGTTCACTTTTAGAGCCCTTTTTGAATATTGGCACCACATTTGCTATGCGCCAGTCCTGCGGAACAGACCCTGTCGCTATAGAGTCACTAAAAATAAGAAATAATGGTTTATCTATTACATTACTTAGTTCTCTTAGTACTCGTGGGTGTATGCCATCCGGACCCGGAGATTTATCTATTTTAATCTTATTTAGCCGGTTTCGCACCTCTTCTTGGGTTAGATTGGTGACCCTTAATATAGGGTTTTCATTGTTTCTTGGGATTTCACCTAGCATTTCATTTTCCACCGTGAATACCGTGGAGAAGAAGGTGTTTAATATGTTAGCTTTTTCCTCGTCATCTACAACCATTCTTTCCTCACTATTTTTTAAGGGGCCTACATTTTCAGTTTTTATTCTTTTACTATTGATATAGTTGAAGAACAGTTTGGGATTAGTTTTACTCTCCTTAGCAATGTGCTTCTCTGTTTCCTTTTTGGCAGCTTTAATTAGTTTTTTAGATAAAGTATTTTTCTCCCTATAGTTTTTTAGAGCTTCAATGGTGCCATCCTGCTTTAGTAGTGCAAATGCTTTCTTTTTACTGTTAATTGCCTGTCTTACTTCTTTGTTTAGCCACATTGGGTTTTTCCTATTCCTAGTCCTTTTATTCCCACAAGGTATAAACTGCTTACACTGCCTATTTAGGATGTTCTTAAACATTTCCCATTTATTATCTGTATTCTCATTTCTGAGGATATTGTCCCAGTCTACCAGATTAAGGGCATCTCTAAGCTGTTCAAACTTTGCCTTCCTAAAGTTCAATGTTTTTGTGACTCCCTGACAAGTCCCCCTAGTGAAAGACAGGTGAAACTGCACAATATTGTGGTCGCTATTTCCTAAATGCCCAACCACCTGCAGATTTGTTATTCTGTCAGGTCTATTAGATAGTATTAGGTCTAAAAGTGCTGCTCCTCTGGTTGGATTCTGCACCAATTGTGAAAGATAATTTTTCTTGGTTATTAGCAGAAACCTGTTGCCTTTATGGGTTTCACAGGTTTCTGTTTCCCAGTTAATATCCGGGTAGCTAAAGTCCCCCATAACCAGGACCTCATTATGGGTTGCAGCTTCATCTATCTGCTTTAGAAGTAGACTTTCCATGCTTTCTGTTATATTTGGGGGTTTGTAACAGACCTGTTGTGAATTCTGTGGCTGAGTTCACTTCTGTGGTCACAAGTGGTATTGCAGTCTCTGGGCTTCCTCCCTCAGGTGTTTTGGTGAGCTCGTTGGCTGCCTTGCTATTTAGCTCCACCTGAGTCTGTCTTCCTTGCTCCTTGTCAATGTTCCAGTGTTGGATCTGAGCTACTGCATCTTTCCTTGGGCCTGCTGCTCTGCTAGATAAGTGCTTCTAGTTTGTTTTCTGTTTTTTCTGTCCAGCTTGCTATTAACTTTTGCTGGAAGCTCTGAGAAGCAAAGGGGTGCACCGCCGTGCTGTTAGTTCGGCACGGTGGGTCTTTTTGCCCCTTTGCGTGGTTTTCGTTTTAGGGTTTTTTGTAGACTGCATAGTTCTCTTTGCTATCCTCGCTCTGTCTAGAATATCGGTCCTCACTTTGCTGAATCTATTTCATTCCTACGTTTGTCTTTTCATCTTGCTAACAGTCATTATATGTGGGGGGCTGCCTATTCCTTTGGGGTATTTCTCTGAGGTAAGTCAGGCTTGTATTTCTATCTTCAGGCTAGTCAGCTCCTCAGGCAGTGCCGAGTTGCATAGGTAGTTGATAGGCGCAATCCACTGCTGCTTATAGTTGTGTGAGGATAGATCAGGTACTGCAGTCTACAGAGATTCCACGTCTCAGAGCTCGTCCTATTGTTTTTGGTTATTGCCAGATCTCTGTATGTGCGCTGATTACTGCACGCTGTGTTGCCAGATTGCCAGCCATAACAGTACAAGGAGCCGTCCAATGATTTCCAATAGAGGGAAAAAAGAAATCCTGACATCATTTTTTTTTCTTAGCTCTGTCTTCAGTCTTTTTTTTCCCCTAGACATTAGAGTGCTTCAGGACACAGCTGTGGACATGGATATTCAGGCTCTGTGCTCCTCAATGGATAATCTCGTTGTAAATGTACAAAAGATTCAAGATACTATTGATCAGAAATCGATGCTAGAACCAAGAATTCCGATTCCTGATTTGTTTTTTGGTGACAGAACTAAGTTCCTGAGCTTCAGAAATAATTGTAAGCTATTTTTGGCCTTGAAACCTCATTCTTCTGGTAATCCTATTCAACAGGTTTTGATTATTATTTCTTTTTTGCGCGGCGACCCACAGGACTGGGCGTTTTCTCTTGCACCAGGAGATTCTGCATTGAGTAATGTTGATGCATTTTTCCAGGCGCTGGGATTGCTTTACGATGAGCCTAATTCAGTGGATCAAGTTGAGAAAAATCTGCTGGCTTTATGCCAGGGTCAGGATGATGTAGAAGTATATTGTCAGAAATTTAGGAAATGGTCAGTACTCACTCTGTGGAATGAATCTGCACTAGCGGCTTTGTTCAGAAAGGGTCTCTCTGAAGCTCTTAAGGATGTAATGGTGGGATTTCCTATGCCTGCTGGTTTGAATGAGTCTATGTCTTTGGCCATTCAGATCGGTCGTCGCTTGCGCGAGCGTAAATCTGTGCACCATCTGGCGGTATTGTCTGAGAGTAAGCCTGAGCCTATGCAGTGCGACAGGACTATGACTAAAGTAGAACGGCACGAACACAGACGTCTGAACAGACTGTGTTTCTATTGTGGTGATTCTACTCATGCTATTTCTAATTGTCCTAAACGCACTAGGCGGTTCGATAGCTCTGCCGTTATTGGTACTGTACAGTCCAAATTCCTTTTGTCCATTACCTTAATGTGCTCTTTGTCATCGTATTCTGTCATGGCGTTTGTGGATTCAGGCGCTGCCCTGAATCTGATGGATTTGGATTATGCTAAACGTTGTGGATTTTTCTTGGAGCCTTTGCGGTGTCCTATTCCGTTGAGAGGAATTGATGCTACACCTTTGGCCAAGAATAAGCCTCAGTACTGGGCCCAGCTGACCATGTGCATGGCTCCTGCACATCAGGAAGTTATTCGCTTTTTGGTACTGCATAATTTGCATGATGTGGTCGTGTTGGGGTTGCCATGGCTACAAACCCATAATCCAGTATTGGATTGGAACTCTATGTCGGTAACCAGCTGGGGTTGTCAGGGAGTACATGGTGATGTTCCATTTTTGTCTATTTCGTCATCCATTCCTTCTGACATCCCAGAGTTCTTGTCGGACTTTCAGGATGTATTTGAAGAGTCCAAGTCTGATGCCCTACCTCCGCATAGGAATTGTGATTGTGCTATCGATTTGATTCCTGGTAGTAAATTCCCTAAGGGTCGTTTATTTAATTTGTCCGTACCTGAACACACCGCTATGCGCAGTTATGTGAAGGAGTCCCTGGAGAAGGGACATATTCGCCCATCGTCGTCACCATTGGGAGCAGGGTTCTTTTTTGTAGCCAAGAAGGATGGTTCGCTAAGACCGTGTATTGATTACCGCCTTCTTAATAAGATCACTGTTAAGTTTCAGTATCCCTTGCCATTGATTTCTGACTTGTTTGCTCGGATTAAGGGGGCTAGTTGGTTTACTAAGATTGATCTTCGTGGTGCGTATAATCTGGTGAGAATCAGGCAGGGAGATGAATGGAAAACGGCATTTAATACGCCCGAGGGTCATTTTGAGTATCTGGTGATGCCGTTCGGACTTGCCAATGCTCCATCTGTTTTTCAGTCTTTTATGCATGACATTTTCCGTGAGTATCTGGATAAATTCTTGATTGTTTACTTGGATGACATTTTGATCTTCTCAGATGATTGGGAGTCTCATGTGAAGCAAGTCAGAATGGTTTTCCAGGTACTGCGTGCTAATTCCTTGTTCGTGAAGGGATCAAAGTGTCTCTTCGGTGTGCAGAAAGTTTCATTTTTGGGGTTCATCTTTTCCCCTTCTACTATCGAGATGGATCCGGTTAAGGTTCAGGCCATCCAGGATTGGACTCAGCCGACATCTCTAAAAAGTCTGCAGAAATTCCTGGGCTTTGCTAATTTTTATCGTCGCTTCATCTGTAATTTTTCTAGCATTGCCAGACCATTAACCGATTTGACCAAGAAGGGTGCTGATTTGGTTAATTGGTCTTCTGCTGCCGTGGAAGCTTTTCAGGAGTTGAAGCGTCGTTTTTGCTGTGCCCCTGTGTTGTGTCAACCTGATGTTTCTCTTCCGTTCCAGGTCGAGGTTGATGCTTCTGAGATTGGTGCAGGGGCGGTTTTGTCACAGAGAGGTTCTGGTTGCTCAGTGTTCAAACCATGTGCTTTCTTTTCCAGGAAATTTTCTGCTGCTGAGCGTAATTATGATGTGGGCAACCGAGAGTTGCTGGCCATGAAGTGGGCATTCGAGGAGTGGCGTCATTGGCTTGAGGGTGCTAAGCATCGCGTGGTGGTTTTGACTGATCATAAGAACCTTACTTATCTTGAGTCTGCCAAGCGCTTGAATCCTAGACAGGCCCGTTGGTCGTTATTTTTTGCTCGTTTTGATTTTGTGATTTCATACCTTCCGGGCTCTAAAAATGTGAAGGCGGATGCTCTGTCTAGGAGTTTTGTGCCCGACTCTCCGGGGTTATCTGAGCCGGCGAGTATCCTCAAGGAAGGAGTCATTGTGTCTGCCATCTCCCCTGATTTGCGGAGAGTGTTGCAGAAATTTCAGGCTAATAAACCTGATCGTTGTCCGGCCGAGAAACTGTTCGTCCCTGATAGGTGGACTAGTAAAGTTATCTCTGAACTTCATTGTTCGGTGCTGGCCGGTCATCCAGGAATCTTTGGTACCAGGGAGTTGGTTGCTAGATCCTTCTGGTGGCCATCTCTGTCACGGGATGTGCGTGCTTTTGTGCAGTCCTGTGGAATTTGTGCTAGGGCTAAGCCCTGCTGTTCACGTGCCAGTGGGTTGCTTTTGCCCTTGCCGGTCCCGAAGAGGCCTTGGACACATATTTCGATGGATTTCATTTCTGACCTTCCCGTTTCTCAAAAAATGTCGGTCATTTGGGTGGTCTGTGATCGCTTTTCTAAAATGGTCCATCTGGTGCCCTTGGTTAAATTGCCTTCCTCCTCTGATTTGGTGCCTTTGTTCTTCCAGCATGTGGTTCGTTTACATGGCATTCCTGAGAATATTGTTTCTGACAGAGGTTCCCAGTTTGTCTCGAGGTTCTGGCGAGCCTTTTGTGGTAAGATGGGCATTGACCTATCTTTTTCCTCGGCCTTCCATCCTCAGACTAATGGCCAGACCGAACGAACCAATCAGACCTTGGAAACATATCTGAGATGTTTTGTTTCCGCTGACCAGGATGATTGGGTGTCATTTTTGCCGTTGGCTGAGTTCGCCCTTAATAATCGGGCCAGCTCGGCTACCTTGGTCTCTCCATTTTTCTGCAATTCTGGGTTCCATCCTCGTTTCTCTTCAGGACAGGTTGAGTCTTCGGACTGTCCTGGTGTGGATTATGTGGTGGACAGGTTGCAGCAGATCTGGACTCAGGTAGTGGACAATTTGACCTTGTCCCAGGAGAAGGCTCAGCTTTTCGCTAATCGCAGACGCCGTGTGGGACCCCGACTTCGTGTTGGGGATCTGGTTTGGTTATCTTCTCGTCATATTCCTATGAAGGTTTCCTCTCCTAAATTTAAACCTCGTTTTATTGGTCCGTATAGGATTTCTGAGATTCTCAATCCGGTGTCTTTTCGTCTGACCCTCCCAGACTCCTTTTCCATACATAATGTATTCCATAGGTCGTTGTTGAGGAGATACGTGGCACCTATGGTTCCATCTGTGGAGCCTCCTGCCCCTGTTTTGGTGGAGGGGGAATTGGAGTATATTGTGGAGAAGATTTTGGATTCTCGTGTCTCTAGACGGAAACTCCAGTATCTGGTCAAATGGAAGGGTTATGCTCAGGAAGATAATTCCTGGGTTTTTGCCTCTGATGTCCATGCCCCAGATCTTGTTCGTGCCTTTCATGTGGCTCATCCTGGTCGGCCTGGGGGTTCTGGTGAGGGTTCGGTGACCCCTCCTCAAGGGGGGGGTACTGTTGTGATTTCTGTGGCTGAGTTCACTTCTGTGGTCACAAGTGGTATTGCAGTTTCTGGGCTTCCTCCCTCAGGTGTTTTGGTGAGCTCGTTGGCTGCCTTGCTATTTAGCTCCACCTGAGTCTGTCTTCCTTGCTCCTTGTCAATGTTCCAGTGTTGGATCTGAGCTACTGCATCTTTCCTTGGGCCTGCTGCTCTGCTAGATAAGTGCTTCTAGTTTGTTTTCTGTTTTTTCTGTCCAGCTTGCTATTAACTTTTGCTGGAAGCTCTGAGAAGCAAAGGGGTGCACCGCCGTGCTGTTAGTTCGGCACGGTGGGTCTTTTTGCCCCTTTGCGTGGTTTTCGTTTTAGGGTTTTTTGTAGACTGCATAGTTCTCTTTGCTATCCTCGCTCTGTCTAGAATATCGGGCCTCACTTTGCTGAATCTATTTCATTCCTACGTTTGTCTTTTCATCTTGCTAACAGTCATTATATGTGGGGGGCTGCCTATTCCTTTGGGGTATTTCTCTGAGGTAAGTCAGGCTTGTATTTCTATCTTCAGGCTAGTCAGCTCCTCAGGCAGTGCCGAGTTGCATAGGTAGTTGATAGGCGCAATCCACTGCTGCTTATAGTTGTGTGAGGATAGATCAGGTACTGCAGTCTACAGAGATTCCACGTCTCAGAGCTCGTCCTATTGTTTTTGGTTATTGCCAGATCTCTGTATGTGCGCTGATTACTGCACGCTGTGTTGCCAGATTGCCAGCCATAACACAGACCCCAATGAGAATTTTGTTACCATTTTTCCCTCCATGAATTTCAACCCATATGGACTCGACATCCTCATTCCCTTCGCTAATATCCTCCCTTAAAGTGGACTTTAGACAAGACTTTACATAGAGACAAACCCCTCCTCCTCTCCGATTTTTACGATCCTTTCTAAACAGACTGTAACCCTGTAAGTTAACTGCCCAGTCATAGCTTTCATCTAACCATGTCTCGGTTATTCCCACTATGTCAAAGTTACCTGTAGATATTTCTGCTTCTAGTTCTTCCATCTTGTTTGTCAGGCTTCTGGCGTTTGCGAGCATGCAGTTTAGAGGATTTTGTTTTGTTCCAATCTCCTCACTGTGGATTGTTTTAGAAATGTTCTTACCTCCCTTCTGAGTATGTTTTCCTGGGTCGTCTTTGTTCGAGTCTAATGTTTTTCTTCCCGTCCCCTCTTCTTCTAGTTTAACGCCCTCCTCTGGAACCTTTTTTAAAGTGCCTACAGCCTGAGCCCACTTTTGTTATGTTAGGCCTACTAAGCCTGTCTGCGGTCCCTCCTTCCACTAGTCCTCCACTGACCAGACCACTGCTGCCCGTGTACCCCTGGAACCTTTCTTAAAGTGCCTACAGCCTAATTTTGTTATGTTAGGCCTACTAAGCCAGTCTGCGGTCCATCCTTCCAATAGTCCTCCACTGACCACACCACTGCTGCCCGTGTACCCCTGGAAACTTTTTTAAAGTGCCTACAGCCTAATTTTGTTATGTTAGGCCTACTAAGCCTGTCTGTGGTCCCTCCTTCTACTAGTCCTCCACTGACCAGACCACTGCTGCCCGTGTACCCCTGGAACCTATTTTAAAGTGCCTACAGCCAACTTTTTTTATTTATTTTATAATTATAAAGCCAAGATGGACTACGCTGTACCACGGTACGAGCTACCCAGTCGTCACTTCTTTTGCGACAAAAGCCATCCCAGACCTCCGCCATCATGTAAAAATTTGCATTGTCCATGCTCTCAGGCAATCTAATAGTAGAAAGGTGCACATGACAACAGATGCATGGACCAGTAGGCATGTCCACAGAAGGTTACATGTCCATTACGGTGCACTGGGTTAATGTGGTGGATGCATGGTCCACAGGGGACAGCCTACTAAGTCTGTCTGCAGTCCCAAATTGAAATTGTCCTCCGCTTACCACACCAATGCTGCCTGTGTACCCCTGGAACATTTTATAAACTGCATTGAGCCAAATTTTTGTTTTAAGGCCTACTACCAGTGTCTGCCGGTCCAAGGTGTTCTCTGGGTTGCCTTTCCTGAGCTTTGATATTCAGGCTTTCGTTAAATAGTTTTTAAATCAAACTGCAGTGGGGCTAGTACTTGGGTTGGGGCCTACTACCAGTGTCTGCCGCTCCAAGGTGTTCTCCGGGTTGCCTTTCCTGAGCTTCGATCTTCAGGCTCTTGTTAAACATTTTTTAATCAAACTGCAGTGGGGCTAGTACTTGGGTTGGGGCCTACTACCAGTGTCTGACGCTCCAAGGTGTTCTCCTGGTTGCCTTTCCTGAGCTTCGATCTTCAGGCTCTTGTTAAACATTTTTTTAATCAAATTGCAGTGGGGCTAGTACTTGGGTTGAGGCCTACTACCAGTGTCTGCCACTCTAAGGTGTTCTCCAGGTTTCCTCTCCATAGCTTCGAGCTTCTAGCTCTCGTTTTTGTAGTTGTTGAAAACAACACTGCATTAGACCTACAAGTTGGGTCTGGGTTGTAGAGACGGTGTCTTCCACTCCAAGGTGTTCCCCAGGTTTCCTCTCCATTGCTTCAATCTTAAAGCTCTCGTTTAGTAGTTGTTGAAAACAACACTGCATTAGGCCTACAAGTTGGGTCTGGGTTGTAGAGACGGTGTCTTCCGCTCCAAGGTGTTCCCCAGGTTTCCTCTCCATTGCTTCAATCTTAAAGCTCTCGTTTAGTAGTTGTTGAAAACAACACTGCATTAGGCCTACAAGTTGGGTCTGGGTTGTAGAGACGGTGTCTTCCACTCCAAGGTGTTCCCCAGGTTTCCTCTCCATAGCTTCAATCTTAAAGCTCTCGTTTAGTAGTTGTTGAAAACAACACTGCATTAGGCCTACAAGTTGGGTCTGGGTTGTAGCGACAGTGTCTTCCGCTCCAAGGTGTTCCCCAGGTTTCCTCTCCATAGCTTCAATCTTAAAGCTCTCGTTTAGTAGTTGTTGAAAACAACACTGCATTAGGCCTACAAGTTGGGTCTGGGTTGTAGAGACGGTGTCTTCCACTCCAAGGTGTTCCCCAGGTTTCCTCTCCATAGCTTCAATCTTAAAGCTCTCGTTTAGTAGTTGTTGAAAACAACACTGCATTAGGCCTACAAGTTGGGTCTGGGTTGTAGAGACGGTGTCTTCCACTCCAAGGTGTTCCCCAGGTTTCCTCTCCATAGCTTCAATCTTAAAGCTCTCATTTAGTAGTTGTTGAAAACAAAACTGCATTAGGCCTACAAGTTGGGTCTGGGTTGTAGAGACGGTGTCTTCCGCTCCAAGGTGTTCCCCAGGTTTCCTCTCCATTGCTTCAATCTTCATGCTCGTCTTAAGTAGTTGTTGAAAACAACACTGCATTAGGCCTACAAGTTGGGTCTGGGTTGTTGAGACGGTGTCTTCCGCTCCAAGGAGTTCTCCAGGTTGCCTTTCCTGAGCATCTATCTTCAGGCTCTTGTTAAATAGTTGTTAAATGGAACAACTGCATTTGGCCTACTAGTTGGGTTGGGGCCTACTAACAGTGTCTGCCGCTCCTTGCTGTTCTCCTGGTTTCCTGTCCTGAAATTCCATTTTCAGGCTCTCGTTAAGTAGTTGTTAATGTTAGACTGCATTTGGCCTACTAGTTGGGTTGGGGCCTGCTATCGGTGTCTGCCCCTCCTTGCTGATCTCCTCCACTGAACAAAGCTGTGCCGCCTGTTTACTACTGTTGCCAATTTTGAACTGCATTTAGACTACTTACTGATTTGGGCCTACTCTCTGTGTCAGCCTCTCATTACAGTTGTCCTCCACTGAACAAAGCAATGCCCCCTGGTTAGTCCTCTTACCAATTTTGAACTGCATTTAACCCACTTTATTCTTTGGGCCTATATCTGTGTTTCCTCCTCATCCTGCCCATTGCCCAGCCAGTGATAGATGAGTCTGCTGGTACATTGACCCAGAACGCTACATTCCCCGTGCACGCTACACAGCCAGAATGTGACCGTGCTGAAAGTCAGGTTCCCCTTCCCACATACCATAACACCTTACACGGCGACAAAGAGGAAGGTGCAGATGAAAGTGCAGGTTCCTTCATCAGGTGGGGGGGGGAATACTCGTTGGCGACGTCACTGGCACAGGGCCCCTCATAGTACGCAAAAAGTGTCGCTGCCGGTGGGAGGCGCCCCCGCCGTGCAAACACACCACTGTACCTTGAGGGGCCCTGTGCCAGTGCCAATGCCAACGAGTGGGCCCCCACTGCTTGCTCAGGATCACAGCACTTGCAAAGTTTAAATACTTACCTCTCCCTGCTCCACTGCCCAGATTACCTGGGCCCACTAAATACTTGAACCAGCCCTACCCCCCACAACTTTAGCCAAATGACCCCCAATTTCCAATGCCTAACTATTATTATAAGGGAAATTAAGATTGACAAGCTTCATTAAGAAGAATGGATGGTTTTGCCATTAAAATGGGCACTCTAGGTGTTTTCCTGGCCCCCACTCACTGCCGACTATGCTGCCCCATTGACTTGCATTGGGTTTCGTGTTTCGGTCGATCCCGACTTTACGTCATAATTGGCCGATTTCACTCGACCCGACTTTTGAGATAGTCGGGTTTTGCGAAACCCGACTCGACTCTAAAAAAGTCAAGGTCGCTCAACCCTATCCATACGTGCTCCATCAGTATTCCACTGCATCACTTCTTTCTTTGGGGACATTCTCTGCATCGTCATAAAGCGGTCTCGCGGGGTCCGACAGAAAACTTCAGTCTGTCGTGGATCATCAGGTTCCTGTAGAGTCAGTGTTTCTTGTAACTGTTTACGCTGAGAGCATGTGGTCACCATAGTTGGTATGGTCTGTTCAACGGGTTGGAGAGCAGCAGCTTTTGCTTGCATATCCGCAAAGGCGTTGCCAACAGTCTGTGGACTGTTCCTAGGACCGTGCTCCTTAACTTTGATAATGGCCACCTGAGTAGGTAATTTGATTGAGTCCATGAGGGTTTTAACAGCTTCAGCATTCTCCAATGGAGTCCCGGTGGTAGTAACAAACCCTAGATTGGCCCATAGAGCTCTTAAAATCATGAGCAATACCAAATGCATACTGTGAGTCTGTGTATATATTAGCCCACCTGTCATTGGCCAGAACACATGCAGTAGACAGAGCCTGAAGTTCTGCTTCTTGTGCTGACAGTGAGGGAGTCTTCCATAGTAACAGCGTATCCGGTGTGGAATCTGCCAAAATCATCATATCTTGAACCGTCTTTCAGGGCATTGCAGAGAGGTTGCATTATGCGGGATGCGTCCGGTTTCCATTGACGACAGTAAGTACATAGTCCAAGAAAACCGTCTTTCAGGGCATTGCAGAAAGGTTGCATTATGCGGGATGCGTCTGGTTTCCATTGACGACAATAAGTACATAGTCCAAGAAAACCGTCTTTCAGGGAATTGCAGAGAGGTTGCATTATGCGGGATGCGTCCGGTTTCCATTGACGACAATAAGTACATAGTCCAAGAAAACGCTGGAGTTCAGTCTCATCTTTTGGGAAAGTCAGGGAGCTGACGGCTATGTTTCTTTCTTTTGTGAGGTGTCTGGCACCCTGAAGGAGACAGTGACCCAAAAATATCACTCGACCAAGGCAGAACTGAAGTTCCGAGGCCGAAAGCCGACAGTTCAGATCTGCCAGATACTTGAGGAGGCTAACAGTGGCAAAAATGGCTTCCTGCTCTGTTCGTGCACACAACAAAAGATCAGCCACATACAGAAGCAGCGTGACATAGGGGTGATCTAACTGCCAGGGTAAAAAACACTCGCCCATATTTTTTGCAAACTGATTGGGACTGTTTTAGGCCCCTTGTGGCATAACTGTCCACGTCAATTGTCGTCCCTGATAAGTGAATGCAAACAGAAACTGGCAATCTGGGTGTAATGGAATGCTGAAGAAGACATTGGCGAGGTCGATGAATGTGAACCAAGCAGCATCCTGAGATATCTGGGACAAGAGTATGTGGCTTAGGCACCACCGGAGTTTCCAGAACAGTAGCTGCATTAACTGCCCGTAGATCTTGTACCAGCCGGTACACAGGGGGTTGGCCGGGTGGGGTCTTTTTCTTAATGGGAAACAAGGGCATGTTACATGGGGAAACACAGGGTACCAGGGCACCATTATCGAGTAACGTTTGTATTTGACCCTTGAGGCTCCGCTCCTGATCATATTTCACAGGATATTGATGGACTTTAGGAAAAGGGGCACCAGGTTTGAGAAACACTTTTACTGGTTCTACAGGCATTATTGGGGATGAATCTGCATCTATAAGGGCCATCATAACCATAGGAAGGGCGTGTAGGATCCAGATCTCCTCATTGTGTTCATCTGCATAGGGGTTATATAACGTCAGTACCATCTGACCATCATCTTGGAATTGTATTCTGGAGCGGAACTGTGATAATAAATCTGCCCCCAGTAAATTTACCGGACATGTGGGAGAGATTACGAACTGGGCCATGACTTCAGACAGGGATGGGATTTGTAAGAGTATATTTATTGGGTCTGCCATCTACTCTAATTAAAACAAGCTCTTGATCTGAGAATTGACATGGCAGGGCTGGGGAGCGAGATTCCCAGACATAGGGTTAAAAGGGATATTGGAGTATGGGACTGGATTTGTGTAAGGTGGGAGGGCTGGAGCTGGAGTCAGTTGCGTGGGCCACTGATAAGGAACGAGCTGTGTCCTTGTAGTTGGGGTGGGGGCTAGAGAGCGAGCAAGAATTGCTGCGGCTACTGATTTAACCTTCAATTTCCCTGCTGATGCAGAATGGGTTAAGTTCTTCTGAAAACTTTGTACTACTTTTAATGCATCATTCGGAGTGGAAGTCTCAATATCGGATCTGACTGACATTATTGCCTCTTTCAATTCAGATTTAAGGCCGGACATTAAAGCTTCTACAAAAAGGTGTGTATGGGCTTTATTTTACAATGAGAATCCCAGATCTTTAAATACTACCATAAGACGCCCATAGAACTTCTCGGCAGTCCAGGATATATTGGTGCCTTGGGGTTAAGGGGCATAGGGCTTACAGTCGGGAGAAGAGGCTTAATTTCCTGGGGAGGGACCATATTATCTAGCAGGGAGACCCCCTGTCCCAAATTTGTAATTGTTTGCTTTCTCAACACATTAATCTCAGTCACTTTCTCAGTTTCTTCTTACACCACAAAACATCCAGTTTTCTGTCATGGTAATAGACAACTTTCCTTTTTTAACTTACAATATTTCTTTCTACTGCAAAACAATACTTTTGCTTTAAACAAAACACAGATCTCCCAGCACATACTGCACAAGGATGGAAAATTCAGAGACAACGCAGCAACGTGCCCCCTCCATAACAGAGACACGGCAGAGATAAGAAAATCACAGCATTCCTCAACACAAAAGAAATCAATAGCGCAGATGTTTGACCCCTCCCATCGGGTATCTTAGAAATTTCACACAGAAACATAATACAGCAGTTCTCAGACTTAATTAATTTCTACATAACCTTCATCACACAATTCATATGAAAAACCAGACCACCTTAGAAAAACCCATGATTGAGAATATCTTCCCTGCATTCCTGACAGATTTCTTTCCCTGTCTTTGGGCTAACAGTATCAAATTCATCATACAAATTCAAAGTCTTTTGCTTCCACGGAAACTGATTCTCCTTTAGAGCTAAATATCCTTACTTTAGTTGTGCATAGTACTAGAGCGGCCGTATAGTCTGCTCCAAGTTCCATGTTCCTGCTGTGTCCTGCCAAGTTCCGTGTTCCTGCTGTGTCCTGCCAAGTTCCGTGTTCCTGCTGTGTCCTGCCAAGTTCCGTGTTCCTGCTGTGTCCTGCCTAGTTCCGTGTTCCTGCTGTGTCCTGCCAAGTTCCGTGTACCTGCCGTCTCTTGCCAAGTCCTGTGTTCCTGCCATGTCCTGCATCGTCTCGTGTTCCTGTCATTATCAGTTAAGTCCTGTTTTCCTATTATTCCCCGCCATTCCAATAGCTCTGTGGTCTCCTTCTTTATCTTGGGTCGTCCCTTTGGCTCTAGCTGTTGTGTCTCCATTCCCCCGAGGTCCTGCTCCTAACACTCCCTGTATAGGGGGTGATTCCATCTGGTCCGCTCGACCTCGGGGGCTCTAGAGTCACGACCCAGAGGGTCCACTCTCAGATTTCTGTCCGAATCCCTACAGTAAGCAAAGGCCATGGACCCCGCTGGGGCCTCTGCTGCGCAAAAAGAGCTACTCTTTTTGCGGGAGAATCAGTCCCGTATTATGCCCTTTATGAAGGCTATGGATTCTCGCCTGTCTACGCTCCTGCCCTCTGATCCTGGCAACGCCGCTCTACTCGTTGGCTTACAGCAAGAGTTAGCTCAGCAGCGTGACACCCAGGCTCATATCCTCAGTTATATGTCTTCGATAGACGATCGGCTGCTTTCTATCCAGACAGCCGCTTCTACCTCTGCTTCTGCTTCCCACCCTCCACCCCGCTTGGCTAAACCACCTCGGTACAATGGGGATCCTAAATTCTGCCGAGGATTTTTAAACCAATGCCGTCTTCACTTTGAGCTTCGGCCCCAGCATTACCCAACGGATCGGTCCAAGGTTGCTTTTTTGATTTCCCATCTGGAGGGTGACGCCTTGGCATGGGTAAATCCACTCTGGGAGCGAGACGATCCCCTAGGCTCCCGGTTGTCTGAATTTTTGGAGACCTTCCGTCTTGTTTTTGACGAACCTGGTCGTCTGGCCTCTACTACTGAGGCTCTATTGTCTCTCCATCAGGGATCTTTATCCGTGGGCCAGTATGCTATTCAGTTCCGCACCCTCTCCTCTGACTTAGGCTGGAACAATGAGGCGTTAGTGGGTGCTTTCTGGCGGGGTCTCTCTGGGCGCATAAAAGATGAGTTAGCTGGTCGGGACACCCCTACGGTTTTGGAGGATTTAATTTCCTTAGCTACCCGTATTGACCTTCGGTTCCAAAAACGCGCCCGGGAGCGGAGATCTCTTCGTCCTTCTCCTGCCACCCGTAAGCCACTCAGCCCACAGCCTAGAACTTCCTCTCTGGCATCCGCACCTGAGCCTATGCAAGTGGACCGTCTAAAGATGTCCGAACAGCGACGTAAAGAGAGGCGTACTCAGGGTTTATGTTTTTACTGCGGGAGTGCTGCTCATTTATTGCGGTCTTGCCCTGAACGTCCGGAAAACTCCTCCGCCTAGGTCAGGTAAGAGAGGCCTCCCTAGGTGTGTGTGATCCCTCTCAACCCTTCACTTTGTCTGTCCTTTTGCATTTTTCTGGCAAGGGAATTTCTTTGGATGCTTATGTGGATTCTGGCGCAGCAGGGAATTTTATCAGGTTGGAAGAGGTTTTGAAATTCTCTGTTCCAGTCAAAACCTTAGAGGCTCCTGTGATTCTTGCATCTGTGGATGGTAGACCGTTACAGGAGACCATTACTCAAGTAACACTTGAGGTGGAACTTCAAGTTGGGGCTCTGCATAAGGAGAAAATTGCATTTTATGTTTTAGCGGGTCTGTCTCATCCTATGCTTTTAGGTCTTCCTTGGTTCCGGAATCACGAGCCCACTTTAGATTGGCGCAATGGCAATATCTTGCGCTGGGGAGAGCTTTGTCGGGAACGTTGTCTGCTGCCGGTGCGTCCTGTGGGTTCTTCCTCTTCTTCTTCTCCTTTCTCTTCTTTTCCCGCCTTACCCTGTGTCTACAGCGCTTTCTCTGATGTCTTCAACAAGAAGGAGGCTGAGGGTCTTCCGCCTCACCGTCTCTATGATTGTCCCATAGATCTCGTGCCTGGAACTACCCCGCCCAGGGGAAGAATCTACCCTCTCTCTTCTGCTGAGACACAAGCTATGTCTGAGTATATTCAAGAAAAACTAGCTAAAGGATTCATTCGCAAGTCTTCTTCTCCCGCCGGAGCAGGTTTTTTTTTCGTGAAGAAGAAAGATGGTTCTCTTTGTCCCTGCATTGATTATCGAGGCCTAAACAACATCACGGTGAAGAACAAATATCCTCTGCCACTCATTCCGGAACTCTTCGATCGTCTTCGAGGAGCGCAAATTTTTACCAAATTGGATTTACGTGGCGCATACAATTTGGTTCGAATTCGTGCAGGCGATGAGTGGAAGACCGCCTTCAATACTCGTGACGGTCACTATGAATACTTGGTTATGCCGTTTGGTCTCTGCAACGCTCCTGCGGTTTTCCAGGAATTTGTGAACGATGTATTTCGGGATCTTCTCTACTCCTCTGTCATAGTTTACCTTGACGACATTCTCATCTTTTCTCCGGATCTCTCCACTCATAGACGAGATGTCCGCCGTGTTCTGCAACGGCTAAGGGAGAATCATCTGTTCGCTAAGATTGAGAAGTGCGTCTTTGAGCAATCCTCACTTCCCGTCCTTTGATATATTGTCTCAAGATCTGGCTTAGAGATGGATCCAGAGAAGGTTTCTGCTGTCCTGAATTGGCCTCGTCCTCTTGGTACAAAAGCAATCCAACGTTTTCTTGGCTTTGCCAACTACTATAGACAATTTATTCCTCATTTTTCTTCCATTACCAAGCCTATCTCTGCCCTAGTTCACAAGGGAGTCAACTCCAGTCTCTGGACCCCTGAGGCTGAAGAGGCCTTTCAGTCCCTTAAACAAAGTTTCGCTACGGCCCCTGTGCTTCATCGTCCTGATGCTAATAGACCGTTTGTCCTTGAAGTCGACGCATGCTCTGTTGGAGCCGGAGCAGTACTTTTGCAAAGATCTTCGTCCGGACATTTGGTGACCTGTGGTTTTTTTTTCTAAAGCCTTTTCTGCTCCTGAGCGTAACTACTCCATTGGGGATAAAGAGCTATTGGCTATCAAGCTAGCCTTAGAAGAGTGGCGTTATCTCCTTGAGGGGTCTCTTCATCCATTCACCATTTACACAGACCACAAGAATCTGGCCTATGTTCAGTCTGCCCAAAGATTAAATCCACGACTAGCCAGATGGTATTTATTCTTCGGACGATTTGAATTTGAACTTCATTTCCGACCCGGAAATAAGAATGTCAAAGCGGATGCTCTTTCAAGATCCTTTCAGCCTCAGGACATTGAGGACTCTCCGGCTCACATCATTGATCCTGCGAAGATCGTCACTCTTGCTCCTCTAAGAGTGATTTCAACTCCTCCTGGCAAGACTCTTGTCTCTAGTCAAGACAAGGAGAGAGTTTTACATTGGGGTCATTTCTCCAAGATTGCAGGACATGTAGGAGTCAAGAAGATACTTTCCCTTATCTCTCGACACTACTGGTGGCCATCTCTCCGACAAGACGTCACCGAATTTATTGCTTCTTGTTCTTCTTGTGCCAAGAATAAGGTCCCTAGGCAGCTTCCTTCTGGTCTCCTGCATCCTCTGCCTGTGCCTTCCATCCCTTGGAGTCATATCGCTATGGACTTCATCACTGATATACCTTGTTCCTCGAGTTGCTCTGTCATCCTAGTTGTTGTGGATCGCTTCTCTAAGATGGCTCACTTCATCGCGTTGCCTAGTCTGCCTTCTGCTCCTGAGTTGGCAAAAATCTTTTTACACCAAGTCTTCCGTCTTCATGGTTTTCCACATCATATTGTCTCAGACCGCGGAGTACAATTTACTTCACGTTTTTGGAGAGCTCTCTGCAGTCTATTGAAAATTAACCTGGACTTCTCTTCCGCTTATCACCCTCAGTCCAACGGTCAAGTGGAGCGAGTTAATCAAGTCCTGACTACATACTTGCGACATTTTTCCAATGCACATCAAGATGACTGGGTCTCCCTTCTTCCCTGGGCTGAGTTCTCATATAACAATCTTCCCAGTGAGTCTTCCTCCAAATCTCCCTTTTTTGTAGTCTATGGTCAACATCCGAGCATTCCTCTTCCTGTTTCTCTCTCCTCGGGGGTACCGGCAGCGGATTTCTTGTCCCGGGAATTCTCTAAGATTTGAAGTGAGACTAAAGAGGCTCTTGAGAGAGCTAGCCATAATATGAAAAAATTTGCTGATAAGAGGCGTTTGGATGCTCCTCCATATTCTCCGGGTGATAAAGTTTGGCTCTCCTCTCGCTATATCAAGCTCAAAATCCCCTCTTACAAACTAGGCCCTCGCTATATTGGTCCTTTTCCTATCTTGGGTCGCATTAATGATGTTTCCTACAAATTGAAACTACCTGCCTCTTCACGCATTCCCAATGCCTTCCATGTATCTCTTCTCAAGCCCGCAGTCTTTAATCGTTTTCACTCCGCTACCTCTCTTTCTCCTCAGCTCTGTACCTCTGATGGAATCTTTAATGTTAAAGATATTCTTGCCAAAAAGGTAGTTAGGGGTAAAACCTATTTTTTGATTGATTGGGAGGGATTTGGCCCTGAGGAGAGGTCCTGGGAGCCTCGAGAGAACATCAATGCTCCTCTTATCATGAAAAGATTCCTTTCTAGCCTTAAAAAGAGGGGGACTAACGAGGGGGGTACTGTCACGTCCGCTGCACATACTTACCCGGCTTCTTCCATCCCTCAGCGCACTCGCAATCCTGTCCCTCGCCACTCTGCCTCCTCCTTTGCAGGCTCACGGCGTCCGGTCTCTCTGCGCATGCGCGGTCGCGTCTCCTCCGTCGCTGAGCCTTCTGGGAGGTCGCGACCCGATGGCTCCGCCCCAACATGGCGGCGTCCATCGGGTATTTCTTCCCGACGTCTTTCCAGGCAAGACGCCTTTGCTTTGTAGGTGCACTGTCTGCCGTCAGTGTCCCTATGCCCTAGGCTCCCCTGTATCAGTATCTTTTCCCTGCTTAGTTCTCGCTTTGTCTCAGTGTTGTGTCCTGCCTAGTCCCGTGTTCCTGCTGTGTCCTGCCAAGTTCCGTGTTCCTGCTGTGTCCTGCCAAGTTCCGTGTTCCTGCTGTGTCCTGCCAAGTTCCGTGTTCCTGCTGTGTCCTGCCAAGTTCCGTGTTCCTGCTGTGTCCTGCCAAGTTCCGTGTTCCTGCTGTGTCCTGCCAAGTTCCGTGTTCCTGCTGTGTCCTGCCTAGTTCCGTGTTCCTGCTGTGTCCTGCCAAGTTCCGTGTTCCTGCTGTGTCCTGCCAAGGTCCGTGTTCCTGCTGTGTCCTGCCAAGTTCCGTGTACCTGCCGTCTCCTGCCAAGTCCTGTGTTCCTGCCGTGTCCTGCATCGTCTCATGTTCCTGTCATTATCAGTTAAGTCCTGTTTTCCTATTATTCCCCGCCATTCCAATAGCTCTGTGGTCTCCTTCTTTATCTTGGGTCGTCCCTTTGGCTCTAGCTGTTGTGTCTCCATTCCCCCCGAGGTCCTGCTCCTAACACTCCCTGTATAGGGGGTGATTCCATCTGGTCCGCTCGACCCCGGGGGCTCTAGAGTCACGACCCAGAGGGTCCACTCTTGGATTTCTGTCCGAATCCCTGCAGAAATTATACTCCAACCAATCAGCATAAGAACACGCTCACAGTTCTTAACCTATAAGAATGCAGGAAAAACTTAACCCATGAAGATACAGGAAAAAATGGAAAATACATATATGGTCGTGTCTTTTTGGCATAATAAAGACATACTAACAGGTGCCTCAGTCTTGTATAGCGATACACCCCCGAGTCCCCTCCCTGGCTTGAGTTAGAACACTCAAGGTCTTTATACCAATTATGAACCATAGCCTAGTTGAATAACAGACTTATGAAAAACATGATAAAATTACCGTACTTCATGGCAGCTGTAACCTTTTACCTAATAAATAACAGAATTTATCTTTAACAAACAAGAAAATAGAGTCAAAGCACAAAATGGAGAATCTTTCATAATTTGTTCCTTCACAATGTTGTCGTTTAGTCTTGTTGAGACCGAACCTTTCCACAACCTCATTGCATCGGCTGATCTTCGGAACTCAGTCCCCAGCCACCACTATTTCCATCCCTTATACAAGCACGAGTCCCATAACATCAACTGTGTCCTGATACCTGGACAAGTGCTTGTGGCCATGGATGCTACATTTCCTTGACGGCACACAAGGTGAACATTGTGGAAACTGTGACGCAGTTGGACCCTGGGACAGAACACGTGCTACTGACACCAAGGATTGCAGGTTCAATCAGGGTTGCCACCACCTTCTACAGCAGTTCCTGGACCTCCTCCTCAGCTTCATTCTCATAAAGATCAACATCAGTCGCAAGCTGAAAGCACTGCAACACTAGCTTCAGAACAGCTTGTTGTCCCTTGGCTGATGCAATCTGCTAGGTGACAAACAGCACACTGCCACGGAGTTGTTTAACGTTGTAACAGACAAGATTAATCTTTGGTTATCGCCTCTGAGCCTACAACCAGGCATGGTCATGTGTGACAATGGGCATAACCTGGAGGCAGCGCTGAAGCTTTGTAACCTCGCGCATGTACCATGCCTAGCCCACCTGCTCAACTTAGTAGTTCAGCGGTTTCTCAAAACCTACCCAGTTCTGCCTGAGCTACTTGTGAAAGTACACTACATGTGTGTCCATTTCCGCAAGTCGGATACAGCTGCCGCTGCCCTGGAAGTGCTGCAGCAGTGTTTGCATCTTCCAGCTCACCGACTTGTGTGCAATGTAACCACACGTTGGAACTCAATGTTATATATGTTGGCAAGGCTTTGTGAGCAGCAGAGGGCAGTAGTTGAATACAAGCTACACCATGCACGTTGGTACTCCGATAAACCTTTGCACATAAGAGTTGATGAGTGGGCATGGATGTCTGACATCTGCGTGGTTCTCCAAAACTTTGAGGACTTGACCAAGATGGTGAACAATGATGATGCCATAATCAGCTCACCATCTCACAATTAAAGAAGAGGCTTTGCAGGTGGAGCAAGTTGAGATGGAGCAAGAAACTATGCTGGTTGATGCTACATAGCCCAGCCTTATCTCATCTTCTCAAGGTGTATTGGGTGATAATTAATGATGAGCGAGTATACTCATTGCTCAGGTTTCCCAGAGCATGCTCGGGTGGAATTTTGTATACTGCATAATATAGGGCTGCTAGCCAGGCTGAATACATGTGAGGAATGCCTGTTTGTTAGGGAATCCCCTCATGTATTCAGCCTGTCTAGCAGCCACAAATCATGCAGCTGCGGCGATGAAAGCTAAATCTCCGAGCACTACAAAATACTCGGAGACCACCCGAGCATGCTCTGGGAAACCCGAGTAACGAGTATACTCGCTCATCACTAGTGATGATAATAATAAGTTGGAGCAAGAGGAACTGGTTGCCTGCGCTACAGATAGTAGTATCCACACCATTTGTATCCTGTCTGTTCAATGTGGATTAAAAGAAAGAACCTGGCACTCAACTTAATGCTCGTGAGATTTTAATCGTAGTAGCCAAAAAACGTTTCGGTCCTATATCTGGACCTTCATCAGTTACGTACTATGATGAAAAAAGTGAATGACTGTAGTTAAGTTGAGTGCCAGGCTCTTTCTTTTAGTATCACATGGTGTGGGAACCTACCTGGGCACCACTAGTAGTAGTGCACATGGCTTTATCTCTGTTCAATGTGGATGGCCTGAAGTTGAGGAGAAGAGGGAGGATTATGAGAAGGATGAGGAAGACAACCTGGACAGTCGCCCTCTTGGTGGGGACAGGGAAGTCTTGGCTGTTGGCAGTCTGGCACACATGGCTGAGTTTATGTTCCACTGCCTTTCCCATGATCCTCAAGATGTACAGATTTTGGCCAACACTTATTACTGGTCAGTCACCCTTCTATACTCACGCTACAAAAAAAGAAATTTACATCTCTCCTTCTCATGATGAAGAGGTCTAATAACATGTTGCAGTACCAAAAGGCCTTAGTTGAAGAATTATTAAAAAAATTCCCATCTGACAATGCTGGCGGGAGAGGTTACAGTTCCTTAGACAACAAAGAACTGGAGACTAGGGAGACACACACCAGATGCAGCAGCAGAGGCAGGGGAACACTCTCAAAGGTCTGGACCAGTTTTCTCAGACCCTCACAGGGCTTAGGCCTTGGTGTGCAGGGTACTCTGACAAGGAGGGAAAAGTTTGGGAAGATGCCAAAGGAGTACCTTGCCAAAAGTGCCAGCATCCTCCATGATTCCTCTGTGCCTTACAACTATTGGGTATCCAAGCTAGACACGTGGCATGAACTGTCTCTCTATGCCTTGGAGATCCTGGCCTGCTCAGCCACTAGCATTTTGTCAGAGCGGGTTTTTAGCGAGGTATTATAACTGATAGGCTCATCTGCCTGTCAACTGAAAATGTTGACAGGCTGACTCTTAGGCTGTGTTTCCACAGTCAGGAAATGCAGCATGTTGGACGCTGCGTAGGACCGCAGCGTCAAACACGCAGCGTTACAGCATAGTGGAGGGGATTTCCTGAAATCCCATCTCCACTATGCATTAAAACACGCATACGGCATGCGACCCTCATCAACGGACATGCGGCACGTCTTTTTAGAATGCAGCATGCCTGTTTACAATGCCGCGACGCTCCGTAAATTTCCCATAAATAATCATTAGATGTGGTAAAATGGCATCTAATGATTAGTCACATGTGTAGTAACTGCGTTAACGCAGCTTACTACGCATGTCTCCTAATTTAAAAAAGCTCTTACCTGTTCCACTGCCGGAAGTCCTGCATCCACTGCAGTTCTCGCGATAACTTGGCTTACCGCGAAAACTGATGTGCATGTGACTGGGGGTTATCTCCGGTCACTAGGCTGGTTCTCATGGTCAGCTGATCAGCTGATTGTGAGAACGCTGCAGTGTAGGTGATCGCTGGAGAGTTATCTCCAGCGATCATCTACAGGCTCTGCTATGTCTGGATGTCAGGCATCCAGATGTAGCAGAGCTGACTAGTCCTGGAACACTTGTTATTAACCCCTTCATGACCCAGCCTATTTTGACCTTAAAGACCTTGCCGTTTTTTGCAATTCTGACCAGTGTCGCTTTATGAGGTAATAACTCAGGAACGCTTCAATGGATCCTAGCGGTTCTGAGAATGTTTTTTCGTGACATATTGGGCTTCATGTTAGTGGTAAATTTAGGTCAATAAATTCTGTGTTTATTTGTGATAAAAATGGAAATTTGGCAAAAATTTTGAAAATTTCGCAATTTTCACATTTTGAATTTTTATTCTGTTAAACCAGAGAGTCATGTGACACAAAATAGTTAATAAATAACATTTCCCACACGTCTACTTTACATCAGCACAATTTTGGAAACAAAATTTTTTTTTGCTAGGAAGTTATAAGGGTTAAAATTTGACCAGCGATTTCTCATTTTTACAACGAAATTTACAAAACCATTTTTTTTAGGGACCACCTCACATTTGAAGTCAGTTTGAGGGGTCTATATGGCTGAAAATACCCAAAAGTGACACCATTCTAAAAACTGCACTCCTCAAGGTGCACAAAACCACATTCCAGAAGTTTTTTAACCCTTCAGGTGCTTCACAGCAGCAGAAGCAACATGGAAGGAAAAAATGAACATTTAACTTTTTAGTCACAAAAATGATTTTTCAGCAACAATTTTTGTATTTTCCCAATGGTAAAAGGAGAAACTAAACCACGAAAGTTGTTGTCCAATTTGTCCTGAGTACGCTGATACCTCATATGTGGGGGTAAACCACTGTTTGGGCGCACGGCAGGGCTTGGAAGGGAAGGAGCGCCATTTGACTTTTTGAATGAAAAATTGGCTGCACTCTTTAGCGGACACCATGTCAAGTTTGGAGAGCCCCCGTGTGCCTAAAAATTGGAGCTCCCCCACAAGTGACCCCATTTTGGAAACTAGACGCCCCAAGGAACTTATCTAGATGCATAGTGAGCCCTTTAAACCCCCAGCTGCTTCACAAATTGATCCGTAAAAATGAAAAAGTACTATTTTTTCACAAAAAAAATTCTTTTAGCCTCAATTTTTTCATTTTCACATGGACAACAGGATAAAATGGATCCTAAAATTTGTTTGGCAATTTCTCCTGAGCACACCGATACCTCACATGTGGGGGTAAACCACTGTCTGGGAACATGGTAAGGCTCGGAAGGGAAGGAGCGCCATTTGACTTTTTGAATGAAAAATTATCTCCATCGTTAGCGGACACCATGTCGCGTTTGGAGAGACCCTGTGTGCTTAAACATTGGAGCTCCCCCACAAGTGACCCCATTTTGGAAACTGGACCCCCCAAGGAACTTATCTAGATGCATAGTGAGCACTTTAAACCCTCAGGTGCTTCACAAATTGATCCGTAAAAATGAAAAAGTACTTTTTTTTCACAAAAAATTTCTTTTCGCCTCAATTTTTTCATTTTCACATGGGCAATAGGATAAAATGGATCCTAAAATTTGTTGAGCAATTTCTCCCGAGTACGCCGATACCTCATATGTGGGAGTAAACCACTGTTTGGGCACACGGCAGGGCTCGGAAGGGAAGGCGCGCCTTTTGACTTTTTGAATGGAAAATTAGCTCCATTTGTTAGCGGACACCATGTCGCACTTGGAGAGCCCCTGTGTGCCTATGCAATGTAGCTCCCCAACAAGTGACCCCATTTTGGAAACTAGACCCCCCAAGGAACTTATCTAGATGCATACTGAGCACTTTAAATCCCCAGGTGCTTCACAGAAGTTTATAATGCAGGGCCATGAAAATAAAAAATTATTTTTCTTTTCTCAAAAATGATTTTTTAGCATGGAATTTCCTATTTTGCCAATGGTAATAGGAGAAATTGGACCACAAATGTTGTTGTCCAGTTTATCCTGAGTACGCAGATACCCCATATGTGGGGGTAAACCACTGTTTAGGCGCACGGCAGGGCTCAGAAGGGAAGGCACGCCATTTGGCTTTTTAAATGGAAAATTAGCTCCAATCATTAGCGGACACCATGTCGCGTTTGGAGAGCCCCTGTGTGCCTAAACATTAGAGATCCCCCACAAATGACCCCATTTTGGAAACTAGACCCCCAAAGGAACTAATCTAGATGTGTGGTGAGCACTTTGAACCCTCAAGTGCTTCACAGAAGTTTATAACGCAGAGCCATGAAAAAAAAAAAAAATTCTTTTCTCAAAAATGATTTTTTAGCCCGCAATTTTTTATTTTCCCAAGGGTAACAGGAGAAATTTGACCCCAAAAGTTGTTGTCCAGTTTCTCCTGAGTACGCTGATACCCAATATGTGGGGGTAAACCACTGTTTAGGCACATGCTGGGGCTCGGAAGTGAAATAGTGACGTTTTGAAATGCAGACTTTGATGGAATGCTCTTCGGGCGTCACGTTGCGTTTGCAGAGCCCCTGATGTGGCTAAACAGTAGAAACCCCCCACAAGTGACCCCATTTTGGAAACTAGACCCCGAAAGGAACTTATCTAGATGTGAGGTGAGCACTTTGAACCCCCAAGTGCTTCACAGAAGTTCATAACACAGAGCAGTGAAAATAATAAATATGTTTTCTTTCCTCAAAAATAATTTTTTAGCCCAGAATTTTTTATTTTCCCAAGGGTTACAGGAGAAATTGGACCACAAATGTTGTTGTCCAGTTTCTCCTGAGTAAGCTGATACCCCATGTGTGGGGGTAAACCACTGTTTGGGCACACGTGGGGGCTCAGAAGGGAAGTAGTGACTTTTGAAATGCAGACTTTGATGGAATGGTCTGCGGGCGTCACGTTGCGTTTGCAGAGCCCCTGGTGTGCCTAAACAGTAGAAACCCCACACAAGTGACCCCAGTTTGGAAACTAGACCCCCAAAGGAACTTATCTAGATATGTGGTGAGCACTTTCAACCCCCAAGTGCTTTACAGAAGTTTATAACACAGAGCCGTGAAAATAATAAATACGTTTTCTTTCCTCAAAAATAATTTTTTAGCCCAGAATTTTTTATTTTCCCAAGGGTTACAGGAGAAATTGGACCCCAAAAGTTGTTGTCCAGTTTCTCCTGAGTACGCTGATACCCCATGTGTGGGGGTAAACCACTGTTTGGGCACACGTCGGGGCTCAGAAGGGATGTAGTGACTTTTGAAATGCAGACTTTGATGGAATGGTCTGCGGACGTCATGTTGCGTTTGCAGAGCCCCTGGTGTGCCTAAACAGTAGAAACCTCCCACAAGTGACCCCATTTTGGAAACTAGACCCCCCCAAGGAACTTATCTAGATATGTGGGGAGGACTTTGAACCCCCAAGTGCTTCACAGACGTTTACAACGCAGAGCGGTGAAAATAAAAAATCATTTTCTTTCCTCAAAAATGATGTTTTTGCAAGCAATTTTTTATTTTCTCAAGGGTAACAGGAGAAATTGGACCCCAGTAATTGTTGCGCAGTTTGTCCTGAGTATACTGGTACCCCATATGTGGGGGTAAACCACTGTTTGGGCACACGTCGGGGCTCGGAAGTGAGGGAGCACCATTTGACTTTTTGAATACAAGATTGGCTGGAATCAATGGTGGCGCCATGTTGCGTTTGGAGACCCCCTGATGTGCCTAAACAGTGGAAACCCCTCAATTCTACCTCCAACACTAACCCCAACACACCCCTAACCCTAATCCCAACTGTAGCCATAACCCTAATCACAACCCTAACCACAACACACCCGTAACCCCAACACACCCCTAACCCCAACACACCCCTAACCCTAACCACAACCCTAATTCCAACCCAACCCTGACCCTAAGGCTATGTGCCCACGTTGCGGATTCGTGTGAGATTTTTCAGCACCATTTTTGAAAAATCCGCTGGTAAAAGGCACTGCGTTTTACCTGCGGATTTACCGCGGATTGCCAGTGTTTTTTGTCCGGATTTCACCTGCGGATTCCTATTGAGGAACAGGTGTAAAACGCTGCGGAATCCGCACAAAGAATTGACATGCTGCGGAAAATACAACGCAGCGTTCCCGCGCGGTATTTTCCGCACCATGGTCACAGCGGATTTGGTTTCCATATGTTTACATGGTACTGTAAACCTGATGGAACTCTGCTGCGGATCCGCAGCGGCCAATCCGCACCGTGTGCACATAGCCTAATTCTAAAGGTATGTGCACACGCTGCGGAAAACGCTGCAGATCCGCAGCAGTTTCCCATGAGTTTACAGTTCAATGTAAACCTATGGGAAACAAAAATCGCTGTACACATGCTGCGGAAAAACTGCACGGAAACGCAGCGGTTTACATTCCGCAGCATGTCACTTCTTTCTGCGGATTCCGCAGCGGTTTTACAACTGCTCAAATAGAAAATTGCTGTTGTAAAACCGCATTGAAATGCGCAGAAAAAACGCGGTAAATCCGCCATAAATCCGCAGCGGTTTAGCACTGCGGATTTATCAAATCCGCAGCGGAAAAATCCGCAGAGGACCAGAATACGTGTGCACATACCGAAACCCTAACCCTACCCCTAACCCTAACCCTACCCTTAACCCTACCCCTAACCCTACCCCTAACCCTAACCCTACCCCTAACCCTACCCCTACCCCTAACCCTACCCCTAACCCTAACCCTACCCCTACCCCTAACCCTAGTTCTTACCCCAACCTTAGTGGGAAAAAAATATATATATTTTTTTTATTGTCCCTACCTATGGGGGTGACAAAGGGGGGGGGGTCATTTACTTTTTTTTTTATTTTGATCACTGAGACATAACCTATCTCAGTGATCAAAATTCACTCTGGAACGAATCTGCCGGCCGGCAGATTCGACGGGCGCACTGCACATGCGCCCGCCATTTTGGAAGATGGCGGCGCCCAGGAAAGAAGACGGACGGTCCCCGGGAGGCCAGGTAAGTATAAGGGGGGGGAGATCAGGGCACGGGGGGGGGGGGCGTCGGAGCATGGGGGGGTGGACCGGAACACGGGGGGGTGGACCGGAACACGGGGGGGTGGATTGGAGCACGGAGTGGGGGATCGCTGTGCGGGCGGGTGGATCGGAGCACGGGGGGGGATCGCTGTGCGCGGGGGGGATCGCTGTGTGGGGGGGGGATCGGAGTGCGGGGGGGTTTGATTGGAGCACGGGGGGTGTGATTGGAGCACGGGGGGAGCAGGCAGGAGGACGGGGGAGCGGAGCACAGGACCGAGGGGAGCGGAGCACAGATCGGGGGGCTGGGGGGGCGATCGGAGGGGTGGGTGCACATTAGTGTGTCCAGCCATGGCCGATGATATTGCAGCATCGGCCATGGCTGGATTGTAATATTTCACCATTTTTTTAGGTGAAATATTACAAATCGCTCTGATTGGCAGTTTCACTTTCAACAGCCAATCAGAGCGATCGTAGCCACGAGGGGGTGAAGCCACCCCCCCCTGGGCTAAACTACCACTCCCCCTGTCCCTGCAGATCGGGTGAAATGGGAGTTAACCCTTTCACCCGATCTGCAGGGACGCGATCTTTCCATGACGCATATGCTGCGTCATGGGTCGGAATGGCACCGACTTTCATGACGCAGCGTATGCGTCAAAGGTCGGGAAGGGGTTAAGGACTACGTCGGACTCAGGGAGTATACTGTTGGTTTATTATTTTTCTTTTTTTCCAGGAGACGAGGGCATCGCATGGATTGAGCGTACAATAAAGATATTAAAACTGTGTGGTGTTTTATTTAATTAAAATACTTTATTCTGCATGTGTATGTTTTATTAACCCTTTCACTACTATAGGATTAGTAATGATAGGAGTCTTATTGACACCTCTCCAATTCTAAGCCGGCATAATGTCACCTTACAAAGGTGACATAAACCCCTTATTACCCAATATGCCACTGCTACAGGGGAGTGGGAAGAGAGAGGATAAGCGCCGGAAATGGTGCATCTTACAGATGCGCCATTACTGGGGCAGTTGGGGGCTTGTATTTGTAGCCAGGGGGGCCAATATCCATGGCCCCTCTCTAGGCTATGAATATCAGCCCGCATCTGTCTGCGTAGCCTTTCTGGCTATAAATTATATGGGCACCCCACGTGTCATTTTTTTGGGGGTCCCCCTATTTTTATAGCCAGTATAGGCTAAATATACAGCTACAGGCTGATATTCATAGCCTGGGAACATCCATGGGTATTAATCCCTTCCCAGGCTACAAACATCAGTCCCCCAGTCGTTGTCTTTCCCTCTCTGGTGCAGAAAATTGCGCGGGAGCAAATTACATTTTTTTTTACATTTTTTAAAATTAAACAGATATTGCTTTTAAGGCCGGGGTCACACTTGCGAGATACTCACATGAGTCTCTATCCTCAGTACCCGGCACTGCTGCCGCCACTCGGGACCGGAGCGTTCAGCTGCATAGAAATACATCTAGCCGCACACTCTGGTCCCGAGTGTCGCCTGGTAGAGTTGAGCGGCTTTTACTTTTTTTAGGATCGAGTCGGGTTTTGCGAAACCCGACCTTGTCAAAAGTCGGGTCGGGTGAAATCGGTCGATTATTGCGAAAGTCGGGGACCGACTGAAACATGAAACCCAATGCAAGTCAATGGGGAATGTTGTGAATTCTGTGGCTGAATTCACTCCTGTGGTCACAAGTGGTACTGCAGCTTCTGGGCTTCCTCCCTCAGGTGTTCTGGTGAGCTCGTTGGCTGCCTTGTTATTTAACTCCACCTGATTCTGTCTTCCTTGCTCCTTGTCAATGTTCCAGTGTTGGATCTGAGCTTCTGGATCTTTCCTGTGGCCTGCTGCTCTGCTTAGATAAGTGCTTCTTTGCTTTTGTTGCTGTTTTTTCTGTCCAGCTTGTCTATTCGTTTTTGCTGGAAGCTCTGAGACGCAAAGGGTGTACCGCCGTGCCGTTAGTTCGGCACGGTGGGTCTTTTTGCCCCCTTTGCGTGGTTTTTTGCTTTAGGGTTTTTTGTAGACTGCAAAGTTCTCTTTGCTATCCTCGCTCTATCTAGAATATCGGGCCTCACTTTGCTGAATCTATTTCATCCCTACGTTTTGTCTTTTCATCTTGCTAACAGTCATTATATGTGGGGGGCTGCCTTTTCCTTTGGGGTATTTCTCTGAGGCAAGTCAGGCTTGTATTTCTATCTTCAGGCTAGTCAGTTCCTCAGGCTGTGCCGAGTTGCATAGGTAGTGTCAGGCGCAATCCACAGCTGCCTTTAGTTGTGTTTAGGATAGGTTCAGGTATTGCGGTCTACAGAGATTCCACGTCTCAGAGCTCGTTCTATTGTTTTTGGGTTATTGTCAGATCACTGTATGTGCTCTGATTACTGGCACACTGTGTTACTGGATTGCCTTCATAACAGTACAAGGAGCCAAACTAATGATTCTCAATAGAGGGAAAAAAGAAGTTCTGACATCATTTTTTTTTCTCAGCTCTGTGTTCAGTCTTTTTTTTCCCCTAGATATTAGGGTGCTTCAGGACACAGCTGTGGACATGGATATTCAGGCTCTGTGCTCTTCAATGGATAATCTTGTTATAAATGTACAAAAGATTCAAGATACAATTGATCAGAAATCTATGCTAGAACCAAGAATTCCTATTCCTGATTTGTTTTTTGGTGATAGAACTAAGTTTCTGAGCTTCAAAAATAATTGTAAGCTATTTCTGGCCTTGAAACCTCATTCTTCTGGTAATTCAGTTCAACAGGTTTTGATTATTATTTCTTTTTTGCGCGGCGACCCTCAGGACTGGGCATTTTCTCTTGCGCCAGGAGACCCTGCATTGAGTGGTGTCGATGCGTTTTTCCTGGCGCTCGGATTGCTGTACGATGAGCCTAATTCAGTGGATCAGGCTGAGAAAAATTTGCTGGCTTTGTGCCAGGGTCAGGATGATATAGAAGTATATTGTCAGAAATTTAGGAAGTGGTCAGTACTCACTCTGTGGAATGAATCTGCGCTGGCAGCTTTGTTCAGAAAGGGTCTCTCTGAGGCTCTTAAGGATGTCATGGTGGGTTTTCCTATGACTGCTGGTTTGAATGAGTCTATGTCTTTGGCCATTCAGATCGGTCGTCGCTTGCGCGAGCGTAAATCTGTGCACCATCTGGCGGTATTGTCTGAGATTAAACCTGAGCCTATGCAGTGCGATAGGACTATGACCAGAGTTGAACGGCAAGAACACAGACGTCTGAATGGGCTGTGTTTCTACTGTGGTGATTCCACTCATGCTATTTCTGATTGTCCTAAGCGCACTAAGCGGTTCAATAGGTCTGCCGTCATTGGTACTGTACAGTCCAAATTCCTTCTGTCCATTACCTTGATATGCTCTTTGTCATCGTATTCTGTCATGGCGTTTGTGGATTCAGGCGCTGCCCTGAATCTGATGGATTTGGATTATGCTAAACGTTGTGGGTTTTTCTTGGAGCCTTTGCGGTGTCCTATTCCGTTGAGAGGAATTGATGCTACACCTTTGGCCAAGAATAAACCTCAGTACTGGGCCCAGCTGACCATGTGCATGGCTCCTGCACATCAGGAAGTTATTCGCTTTCTGGTGCTACATAATCTGCATGATGTGGTCGTGTTGGGGTTGCCATGGCTACAAACCCATAATCCAGTATTGGATTGGAACTCTATGTCGGTATCCAGCTGGGGTTGTCAGGGGGTACATGGTGATGTTCCATTTTTGTCTATTTCGTCATCCACTCCTTCTGAGGTCCCAGAGTTCTTGTCTGATTATCAGGATGTATTTGAAGAGCCCAAGTCCGATGCCCTACCTCCGCATAGGGATTGTGATTGTGCTATCAATTTGATTCCTGGTAGTAAATTCCCTAAAGGTCGTTTATTTAATTTATCCGTGCCTGAACACACCGCTATGCGCAGTTATGTGAAGGAATCCCTGGAGAAGGGACATATTCGCCCATCGTCATCACCACTGGGAGCAGGGTTCTTTTTTGTAGCCAAGAAGGATGGTTCGCTGAGACCGTGTATTGATTACCGCCTTCTTAATAAGATCACTGTTAAGTTTCAGTATCCCTTGCCATTGTTATCTGACTTGTTTGCTCGGATTAAGGGGGCTAGTTGGTTCACTAAGATAGATCTTCGTGGTGCGTATAATCTGGTGAGAATCAGGCAAGGAGATGAATGGAAAACGGCATTTAATACGCCCGAGGGTCATTTTGAGTATCTAGTGATGCCGTTCGGACTTGCCAATGCTCCATCTGTTTTTCAGTCTTTTATGCTTGACATCTTCCGTGAGTATCTGGATAAATTCCTGATTGTTTACTTGGATGCCATTTTGATCTTCTCAGATGATTGGGAGTCTCATGTGAAGCAGGTCAGAATGGATTTCCAGGTCCTGCGTGCTAATTCTTTGTTCGTGAAGGGATCAAAGTGTCTCTTCGGTGTGCAGAAAGTTTCATTTTTGGGGTTCATCTTTTCCCCTTCTACTATCGAGATGGATCCGGTTAAGGTCCAAGCCATCCAGGATTGGACTCAGCCGACATCTCTGAAAAGTCTGCAAAAGTTCCTGGGCTTTGCTAATTTTTATCGTCGCTTCATCTGTAATTTTTCTAGCATTGCCAAACCATTGACCGATTTGACCAAGAAGGGTGCTGATTTGGTTAATTGGTCTTCTGCTGCCGTGGAAGCTTTTTAGGAGTTGAAGCATCGTTTTTGTTCTGCCCCTGTGTTGTGTCAACCAGATGTTTCTCTTCCGTTCCAGGTCGAGGTTGATGCTTCTGAGATTGGAGCAGGGGCGGTTTTGTCACAGAGAGGTTCTGATTGCTCAGTGTTGAAACCATGTGCTTTCTTTTCCAGGAAGTTTTCTGCTGCTGAGCGTAATTATGATGTGGGCAACCGAGAGTTGCTGGCCATGAAGTGGGCATTTGAGGAGTGGCGTCATTGGCTTGAAGGAGCTAAGCATCGCGTGGTGGTATTGACTGATCATAAGAACTTTACTTATCTCGAGTCTGCCAAGCGCTTGAATCCTAGACAGGCCCGTTGGTCGTTATTTTTTGCTCGCTTCGATTTTGTGATTTCGTACCTTCCGGGCTCTAAAAATGTGAAGGCGGATGCTCTGTCTAGGAGTTTTGTGCCCGACTCTCCGGGTTTATCTGAGCCGGCGAGTATCCTCAAGGAAGGAGTCATTGTGTCTGCCATCTCCCCTGATTTGCGGCGAGTGTTGCAAAAATTTCAGGCTAATAAACCTGATCGTTGTCCGGCCGAGAAACTGTTCGTCCCTGATAGGTGGACTAGTAAAGTTATCTCTGAACTTCATTGTTCGGTGTTGGCTGGTCATCCAGGAATCTTTGGTACCAGAGAGTTAGTGGCTAGATCCTTCTGGTGGCCATCTCTGTCACGGGATGTACGTACTTTTGTGCAGTCCTGTGGGATTTGTGCTAGGGCTAAGCCCTGCTGTTCACGTGCCAGTGGGTTGCTTTTGCCCTTGCCGGTCCCGAAGAGGCCTTGGACACATATTTCGATGGATTTCATTTCTGACCTTCCCGTTTCTCAAAAGATGTCAGTCATTTGGGTGGTCTGTGATCGCTTTTCTAAAATGGTCCATCTGGTGCCTTTGGTTAAATTGCCTTCCTCCTCTGATTTGGTGCCTTTGTTCTTCCAGCATGTGGTTCGTTTGCATAGCATTCCTGAGAATATTGTTTCTGACAGAGGTTCCCAGTTTGTTTCAAGGTTCTGGCGAGCCTTTTGTGGTAGGATGGGCATTGACCTATCTTTTTCCTCGGCTTTCCATCCTCAGACTAATGGCCAGACCGAACGAACCAATCAGACCTTGGAAACATATCTCAGATGTTTTGTTTCTGCAGACCAGGATGATTGGTTGTCCTTTTTGCCGTTGGCTGAGTTCGCCCTTAATAATCGGGCCAGCTCGGCTACCTTGGTCTCTCCATTTTTCTGCAATTCTGGGTTCCATCCTCGTTTCTCTTCGGGACAGGTTGAGTCTTCGGACTGTCCTGGTGTGGATTCTGTGGTGGACAGGTTGCAGCAGATCTGGACTCAGGTGGTGGACAATTTGACCTTGTCCCAGGAGAAGGCTCAACTTTTCGCTAATCGCAGACGCCGTGTGGGTCCCCGACTTCGTGTTGGGGATCTGGTTTGGTTGTCTTCTCGTCATGTTCCTATGAAGGTTTCCTCTCCTAAATTTAAACCTCGTTTTATTGGTCCGTATAGGATTTCTGAGATTCTCAATCCTGTGTCCTTTCGTCTGACCCTCCCGGACTCCTTTTCCATACATAATGTATTCCATAGGTCGTTGTTGCGGAGATACGTGGCACCTATGGTTCCATCTGTTGAGCCTCCTGCCCCTGTTTTGGTGGAGGGGGAATTGGAGTATATTGTGGAGAAAATTTTGGATTCTCGTGTCTCTAGACGGAAACTCCAGTATCTGGTTAAATGGAAGGGTTATGCTCAGGAAGATAATTCCTGGGTTTTTGCCTCTGATGTCCATGCTCCAGATCTTGTTCGTGCCTTTCATGTGGCTCATCCTGGTCGGCCTGGGGGCTCTGGTGAGGGTTCGGTGACCCCTTCTCAAGGGGGGGGTACTGTTGTGAATTCTGTGGCTGAATTCACTCCTGTGGTCACAAGTGGTACTGCAGCTTCTGGGCTTCCTCCCTCAGGTGTTCTGGTGAGCTCGTTGGCTGCCTTGTTATTTAACTCCACCTGATTCTGTCTTCCTTGCTCCTTGTCAATGTTCCAGTGTTGGATCTGAGCTTCTGGATCTTTCCTGTGGCCTGCTGCTCTGCTTAGATAAGTGCTTCTTTGCTTTTGTTGCTGTTTTTTCTGTCCAGCTTGTCTATTTGTTTTTGCTGGAAGCTCTGAGACGCAAAGGGTGTACCGCCATGCCGTTAGTTCGGCACGGTGGGTCTTTTTGCCCCCTTTGCGTGGTTTTTTGCTTTAGGGATTTTTGTAGACTGCAAAGTTCTCTTTGCTATCCTCGCTCTATCTAGAATATCGGGCCTCACTTTGCTGAATCTATTTCATCCCTACGTTTTGTCTTTTCATCTTGCTAACAGTCATTATATGTGGGGGGCTGCCTTTTCCTTTGGGGTATTTCTCTGAGGCAAGTCAGGCTTGTATTTCTATCTTCAGGCTAGTCAGTTCCTCAGGCTGTGCCGAGTTGCATAGGTAGTGTCAGGCGCAATCCACAGCTGCCTTTAGTTGTGTTTAGGATAGGTTCAGGTATTGCGGTCTACAGAGATTCCACGTCTCAGAGCTCGTTCTATTGTTTTTGGGTTATTGTCAGATCACTGTATGTGCTCTGATTACTGGCACACTGTGTTACTGGATTGCCTTCATAACAGGGGAATAAAAGTCAGCAGTGAGTGGAGGACAGGAAAACACCTACAGTGCCCATTTTAATGCCAAAAACATCAATTCGTATTACTGAAGCTTGTCAATCTTAATTTACTTTATAATAATAGTTAGGCATTGAAAACAGGGGGTCATTTGGCTAAGGTTGTGGGGGGGTAGGGCTGGCTAAAGGTTTTCGTGGGCCCAGGAAAAGCGGAATACATCACGGCGGTGGAGCAGTAAGGTAAGTATTTCAACTTTGCAAGTGCTGTGCAAGTGCTGTGATTCTGAGCAAGCGGGGGGGGGGGCACTAGTTGGCACTGGCACAGGGCCCATCATAGTACAGCGGTGTGTTTGACGGCGGGCAGCGCCTCCCACTGCCAGAGACATTTTTGCATATTATGAGATGCCCTGTGCCAGTGCCAACGAGTATGCCCCTCACCTGATGAAGGAACCTGCACTTTCATCTGCACCTTCCTCTTTGTCCCCGTGTAAGGTGGTATAGTATGCGGGAAGGGGAACCTGACTTTCAGCAGGGTCAGATTCTGGCTGTGTAGAGTGCAAGGGGAATGTAGTGATCTGGGTCAATGTACCAGCAGACTCATCTAGCAGTGGCTGGGCAATAGGCAGGATGAGGAGGAAACACAGATATTGGCCCAAAATAAAAAAGTAGGCTAAATGCAGTTCAAAATTGGTAACAGGAGTACACAGGCAGCATTGCTTTGTTCAGTGGAGGACAACTGTAAGGAGTGGCTGACACAGTTACAAGGCCAAAATAAGTAAGTAGGCTAAATGCAGTTCAAAATTGGTAACAGGAGTACACAGGCGGCATTGCTTTGTTCAGTGGAGGACAACTGTAATAAGTGGCTCAGACAGATTAAGTAGGCCTAAAATAAAAAAGTAGGCTAAATGCAGTTCAAAATTGGTAACAGGAGTACACAGGCGGCATTGCTTTGTTTAATGGAGGACAACTGTAATAAGTGGCTCAGACAGATTAAGTAGGCCTAAAATAAAAAAGTAGGCTAAATGCAGTTCAAAATTGGTAACAGGAGTACACAGGTGGCATTGCTTTGTTCAGAGGAGGAGGACAACTGTAATGAGTGGCTCAGACAGACATAGTAAGCCTAAAATAAAAAAGTAGGCTAAATGCAGTTCAAAATTGGTAACAGGAGTACACAGGCGGCATTGCTTTGTTCAGTGGAGGAGGACAACTGTAATAAGTGGCTCAGACAGACTTAGTAGGCCTAAAATTAAAAAGTAGGCTAAATGCAGTTCAAAATTGGTAACAGGAGTACACAGGCGGCATTGCTTTGTTCAGTAGAGGACAACTGTAATAAGTGGCTCATACAGATTAAGTAGGCCTAAAATAAAAAAGTAGGCTAAATGCAGTTCAAAATTGGTAACAGGAGTACACAGGCGGCATTGCTTTGTTCAGTGGAGGAGGACAACTGTAATAAGTGGCTCAGACAGACTTAGTAGGCCTAAAATTAAAAAGTGGGCTAAATGCAGTTCAAAATTGGTAACAGGAGTACACAGGCGGCATTGCTTTGTTCAGTGGAGGACAACTGTAAGGAGTGGCTGACACAGTTACAAGGCCAAAATAAGTAAGTAGGCTAAATGCAGTTCAAAATTGGTAACAGGAGTACACAGGCGGCATTGCTTTGTTCAGTGGAGGACAACTGTAATAAGTGGCTCAGACAGATTAAGTAGGCCTAAAATAAAAAAGTAGGCTAAATGCAGTTCAAAATTGGTAACAGGAGTACACAGGCGGCATTGCTTTGTTCAATGGAGGACAACTGTAATAAGTGGCTCAGACAGATTAAGTAGGCCTAAAATAAAAAAGTAGGCTAAATGCAGTTCAAAATTGGCAACAGGAGTACACAGGTGGCATTGCTTTGTTCAGAGGAGGAGGACAACTGTAATGAGTGGCTCAGACAGACATAGTAAGCCTAAAATAAAAAAGTAGGCTAAATGCAGTTCAAAATTGGTAACAGGAGTACACAGGCAGCATTGCTTTTTTCAGTAGAGGACAACTGTAATAAGTGGCTCAGACAGATTAAGTAGGCCTAAAATTAAAAAGTAGGCTAAATGCAGTTCAAAATTCGTAACAGGAGTACACAGGCGGCATTGCTTTGTTCAGTGGAGGAGGACAACTGTAATAAGTGGCTCAGACAGACTTAGTAGGCCTAAAATTAAAAAGTAGGCTAAATGCAGTTCAAAATTGGTAACAGGAGTACACAGGCGGCATTGCTTTGTTCAGTAGAGGACAACTGTAATAAGTGGCTCAGACAGATTAAGTAGGCCTAAAATAAAAAAGTAGGCTAAATGCAGTTCAAAATTGGTAACAGGAGTACACAGGCGGCATTGCTTTGTTCAGTGGAGGACAACTGTAAGGAGTGGCTGACACAGTTACTAGGCCCAAATAAGTAAGTAGGCTAAATGCAGTTCAAAATTGGTAACAGGAGTACACAGTTGGCATAGCTTTGTTCAGCGGAGGACAACTGTAATGAGAGGCTGACACAGTTACTAGGCCCAAATAAGTAAGTAGGCTAAATGCAGTTCAAAATTGGTAACAGGAGTGCACAGGCGGCCTAGCTTTGTTCAGTGGAGGACAACTGTAATGAGTGGCTGACACAGTTAGTAGGCCAAAATAATAAAGTGGGCTAAAAATATTGTTCATAAATAAACAGGTGGCATAGCTAGGTACAGGGGAGGGCTCCTCTGCTGAGTAGCAGACAGTGGTAGTTGGCGCAAAGTATTAACTGGTCTAAATGGAGGCCAGGGCCCCTGTATATTTTTACTATCATCTATCATTTCAACAAATTTGTATTGGCAGTGCCATTGAAGGATTTAACAGCACAGACTACACAGTGATGGAGCCGGGAGAGGTAAGTTTTGCAAGTGGTAAAGCACTGCTCGAGCTGGGGGGTAACACTCTCTCATGGGCGGCAATACTGGCACAGGGCCCCTCATATTACGATGGTGTGTCTGATGTTGGTTGTGCACCACCACCCTCAGAGACACTTCATTGTACTATGAGGGACCCTGTGCCAGTGCCGTCGCCCAAGAGTGGGCAAACCCACCTGTCCAGGCAAATGGCACTCGCATGGATGCTTGCGCCAAGTGGTGACTACGGCCCTGTGGGGGGAGTCAGCCCATTTAGGGAGGTATAAAAATGGCCTATCGTGGACATTCAGCAGCTGCAAATGGAGGAATTGGAGCAGTCAGTAAGAGGAGGTAAAAAGCAAGACATTTTTCAGGCAAGCTACGTGTCAGCAGGGGAAGGTGGGGCAAAATAATTCGAAATCCATGATTGGTTCATTTTAATGAAGGTTAGATCATCAACATTTCTGGTAGCCAGACGTGTCCTTTTTTCGGTCAGTATTGAACCAGCAGCACTGAAGACTCTTTCTGATAGCACACTAGCAGATGGGCAAGCGAACTCCTATAATGCATATTCTGCCAATTCAGGCCAGGTGTCTATTTTAGATGCCCAGTAATCAAATGGGAATGACCTGTGAGGGAGAACATCGATAAGGGAGGAAAAATAGTTCATAACCATACTGGACAAATGCTGTCTCCTGTCACTTTGAATTGATGCAGCAGTATCTTTCATGTGTGCGGTCATTACGAAATCAATCCACAACCTGGTCATAAAACCCTTCTGTCCAACGTCACTTCGGATTTGTGCACCTCTAACATCTCTGCCATATTGCCCCCTACGGCTCGTGTGAGAACCATCACCGCTGCTGTGTGCTGGGTATGCCTGAACCAAACGGTCCACAAGAGTTGCTTGTTTGGTAGCCAATATTTGCTCAAGGTTGTCATGTGGCATGATATTTTGTAATTTTCCTTTATATTGTGGATCCAGGAGGCAGGCCAACCAGTAATCGTCATCGGTCATCATTTTGATAATGCGAGGTCCCTTTTTAGGATACACAAGGCATACTCAGCCATGTGGGCCAATGTTCCAGGTGTCAATTCACTGCTTGTGCTGGGTTGAGGAGCACTTTCTTGCAAATCAACATCACTTGTGTCCCGCAAAAACCCTATACCTTGCAACGCCACCAGTTTCTATTGCCCCGTGAGAAGCCTCCTCCTCCCATAAATATTCATCCCCATCCTCCTGCTCCTCCTTTTTGTCCGCCACCTCATCCAGGAGAGTTCCCTGAGCAGACAATGGCTGACTGTCATCAAGGCTTCCCTCCTCCTCGGCTGCAGACGCCAGCTCATTAATGTGCGTCAAACTTTGCATCAGCAGACGCATTAGTTGGATGCTCATGCTTATGATGGCGTCGTCTGCAATTACCAGCCGTGTGCATTCCTCAAAACACTGAAGGACTTGACAGAGGTCTTGGAGCTTCGACCACTGCACACCAGACAACTCCATGTCTGCCATCCAACTGCCTGCCCGTGTATGTGTATCCTCCCACAAATTAATTACAGCACGCCTCTGTTCACACAGCCTCTGAACCATGTGCAGTGTGGAGTTCCATCTTGTTGCAGCATCGATTATTAGGCAATGCTGGGGAAGATTCAGCGATTGCTGATGGTTCAGCATACGGCTGAAGTGTACGGGCGATCGGCGGATGTGCGAGCAAAGTCTTCGCACCTTCAGGAGCAGGGCTAGTAACTCCGGATCATTTTTGAGGAAGCACTGCACCACCAGGTTCAAGGTGTGAGCCAGGCAAGGTATGTGATTAAGTTCTGAAAGGGCTATGGCAGCCATAAAACTCCTTCCATTATCACTGACTACCTTGCCTGCCTCAAGATGTACACTGCCCAGCCATGACTGAGTTTGTTGCTGCATGCAAGTACTCGGCCAGTACTTCCGCGGTGTGTCTGTTGTCACCCAAACACTTCATTTCTAACACAGCCTGCTGACGCTTCCCACAAGCTGTTCGATAATGGGACACCTCGTGTGCAACACTGGCAGCTGCGGATGGAGTGGTCGTTCGACTGCGCTCTGTGGACGAGCTTTCGCTTCTGGAGAAGGAGGAGGAGGAAGAGGAGGAGGAGGGGTGGTGAACGCCTACAGCCAACTGTTTCCTAGACCGTGGGTTAGGTAGAACTGTCCCACTATGGCTGTCCTCTGTGGACCCTGCATCCAGCACATTAACCCAGTGTGCCGTGATGGACACGTAACGTCCCTGGCCATGTCTACTGGTCCAAGCATCTGTTGTGAGGTGCACCTTTCTACTGACTGATTGCCTCAGTGCATGGACAATGTGGTCTTTGACATGCTGGTAGAGGGCTGGGATGGCTTTTCTCGCAATGACGTGTCGACTGGGTAGGTCATAGCGTGGTACTGCGAAGGCCATCAGGTCTTTGAAAGCTTCACTTTCAACCAACCGGTAGGCCATCATCTCTAACGAGATTAGTCTAGCAAATGTGGGCGTTCAAACCCTATGTACGCGGATGAGAGGATGAGTACTTTCTTTTCCTAACGAGGGTCTCTAGCGGGGGTGGTGGTGGTGGACATGGCGGATTGAGAGAGGGTTGGTGATGATATTCTCGATGTTGGCCTACATACAGTGTTTCCTACCAATAACCTTGTGATTCCCTGACTGCTTTGGCCTTGTTACGATACCTCCACATTTGCTGCTGGTGGTGTCCTAACCGATAGGCTTACAGTGAGGGAAGCAATGTAGCGTTGCTGACTACCTTCATTCTGAACAGGTGCACCAACGGTACGGGACGTTTGGTAGTTAGTCCAGGCTTGCAAGTGCATGCTGGTTAAATGTCTAAGCATGCACGTTGTATTTAAATTTTGAAGATTTTTCCCGCTGCTAAAGGTCTTTGAGCATTTCTTACAGATAACTTTTGACTGATCATTCGGATTTGGTTAAAAAATTGTCACACTGCACTCTTCCTATTATGGAATACCTTTTCAGGCATTGCATGCTGTGCTACTTTCACCGGATGTCCTTTTTGTTTTTGACAAACATTTTTGGCCTAATACGGGCCTGCCAGATGACAGCTCTTGCGATGTAGATGGCTTCTGCGGATCATCCTCCTCCGCTTCTGAGCTACTGGCAGCGGCACCCTCTTCTCCCAATGGCTGCCAATCTGGGTCAACAACTGGGTCATCTATCACCTCCTCTTCAATGTCATGTGCACCTTCCTCTGTGTCACCGTGTAAGGTGCTATAGCGTTCGGGACGGGGCACCATAGTGTCATCAGGGTCAGATTCTGGCTCAGTACACTGCGAGGGCAATGTAGTGATCTGAGTCAATAGAACAGCACTATAATCTAGCTGTGGCTGTGCATCAGTGCACTCCATTTCGGATTCTTCTTGTAATGGGCAGTTCACAATTTCCCGTTCTAACCCAGGCACGGAATGTGTAAAGAGCTCCATGGAGTAACCTGTAGTGTCGCCTGACGCATCCTTCACTTTTGGTTAGGGTGAAGGACACAAGGAAACGTCTTGTTCCTGACCGGGAGCATCCACTGACTTGCTGCTTTTATATATGGAACTTTCTGAAGAGGAGGCGAAAGAGCTAGAGGCTGAGTCAGCAAGGAAAGCCAAAACTTTTTCCTGCTGCTCCGGCTTTAAAAGCGGTTTTCCTACTCCCAGATAAGGGAGCCTTCGAGGCTTTGCGTAGCCAGACGATGACGCTGGCTCAACACCTCCAGCCTTAGGTGCTATTTTGCTTTTGAAACTACCACCAGATGCACCACCACCACCATCTGTACCAGCTCGCAACCACCGTCCACGGCCTCTTCCACCTGACTTCCTCATTGTTTGGAAAATCTAACCAAAATAACAACCGTTATATGGTACTGTAAAACAAGGTAGAAGGTGTATATAAACTTGTTGAGATTTTAAATCTCCCTTTTTTTTGGGAGACTGAACAGAAAATCAGGCCCTGTGCAAAAAACAACACAATGTAAGTGGCCGAAAGTGGCTGGCTGATATACCACAAACTAACAGGACTGAAATATATCCACTTTGTGATAATTTGAATCGCACTTTTTTTGGGGGGAGACTAAACCAAGCCTAAGGCTCTGTGCATAAAACAACACAATGTAAGTGGCAGAAAGTGGCTGGCTGATATACCTCAAACTAACAGGACTGCAGTATATCCACTTTGTGATAATTTGAATCTCATTTTTTTTTGGGGGGGGGAGACTAAACCAAACCTCAGGCCCTGTGCATAAAACTACACAATGTAAGTGGCAGAAAGTGGCTGGCTGATATACCACAAACTAACAGGACTGAAGTATATCCACTTTGTGATCATTTCAATCTCATTTTTTTGGGGGGAGACTAAACCAAACCTCAGGCCCAGTGCATAAAACAACACAATGTAAGTGACAGAAAGTGGCTGGAAGATATATGAAAAAATACAAGGACTGTAGTACAATTTCAATCTCCCTACTATGATCTCAGGACAAGTATGGCAGCAATAAAAAGGACTGCTGCACACAAAAGTGTGGACAAATAAACAAGATAACTGTACAGAAAGGAGCAACAGGATTTTTGCTTTAAAAAAAAAGCAGTTGGTTTGCACAGCAGCGTGCAAACAGCAATGCAGCTATCAGGGAGCCTTATAAGGCAGCCTAATAAGCTGCAGAGCTGATGCACAAAAATATAAACTCCACTGTCCCTGCAAACAAATGGTGGTGTTGGACAGTGGAAATCGCTACAGCACAAGCAGTTTGGGGGTTAATCTTCCCTCCCTAACTATACCCCTTCTTCTGATGAAGCTGCGGCAACCTCTCCCTATGCTACGATCAGCAGAAGTAAGATGGCGGTCGGCGTGAACGCCCCTTTATAGCCCCTGTGACGCCACAGAAAGCAAGCCAATCACTGCAATGCCCTTCTCTAAGATGGTGGGGACCAGGACCTATGTCATCACGCTGCCCACACTCTGCGTTCTCCTTCATTGACTGAAAAATGGTGAGGAACGCGTCATACGAAACGCGACTTTGGTGCGAAGATCGTCGACCTCATGGCTGATCCCACACTAGGATCGGGTCGGGTTTCAAAAATTGCCAAAAGTCGGCGATTTTTGAATTTGTCCGATCCGTTTCGCTCAACCCTGGTGGTAACATTTGAGTTTATTTCTGAAAATATCGGAAATTTGCAGAAAATTTTGAACATTTCAGAATTTTCAAACTTTTAATCTTTGCATCCTGAACCCCTTCATGACCTTGGGATTTTTAATTTTTCCGTGTTCGTTTTTCACTCCCCTCCTTCCCAGAGCCATAACTTTTTTATTTTTCCGTGAATTTGGCCATGTGAGGGCTTATTTTTTGTGGGACGAGGTGTACTTTTGAACGACATCATTGGTTTTAGCATGTTGTGTACTAGAAAATGAGAAAAATTCCAAGTGAGGTGAAATTGCAAAAAAAGTGCAATCCCACACTTATTTTTTGTTTGGCTTTTTTGCTAGGTTCACTAAATGCTAAAACTGACTTGACATTATGATTCTCCAGGTCAGTACGAGTTCATAGACACCTAACATGACTAGGTTATTTTTTATTTAAGAGGTGAAAAAAAATTCCAAACTTTGCTAAAAAAAAAAAAAAAAAAAAAAAAATTGCGCCATTTTCCGATACTCGTAACGTCTCCATTTTTCGTGATCTGGGGTCGGTTGAGGGCTTATTTTTTGCGTGCTGAGATGATGTTTTTAATGATAGCATTTTGGTGCAGATACGTTCTTTTGATCGCCCGTTATTGCATTTTAATGCAATGTCGCGGCAACCTAAAAAAAGTAATTCTGGCGTTTCGAATTTTTTTCTCGCTACGCCGTTTAGCGATCAGGTTAATGCTTTTTTTTTAATTGATAGATCGGGCGATTCTGAGCGCGGCGATACCAAATATGTGTAGATTTGATTTTTTTTAATTGATTTATTTTGATTGGGGCGAAAGGGGGGTGATTTAAACTTTTATATTTTTTTTATTTTTTTCACATTTTTTTTAATTTTTTTTTTTACTTTTGCCATGCTTCAATAGCCTCCATGGGAGGCTAGAAGCAGGCACAACGCGATCAGCTCTGCTACATAGCAGCGATCTGCTGATCGCTGCTATGTAGCAGAAATGGAGGTGTGCTGTGAGCGCCGACCACAGGGTGGCGCTCACAGCCACCGGTCATCAGTAACCATAGAGGTCTCAAGGACCTCTATGGTTACAATGGAGACGCATCGCCGACCCCCGATCATGTGACGGGGGTCGGCGATGACGTCATTTCCGGCCGCCCGGCCGGATGCGGTAGTTAAATGCCGCTGTCTGCGATTGACAGCGGCATTTAACTAGTTAATAGGTGCGGGCAGATCGCGATTCTGCCCGCACCTATTGCGGGCACATGTCAGCTGTTCAAAACTATCCCGTCCGAGGTCAGATAGGGGTTAAACCAACGAGTTATGTCACAGAAAATAGTTAATAAAACATAGTGCTATTTTGATGAATATAGAAGGGTTAAAAGTTGAGCAGCAATTTCTCATTTTGCCATAAAATCTACAAAACCATTTTTTTAGGGACCACATCACATTTGAAGTGACTTTAGGGGAGCCTGTATGACAGAAAGTACCTGAAAGTGACACTATTCTAAAAACTGCACCCCTCAAGGTGCTCAAAACCACATTCAAGAAGTTTATTAACCCTTCAAGTACTTCTTAAGAACTAATGGAATGTGGAAGAAATAAAATGAACAGTGAAGAAAATGCACCATAATCTTTGTTGTGCTATTTCTGCTAAGTATGCCAATACCCCTATATGTGGTGTAAAACTACTGTTTGGGTGCACGGCAGTGCTCTAAAGGGAAAGAAAACCATTTGAGTTTTAGAATGCAAAATTGGCTGGAATAGATAGCAGATGCCATGTCCGGTTTGGAGAGCCCCTGATTTGCCTAAATACTGAAAACCCCCACAAATCACCCAATTTTGGAAACTATGCCCCTCAAGGAATTTATCTAGATGTGTGGTTGGTGAGCATGTTTCACAGAAATTTATAACTTTGAGCCGTGAAATAAAAAAAATCAAATTGTTGTGATGAAAATGTTTTAGCCCCAATTTTTTTTATTTTCACAAGGGTAACAGGAGAAAATTTATGCCAAAATGTGTTGTGCAATTTTTCCAGAGTATTCAGTCACCCCACATTTCTTTGAAAATGACTGCCTGGGCGCATGGCAGGGCTGGAAAGGTAATGAGCGCTATTTTGGCTGGAAAAGGTGGCGGATATGATGTCACATTTGAAGAGCTCCTGACATGCCAAAACAGCAGAAACCCCCACAGGCGATCCCATTTTGCAAACTACACCTCTCAAGGAATTTATCTTGGGGAATAATGAGTATTTTTATCCTTCAGGTGATTCACAAACCTGTATAGCATTGGGCTGAGTAAATGAAATATTACTATTTTATTCACTAAAATGTTGCTTTGACCTTAAGTTTGCAATTAAAAAAATGGTAATAGGAGAAAACGAACAGTGCAATTTGTTATGCAATTTCTCCTGAGCACATCAATACCCAATAAGTTGTAGAAAACTACATTTGAGGCACAGTGCAAAGCTCAAAATGGAACGGCCACCATATTACAGTGCAGATTTTCCTGAACTGTTTTGAGGGGAAAAAGCAAGAAAACAAACAAACATGTGATCCAAGATAATACGGGACAAGAAGGTACTGTCTCCTCCCCCATAATACTGAAGAATGTAAGCCCGCAAGGGCAGGGTCCTCGCCCCTCTGTATCAGTCCGTCATTATTAGTTTGTTTACTGTAAGTGATATCTGTAACTTGTATGTAACCCCTTCTCATGTACAGCACCATGGAATCAATGGTGCTATATAAATAAATAAATAATAATAATAATAATAATAATAATAATAATAATAATAAAAATGGTTAAAATACCTTTATTATCAGAAGTGGTAAAGGGTAGTACTACATACAAGAGGTACCCACACATAGACATATCAGTATCAATTTTTTTGTTTGGCAGCTGTCACACAATAAAAGACACTTTTTTTTTAGAAAAACAAGTTTTTGCATCGCCATATTTAGATAGCTATAATTTTTCCATATACAGTACATGTATTGCATTACATGAGACCAGACAGTTTTACATTGTCAAATACTTATTAGGGTATGTGCACTCGTTCAGTAACTGGCAGCACTTTGGACGCAGCAAATGTCCAATATGTCCAAAGCGCTGCTGATGATTGAACGTGGGTGAATCCGCATGTGTTCACTGAACCGTGCGGATTCACCGTGTTCAAAACATTCTACTGGTGAAACTAAGCTTGTGCAGGTGATCAGAGATAAATTGACATGCTGCAGTCTGGAAAGACGTGCCTCATGTCTGTCTCAGCAGATGAGACGCGGGCATCTCAGGAGTCAGGACACATAGTGGGCATGGGATTTCTATAAATCCCATCCACTATGCTGTAACATCTGAATGTTGCGGGTTGGACGTTCCGCAAATAAGCAGCATCCAACCCGCAGCGTTTACTTATCGTGTGTACTTACCCTTAGGCCATGTGCACACGTTCAGGTTTTTTTGCGCTTTTTCGCACTAAAAACGCTATAAAAACTCATTAAAAATGCATACATTATGCATTCTATCATTTAGAATGCATTCTGCATGTTTTGTACACATGGATGCGTTTTTTTCCGCGAAAAAAACGCATCGCGGTAAAAAAATGAGCATGTTCATTATTTTTGCGGATTTTCTGCGTTTTTCCCGCAATTCTATGCATTTGGGAAAAACGCACAAAAAACGCACAAAAAACGCGTCAAAATGGCGGTAAAATCGTGGTAAAATCGCATGTGGATTTCTGGCAGAAATGTCCGGTTTTTGTCAGGAAAATTTCTGCAAGAAATCCTGACGTGTGCACATACCCTTAAACTCAACTGCTCACTGAATCTAACTCTAACAAGCCACAGTAGCTTGCAGACCCAGAGGTCATCACGTGACCTCCGGCTTCTATGACAATGCTCAGATCCCCTGTGATGTGATCAGATCTCATCCTTGGGTGTGTCGGAAAGGTGAGTAATGCAGTGGATTCCCTCTGCTAGCTTCTAAATGTCAATCTGTTTGGTACGTGGATGGGAACTATAATTCGATTTATTTATTATTGTTGTAAAATTACAACGCCTTGCTAATATTTAAAACTTAAATTGTATCATGTTGAGGTGTATATGTACCCTTTTTATCCAGTCATAATGTATATGTGAATATATGCATCTTTTTTGTATTCTTAAATATATATATATATATATATATATATATATATATATATATATTTATATTTAAGAATATATATGGAGCAGTGGAGGTTAAAATGTCAATGAGAGCTGCTTATAGGATTGCTAGAGAGGCAAATCAGAAACCCCCAATTGACTGCAAAAGACCTTCAGAAAGATTTAGCATGTTCTGGAGTTGTCGTACAATGTTCTACTCTTCAGAGACACCTGCACAAATATGGCCTTCATGGAACAGTCATTAGAAGAAAACCTCTCATGCATCCTCCCCATAAAATTTAACATCAGAAGTAGGGAAAAAACATCTAAACAAACCTGATGCATTTTGGAAACGAGTCCTGTAGACCGCCGATGACTTTAAAATAGAAATCTTTGCCAATAGTAATAAAAAGGAATGTGTATAGGAAAAAAGGGCACAGTATTTCAGAAAAAAAAACATCTTGCCAACCATTAAACATGGAGGTGGTTCAATTATTCTATTATGCTTTTGGGTTTTGCTGCAATCAATGGGATGGGGAACATTTCTAGGGGAGAGGCAAGAATGGATTCAAAGAAATTTCAGAAAATTCTTACAGCAAACATAACACCATCTGTAAAAAAAGCTGACGTTGAAAATATAGCTTCAACAAATGTATAATGATCCTAAACACCTGTCAAAATCCACAAAAGACTACCTCGAAAAGGTGCCAGTTAAAGGTTTTCACATTGGCCCTCACAGGCCCTCCTTATCTGAACATCATGGAAAATCTGTGGATAGACCTCAAAATAGCAGTGCATTCAAGGCGACCCAGGAATCTCACAGAAGTGGAAGAATTTTCCAAGGAAGAATGGATGAAAATTGCTCAAACAAGAATTGAAAGACTCTTGCCTAGCTACAAAAAAACGTTAACAAGCTGTGATACATTCAAAAGGTGGTACTACTAGGATCTAACCATGCAGGGTGTATGAACTGTTTCATTGTTAATAGTGTTGAGCGATACCTTCCGATATCGGAAAGTATCGGTATCGGTTTGGATCGGCCGATATTCAAAAAATATCGGATATCGCCGATACCGATACCCGATCCCAATGCAAGTCAATGGGACCAAAATATCGGAATTAAAATAAACCCTTTCATTCCTTGTAGGTTCATTCTACATGAAGGAAAACAACTAAGAATAATGCCGGATGTATTTGGGGAGGTGGCGGAGACATTAAAGTCATAGAGGTTTATCCCAATCAAATAGAATAGCATGTTTTTTGTTTTTTTTTAAGACGTTCGGAGTGACAAAGATATTGACTATGTAAATTTTTTTTTTATTTTGTCAGATATTGATGTTTCACTATTCCACGCCCTTCCCCTTCTTTTTTTTCTTTTTTTTTTTCTTTTCCCACACTTTCATCTTCATCATCATCAGCATCTTTGACATCAACTTCTTCACCTTATTCATCTTCTTCTTCATCTTCTACCTATTTTTTTTTTTTTATTACATTCTTCATATTCATTTTATTCAACTATTATTATTCTTCTTATTCTACATATTCTTTTTATTCCACTGTTATTATTCTTCCTATTCTACTTCTTCATCATATTCTCATTTGTGACAGGCATTCCCGTAGTTGTTATCTATAAAAGTTTGAAGATTACACCTTCCGTTCTGCCAGTCACAAAAGTTACATTTGTCCGCGTTCAGTTTGGCCTGCAGCATCAGGCTTTATCCAGGGGCACCACGAGGAGGAACGGACTCACCCCCATACACTGCTTAGTCTTCTTCTGCATATAATTTAGATAATATCTTTTGCTCTGATATTAAGTCTTATGCTTAATGTTCTTCTGCTCTTTGTTCTGCAGCCTCTTGTTCTTCTGCTTCTCGGTCTTCCATGTTGTCGTCTCCAGGGTCGTCGTCTCCAGTGTCGTCATCTCCGCCGTCGTCGTCTCCGCCGTCGTCGTCGTCGTCATCGGGGTGGTCTTCCGTGTCGTCGTCATCGTGGTGGTCTTCCGGGTCGTCGACGTTAGGGTCTTCAACTTGGAAATGTAGCAGAAGGTACAAGAAGGCTGAGAAAATGCCAAGAACCAGCTGATGGAACTGGAACTCGGATGGCTACCCGAAGGTTCAAGAGCCTATGGAACTACCGAGGACCAGCTGACGTTACTGGAACCCGGTTACTAAGCAGGAGGTACCCGTGCTAAAAAGCACTACCAAGGACCGCCTGACGTTGACGGAACTCGGATACCCAGAAGGAGGCACCTAAGCCAAAGGCTCTGCCCGGAACCAGCTGACGTTACTGGAACCAGGATGGGGAGCAGAAGGTACAAGAGCAAAAGACACTGCCGAGAACCAGCTGACGGTACTGGAACCCGGATGGGTAGCCGAAGGTCCAAGAGCCAATGGAACTACCGAGGACCAGCTGACGTTACTGGAACCCGGTTACTAAGCAGGAGGTACCCGTGCCTGAAAGCACTACCAAGGACCACCTGACGTTGGTGGAACTTGGATACCCAGAAGGAGGCACCTAAGCCAAAGGCTCTGCCCGGAACCAGCTGACGGTACTGGAACCAGGATGGGGAGCAGAAGGTACAAGAGCAAAAGACACTGCCGAGAACCAGCTGACGGTGCTGGAACCAGGTGGTGGACCCGAAGGCCCACAGGAGAGGAGAGAACAGCTAGGCCGCGAGGCAGCCGCAGTTACCGAACCCCAACAGTCCTACAGGGGGAGCTGGGCCTACTGGCACTACATAACCAGCCTTGACTACCAGTTCACGCAGCCCACATAGGAAGCTCCTAAACTGGAGGCACCCTGGAGTTGGCTAACTCGACCGCACCACGACGGGGCAAGCATAGGCGTCTCAGTGAAGTTGACACAACCCGGAAACAGCTGACGGTGCTGAAACCAGGCTTGGCACGAGGGAGTACCTGTGACAAGAACACTGCCGAGAACCAGCTGGCGGTGCTGGAACCCGGATGCGTTGCCCCAGTGTGCAAGAGCCAATGGCACGACCGAGGACCAGCTGACGGTGCTGGAACCCGGTTACTAAGCTGTAGGTGCCCGCGCTTAAAAGCACTACCAAGGACCGCCTGGCGTTGGCGGAACTCGGATACCCAGGAGGAGGCACCTAAGCCAAAGGCTCGGCCCGGAACCAGCTGACGGTGCTGGAACCAGGTGGTGGACCCCAAGGCCCACAGGAGAGGAGAGAACAGCTAGGCCGCGAGGCAGCCGCAGTTACCGAACCCCAACAGTCCTACAGGGGGAGCTGGGCCTACTGGCACTACAGAACCAGCCTTGACTACCAGTTCACGCAGCCCACATAGGAAGCTCCTAAACTGGAGGCACCCTGGAGTTGGCTAACCCGACCGCACCACGACGAGGCAAGCATAGGTGTCTCAGTGAGCTTGACACAACCCGGAAACAGCTGACGGTGCTGAAACCAGGCTTGGCACGAGGGAGTACCTGTGACAAAAACACTGCCGAGAACCAGCTGGCGGTGCTGGAACCCGGATGCGTTGCCCCAGTGTGCAAGAGCCAATGGCACGACCGAGGACCAGCTGACGGTGCTGGAACCCGGTTACTAAGCTGTAGGTGCCCGCGCTTAAAAGCACTACCAAGGACCGCCTGGCGTTGGCGGAACTCGGATACCCAGGAGGAGGCACCTAAGCCAAAGGCTCGGCCCGGAACCAGCTGACGGTGCTGGAACCAGGTGGTGGACCCCAAGGCCCACAGGAGAGGAGAGAACAGCTAGGCCGCGAGGCAGCCGCAGTTACCGAACCCCAACAGTCCTACAGTCGGAGCTGGGCCTACTGGCACTACAGAACCAGCCTTGACTACCAGTTCACGCAGCCCACATAGGAAGCTCCTAAACTGGAGGCACCCTGGAGTTGGCTAACCCGACCGCACCACGACGAGGCAAGCATAGGTGTCTCAGTGAGCTTGACACAACCCGGAAACAGCTGACGGTGCTGAAACCAGGCTTGGCACGAGGGAGTACCTGTGACAAGAACACTGCCGAGAACCAGCTGGCGGTGCTGGAACCCGGATGCGTTGCCCCAGTGTGCAAGAGCCAATGGCACGACCGAGGACCAGCTGACGGTGCTGGAACCCGGTTACTAAGCTGTAGGTGCCCGCGCTTAAAAGCACTACCAAGGACCGCCTGGCGTTGGCGGAACTCGGATACCCAGGAGGAGGCACCTAAGCCAAAGGCTCGGCCCGGAACCAGCTGACGGTGCTGGAACCAGGTGGTGGACCCCAAGGCCCACAGGAGAGGAGAGAACAGCTAGGCCGCGAGGCAGCCGCAGTTACCGAACCCCAACAGTCCTACAGGGGGAGCTGGGCCTACTGGCACTACAGAACCAGCCTTGACTACCAGTTCACGCAGCCCACATAGGAAGCTCCTAAACTGGAGGCACCCTGGAGTTGGCTAACCCGACCGCACCACGACGAGGCAAGCATAGGTGTCTCAGTGAGCTTGACACAACCCGGAAACAGCTGACGGTGCTGAAACCAGGCTTGGCACGAGGGAGTACCTGTGACAAAAACACTGCCGAGAACCAGCTGGCGGTGCTGGAACACGGATGCGTTGCCCCAGTGTGCAAGAGCCAATGGCACGACCGAGGACCAGCTGACGGTGCTGGAACCCGGTTACTAAGCTGTAGGTGCCCGCGCTTAAAAGCACTACCAAGGACCGCCTGGCGTTGGCGGAACTCGGATACCCAGGAGGAGGCACCTAAGCCAAAGGCTCGGCCCGGAACCAGCTGACGGTGCTGGAACCAGGTGGTGGACCCCAAGGCCCACAGGAGAGGAGAGAACAGCTAGGCCGCGAGGCAGCCGCAGTTACCGAACCCCAACAGTCCTACAGGGGGAGCTGGGCCTACTGGCACTACAGAACCAGCCTTGACTACCAGTTCACGCAGCCCACATAGGAAGCTCCTAAACTGGAGGCACCCTGGAGTTGGCTAACCCGACCGCACCACGACGAGGCAAGCATAGGTGTCTCAGTGAGCTTGACACAACCCGGAAACAGCTGACGGTGCTGAAACCAGGCTTGGCACGAGGGAGTACCTGTGACAAGAACACTGCCGAGAACCAGCTGGCGGTGCTGGAACCCGGATGCGTTGCCCCAGTGTGCAAGAGCCAATGGCACGACCGAGGACCAGCTGACGGTGCTGGAACCCGGTTACTAAGCTGTAGGTGCCCGCGCTTAAAAGCACTACCAAGGACCGCCTGGCGTTGGCGGAACTCGGATACCCAGGAGGAGGCACCTAAGCCAAAGGCTCGGCCCGGAACCAGCTGACGGTGCTGGAACCAGGTGGTGGACCCCAAGGCCCACAGGAGAGGAGAGAACAGCTAGGCCGCGAGGCAGCCGCAGTTACCGAACCCCAACAGTCCTACAGGGGGAGCTGGGCCTACTGGCACTACAGAACCAGCCTTGACTACCAGTTCACGCAGCCCACATAGGAAGCTCCTAAACTGGAGGCACCCTGGAGTTGGCTAACCCGACCGCACCACGACGAGGCAAGCATAGGTGTCTCAGTGAGCTTGACACAACCCGGAAACAGCTGACGGTGCTGAAACCAGGCTTGGCACGAGGGAGTACCTGTGACAAGAACACTGCCGAGAACCAGCTGGCGGTGCTGGAACCCGGATGCGTTGCCCCAGTGTGCAAGAGCCAATGGCACGACCGAGGACCAGCTGACGGTGCTGGAACCCGGTTACTAAGCTGTAGGTGCCCGCGCTTAAAAGCACTACCAAGGACCGCCTGGCGTTGGCGGAACTCGGATACCCAGGAGGAGGCACCTAAGCCAAAGGCTCGGCCCGGAACCAGCTGACGGTGCTGGAACCAGGTGGTGGACCCCAAGGCCCACAGGAGAGGAGAGAACAGCTAGGCCGCGAGGCAGCCGCAGTTACCGAACCCCAACAGTCCTACAGGGGGAGCTGGGCCTACTGGCACTACAGAACCAGCCTTGACTACCAGTTCACGCAGCCCACATAGGAAGCTCCTAAACTGGAGGCACCCTGGAGTTGGCTAACCCGACCGCACCACGACGAGGCAAGCATAGGTGTCTCAGTGAGCTTGACACAACCCGGAAACAGCTGACGGTGCTGAAACCAGGCTTGGCACGAGGGAGTACCTGTGACAAAAACACTGCCGAGAACCAGCTGGCGGTGCTGGAACACGGATGCGTTGCCCCAGTGTGCAAGAGCCAATGGCACGACCGAGGACCAGCTGACGGTGCTGGAACCCGGTTACTAAGCTGTAGGTGCCCGCGCTTAAAAGCACTACCAAGGACCGCCTGGCGTTGGCGGAACTCGGATACCCAGGAGGAGGCACCTAAGCCAAAGGCTCGGCCCGGAACCAGCTGACGGTGCTGGAACCAGGTGGTGGACCCCAAGGCCCACAGGAGAGGAGAGAACAGCTAGGCCGCGAGGCAGCCGCAGTTACCGAACCCCAACAGTCCTACAGGGGGAGCTGGGCCTACTGGCACTACAGAACCAGCCTTGACTACCAGTTCACGCAGCCCACATAGGAAGCTCCTAAACTGGAGGCACCCTGGAGTTGGCTAACTTGACCGCCCCACGACGGGGCAAGCATAGGCGTCTCAGTGAAGTTGACACAACCCGGAAACAGCTGACGGTGCTGAAACCAGGCTTGGCACGAGGGAGTACCTGTGACAAGAACACTGCCGAGAACCAGCTGGCGGTGCTGGAACCCGGATGCGTTGCCCCAGTGTGCAAGAGCCAATGGCACGACCGAGGACCAGCTGACGGTGCTGGAACCCGGTTACTAAGCTGTAGGTGCCCGCGCTTAAAAGCACTACCAAGGACCGCCTGGCGTTGGCGGAACTCGGATACCCAGGAGGAGGCACCTAAGCCAAAGGCTCGGCCCGGAACCAGCTGACGGTGCTGGAACCAGGTGGTGGACCCCAAGGCCCACAGGAGAGGAGAGAACAGCTAGGCCGCGAGGCAGCCGCAGTTACCGAACCCCAACAGTCCTACAGGGGGAGCTGGGCCTACTGGCACTACAGAACCAGCCTTGACTACCAGTTCACGCAGCCCACATAGGAAGCTCCTAAACTGGAGGCACCCTGGAGTTGGCTAACTTGACCGCCCCACGACGGGGCAAGCATAGGCGTCTCAGTGAAGTTGACACAACCCGGAAACAGCTGACGGTGCTGAAACCAGGCTTGGCACGAGGGAGTACCTGTGACAAGAACACTGCCGAGAACCAGCTGGCGGTGCTGGAACCCGGATGCGTTGCCCCAGTGTGCAAGAGCCAATGGCACGACCGAGGACCAGCTGACGGTGCTGGAACCCGGTTACTAAGCTGTAGGTGCCCGCGCTTAAAAGCACTACCAAGGACCGCCTGGCGTTGGCGGAACTCGGATACCCAGGAGGAGGCACCTAAGCCAAAGGCTCGGCCCGGAACCAGCTGACGGTGCTGGAACCAGGTGGTGGACCCCAAGGCCCACAGGAGAGGAGAGAACAGCTAGGCCGCGAGGCAGCCGCAGTTACCGAACCCCAACAGTCCTACAGGGGGAGCTGGGCCTACTGGCACTACAGAACCAGCCTTGACTACCAGTTCACGCAGCCCACATAGGAAGCTCCTAAACTGGAGGCACCCTGGAGTTGGCTAACCCGACCGCACCACGACGAGGCAAGCATAGGTGTCTCAGTGAGCTTGACACAACCCGGAAACAGCTGACGGTGCTGAAACCAGGCTTGGCACGAGGGAGTACCTGTGACAAAAACACTGCCGAGAACCAGCTGGCGGTGCTGGAACACGGATGCGTTGCCTTGCCTATTAAAGATTGTCTTCCTAGAGCCCCAACTAGCGGTGTTGGAGCAAAGGGTAAGCAGGGGGAGATGAGTGTAGGCCGAAGCCTGCACTGGAGGCAGCTTTGTGTCTGCGTTGCGTTTGCAGGACACTTTGCCGGCTACACACTGGGGGAACAGCTGGCGTTGCTGAACCCCACTAACACAATGGCGTGTGTTTTTCTCTGTGCAGCTAGCACTTGCGGGCAAAAACTAGCGATGTTAGAGCCCGTGTTGAAGCAGGAGGAGGAGGAGAGGAGCAGAGTGTAGGCCGAAGCTTAGTTGAACCAATTTCAAAGGAAACCTTTAACCCCCCCCTCAGGTGTTACAAAGTACAAGAGACACACCTTGTGCAGTATTAATGCTGCACAAGTGAAAGGTTGCTCTATTAATTTGTCTACTTGCACACGCTGAATGAAAGACATACACAATTTACCCCATTCTACAGTCAAACTGTAGTGGATGCGTGACTTGGTTTTTTGATGAGACGCAGCACAGGTGTCCAAAATAACGCCTTGGTGCTTGGAGCAGCTTCCTGAGCGTTGTTATTTGCTGTACAGGAGTCTGCGCTCTTGTGTTATCCCTTGGCAATGCCCTGTTAGCGCTGCCCATCTTATGACATCATTTCATGTTGGCCGGTGCGGTTAACGATGGCCATAAATCCCAGACCCACAGTGTCTTTTCATAAAGCCACACTGCGGTGCTGGGATTCGTGGCCTTGAGCAGTAAATATTTTGGCCGCTCACACACGTCCTTACACCTGCTTCAGACTGGGCGGCCTCTGCTGATCCCTTCTCGCATGCCGCGGCCATGAGGCTGCACAGTCTGAAGAAGGCTGAAGGAGATGAGTTAAGACAGGCGAAGATATGCACTGCTCGTGCCCATCAATCACACCCTCGCAGTCAAAATAATTAAGACAACGAGGAGCATTTTATTCAGGCAGGGCGGACGAACAGGCGCAAGTAGCCAACCAATGATGTCAGAAGACGGGAAGCGCTACCAAGGGGGGTGCTGCGTATCATTAGAAAGGAAAGTCACACCTCAGGGACAGTGGAATGGTCTCAAAGAGACACATTTTGTACGTGTTGAGTTCCACGTGGGCAAGGAGAAAACATCAGCCACCTTGTACAAATGCAGCAGTACTGCTGTACAAGGTGGCTGTTATACATAGAAACACCTGGGGGTGGGGGCCAGGCTCCCTTCAATTTCAGTTCATGTGCCTGCGTGGCGTTTGCAGGTCACGTTGCAAGCTGCACAGCAGGGGAACAGCTGGCGGTGCTGAACCCCACTAACACATTGGCTGGTGTTTTTCTCTGTGCAGCTAGCATTTCCGGGCAAAAACTAGCGGTGTTTGAGCCCAGGGTCAGCAGGAGGAGGAGGAGAGGAGCAAAGTGTAGGCCGAAGCCTGCACTGGTGGCAGCTTTTGGTCGGTTGTGCCAGCGTGGCTTGTGCTGGACACGATGCCGGCTACACAGCGGGGGAACAGCTGGCGTTGCTGAACCCCACTAACACATTGGCTGGTGTTTTTCTCTGTGCAGCTAGCATTTCCGGGCAAAAACTAGCGGTGTTTGAGCCCAGGGTCAGCAGGAGGAGGAGGAGAGGAGCAAAGTGTAGGCCGAAGCCTGCACTGGTGGCAGCTTTTGGTCGGTTGTGCCAGCGTGGCTTGTGCTGGACACGATGCCGGCTACACAGCGGGGGAACAGCTGGCGTTGCTGAACCCCACTAACACATTGGCTGGTGTTTTTCTCTGTGCAGCTAGCATTTCCGGGCAAAAACTAGCGTTGTTAGAGCCCAGGGTCAGCAGGAGGAGGAGAGGAGCAGAGTGTAGGCCGAAGCCTAGTTGAACCAATTTCAAAGGTTACCTTTAACCCCCCCTCAGGTGTTACAAAGAACAAGAGCCACTCCTTCTGCAGCATTAATGCTGCACAAGTAAAAGGTTGCTCTATTAATTTGTCTACTTGCACAAGCTGAATGCAACACGTAGACTATTTAGCCCATTATACTGTTTAACAGTAGTGGAGGCGTGACTTGTCTTTTTAAAGAAAAGCAGCACAGGTGTCGAAAACAACACCTTTTTGCATGGGCGCAGCTTCCTGAGCGTTGTTAGTTGCTGTACAGGAGTCTGCGCTCTTGTGATCCTTTGGCCATGCGCTGTGAGCGCTTCCTGTCTTATGACCTCATTTCATGTTGGCCGTTGCGGTTAGCGATGGACATGAATCCCAGACCCACAGTGTGTTTTTAAAAAATCACACTGCGGTGCTGGGATTCGTGCCCTGGTGCAGTAAATATGTTTGCCGCTCACACATGTCCTTACACCTGCTTCAGACTGGACGGCCTCATCTGATCCCTTATCGCCTGCCGAGGCCATGAGGACACCCAGTCTGAAGAAGGCGGAAGGAGATGAGTGAACACAGGCAAACATATGCACTGCACATGCCCATCAATCACACCCTCGCTGTCCAAAAAAATAAGACACCGAGGGGCGTTGTTTCGAGCAGGGGAGATGCACAGGCGCAGCCAGCTAACCAATGATGTCAAAAGACGGGCAGCGCTAACAAGGGTGGTGCTGCGTGTCATTACAAAGGAAAGTCACACCTCAGGGACATTGTAATGGTCTCTAATGAGAAACATTTTCTACGTGTTGAGTTCCACGTGGGCAAGGAGAAAAAGTCAGCCACCTTGTACAAATGCAGCAGTACTGCTGTACAAGGTGGCTGTTATACATAGAAACACCTGTGGGTGGGGGGCAGGCTCCCTTCAATTTCAGTTCATGTGCCTGCGTGGCGTTTGCAGGTCACGTTGCAAGCTACACAGCAGGGGAACAGCTGGCGTTGCTGAACCCCACTGACACATTGACTGGTGTTTTTCTCTGTGCAGATTGCATGTCCGGGCAAAAACTAGCGGTGTTAGAGCCCAGGGTCAGCAGGAGGAGGAGGAGAGGAGCAAAGTGTAGGCCGAAGCCTGCACTGGTGGCAGCTTTTGGTCGGTTGTGCCAGCGTGGCTTGTGCTGGACACGATGCCGGCTACACAGCGGGGGAACAGCTGGCGGTGCTGAACCCCACTAACACATTGGCTGGTGTTTTTCTCTGTGCAGCTAGCATTTCCGGGCAAAAACTAGCGGTGTTTGAGCCCAGGGTCAGCAGGAGGAGTAGAGGAGCAGAGTGTAGGCCGAAGCCTAGTTGAACCAATTTCAAAGGTTACCTTTAACCCCCCCCCTCAGGTGTTGCAAGGTACAAGAGCCACACCTTGAACAGCATTAATGATGCACAAGTCAAAGGTTGCTCTATTTAATTTTGCTCCTTGCACACGCTGAATTAAACACGTACACTATTTAGCCCATTATACTGTCAAACAGTAGTGGAGGCGTGACTACTAGTCTTTTTAAGGAGACGCAGCACAGGTGTACAAATTTACACCTAGGTGCTGTGCGCAGATTCCTTACCGTTGTTATTTGCAGTACAGGAAACTGCGCTCTTGTGTTATCCCTTGGCAATACCCTGTTAGTGCAGGCCGTCTCATGACCTCATTTCATGTTGGCCGGTGCGGTTAACGATGGCCATAAATCCCAGACCCACAGTGGCTTTTCCTAAAGTCACACTGCGGTGCTGGGATTCGTGGCCTTGTGCAGTAAATATGTTCGCCGCTCACACATGTCCTTACACCTGCTTCAGACTGGGCGGCCTCAGCTGATCCCTTATCGCATGCCGCGGCCATGAGGCCGCACAGTCAGAAGAAGGCGGAAGGAGGGGAGTGAAAACAGGGGAACATATGCACTGCTCGTGCCCATCAATCACACCCTCGCAGTCAAAATATATGAGACAACGGGGGGCGTTGTGTCGGGCAGGGGGGACGCACAGGCACAGCCAGCCAACCAATGATGTCAGGAGACGGGCAGCGCTAACAATGGGGGTGCTGCGTGTCATTAAAAAGGAAAGTCACACCTCAGGGACATTGTAATGGTCTGTAATGAGACACATTTTGTACGTGTTGAGTTCCACGTGGGCAAGGAGAAAAAGTCAGCCACCTTGTACAAATGCAGCAGTACTGCTGTACAAGGTGGCTGATATACATAGAAACACCTGTGGGTGGGGGGCAGGCTCCCTTCAATTTCAGTTCATGTGCCTGCGTGGCGTTTGCAGGTCACGTTGCAAGCTACACAGCAGGGGAACAGCTGGCGTTGCTGAACCCCACTGACACATTGACTGGTGTTTTTCTCTGTGCAGATTGCATGTCCGGGCAAAAACTAGCGGTGTTAGAGCCCAGGGTCAGCAGGAGGAGGAGGAGAGGAGCAAAGTGTAGGCCGAAGCCTGCACTGGTGGCAGCTTTTGGTCGGTTGTGCCAGCGTGGCTTGTGCTGGACACGATGCCGGCTACACAGCGGGGGAACAGCAGGCGGTGCTGAACCCCACTAACACATTGGCTGGTGTTTTTCTCTGTGCAGCTAGCATGTCCGGGCAGAAACTGGCGTTGTTAGAGCCCAGGGTCAGCAGGAGGAGGAGAGGAGCAAAGTGTAGGCCGAAGCCTGCACTGGTGGCAGCTTTTGTTCTGTTGTGCCAGCGTGGCTTGTGCTGGACACGTTGCCGACTACACAGCAGGGGAACAGCTGGCGTTGCTGAACCCCACTAACACATTGGCTGGTGTTTTTCTCTGTGCAGCTAGCCGTTCCGGGCAAAAACTAGCGGTGTTTGAGCCCAGGGTCAGCAGGAGGAGTAGAGGAGCAGAGTGTAGGCCGAAGCCTAGTTGAACCAATTTCAAAGGTTACCTTTAACCCCCCCCCTCAGGTGTTGCAAGGTACAAGAGCCACACCTTGAACAGCATTAATGATGCACAAGTCAAAGGTTGCTCTATTTAATTTTGCTCCTTGCACACGCTGAATTAAACACGTACACTATTTAGCCCATTATACTGTCAAACAGTAGTGGAGGCGTGACTACTAGTCTTTTTAAGGAGACGCAGCACAGGTGTACAAATTTACACCTAGGTGCTGTGCGCAGATTCCTTACCGTTGTTATTTGCAGTACAGGAAACTGCGCTCTTGTGTTATCCCTTGGCAATACCCTGTTAGTGCAGGCCGTCTCATGACCTCATTTCATGTTGGCCGGTGCGGTTAACGATGGCCATAAATCCCAGACCCACAGTGGCTTTTCCTAAAGTCACACTGCGGTGCTGGGATTCGTGGCCTTGTGCAGTAAATATGTTCGCCGCTCACACATGTCCTTACACCTGCTTCAGACTGGGCGGCCTCAGCTGATCCCTTATCGCATGCCGCGGCCATGAGGCCGCACAGTCAGAAGAAGGCGGAAGGAGGGGAGTGAAAACAGGGGAACATATGCACTGCTCGTGCCCATCAATCACACCCTCGCAGTCAAAATATATGAGACAACGGGGGGCGTTGTGTCGGGCAGGGGGGACGCACAGGCACAGCCAGCCAACCAATGATGTCAGGAGACGGGCAGCGCTAACAATGGGGGTGCTGCGTGTCATTAAAAAGGAAAGTCACACCTCAGGGACATTGTAATGGTCTGTAATGAGACACATTTTGTACGTGTTGAGTTCCACGTGGGCAAGGAGAAAAAGTCAGCCACCTTGTACAAATGCAGCAGTACTGCTGTACAAGGTGGCTGATATACATAGAAACACCTGTGGGTGGGGGGCAGGCTCCCTTCAATTTCAGTTCATGTGCCTGCGTGGCGTTTGCAGGTCACGTTGCAAGCTACACAGCAGGGGAACAGCTGGCGTTGCTGAACCCCACTGACACATTGACTGGTGTTTTTCTCTGTGCAGATTGCATGTCCGGGCAAAAACTAGCGGTGTTAGAGCCCAGGGTCAGCAGGAGGAGGAGGAGAGGAGCAAAGTGTAGGCCGAAGCCTGCACTGGTGGCAGCTTTTGGTCGGTTGTGCCAGCGTGGCTTGTGCTGGACACGATGCCGGCTACACAGCGGGGGAACAGCAGGCGGTGCTGAACCCCACTAACACATTGGCTGGTGTTTTTCTCTGTGCAGCTAGCATGTCCGGGCAGAAACTGGCGTTGTTAGAGCCCAGGGTCAGCAGGAGGAGGAGAGGAGCAAAGTGTAGGCCGAAGCCTGCACTGGTGGCAGCTTTTGTTCTGTTGTGCCAGCGTGGCTTGTGCTGGACACGTTGCCGACTACACAGCAGGGGAACAGCTGGCGTTGCTGAACCCCACTAACACATTGGCTGGTGTTTTTCTCTGTGCAGCTAGCCGTTCCGGGCAAAAACTAGCGGTGTTTGAGCCCAGGGTCAGCAGGAGGAGTAGAGGAGCAGAGTGTAGGCCGAAGCCTAGTTGAACCAATTTCAAAGGTTACCTTTAACCCCCCCCCTCAGGTGTTGCAAGGTACAAGAGCCACACCTTGAACAGCATTAATGATGCACAAGTCAAAGGTTGCTCTATTTAATTTTGCTCCTTGCACACGCTGAATTAAACACGTACACTATTTAGCCCATTATACTGTCAAACAGTAGTGGAGGCGTGACTACTAGTCTTTTTAAGGAGACGCAGCACAGGTGTACAAATTTACACCTAGGTGCTGTGCGCAGATTCCTTACCGTTGTTATTTGCAGTACAGGAAACTGCGCTCTTGTGTTATCCCTTGGCAATACCCTGTTAGTGCAGGCCGTCTCATGACCTCATTTCATGTTGGCCGGTGCGGTTAACGATGGCCATAAATCCCAGACCCACAGTGGCTTTTCCTAAAGTCACACTGCGGTGCTGGGATTCGTGGCCTTGTGCAGTAAATATGTTCGCCGCTCACACATGTCCTTACACCTGCTTCAGACTGGGCGGCCTCAGCTGATCCCTTATCGCATGCCGCGGCCATGAGGCCGCACAGTCAGAAGAAGGCGGAAGGAGGGGAGTGAAAACAGGGGAACATATGCACTGCTCGTGCCCATCAATCACACCCTCGCAGTCAAAATATATGAGACAACGGGGGGCGTTGTGTCGGGCAGGGGGGACGCACAGGCACAGCCAGCCAACCAATGATGTCAGGAGACGGGCAGCGCTAACAATGGGGGTGCTGCGTGTCATTAAAAAGGAAAGTCACACCTCAGGGACATTGTAATGGTCTGTAATGAGACACATTTTGTACGTGTTGAGTTCCACGTGGGCAAGGAGAAAAAGTCAGCCACCTTGTACAAATGCAGCAGTACTGCTGTACAAGGTGGCTGATATACATAGAAACACCTGTGGGTGGGGGGCAGGCTCCCTTCAATTTCAGTTCATGTGCCTGCGTGGCGTTTGCAGGTCACGTTGCAAGCTACACAGCAGGGGAACAGCTGGCGTTGCTGAACCCCACTGACACATTGACTGGTGTTTTTCTCTGTGCAGATTGCATGTCCGGGCAAAAACTAGCGGTGTTAGAGCCCAGGGTCAGCAGGAGGAGGAGGAGAGGAGCAAAGTGTAGGCCGAAGCCTGCACTGGTGGCAGCTTTTGGTCGGTTGTGCCAGCGTGGCTTGTGCTGGACACGATGCCGGCTACACAGCGGGGGAACAGCAGGCGGTGCTGAACCCCACTAACACATTGGCTGGTGTTTTTCTCTGTGCAGCTAGCATGTCCGGGCAGAAACTGGCGTTGTTAGAGCCCAGGGTCAGCAGGAGGAGGAGAGGAGCTAAGTGTAGGCCGAAGCCTGCACTGGTGGCAGCTTTTGTTCTGTTGTGCCAGCGTGGCTTGTGCTGGACACGTTGCCGACTACACAGCAGGGGAACAGCTGGCGGTGCTGAACCCCACTAACACATTGGCTGGTGTTTTTCTCTGTGCAGCTAGCATTTCCTGGCAAAAACTAGCGGTGTTTGAGCCCAGGGTCAGCAGGAGGAGTAGAGGAGCAGAGTGTAGGCCGAAGCCTAGTTGAACCAATTTCAAAGGTTACCTTTAACCCCCCCCTCAGGTGTTGCAAGGTACAAGAGCCACACCTTGTGCAGCATTAATGCTGCACAAGTGAAAGGTTGCTCTATTTGTTTTGCTCCTTGCACACGCTGACTAAAACACGTACACTATTTAGCCCATTATACTGTCAAACAGTTGTGGAGGCGTGACTTGTCTTTTTAACGAGACGCAGCACAGGTGTCAAAATTTGCACCTAGGTACTGGGCGCAGATTCCTGAGCGTTGTTATTTGCTGTACAGGAGTCTGCGCTATTGTGATCCCTTGGCCATGCGCTGTGAGCGCTTCCTGTCTTCTGACCTCATTTCATGTCGGCCGTTGCGGTTAGCGATGGACATGAATCCCAGACCCACAGTGTGTTTTCAAAAAATCACACTGCGTGGCTGGGATTCGTGGCCTTGTGCAGTAAATAGGTTTGCCGCTTACACATGTCCTTACACCTGCTCCAGACTGGGCGGCCTCAGCTGATCCCTTATCGCCTACCACGGCCAGGAGGCCGCACAGTCTGAAGAAGGCGGAAGGAGATGAGTGAACACAGGCAAACATATGCACTGCACATGCCCATCAATCACACCCTCGCTGTCCAAAAAAATAAGACACCGAGGGCCGTTGTTTCGAGCAGGGGAGATGCACAGGCGCAGCCAGCTAACCAATGATGTCAAAAGACGGGCAGCGCTAACAAGGGTGGTGCTGCGTGTCATTACAAAGGAAAGTCACACCTCAGGGACATTGTAATGGTCTGTAATGAGACACATTTTGTACGTGTTGAGTTCCACGTGGGCAAGGAGAAAAAGTCAGCCACCTTGTACAAATGCAGCAGTACTGCTGTACAAGGTGGCTGATATACATAGAAACACCTGTGGGTGGGGGGCAGGCTCCCTTCAATTTCAGTTCATGTGCCTGCGTGGCGTTTGCAGGTCACGTTGCAAGCTACACAGCAGGGGAACAGCTGGCGTTGCTGAACCCCACTGACACATTGACTGGTGTTTTTCTCTGTGCAGATTGCATGTCCGGGCAAAAACTAGCGGTGTTAGAGCCCAGGGTCAGCAGGAGGAGGAGGAGAGGAGCAAAGTGTAGGCCGAAGCCTGCACTGGTGGCAGCTTTTGGTCGGTTGTGCCAGCGTGGCTTGTGCTGGACACGATGCCGGCTACACAGCGGGGGAACAGCAGGCGGTGCTGAACCCCACTAACACATTGGCTGGTGTTTTTCTCTGTGCAGCTAGCATGTCCGGGCAGAAACTGGCGTTGTTTGAGCCCAGGGTCAGCAGGAGGAGGAGAGGAGCAAAGTGTAGGCCGAAGCCTGCACTGGTGGCAGCTTTTGTTCTGTTGTGCCAGCGTGGCTTGTGCTGGACACGTTGCCGACTACACAGCAGGGGAACAGCTGGCGGTGCTGAACCCCACTAACACATTGGCTGGTGTTTTTCTCTGTGCAGCTAGCATTTCCTGGCAAAAACTAGCGGTGTTTGAGCCCAGGGTCAGCAGGAGGAGTAGAGGAGCAGAGTGTAGGCCGAAGCCTAGTTGAACCAATTTCAAAGGTTACCTTTAACCCCCCCCTCAGGTGTTGCAAGGTACAAGAGCCACACCTTGTGCAGCATTAATGCTGCACAAGTGAAAGGTTGCTCTATTTGTTTTGCTCCTTGCACACGCTGACTAAAACACGTACACTATTTAGCCCATTATACTGTCAAACAGTTGTGGAGGCGTGACTTGTCTTTTTAACGAGACGCAGCACAGGTGTCAAAATTTGCACCTAGGTACTGGGCGCAGATTCCTGAGCGTTGTTATTTGCTGTACAGGAGTCTGCGCTATTGTGATCCCTTGGCCATGCGCTGTGAGCGCTTCCTGTCTTCTGACCTCATTTCATGTCGGCCGTTGCGGTTAGCGATGGACATGAATCCCAGACCCACAGTGTGTTTTCAAAAAATCACACTGCGTGGCTGGGATTCGTGGCCTTGTGCAGTAAATAGGTTTGCCGCTTACACATGTCCTTACACCTGCTCCAGACTGGGCGGCCTCAGCTGATCCCTTATCGCCTACCACGGCCAGGAGGCCGCACAGTCTGAAGAAGGCGGAAGGAGATGAGTTAAGACAGGCGAACATATGCACTGCTCGTGCCCATAAACCACACCCTCGCTGACAAAATAAATATGACAACGAGGGGCGTTGTTTCTAGCAGGGCGGATGCACAGGCGCAGCCAGCTAACCATGATGACAAAAGACGGGAAACGCTACCAAGGGGGGTGCTGCGTATCATTACAAAGGAAAGTCACACCTCAGGGACAGTGGAATGGTCTCAATGAGACACATTTTGTACGTGTTGAGTTCCACGTGGGCAAGGAGAAAAAGTCAGCCACCTTGTACAAATGCAGCAGTACTGCTGTACTAGGTGGCTGTTATACATAGAAACACCTGGGGGGGTGGGGCCAGGTTCCCTTTTAATTTCAGTTCCTGTGCCTGCATGGCGTTTGCAGGTCACGTTGCCGGCTACACAGCAGGGGAACAGCTGGCGTTGCTGAACCCCACTAACACATTGGCTGGTGTTTTTCTCTGTGCAGCTAGCACTTCCGGGCAAAAACTAGCGGTGTTTGAGCCCAGGGTCAGCAGGAGGAGGAGAGGAGCAGAGTGTAGGCCGAAGCCTGCACTGGTGGCAGCTTTTGTTCTGTTGTGCCAGCGTGGCTTGTGCTGGACACGTTGCCGACTACACAGCGGGGGAACAGCTGGCGGTGCTGAACCCCACTGACACATCACCTAGTGTTTTTTTCTGTGTAGACAACACTTCCAGGTGGCAACTGACAGTGTTGAAACCCAGGGAATCAAAGAGGAGCAGAGTGTAGGCCGAAGCCTGCAGTGGAGCAAGTTGAAAGGGAACCTTTAACCCCCCCCCCCAGGCATTTGTTGCTGAAAGAGCCATCTTGTACAGCAGTAATACTGCACATGGAAAATGGTGGCTCCGAAAATTATGCTCCTTGCAAACGCTGAAGTACACACTCATATAATGTGTCCCCTCACACCGTCAAACCATCCCGGAAGTGGGACTTTCCTTTGTAATGTGACACAGCACAGCCGTCATTCCAACCCCCTTGGTGCCGGGCACCACCTCCTCAACGTTGTTTGGTTCTGTCACGGAGCCCGCACTGTAATGTCATCCCTTGGCCATGCACAGTTAGCGGTGCCCGTCTTCTGACATCATGTAGGTGTCAGGCTGGCAGTGCCTGTGCGTCCAAGCTGCCCGAGATCCAACCTTGCAGTGTCATCTAATGTAGTCCCACTGCGGGCCAGGGATCCATGGGCATGCGCAGTGCATATCATCGCCTCTCACTCACCTCCTTCCTGCTTCTTCAGACTGTGCGGCGTCACGGCCGTGGCATGCTATTAGGGATCAGCTGACGCCGCCTAGTCTGAAGAAGCGTGAAGAAGGGGAGTGAGAGGCTAGTATATGCACTGCGCATGGCCATGGATACCAGGCCCACTGTGGGATCACATTAGACGACACTGCGAGGTGTGATTTCGGGCAGCGTGGACGCACAGGCGCAGCCAGGACGACAACAAATGATGTCAGAGGACGGGCAGCGCAAACTGTGCATGGCCAAGGGATAACATAACAGCGCAGGGTCCATGACGGAATCAAACAACGCTAAGGAGGCAGCGCACGGTGCCAAGGGGGTAGCAATGACGGCTGTGCTGTGTCACATTACAAAGGAAAGTCCCACCTCCGGGACGGTTGGACGGTGTGAGGGGACACATTACATGAGTGTGTAGTTCAGCGTTTGCAAGGAGCATAATTTCAAGAGCGACCTTTCCCTTGTGCAGTATTAGTGCTGCACATGGTGGCTCTTTCAGTAACAAACGCCTAGGGGGGGGGGGGGGACAGGTCCCCTTACATTTTAGTTGTGCCAGCGTGGCGGTCGCATGACACGTTGCCGGATACACAGCTGGGGATCAGCTGACGTTACTGAACCCCAATAACAGAGGAGCGACTGTTGACTGTGCACACAGCACTTCCAGGCACCAACTGGCGGTGTTAGAGCCCAGGGACAGCAGGAGGAGCAGATTGGAGGTATTGCCGCACACACAGCTGGGGATCAGCTGACGTTACTGAACCCCAATAACAGAGGAGCGACTGTTGACTGTGCACACAGCACTTCCAGGCACCAACTGGCGGTGTTAGAGCCCAGGGACAGCAGGAGGAGCAGAGGAACAGAGTGTAGGCCGAAGCCTGATTGGAGCAAGTTGAAAGGAAACCTTTAACCCCCCCCCCCAAGACGTTTGTAGCTGAAAGAGCCATGTTGTGCAGCACTAAGGATGCAAAAGGAAAAGGTTGCTCTTTTAATTATGCTCCTTGCAAACACCGAAGTAAACACTAAAAATGTGTCCCTTTATACCGTTAAACCGTTCCGGAGGTGCGAATTTCCTTCGTAATGTGACACAGCACAGCTGTCATTCCTATCCCCTTGATGCCGTGCGCTGCCTCCTCAGCGTTGTTTTAAGCTGCCACGGAGCCTGCGCTGTTCTGTTAGCCCTTGGCCATGCCCAATTAGCGCTGCCTGTCTTCTGACATAATTTGGTGTCAGGCTGTCAGTGCCTGTGCGTCCACGCTGCTCCAGATCCCACCTCGCAGTCTCATCTAACGTAATCCCACTGCGGGCCTTGGAACCATGGGCATGCACAGTGCATAACCTCGACTCTCACTCCCCTCCTTCCCTCTTCTTCAGACTGTGCGGTGTCACGGCCGTGGCATGCTAGGGATCAGCTGACGGCGCACAGTCTAAAGAAGGCGGAGGGAAATGAGCGAGAGCCCGAGGGGAAGATATGCACTGCGCATGCCCATGGATCCCAGGCCCGCAGTGTGACTCAATCAGAAGACACTGCGAGGCGGGATCTCGGGCACCGCGGCCGCACAGGCGCAGCCAGCCTGACACCAAATTATGTCAGAAGACAGGCAGCGCAAATAGGGCATGCCCAAGGGATAACAGAACAGCGCAGGCTCCGTGACAGCTTAAAACAACGCTGAGGAGGCAGCGCATGGCACCAAGGGGGTAGGAATGACGGCTGTGCTGCGTCACATTACGAAGGAAAGTCCCAGCTCCGGGACGGTATAACGGTATCAGTGAACACATTTTATAAGTGTTAAGTTCTGCGTGTGCAAAGAGCTAAAAAAAAAGAGCTACCTTTTCCTTGTGCAGCATTACTGCTGCACAAGATGGCTCTTTCAGTAACAAACGACGGGGGGGGGGGGGGACAGGTTCCCTTACATTTAGGTTGTTGTGCCAGCGTGGCGGTCGCAGGACACATTGCCGGCTACACAGCTGGGGATCAGCTGACGTTACTGAAACCCAATAACACTGGGTCGTATGTTTTTACTGTGCAGCCTGCACTTCTGAGCCGCAACTGGCGGTGTTGGAGCCCAGGAATAGCAGTTCAGGTGGTAGAAAGATGAACACAGCAGGAGACCTGGATGACACCCAATTACTTAATCAGGCAGAGGAGTGGCAAATTCCTGCGAGATCCAGGCCTGGTTCATTTTCAGGAAAGTAAGCCGGTCAACGTTATCGGAGGATAGTCGCATGCGACGGTCTGTTAGTACACCACCTGCGGCACTAAAGACACGTTCCGATAAGACACTAGCCGCAGGGCAAGCCAGCACCTCCAATGCATACTGGCTTAGCTCTGGCCATGTATCCAGCTTAGAGACCCAAAACTTGAACGGGGAAGAGCCGTCTGGGAGTACAGTAAGAGGGCAAGCCATGTAGTCTGTCACCATCTGACGGAACCGTTGCCTCCTGCTGACTGGAGCCGCCGGTGATGGTGTAGACATTTGGGGCGGGCACACAAAAGTGTGCCAGAGTTGTGCCATACTGGGCTTGCCTTGGGCAGAGGCACTGCTTCTGCTCCCTCTTTGGGCAGAGCCTCCCCCACTGCCTCGACGCACTGAGCTGCTTTGTAAAGCACTAGCAGCACTCCTCTCAGTTGGACAGGAGAAGATGATGGAATTCACCAGTGTGTCGTGGTACTCCCGCAATTTACGCTCCCGGGTCAACGCAGGGATGAGGTTTTGGACGTTGTCCCGGTAGCGAGGATCGAGGAGGGTGAACACCCAATAATCAGGCATGTTGAGAATGTGGTCGATGCGTCGGTCGTTTCTCAGGCACTGCAGCATGAAATCCACCATGTGCTGCAGAGTGCCAACCGGCCCAGAAACGCTGTCCCCTGCTTGAGACATGATCTCTGCCCGCTCGTCATCACCCCACCCTCGCTGTACACACTGACCACTGGACAATTGTGTCGCTCCCTCCTCTGGACGGAGCTCTTCCTCCTCCATTGACTCCTCCTCATCCTCCTCACAAATTGGCCCCTGCGTACCCCTTTGTGAGGAACCACGTGGCGCTGACTCTCCAGAAGCTGATGGAAAAGGTGACTCCTCATCCTCCACCTCTTCCACCACATCATCCCTTAACCCTTGCAAAGTTTGCTGAAGCAGGCAGATAAGGGGGACAGTCATGCTGACTAGTGCATCATCTGCACTTGCCATCCGCGTGGAATAATCAAAAGGACGCAAAACCTGGCAGACGTCCTTCATAGTGGCCCACTCTGTGGTTGTGAAGTCTGATCGGCGCTGACTGCGACTTCTTTGCGCCTGATGCAGCTGGTACTCCATAACTGCTTGCTGCTGCTCACACAACCGCTCCAACATATGTAACGTGGAATTCCACCGGGTAGGTAGGTCACATATGATGCGGTGTTCCGGAAGGCGGAATCGGCGCTGCAGAGCAGCAATGCGGGATCTGGCCAAGCTGGAACGCCGCAAGTGAGCACACTCTAGGCGGACCTTGTGCAGCAGGGCATCAAGATCCGGATAGTCCCTCAGAAAACTCTGCACAACCAAATTGAGCACATGTGCCAGACATGGGATGTGAGTGAGGTTGCCAAGGGCCAAAGCTGCCACCAGATTTCGGCCATTGTCACACACTACCATGCCTGGCTGGAGATTCGCTGGCAGTAACCACACATCGCTCTCCTGCTTTATGGCATTCCAGAGCTCCTGCGCTGTGTGGCTTCGATGCCCCAATGAAACTAGTTTCAAGACGGCCTGCTGACGTTTGGCCACGGCTGTGCTCATGTCGGTCATAGGTAAACGTTCACGGGTCCATGTGGGGGTGGACTGTGACGGATCCTGCAGAGAGGAATCAGAGGAACTGGTGTAAGAGGAGGAGTCGATGCGTACAGACTGGATTCCTGCAATCCTTGGAGTGGGCAGGACACGTCCTGCGCCACTCGCACGATCTGTACCTGGCTCAACAACATTAACCCAATGGGCAGTGAGGGAAACATATCGCCCCTGTCCATGCTGACTGGTCCACGCATCGGTGGTGAGGTGGACCTTGCTACTGACGGCGTTCAGTAGCGCATGTTTTATGTTTGCCTCAACATGCCTGTGCAGGGCAGGGACAGCCTGCCTGCTGAAGTAAAAGCGGCTGGGCACCTTGTACTGTGGGACTGCCAATGCCATCAAGTCACGGAAGCTGTCAGTCTCCACCAGCCTGAACGAGAGCATTTCCAGGGACAACAGTTTGGCAATGCCTGCATTCAGAGCCTGTGCTCGGGGGTGGTTGGCCGAGAATGCCCGCCTTTTCTCCCATGCCTGTACTACCGATGGCTGTAGAGTAGACTGGGAGTGTGAGGATGACTGGGAAGGTGGTGCTGTGGGTGGAATTACACAAGGTCTCTGGGAGGAAGCCAAACCAGCTGTGCGTGAGCTGGAGGAAGAGGCAACACGAGCTGAAGAGGTGGTAGCTGCCGCTGTTGGTTGGCCTACATCTTCAGTGTGTTTCTGTAACTCCACCGCGTGCCTGGTCCGCACATGTTTCCACATATTTGTGGTATTGAGGTTGCTGACATTTTTCCCTCTTTTTACTTTATGATGACACAGCTTGCATTTGACAAAACAAATGTCATCTGCAACTGTGTCAAAAAAGGACCAGGCACTGCAAGTCTTGGGAGCGCCCTTTTTGGCTTTGGAAAGAGACAGGCTCCTAACGGGTGCCAAAGTGGAGGCTACAGGCTCCGCAGTCTTCCCCCTCCCTCTCCCTCTTTGGCCCGTAAGAGGAAGCTCTTCCTCTGAGCTGCTCCCACCACCTTCCTGTTCCTCACGCCACGATGGGTCAAGGACCTCATCATCTCCACTACCCTCTGCCACCAACTGCTCCTCCTGGGTAGTCTCAGCAGCACAGTACGCACGAGAAAGCGGCACCTGAGTTTCATCATCAGATGCGTACTGCGCTGTGGTCACCGGAGGCACTGGCCCACCTGCCTCTTCAGAGTCAGAGAGAAAAAGCTGTTGGGCATCACTGCACACTGCCTCTTCTTCCATTTCTCCAATGCTGCTTGGCTGGCCCCCTGTTTCCAAGCCAAGAGATTCAGAGAACAGAAGTAGAGACGGCTCCTGTCCTGGGCTCTCTGACTGCCTGGCCAATTTGGCAGGTGGTGAAGAGACAGATGGCTGCTCTCCAGTGCTCTGTGCCTGAGAGGATGTGGCACTAACTGAAGTCGATGCCGAGGCGTTAGCTGCCATCCACCCGACAACGGCTTCAATTTGGTCTTCACGCAGCAGCGGTGCACGGCGCTCTCCGACAAAGCTGCGCATGAAGGACTGTTCCCTGCTGAAACTGAGTGACGACGAGTCACCGGCGCCCGCAGCAGGCACAGAATCACCACGTCCTCTCCCTGCTCCTCTCCCTGCTCCGCGCCCACGCCCACGTGCCTTACTCCCTGCCCTCTTCATCTTGGTTGACAGATAAAGATAAGCAGAAAAGTACTAAGGCCTTAGTGTGCTTATTCCTGTAATGCTCCTCCTAACAGGTGTAAGAAACACTAATGTTGTAAATTGTGGACTAGTAACATAGTAACATAGTAACATAGTTAGTAAGGCCGAAAAAAGACATTTGTCCATCCAGTTCAGCCTATATTCCATCATAATAAATCCCCAGATCTACGTCCTTCTACAGAACCTAATAATTGTATGATACAATATTGTTCTGCTCCAGGAAGACATCCAGGCCTCTCTTGAACCCCTCGACTGAGTTCGCCATCACCACCTCCTCAGGCAAGCAATTCCAGATTCTCACTGCCCTAACAGTAAAGAATCCTCTTCTATGTTGGTGGAAAAACCTTCTCTCCTCCAGACGCAAAGAATGCCCCCTTGTGCCCGTCACCTTCCTTGGTATAAACAGATCCTCAGCGAGATATTTGTATTGTCCCCTTATATACTTATACATGGTTATTAGATCGCCCCTCAGTCGTCTTTTTTCTAGACTAAATAATCCTAATTTCGCTAATCTATCTGGGTATTGTAGTTCTCCCATCCCCTTTATTAATTTTGTTGCCCTCCTTTGTACTCTCTCTAGTTCCATTATATCCTTCCTGAGCACCGGTGCCCAAAACTGGACACAGTACTCCATGTGCGGTCTAACTAGGGATTTGTACAGAGGCAGTATAATGCTCTCATCATGTGTATCCAGACCTCTTTTAATGCACCCCATGATCCTGTTTGCCTTGGCAGCTGCTGCCTGGCACTGGCTGCTCCAGGTAAGTTTATCATTAACTAGGATCCCCAAGTCCTTCTCCCTGTCAGATTTACCCAGTGGTTTCCCGTTCAGTGTGTAATGGTGATATTGATTCCCTCTTCCCATGTGTATAACCTTACATTTATCATTGTTAAACCTCATCTGCCACCTTTCAGCCCAAGTTTCCAACTTATCCAGATCCATCTGTAGCAGAATACTATCTTCTCTTGTATTAACTGCTTTACATAGTTTTGTATCATCTGCAAATATCGATATTTTACTGTGTAAACCTTCTACCAGATCATTAATGAATATGTTGAAGAGAACAGGTCCCAATACTGACCCCTGCGGTACCCCACTGGTCACAGCGACCCAGTTAGAGACTATACCATTTATAACCACCCTCTGCTTTCTATCACTAAGCCAGTTACTAACCCATTTACACACATTTTCCCCCAGACCAAGCATTCTCATTTTGTGTACCAACCTCTTGTGCGGCACGGTATCAAACGCTTTGGAAAAATCGAGATATACCACGTCCAATGACTCACCGTGGTCCAGTCTATAGCTTACCTCTTCATAAAAACTGATTAGATTGGTTTGACAGGAGCGATTTCTCATAAACCCATGCTGATATGGAGTTAAACAGTTATTCTCATTGAGATAATCAAGAATAACATCCCTCAGAAACCCTTCAAATATTTTACCAACAATAGAGGTTAGACTTACTGGCCTATAATTTCCAGGTTCACTTTTAGAGCCCTTTTTGAATATTGGCACCACATTTGCTATGCGCCAGTCCTGCGGAACAGACCCTGTCGCTATAGAGTCACTAAAAATAAGAAATAATGGTTTATCTATTACATTACTTAGTTCTCTTAGTACTCGTGGGTGTATGCCATCCGGACCTGGAGATTTATCTATTTTAATCTTATTTAGCCGGTTTCGCACCTCTTCTTGGGTTAGATTGGTGACTCTTAATATAGGGTTTTCATTGTTTCTTGGGATTTCACCTAGCATTTCATTTTCCACCGTGAATACCGTGGAGAAGAAGGTGTTTAATATGTTAGCTTTTTCCTCGTCATCTACAACCATTCTTTCCTCACTATTTTTTAAGGGGCCTACATTTTCAGTTTTTATTCTTTTACTATTGATATAGTTGAAGAACAGTTTGGGATTAGTTTTACTCTCCTTAGCAATGTGCTTCTCTGTTTCCTTTTTGGCAGCTTTAATTAGTTTTTTAGATAAAGTATTTTTCTCCCTATAATTTTTTAGAGCTTCAGTGGTGCCATCCTGCTTTAGTAGTGCAAATGCTTTCTTTTTACTGTTAATTGCCTGCCTTACTTCTTTGTTTAGCCACATTGGGTTTTTCCTATTTCTAGTCCTTTTATTCCCACAAGGTATAAACCGCTTACACTGCCTATTTAGGATGTTCTTAAACATTTCCCATTTATCATCTGTATTCTCATTTCTGAGGATATTGTCCCAGTCTACCAGATTAAGGGCATCTCTAAGCTGTTCAAACTTTGCCTTCCTAAAGTTCAATGTTTTTGTGACTCCCTGACAAGTCCCCCTAGTGAAAGACAGGTGAAACTGCACAATATTGTGGTCGCTATTTCCTAAATGCCCAACCACCTGCAGATTTGTTATTCTGTCAGGTCTATTAGATAGTATTAGGTCTAAAAGTGCTGCTCCTCTGGTTGGATTCTGCACCAATTGTGAAAGATAATTTTTTTATTATTTTTCAAATGTGGCCTACACAAGTGTAAGTTGTGTTTGGTGAACTTAACCTTTTTTTTGGTGCAGATCGGGCTACAGAGCTAGTTTAAATCACACGGAGACCGTGCAGACAGCCGTAAACGGCGCTGCAAGGCCAAGAAACCCTCCTCTAGGTTATCCTATATAGTGTTTTTCCACTATTTAGCTGGATACAAGTGGAAAGACACTAATAGGAATTTTTTTTTTCAAATTTTAAACTGGCTGCACTATTTGAAAAAAAGGAAATTGTTTTTCAAGGTATGAGGCAGTAACGCACCCTGAGCTGAATCCAACCGGCTATGGCTGCACACAGACTACAGGGCGAGCTGGGCTCACACGGAGACCGTGCAGACAGCCGTAAACGGCGCTGCAAGGCCAAAAAACCCTCCTCTAGGTTATCCTATATAGTGTTTTTCCACTATTTAGCTGGATACGAGTGGAAAGACACTAATAGGAATTTTTTTTTTCAAATTTTAAACAGGCTGCACTATTTGAAAAAAAGGAAAATTTTTCTCAAGGTATGAGCCAGTAACGAACCCTGAGCTGAATCCAACCGGCTATGGCTGCACACAGACTACAGGGCGAGCTGGGCTCACACGGAGACCGTGCAGACAGCCGTAAACGGCGCTGCAAGGCCAAAAAACCCTCCTCTAGGTTATCCTATATAGTGTTTTTCCACTATTTAGCTGGATACGAGTGGAAAGACACTAATAGGAATTTTTTTTTTCAAATTTTAAACAGGCTGCACTATTTGAAAAAAAGGAAAATTTTTCTCAAGGTATGAGCCAGTAACGAACCCTGAGCTGAATCCAACCGGCTATGGCTGCACACAGACTACAGGGCGAGCTGGGCTCACACGGAGACCGTGCAGACAGCCGTAAACGGCGCTGCAAGGCCAAAAAACCCTCCTCTAGGTTATCCTATATAGTGTTTTTCCACTATTTAGCTGGATACGAGTGGAAAGACACTAATAGGAATTTTTTTTTTCAAATTTTAAACAGGCTGCACTATTTGAAAAAAAGGAAAATTTTTCTCAAGGTATGAGCCAGTAACGAACCCTGAGCTGAATCCAACCGGCTATGGCTGCACACAGACTACAGGGCGAGCTGGGCTCACACGGAGACCGTGCAGACAGCCGTAAACGGCGCTGCAAGGCCCAAAAACCCCCCTCTAGGTTATCCTATGTAGTGTTTTTCCACAATAGAGCTGGAGACTGGTGGAAAAACACTAATAGGAAATTTGAGAAAAAATGTGCAGCAGGCTGCACTAAGAGCAAAAAAGAACAACTGTGTGAGGCAGTGTGAACCCCCCCTGAGCTGAATACAACCGGGTATATGGCTGCACACAGACTACAGAGTGAGCTGCACACACACACACACAGAGACCTTGCAGAACGCTGTTAAAACAGCGCTGCAAGGCAAGAGCAAGGTGAACAGTGAAGAACACACAGCGTTTTGCTAAATTAGCCTTTGGAAAGGAAAATAAAGCAATTAGCTAGCTCAACTGGCCCTCAGTTAGAACACAGCGTCCTGTCCCTAACTGAAATCACAGCAGAGTGAGCGCAAAATGGCGGCAGCGCTTTTTTATAGTGCAGAGTGACATCATTTCAGCAGCCAATCCAAGCCTTGCCAGTACTTACATGCCCACCATGCTAAACAGGATGTGCCCACACTTTCATTCATTCCTCATTGGCTGCTGCGTTCAATTTGAATTCTGGGAACTTCCGATTCCGGTATCCGATACGCGGGAAGTATCGGAATTCAGTATCGGAATTCCGATACCGCAAATATCGGCCGATACCCGATACTTGCGGTATCGGAATGCTCAACACTAATTGTTAATTTTAGGCCTTTTGGAGATTATTTCATTTTCAATTTGCTTAACTGTTTACAATAACAGTAATTTTGACCAGGGCTGCTCAAACTTTTACATGCCACTGTATGTATGTATATATATATATATATATATATATATATATACAGTATATACTTTTTTTGTTACCCACACAACATCGGGTGTTCAGGAGCTAACTGAATCTCCTTCCTTAGATGACGCGCACGTTGTTTACAAGCGCGGCTGCCATTGGAACCCCGGACCGCTCCAGGCTCTGTTACGGATCGCAGAGAGAACAGGTGCCGGAGGGGAGCGGTGAAAGAGTAGCGGATCGAGGAGTCCGCTTGGAAGCGAGAGCCCACCCTGAGGAAACTGCAGCCAGAGACCGAGGCTGCAAGGTAAGAAGCCCAGACGTCATACCAAATCCTATCACTATCGTATCACTATCTATAAGACACCATAGTTAGAAGGGAGTAGAACTGTTCCAGAAACTCCCCAACCTCTAAGGGCCCCGCTTCTAGAGTCACTTTCTAAATAAGAGACTTTCCAGTGAGGCTGAATAATCATGGCCTTCCTTACATTTTGACTGATTACTCCTATAAAGCCATACACTCCATGATGTGATGATGTCTTGAGAGTAAAATAATTATACCCTGCAGGAGTTTGTGCCCTTTGCTCCATTACCGTGAAGCATTTTAGAATCACCCAAGTGATTCATTATTGAAAATCTAAAGTCCTATACTATGAATATCACCCAATAAATAAACATAAAGGACCGTGGCAAGCACGAGTTTTAATCACTATTGAAAGCTGCTGTTATCTGACCAAATAACAGTTATGAAAAGAAAATACAGTAAGCTCTCCATCTAGTGGTGAGTAAGATTGAAAACAACGGGAAACTGTTTATATTTAAATAACTACAACTTTTCTAACCAGATCTACTATTTGAATATCTCACGTTCCAAACTGCCAATCTCAGTGAGATACAATACAAACAAACCATACTATCTTATACAGAAGGAATATGGTCAAAATAGGACGCTTTACTGAAATGCCCAATCGCAGGGGCCAACAACTTAACAAAAACATGGAAATATTCATCACAAAACCAGGTGGCTCAAAACAAGATTCACCACGTAGCAGAGACATTAATGATGATACAGAATCCGGAGATTGGGAAGGTGACCCCTCTACAGTTGGAGACTGTGACAAACCCATTTGTAAAGGTTTCATTAAAAACATCTTGTCTTCTGCTTTGGCTCCACTAGCAAAAGATCTTTCAGAGATTAAGAAAGATATCCGGCATATAGGCAGCAAAGTGGAGGAGCAAGAAGGAACACAATCTAAACTGACAGCCTATGCTAGTACAATGTCATCGGGCTTACAAAATCATGAAGACCACCTCAATACCATGCATATAACATTGAAAGACATGGAAAATAGAAACAGGAGAAATAACTTGGGAGTTCGTGGCATACCTGAAGCTCCTGACCAAGAAGATGTTACAGTTATATTAAAAGACCAGTTTCTTCCACTGCAAGATCTGAATGACGGGGAAGTATTAATATTGGAAAGAGCGCACAGAGCGCTAAAACCCAAAATTGAACCAACAGAACGACCAAGAGACATTATTTGTAAAATTCTGGACTTTCGTATGAAGGAAAAAATCCTTAATAAAGCAAGAACTCTAGAAACTCTGAACTACAAAAGCTCTATAATCCAGATCTTCCAAGATCTTGCTCCATCAACACTTACTAAAAGGTACCTACTGAAACCCCTCACAGATATCCTCAAGGAAAAGTGCTTTCTTTTTCGATGGCTGTTCTCGTTTGGCCTACTCATCACGGCTAATGGTAGGAGACACATAATTTAAAATGTCCTCAGACATTGCAAAAGTTTGTGAGGATCTGGACATTCATCTGGACCAACTTCCAGACCTAAGATCAGTTCATACTAATCTCCAACTTCCTGATCTTCCAGAACAAGAACCCTGGAAGAGGACAGGGGACCCCAAAGAACCAAGAGACAAAAAAAAAAAAGTCCAACGCTGAACTCAAAAAGTAACTGGATAATCTCCATCCTTCTATCTTCCTGGATTGAGAACCTTGGAAGTTAACAGGCGACCTCAGAGAATAACGACCCAAGAGACGATAAATAAAATTATGATGTTGAACTTAAAAAAAATTAAATAAATAATGGGGAAACCGAACTGTTCCTATGCTGTCATTATGTTTATATCATATTTTTCTCTCATAGGCATAGCAGTTTTCCAAAACAGTCTACATTGAATAACTTGTGCGTAGATGGAGTAACAAGTTGGTTTATTAATTTTCTTTCTAATTTACTCCTAGTAGGATATAACTCTGAAAACCTAATGGTAAAATTAATTGAGTTAGGGCGTCGTGCCCATGTTATTGTTATTCTGTTAATGTTTTCTTTTCCTACTCCCCCGTTTCTCACCCTTTACCCTTATCCAACCCATATCCTCTGGTGGAAAATCTCGCAACGTCATTGGAGATCCAGTCCTTCTCCGATCCGAAATGACTGACCCTACACAGGAAATGACTGTTGCGTCGTACAATGTAAGGGGCCTAAATGCGCCGATCAAGAGAAATCAGGTACTGACACATTTAAAGAAACTAGGAGCAGACATTGTATTATTTCAAGAGACACACTTTATTCAAGATAAAGCCCCAAATTTTGAAAAGCACTACTGCAATACCTGGTTTCACTATTTTTCAACCTCTAGAAAATAGAGAGGAGTGGCAGCTGCAATTTCCAAGCGATCTCCATTCCAGCTCTTAGACAGACTTAGGGACAAGGACGGCAGGTTCATTTTTGTTAAGGGTAAGATTGCACACCAACTGGTCACGATAGGTAACATCTAAACACTCAACACAAAACAAGATAACTGGCTGAGCAAAACAATGAGAGATGCAGACCGATTTGTGGAGGGCACGCTATTCATAGGAGGCGACTTAAATGTTCCACTAGAACCTACACTAGACTCTTCTACAGGGAGATCCAGCACCTCCAAGAGAGCACTTAAGCGCATTCGTTCAATTCTTCAGTTAAATCAGCTAATTGATACATGGAGATATTTCCACCCCACTGTTAAAGACTATACACATTTCTCTCAGGCACAACTATCATACAGTAGATTACCTCTTTACACCATTCCAAATGATTCCGCATCTGAAAGACATGCAAATAATCCCAAATGTCTACTCAGATCACTCTATATTGATAGGTAAATTGATGATTGGAAAAAGACCGAAAAATAATGTATGGAGATTAAATGAAGCCCTTTTGTCTGAACAGTCTTCTAAAGATAAGATAAAAGAGATACTTAATGAATATTTTGAGATTAATCTACAAGACAATATGCAATTCTCGACTGTATGGGAAGCCCTTAAGGCTGTCATAAGGGGAGAAATGATATCCATGGCTTCATATAAAAATAAAACACGTCAAGCAAAATTAAATTCTCTTTATAAAGAGATCCAATTCCTAGAATACGATCATAAACTAACATTAAGCCCTGGTGTCCTGACTCTATTATCACAAAAGAGACAGGCATTGAGAGATCTATTAAATCAAGACTCAATAAAAAATTTTACAAAATGGAAAAATAAAATGTTTGCACAAGGGAATAAAATGTCCAAATTTATGGTCCCATTGATTAAAAAAAGGAAAGCAAAGTAAATTATATATTCATTAAAAGGACCTAATGGTTCTAACTTGGTTCACAAACTTGCATCTCCATTTCAGCTGCTTCTGATCTGGTCATTACCTCTCTCTATAAAGCCTGGCCAGACCTTTTTTGCTTTACCAATGAAAGCTTTGCTTCCTAGCTCCATAGAGATGCTGTGCTGTGTTGGAGATCGTTGTTCCTACCGGAAATTGTTGAGTGCTGTTTTTGGGTGTATGCTTTCCTCATTGTCTTATTCCCATTTGTCTGTACATTCCTATCCTTCCCTATATACTGCTCTACCTTTGGTGAGTGTTTGCATGTTTGTTACTTTCTATTATCCCTGTTTTGTCTTTGTGTCTTCTTTACTTTACATTTCTGTCCCAGGCCTCATGGGGTGGGAGAGGGGACAAATCAGGGTTTAATAGGAGCATAGTAAGATCGGAGACTCAGGCCTCTCTACCTTTAAGAGTACCAACGGGACAGGGATAGTTAGGTTCCCAGTTCCAGGGACAGTTTGAGGTCCTCCCTTAACTTACAGAAAACATTGTGACAATTGGTTGTATGTACCGCATTCAACACTCTGTACTTGCCATATAAACTGCGCTAATAAATGGTTCATATTGTAAAATCTCACATGATAAACTCGATGATTATCAAATATTCTTTATAATGTTCTCATAAATAAGCGTACCTGGTCTAGTCTAGCGAACATTTCAGCTTTCTAATTATTTCCTGTCTAAATAAGACATTAAGTACATGATGCGCTTCGCTGCCATCTTATTCAACTAGTCAGCCACTGTGCTTGCTCTCATAAATAGCATAGAGATCTGTCATGAACTGTTACCACTAGGGTTGAGCGAAACGGATCGTTCATTTTTAAAAGTCGCCGACTTTTGGCAAAGTCGGGTTTCATGAAACCCGATCCGACCCTTGTGTGGGGTCGGCCATGCGGTATGCGACTTTCGCGCCAAAGTCGCGTTTCAATGACGCGAAAAGCGCCATTTCTCAGCCAATGAAGGTGGACGCAGAGTGTGGGCAGCGTGATGACATAGGTCCTGGTCCCCACCATCTTAGAGAAGGGCATTGCAGTGATTGGCTTGCTGTCTGCGGCGTCACAGGGGCTATAAAGGGGCGTTCCCGCCGACCGCCATCTTATTGCTGCTGATCTGAGCCTAGGGAGAGGTTGCTGCCGCTTCGTCAGAAGCAGGGATAGCGTTAGGCAGGGTCCATTTACCACCAAACCGCTTGTGCTGTAGCGATTTCCACTGTCCAACACCACCTTCGGTGTGCAGGAACAGTGGAAGCTACATTTTTTTTTCCTCAGTGCTGTAGCTCATTGGGCTGCCCTAGAAGGCACCCTGATAGCTGCATTGCTGTGTGTAGGCCGCTGTGCAACCCAACTGCTTTTTTCAAAGCACAAATCCTGTTGTTCCTTCCTTTCTGCACAGCTATCTTGTTTGTTTGTCCACACACTTTTTATTTAATTTGTGCATCAGTCCACTCCTTATTGCTGCCTGCCATACCTGGCTGAGATTACTGCAGGGAGATAGTAATTGTAGGACAGTCCCTGTGTGTTTTTTTTTTTTGTGGGAGATTAAGATTGGCATTTCTGCTAGAGTGCCATCCCTGTGTGTGCCATCTCGTTCACATAGTGGGCCATAGAAAGCCTTTTCATTTTTCTGTTTTTTTTGTGGGGTTTATAAATTCTCCCTGATAAAAAAAAACAGTGGGAGATTAATATTGGCCTTTGGGCTTCTGTGCCAGTCCTGAGTGTGATGAGGGAACAGCCGCCATCTTTGGACGGGCATACTAACATAGATTGGCGTGACTCCATTTTGTCTCCTGGTCAGGTCGGCAGAGAGGAGCGCTCCTGGCCCCCACCTTTTCTAATGAATAAAGTTCCTATTAGTATGCTAACGGGCTGAGCTCAGTGTAAACTGTAAACGGCATTTCAAAGCTCACTGAGGAAACCATGCCAGCAGGGGGGCTTGGAAATGCTTGGGGCTTAATTAAAACACGCATGCCAAGTGGCCACTGGATACACATCTATTATGGCAGCCCAGCCGAACCGTCTCCAACATGGAATTGTGAATTATGGATGCATCGTCCGAGGTACAGGCTCATAAAAAATATTCTCCTTACCCTAAAGAAATTGTGCATCCAACAGTGCGACCCCTGTGGCGGTGGGAGGTCTTAAACCCGAGATATAGAGATCAGCCTCCCACAGGGACCGAATGGGTCCAGGTTTGATCCCAGTACGACCGGCAGAACAAACCACAGGCGCTGGTACTGCCCGTGTGCTGATCCGATCATCCTGAGGGAGGTTATCCCATTTATTAGAAATTGGAATAAATCTTGCAGGGGGGCAGAGGGGGTGGAGATTGCTAAGCCCACCCAGCTTGCAGGCAGGGGGGCTCAGCCAGGTATAAGAAGAAGCTGAGGTCACTGGGAGGCTCTCACGCCACAGAAGAAGATGATGATGATTTCTTAAGGAACAGGGTATGCCAGCCAGAGGGGGGGAGCAAGCACAGGCTTTCTGGGGGCTGCCCGGCAACTAAGTTTTGGACCTGCGGAATGCTATGCCCCCCCGGCTTCCACAAGCGACCTTCAACCTGGTAAATTGACCCCCAGCTTTATACTTTTAAGCCTTGTATTATTATTGTTATATTGTACTCTGACTGTAATTCTTGATATATTTTTTGACTGTATATTTCTTGTAATTATCTAGTGCGCCCTTAAGGCAATTAAATCATAAATTAATTTTGGGCTGATCCTTTTACTCTGATTGCGAATCTTAGAATACCCAGTGTGGGTAACAGGGCAGACTCCCCGGCGGCCATTTGCTCTAGGTGCAGTTCCTTTACTGACCTGAGAGACAAAGGGGGCGCCGGAGAGCTGGGCCTGTGTAGTGACGTCACGGATTGGTGACGTGGGAGGAAGGGGTAATCCTTCACAGTGGTGGCAGCGTACGTGGGATCAGAGTAATAGTGTGCGTGGGACCCCTACTCCCAGACACTAAAGACTACCAGCAGTAACTTTCACTGCTGGGGTCTTAAGGTCAGCCCAGCACTAGACGGTCAGAGTGTAGATATAATAAGTTGTGTGCAAGGCCAGGGTTACAGCTGTGTCAGTAACCAGAGGTTGCAAAGATGGCGGAGGGCACCAGGAGTGCAGTGAGGGCGCAGGCCAGTGCTATGGCCTATGAGGAGGTGGTGGTGGACGGTACTGTTCCAGGCGAGGGGGAGCCCAGCCCAGACTCCCCAAGGAGCCAGCCACCCGTGCTTAGTCCGGCAAGGGACTACCCACCACCTACCCGCCCCGGCCTGTCCACATCAGCGGCCCTTGTTGCAGTGGCAGTGGCACGTCTCGAGTCGGGTAATGAAGACGCCTATATGAGACTCATGGCAGCTGCAGAGAAAGCAGCGGAGGCTGAGCGTGCAGAACGCCGTGATGCAGAGGAGCGGGAGAGGGCAGAACGCCGCGAGGCAGCGGAGCGGGCAGAGAGAGCTGCTGAGCGGGCAACGGAGCGCCAGCACCGACTGGAGATGGCTCAACGCGGGCTCCTGGTGGACGCCCCAGCACCACCAGAGTCCAGGGCTTCCAAAGTCCGGCCCGAGGACTTCCCTCTGCTTGAGAAGGATGGAGACCTGGATTCCTTCCTGCTGGCCTTTGAAAGGACCTGCCTTCAACACCATCTGGCCCCGGATCAGTGGGCAAGATACCTGACCCCCCGTTTGAGGGGTAAGTCCCTGGAAGTTTTGGGGGACTTACCTGCCGGGGCGGAGCAGGACTACAGCGGCATCAAGCGGGCCCTGATCCAGCACTACAACCTCACCCCAGAGTCTTACCGCAAGAAGTTCCGGAGCCTGCAGCGGGGCCCAAAGGACACCTGGACCGACCACATGCGGGCGTTGCTGAGAGCTGCCGAGCACTGGACCTCGGGTCTAGCGCTCACCACCCGCCAGGAGGTCCAGGAACTGTTCGTCACGGAGCAGTTCTTGTGGAACTGCCCAGAGGACCTCCAGCAGTTCCTCCGTGACTGGAAACCGAAGGGGGCTTCTGCTACAGCCGCCCTGGCAGACGAGTATGCCAATAACAGGGCGCCTGAGCCGAAGAAGCCTGCCAGCAGCACCTGGAGAGGGGGTAAGCCCAATCCTGCCCCTGTTTCCCCAGCCCCCAGAGTGCAAGGGGTGTACCCCCCTGATGCCCTCTCCAGGCCAGGCGCAGAACCCAGACGTTGTCATCACTGCAACCAGCTGGGACACCTCAAGGCTGCATGTCCCCAGCGTCTTAAGGCCCCATCCCTGTCCCCGGAACCGTCCACTGTTTTATGTGTGGGAGGGGGTGGTGGGAGGTCCCTGGACAATTACCAACCCGTCACTATCGGCCGCTCAGCAGTCATGGGACTGCGGGACACAGGCGCTGAACGAACCCTGGTACGTCCTGAGGTGGTGTCCCCTCAAGACTTGGTGCCAGGGAGAACCCTGTCCGTCTCCGGAATTGGAGGCGTGGAACCGGCGCTGCCTGTCGCAAAGGTGTTTTTGGACTGGGGTGCCGGGAGGGGAATGCGGGAGGTGGGAGTAACGTCGAATATTCCTGCTAATGTATTACTTGGGATCGATTTGGGGCGGCTAGTGTCTCAGTATGTGGCCACTGAACCCCCAAGTTCGGCTCCCCAAGAATGTCATGTCTCTACTGTGAATGTTGATGTGTTGAATGTGCCTCCAACAGTGGGGGAAGGAGTGATACCTGAGGGTACTCCATACACTGACACCACACACACAGGTGTTGTGAATTCTGTGGCTGAATTCACTCCTGTGGTCACAAGTGGTACTGCAGCTTCTGAGCTTCCTCCCTCAGGTGTTCTGGTGAGCTCGTTGACTGCTTCGTTACTTAACTCCGCCTGATGCTGCTATCCTTGCTCCTTGTCAATGTTTCAGTGTTGGATCTGAGCTTCTCCTGATTGTTCCTGTGACCTGCTGCTCTGTATAGCTAAGTGCTTTTTGCTTTTTTGTTGCTTTTTTTCTGTCCAGCTTGTCTTTTGTTTTGCTGGAAGCTCTGAGACGCAAAGGGTGTACCACCGTGCCGTTAGTTCGGCACGGTGGGTTTTTTTTGCCCCCTTTGCGTGGTTTTGCTTTAGGGTTTTTTGTAGACTGCAAAGTTCGCTTTACTGTCCTCGCTCTGTCCTAGAATATCGGGCCCCACTTTGCTGAATCTATTTCATTCCTACGTTTTGTCTTTTCATCTTACTCACAGTCATTATATGTGGGGGGCTGCCTTTTCCTTTGGGGAATTTCTCTGGGGCAAGTCAGGCCTTTTTTTCTATCTTCAGGCTAGCTAGTTTCTTAGGCTGTGCCGAGTTGCCTAGGTAGTTGTTAGGCGCAATCCACAGCCGCTTTTAGTTGTGTTTAGGATAGGATCAGGTGTGCAGTCTACAGAGTTTCCACGTCTCAGAGCTCGTTCTTGTATTTTTGGGTATTTGTCAGATCACTGTGTGCGCTCTGATCGCTAAGCACACTGTGTTTCTGGATTGCCTTCATAACACCTGTCATTAGCAAACATAACAGTACAAGGAGCCTAACTAATGATTCTCAATAGAGGGAAAGAAAAAGTTCTGACATCATTTTTTTTTTTTTTTTCTGCTCTGTGTTCACTTTTTTTTTTTTCCCCTAGACATTTGGGTGATTCTGGACACAGGTGTGAACATGGATATTCAGGGTCTGTGCTCTTCAATGGATAATCTCGTTATAAATGTACAAAAAATTCAAGATACTATTGATCAGAAATCTATGTTAGAACCAAGAATTCCTATTCCTGATTTGTTTTTTGGAGATAGAACTAAGTTTCTAAGTTTCAAAAATAATTGTAATCCTATTCAACAGGTTTTGATTATTATTTCTATTTTGCGCGGCGACCCTCAAGACTGGGCATTTTCTCTTGCGCCAGGAGACCCTGCATTGAGTAGTGTCGATGCGTTTTTCCTGGCGCTCGGATTGCTGTACGATGAGCCTAATTCAGTGGATCAGGCTGAGAAAAATTTGCTGGCTTTGTGCCAGGGTCAGGATGATATAGAAGTATATTGTCAGAAATTTAGGAAATGGTCAGTACTCACTCAGTGGAATGAATCTGCGCTGGCAGCTTTGTTCAGAAAGGGTCTCTCTGAGGCTCTTAAGGATGTCATGGTGGGATTTCCTATGCCTGCTGGTTTGAATGAGTCTTTGTCTTTGGCCATTCAGATCGGTCGACGCTTGCGCGAGCGTAAATCTGTGCACCATTTGGCGGTACTGCCTGAGGTTAAACCTGAGCCTATGCAGTGCGATAGGACTATGACTAGAGTTGAACGGCAGGAATACAGACGTCTGAATGGTCTGTGTTTCTACTGTGGTGATTCCACTCATGCTATTTCTGATTGTCCTAAGCGCACTAAGCGGTCCGCTAGGTCTGCCGTCATTGGTACTGTACAGTCCAAATTCCTTCTGTCCATTACCTTGATATGCTCTTTGTCGTCGTTTTCTGTCATGGCGTTTGTGGATTCGGGCGCTGCCCTGAATCTGATGGATTTGGATTATGCTAAACGTTGTGGGTTTTTCTTGGAGCCTTTGCGGTGTCCTATTCCATTGAGAGGAATTGATGCTACACCTTTGGCCAAGAATAAACCTCAATACTGGGCCCAGCTGACCATGTGCATGGCTCCTGCACATCAGGAAGTTATTCGCTTTCTGGTGTTGCACAATCTGCATGATATGGTCGTGTTGGGGTTGCCATGGCTACAAACCCATAATCCAGTATTGGATTGGAATTCCATGTCGGTATCCAGCTGGGGTTGTCAGGGGGTACATGGTGATGTTCCATTTTTGTCGATTTCGTCATCCACCCCTTCTGAGGTCCCAGAGTTCTTGTCTGATTATCAGGATGTATTTGAAGAGCCCAAGTCCGATGCTCTACCTCCGCATAGGGATTGTGATTGTGCTATCAATTTGATTCCTGGTAGTAAATTCCCTAAAGGTCGATTATTTAATTTATCCGTGCCCGAACACGCCGCTATGCGCAGTTATGTGAAGGAATCCCTGGAGAAGGGACATATTCGCCCATCGTCATCACCACTGGGAGCAGGGTTCTTCTTTGTAGCCAAGAAGGATGGTTCGCTGAGACCGTGTGTTGATTACCGCCTTCTTAATAAGATCACTGTTAAATTTCAGTATCCCTTGCCATTGTTATCTGACTTGTTTGCTCGGATTAAGGGGGCTAGTTGGTTCACTAAGATAGATCTTCGTGGTGCGTATAATCTGGTGAGAATCAGGCAAGGAGATGAATGGAAAACTGCATTCAATACGCCCGAGGGTCATTTTGAGTATCTAGTGATGCCGTTCGGACTTGCCAATGCTCCATCTGTGTTTCAGTCTTTTATGCATGACATCTTCCGTGAGTATCTGGATAAATTCCTGATTGTTTACTTGGATGACATTTTGATCTTCTCAGATGATTGGGAGTCTCATGTGAAGCAGGTCAGAATGGTTTTTCAGGTCCTGCGTGCTAACTCTTTGTTTGTGAAGGGATCAAAGTGTCTCTTCGGTGTGCAGAAAGTTTCATTTTTGGGGTTCATCTTTACCCCTTCTACTATCGAGATGGATCCAGTTAAGGTCCAAGCCATCCAGGATTGGATTCAGCCGACATCTCTGAAAAGTCTGCAAAAGTTCCTGGGCTTTGCTAATTTCTATCGTCGCTTCATCTGTAATTTTTCTAGCATTGCCAAACCATTGACCGATTTGACCAAGAAGGGTGCTGATTTGGTTAATTGGTCTTCTGCTGCTGTGGAAGCTTTTCAGGAGTTGAAGCGTCGTTTTTGTTCTGCCCCTGTGTTGTGTCAGCCAGATGTTTCTCTTCCGTTCCAGGTCGAGGTTGATGCTTCTGAGATTGGAGCAGGGGCGGTTTTGTCACAGAGAGGTTCTGATTGCTCAGTGATGAAACCATGTGCTTTCTTTTCCAGGAAGTTTTCGCCCGCTGAGCGTAATTATGATGTGGGCAATCGAGAGTTGCTGGCCATGAAGTGGGCATTCGAGGAGTGGCGTCATTGGCTTGAAGGAGCTAAGCATCGCGTGGTGGTATTGACTGATCATAAGAACTTGACTTATCTCGAGTCTGCCAAGCGCTTGAATCCTAGACAGGCCCGTTGGTCGTTATTTTTTGCCCGCTTCGACTTTGTGATTTCGTACCTTCCGGGCTCTAAAAATGTGAAGGCGGATGCTCTGTCTAGGAGTTTTGTGCCCGACTCTCCGGGTTTATCTGAGCCAGCGGGTATCCTCAAGGAAGGAGTCATTGTGTCTGCCATCTCCCCTGATTTGCGGCGGGTGCTGCAAAAATTTCAGGCGAATAAACCTGATCGTTGTCCAGCAGAGAAACTGTTCGTCCCTGATAGGTGGACTAATAAACTTATCTCTGAACTTCATTGTTCGGTGTTGGCTGGTCATCCTGGAATCTTTGGTACCAGAGAGTTAGTGGCTAGATCCTTCTGGTGGCCATCTCTGTCACGGGATGTACGTACTTTTGTGCAGTCCTGTGGGATTTGTGCTAGGGCTAAGCCCTGCTGTTCTCGTGCCAGTGGGTTGCTTTTGCCCTTGCCGGTCCCAAAGAGGCCTTGGACACATATTTCGATGGATTTCATTTCTGACCTTCCCGTTTCTCAAAAGATGTCAGTCATTTGGGTGGTCTGTGATCGCTTTTCTAAAATGGTCCATCTGGTGCCCTTGGCTAAATTGCCTTCCTCCTCTGATTTGGTACCTTTGTTCTTAGAGCATGTGGTTCGGTAGCATGGCATTCCTGAGAATATTGTTTCTGACAGAGGTTCCCAGTTTGTTTCAAGGTTTTGGCGAGCCTTTTGTGGTAGGATGGGCATTGACCTATCCTTTTCCTCGGCTTTCCATCCTCAGACTAATGGCCAGACCGAACGAACCAATCAGACCTTGGAAACATATCTGAGATGTTTTGTTTCTGCAGACCAGGATGATTGGGTGTCCTTTTTGCCGTTGGCTGAGTTCGCCCTTAATAATCGGGCCAGCTCGGCTACCTTGGTTTCTCCATTTTTTTGCAATTCTGGGTTCCATCCTCGTTTCTCTTCAGGACAGGTTGAGTCTTCGGACTGTCCTGGTGTGGATTCTGTGGTGGATAGGTTGCAGCAGATCTGGACTCAGGTAGTGGACAATTTGATCTTGTCCCAGGAGAAAGCTCAACTTTTCGCTAATCGCAGACGCCGTGTGGGTCCCTGACTTCGTGTTGGGGATCTGGTTTGGTTATCTTCTCGTCATATTCCTATGAAGGTTTCCTCTCCTAAATTTAAACCTCGTTTTATTGGTCCGTATAGGATTTCTGAGGTTCTCAATCCTGTGTCTTTTCGTTTGACCCTCCCAGACTCCTTTTCCATACATAATGTATTCCATAGGTCGTTGTTGCGGAGATACGTGGCACCTATGGTTCCATCTGTTGAGCCTCCTGCCCCGGTTTTGGTGGAGGGGGAATTGGAGTATATTGTGGAGAAGATTTTGGATTCTCGTGTTTCTAGACGGAAACTCCAGTATCTGGTTAAATGGAAGGGTTATGCTCAGGAAGATAATTCCTGGGTTTTTGCCTCTGATGTTCATGCTTCCGATCTTGTTCGTGCCTTTCATGCGGCTCATCCTGGTCGGCCTGGGGGCTCTGGTGAGGGTTCGGTGACCCCTCCTCAAGGGGGGGGGTACTGTTGTGAATTCTGTGGCTGAATTCACTCCTGTGGTCACAAGTGGTACTGCAGCTTCTGAGCTTCCTCCCTCAGGTGTTCTGGTGAGCTCGTTGACTGCTTCGTTACTTAACTCCGCCTGATGCTGCTATCCTTGCTCCTTGTCAATGTTTCAGTGTTGGATCTGAGCTTCTCCTGATTGTTCCTGTGACCTGCTGCTCTGTATAGCTAAGTGCTTTTTGCTTTTTTGTTGCTTTTTTTCTGTCCAGCTTGTCTTTTGTTTTGCTGGAAGCTCTGAGACGCAAAGGGTGTACCGCCGTGCCGTTAGTTCGGCACGGTGGGGTTTTTTTGCCCCCTTTGCGTGGTTTTGCTTTAGGGTTTTTTGTAGACTGCAAAGTTCGCTTTACTGTCCTCGCTCTGTCCTAGAATATCGGGCCCCACTTTGCTGAATCTATTTCATCCCTACGTTTTGTCTTTTCATCTTACTCACAGTCATTATATGTGGGGGGCTGCCTTTTCCTTTGGGGAATTTCTCTGGGGCAAGTCAGGCCTATTTTTCTATCTTCAGGCTAGCTAGTTTCTTAGGCTGTGCCGAGTTGCCTAGGTAGTTGTTAGGCGCAATCCACAGCCGCTTTTAGTTGTGTTTAGGATAGGATCAGGTGTGCAGTCTACAGAGTTTCCACGTCTCAGAGCTCGTTCTTGTATTTTTGGGTATTTGTCAGATCACTGTGTGCGCTCTGATCGCTAAGCACACTGTGTTTCTGGATTGCCTTCATAACACCTGTCATTAGCAAACATAACACACAGGGCTCACAGTGAGGACAGGTGAGGAGACTGTAGGGGAGAGCTCAGAGGTGGAGGGAGGGGCTGCTACGGGCAGTGTAGGGCCCCTAAGTGAATCCAGCCTGCTGAGTCTAGGGCCCCTGCAGGAAGAGGAACAGGCCATGGGGGGAGGAGGCGTCCTGGGAGAGGAGCCACCAGGTAGGACCCCAGGGCGGGAGTTCCCCACACCCGGGATGTCAGGAGGGCAGGGAAGTCTGCCTGACCCGGCGACTTGGTCAGGAGCCGGGGGGAAGCAGGCGCTACCCATGGGCACAGTGGTCGTGGCCGCTGTCACCAGGAATGGGAGCGCCGGAGCCCAAGGAGCCTTGCAGAGGTCCGATGGCTTCCCCCTCTCTGACCAAGTGGCTGCCGAGTCAGACAGCGGCCAGGAGACAGATCCCGGGGAGCTGACGGTGGATGTGGCGGTGTTGTCCATTCTCGCCACATCGTGTCAGGGATGTCAGGAAGCGCTGGAAGCCGACGCTAGCCTGAAAGCTCTTAAGGAGCAGGCGGCACAGCCTCCCGGGGAGTCAGACCGCGAGCGGGTGGTCTGGGACCAGGGATGACTGTACCGGGTAACGGTCCAGCAGGGTTCACCGGAGGCGTGGCCCAGGGACCCACAGTTAGAGGCAGCCTCTGAGAGAGAGAGAGAAGGAGGAGGGGGCAGAGGCAGCCTCAGAGAGAGAGGGGAGGGGGCAGAGACAGCCTCAGAGAGAGAAGGAGGAGGGGGCAGAGACAGCCTCAGAGAGAGAAAGGAGGAGGCAGGGACAGCCTCAGAGAGAGTAGGAGGAGGGGGCAGAGACAGCCTCAGAGAGAGAGAGGAGGGGGCAGAGACAGCCTCGGAGAAAGAAGGAGGAGGGGTGTTGTGAATTCTGTGGTTGAATTCACTCCTGTGGTCACAAGTGGTACTGCAGCTTCTGAGCTTCCTCCCTCAGGTGTTCTGGTGAGCTTGTTAACTGCTTCATTACTTAACTCCGCCTGATGCTGCTATCCTTGCTCCTTGTCAATGTTTCAGTGTTGGATCTGAGCTTCTCCTGATTGTTCCTGTGACCTGCTGCTCTGTATAGCTAAGTGCTTTTTGCTTTTTTGTTGCTTTTTTTCTGTCCAGCTTGTCTTTTGTTTTGCTGGAAGCTCTGAGACGCAAAGGGTGTACCGCCGTGCCGTTAGTTCGGCACGGTGGGTTTTTTTTGCCCCCTTTGCGTGGTTTTGCTTTAGGGTTTTTTGTAGACTGCAAAGTTCGCTTTACTGTCCTCGATCTGTCCTAGAATATCGGGCCCCACTTTGCTAAATCTATTTCATCCCTACGTTTTGTCTTTTCATCTTACTCACAGTCATTATATGTGGGGGGCTGCCTTTTCCTTTGGGGAATTTCTCTGGGGCAAGTCAGGCCTATTTTTCTATCTTCAGGCTAGCTAGTTTCTTAGGCTGTGCCGAGTTGCCTAGGTAGTTGTTAGGCGCAATCCACAGCCGCTTTTAGTTGTGTTTAGGATAGGATCAGGTGTGCAGTCTACAGAGTTTCCACGTCTCAGAGCTCGTTCTTGTATTTTTGGGTATTTGTCAGATCACTGTGTGCGCTCTGATCGCTAAGCACACTGTGTTTCTGGATTGCCTTCATAACACCTGTCATTAGCAAACATAACAGTACAAGGAGCCTAACTAATGATTCTCAATAGAGGGAAAGAAAAAGTTCTGACATCATTTTTTTTTTTTTTCTCAGCTCTGTGTTCATTTTTTTATTTTTTTTTCCCCTAGACATTTGGGTGATTCTGGACACAGGTGTGGACATGGATATTCAGGGTCTGTGCTCTTCAGTGGATAATCTCGTTATAAATGTACAAAAAATTCAAGATACTATTGATCAGAAATCTATGTTAGAACCAAGAATTCCTATTCCTGATTTGTTTTTTGGAGATAGAACTAAGTTTCTAAGTTTCAAAAATAATTGTAAGCTATTTCTGGCCTTGAAACCTCATTCTTCTGGTAATCCTATTCAACAGGTTTTGATTATTATTTCTTTTTTGCGCGGCGACCCTCAAGACTGGGCATTTTCTCTTGCGCCAGGAGACCCTGCATTGAGTAGTGTCGATGCGTTTTTCCTGGCGCTCGGATTGCTGTACGATGAGCCTAATTCAGTGGATCAGGCTGAGAAAAATTTGCTGGCTTTGTGCCAGGGTCAGGATGATATAGAAGTATATTGTCAGAAATTTAGGAAATGGTCAGTACTCACTCAGTGGAATGAATCTGCGCTGGCAGCTTTGTTCAGAAAGGGTCTCTCTGAGGCTCTTAAGGATGTCATGGTGGGATTTCCTATGCCTGCTGGTTTGAATGAGTCTTTGTCTTTGGCCATTCAGATCGGTCGACGCTTGCGCGAGCGTAAATCTGTGCACCATTTGGCGGTACTGCCTGAGGTTAAACCTGAGCCTATGCAGTGCGATAGGACTATGACTAGAGTTGAACGGCAGGAATACAGACGTCTGAATGGTCTGTGTTTCTACTGTGGTGATTCCACTCATGCTATTTCTGATTGTCCTAAGCGCACTAAGCGGTCCGCTAGGTCTGCCGTCATTGGTACTGTACAGTCCAAATTCCTTCTGTCCATTACCTTGATATGCTCTTTGTCGTCGTTTTCTGTCATGGCGTTTGTGGATTCGGGCGCTGCCCTGAATCTGATGGATTTGGATTATGCTAAACGTTGTGGGTTTTTCTTGGAGCCTTTGCGGTGTCCTATTCCATTGAGAGGAATTGATGCTACACCTCTGGCCAAGAATAAACCTCAATACTGGGCCCAGCTGACCATGTGCATGGCTCCTGCACATCAGGAAGTTATTCGCTTTCTGGTGTTGCATAATCTGCATGATGTGGTCGTGTTGGGCTTGCCATGGCTACAAACCCATAATCCAGTATTGGATTGGAATTCCATGTCGGTATCAAGCTGGGGTTGTCAGGGGGTACATGGTGATGTTCCATTTTTGTCGATTTCGTCATCCACCCCTTCTGAGGTCCCAGAGTTCTTGTCTGATTATCAGGATGTATTTGAAGAGCCCAAGCCCGATGCTCTACCTCCGCATAGGGATTGTGATTGTGCTAGCAATTTGATTCCTGGTAGTAAATTCCCTAAAGGTCGATTATTTAATTTATCCGTGCCCGAACACGCCGCAATGCGCAGTTATGTGAAGGAATCCCTGGAGAAGGGACATATTCGCCCATCGTCATCACCACTGGGAGCAGGGTTCTTCTTTGTAGCCAAGAAGGATGGTTCGCTGAGACCGTGTATTGATTACCGCCTTCTTTTATTATTATTATTATTATTATACATTTTTATAGCGCCATTTATTCCATGGCGCTTTACATGTGAATACGGGGCAAATATAGACAAATACATTAAACATGAGCAGATAACAAGGCACACGAGTACATAAGGAGGGAGGACCCTGCCCGCGAGGGCTCACAGTCTGCAGGGGGTGGGTGAGGATACACTAGGAGAGGGAAGAGCTGGCTGTACGGCTGTTCAGTAGGTTGAGGATCACTGCAGGCTGTAGGCTTGTCGGAAGAGATGAGTCTTCAGGTTCTTTTTGAAGGTTTCTATGGTAGGCGCAAGTCTGATGTGTTGGGGTAGAGAGTTCCAGAGTATGGGGGAAGCACGGGAGAAGTCTTGGATGCGGTTATGGGAAGAAGAGATGAGAGGGGAGTAGAGAAGGAGGTCTTGGGAGGATCGGAGGTCGCGTGTAGGTAGGTACCGGGAGACCATGTCACAGATGTATGGAGGAGACAGGTTGTGGATGGCTTTGTATGTCAGTGTGAGGGTTTTGAACTGGAGTCTCTGGGCGATAGGAAGCCAGTGAAGGGCTTGACACAGGGGAGAGGCTGGGGAATAGCGGGGGGACAGGTGGATTAGTCGGGCAGCAGAGTGTAGGATGGATTGGAGTGGTGCCAGAGTGCTAGAGGGGAGTCCAGAGAGTAGGAGGTTGCAGTAGTCGAGGCGGGAGATGATAAGGGCATGCATTCTTAATAAGATCACTGTTAAATTTCAGTATCCCTTGCCATTGTTATCTGACTTGTTTGCTCGGATTAAGGGGGCTAGTTGGTTCACTAAGATAGATCTTCGTGGTGCGTATAATCTGGTGAGAATCAGGCAAGGAGATGAATGGAAAACTGCATTCAATACGCCCGAGGGTCATTTTGAGTATCTAGTGATGCCGTTCGGACTTGCCAATGCTCCATCCGTGTTTCAGTCTTTTATGCATGACATCTTCCGTGAGTATCTGGATAAATTCCTGATTGTTTACTTGGATGACATTTTGATCTTCTCAGATGATTGGGAGTCTCATGTGAAGCAGGTCAGAATGGTTTTTCAGGTCCTGCGTGCTAACTCTTTGTTTGTGAAGGGATCAAAGTGTCTCTTCGGTGTGCAGAAAGTTTCATTTTTGGGGTTCATCTTTACCCCTTCTACTATCGAGATGGATCCAGTTAAGGTCCAAGCCATCCAGGATTGGATTCAGCCGACATCTCTGAAAAGTCTGCAAAAGTTCCTGGGCTTTGCTAATTTTTATCGTCGCTTCATCTGTAATTTTTCTAGCATTGCCAAACCATTGACCGATTTGACCAAGAAGGGTGCTGATTTGGTTAATTTGTCTTCTGCTGCTGTGGAAGCTTTTCAGGAGTTGAAGCGTCGTTTTTGTTCTGCCTCTGTGTTGTGTCAGCCAGATGTTTCTCTTCTGTTCCAGGTCGAGGTTGATGCTTCTGAGATTGGCGCAGGGGCGGTTTTGTCACAGAGAGGTTCTGATTGCTCAGTGATGAAACCATGTGCTTTCTTTTCCAGGAAGTTTTCGCCCGCTGAGCGTAATTATGATGTGGGCAATCGAGAGTTGCTGGCCATGAAGTGGGCATTCGAGGAGTGGCGTCATTGGCTTGAAGGAGCTAAGCATCGCGTGGTGGTATTGACTGATCATAAGAACTTGACTTATCTCGAGTCTGCCAAGCGCTTGAATCCTAGACAGGCCCGTTGGTCGTTATTTTTTGCCCGCTTCGACTTTGTGATTTCGTACCTTCCGGGCTCTAAAAATGTGAAGGCGGATGCTCTGTCTAGGAGTTTTGTGCCCGACTCTCCGGGTTTATCTGAGCCAGCGGGTATCCTCAAGGAAGGAGTCATTGTGTCTGCCATCTCCCCTGATTTGCGGCGGGTGCTGCAAAAATTTCAGGCGAATAAACCTGATCGTTGTCCAGCAGAGAAACTGTTCGTCCCTGATAGGTGGACTAATAAACTTATCTCTGAACTTCATTGTTCGGTGTTGGCTGGTCATCCTGGAATCTTTGGTACTAGAGAGTTAGTGGCTAGATCCTTCTGGTGGCCATCTCTGTCACGGGATGTACGTACTTTTGTGCAGTCCTGTGGGATTTGTGCTAGGGCTAAGCCCTGCTGTTCTCGTGCCAGTGGGTTGCTTTTGCCTTTGCCGGTCCCAAAGAGGCCTTGGACACATATTTCGATGGATTTCATTTCTGACCTTCCCGTTTCTCAAAAGATGTCAGTCATTTGGGTGGTCTGTGATCGCTTTTCTAAAATGGTCCATCTGGTGCCCTTGGCTAAATTGCCTTCCTCCTCTGATTTGGTACCTTTGTTCTTTCAGCATGTGGTTCGGTTGCATGGCATTCCTGAGAATATTGTTTCTGACAGAGGTTCCCAGTTTGTTTCAAGGTTTTGACAAGCCTTTTGTGGTAGGATGGGCATTGACCTATCCTTTTCCTCGGCTTTCCATCCTCAGACTAATGGCCAGACCGAACGAACCAATCAGACCTTGGAAACATATCTGAGATGTTTTGTTTCTGCAGACCAGGATGATTGGGTGTCCTTTTTGCCGTTGGCTGAGTTCGCCCTTAATAATCGGGCCAGCTCGGCTACCTTGGTTTCTCCATTTTTTTGCAATTCTGGGTTCCATCCTCGTTTCTCTTCAGGACAGGTTGAGTCTTCGGACTGTCCTGGTGTGGATTCTGTGGTGGATAGGTTGCAGCAGATCTGGACTCAGGTAGTGGACAATTTGATCTTGTCCCAGGAGAAAGCTCAACTTTTCGCTAATCGCAGACGCCGTGTGGGTCCCCGACTTCGTGTTGGGGATCTGGTTTGGTTATCTTCTCGTCATATTCCTATGAAGGTTTCCTCTCCTAAATTTAAACCTCGTTTTATTGGTCCGTATAGGATTTCTGAGGTTCTCAATCCTGTGTCTTTTCGTTTGACCCTCCCAGACTCATTTTCCATACATAATGTATTCCATAGGTCGTTGTTGCGGAGATACGTGGCACCTATGGTTCCATCTGTTGAGCCTCCTGCCCCGGTTTTGGTGGAGGGGGAATTGGAGTATATTGTGGAGAAGATTTTGGATTCTCGTGTTTCTAGACGGAAACTCCAGTATCTGGTTAAATGGAAGGGTTATGCTCAGGAAGATAATTCCTGGGTTTTTGCCTCTGATGTTCATGCTTCCGATCTTGTTCGTGCCTTTCATGCGGCTCATCCTGGTCGGCCTGGGGGCTCTGGTGAGGGTTCGGTGACCCCTCCTCAAGGGGGGGTACTGTTGTGAATTCTGTGGCTGAATTCACTCCTGTGGTCACAAGTGGTACTGCAGCTTCTGAGCTTCCTCCCTCAGGTGTTCTGGTGAGCTCGTTAACTGCTTCATTACTTAACTCTGCCTGATGCTGCTATCCTTGCTCCTTGTCAATGTTTCAGTGTTGGATCTGAGCTTCTCCTGATTGTTCCTGTGACCTGCTGCTCTGTATAGCTAAGTGCTTTTTGCTTTTTTGTTGCTTTTTTTCTGTCCAGCTTGTCTTTTGTTTTGCTGGAAGCTCTGAGACACAAAGGGTGTACCGCCGTGCCGTTAGTTCGGCACGGTGGGTTTTTTTTGCCCCCATTGCGTGGTTTTGCTTTAGGGTTTTTTGTAGACTGCAAAGTTCGCTTTACTGTCCTCGCTCTGTCCTAGAATATCGGGCCCCACTTTGCTGAATCTATTTCATCCCTACGTTTTGTCTTTTCATCTTACTCACAGTCATTATATGTGGGGGGCTGCCTTTTCCTTTGGGGAATTTCTCTGGGGCAAGTCAGGCCTATTTTTCTATCTTCAGGCTAGCTAGTTTCTTAGGCTGTGCCGAGTTGCCTAGGTAGTTGTTAGGCGCAATCCACAGCCGCTTTTAGTTGTGTTTAGGATAGGATCAGGTGTGCAGTCTACAGAGTTTCCACGTCTCAGAGCTAGTTCTTGTATTTTTGGGTATTTGTCAGATCACTGTGTGCGCTCTGATCGCTAAGCACACTGTGTTTCTGGATTGCCTTCATAACACCTGTCATTAGCAAACATAACAGAGGGGGCAGAGACAGCCCCAGAGAGAGAGAGAGGAGGGGGCGGAGACAGCCTCTGAGAGAGACAGAGGGGGAGGCAGGGACAGCCTCAGAGAGAGAGAGGAGGAGGCCGAGACAGCCTCAGAGAGAGACAGAGGAGGAGGCCGAGACAGCCTCAGAGAGAGAGAGGCCGAGACCCTAGTAATGCTGATGGGCTGCCCCGGCACGGAGAAGGTGTGGAAGGGCGCATGGGGGAACACAGGAATGTGATGCCCCCTAGCGCCCTCTAAAGCAGGGAGGTGTGATGAGGGAACAGCCGCCATCTTTGGACGGGCATACTAACATAGATTGGCGTGACTCCATTTTGTCTCCTGGTCAGGTCGGCAGAGAGGAGCGCTCCTGGCCCCCACCTTTTCTAATGAATAAAGTTCCTATTAGTATGCTAACGGGCTGAGCTCAGTGTAAACTGTAGACGGCATTTCAAAGCTCACTGAGGAAGCCACTTCAGCAGGGGGGCTTGGAAATGCTTGGGGCTTAATTAAAACACGCATGCCAAGTGGCCACTGGATACACATCTATTATGGCAGCCCAGCCGAACCGTCTCCAACATGGAATTGTGAATTATGGATGCATCGTCCGAGGTACAGGCTCATAAAAAATATTCTCCTTACCCTAAAAAAATTGTGCATCCAACAGTGCGACCCCTGTGGCGGTGGGAGGTTTGAAACCCGAGATATAGAGATCAGCCTCCCACAGGGACCGAATGGGTCCAGGTTTGATCCCAGTACGACCGGCAGAACAAACCACAGGCGCTGGTACTGTCCGTGTGCTGATCCGATCATCCTGAGGGAGGTTATCCCATTTATTAGAAATTGGAATAAATCTTGCAGGGAGGCAGAGGGGGTGGAGATTGCTAAGCCCACCCAGCTGCAGGCAAGGGGGCTCAGCCAGGTATAAGAAGAAGCTGAGGTCACTGGGAGGCTCTCACTCCACAGAAGAAGACGATGATGATTTCTTAAGGAACAGGGTATGCCAGCCAGAGGGGGGGAGCAAGCACAGGCTTTCTGGGGGCTGCCCGGCAACTAAGTTTTGGACCTGCGGAATGCTATGCCCCCCCGGCTTCCACAAGCGACCTTCAACCTGGTAAATTGACCCCCAGCTTTATACTTTTAAGCCTTGTATTATTATTGTTATATTGTACTCTGACTGTAATTCTTGATATATTTTTTGACTGTATATTTCTTGTAATTATCTAGTGCGCCCTTAAGGCAATTAAATCATAAATTAATTTTGGGCTGATCCTTTTACTCTGATTGCGAATCTTAGAATACCCAGTGTGGGTAACAGGGCAGTCTCCCCGGCTGCCATTTGCTCTAGGTGCAGTTTCTTTACTGACCTGAGAGACAAAGGGGGCGCCGGAGAGCTGGGCCTGTGTAGTGACGTCACGGATTGGTGACGTGGGAGGAAGGGGTAATCCTTCACACTGAGTGTGCCATCTCTCTCTCAAATAGTGGGCCATAGAAAGCCTATTTTTTTTTTATTGTGTTTCTAAATTCTCCCTGAAAAAATAAAAAAAAAATCAGTGGGAGATTAATATTGCCCTTTCTGCTTGTGTGCCAGTCTTGGCTCCTGGGTGTGCCATCTCTCTCTCTCTCAAATAGTGGGCACTGGGCCATAGAAAGCCTATTTTTTTTTATTGTGTTTGTAAATTCTCCCAGAAAAAAAATCAAAAAGAAATCAGTGGGAGATTAATATTGCCCTTTCTGCTTGTGTGCCACTCCTGACTCCTGGGTGTGCCATCTCTCTCTCTCAAATAGTGGGCCATAGAAAGCCTATTTTTTTTTTTATTTGGTTTCTAAATTCTCCCTGAAAAAATCATTTTATTTTATTTGGTTTCTAAATTCTTCCTGAAAAAATCATTTTATTTTATTTTGTTTCTAAAGTCTCCCTGAAAAAAAAAAAAATCAGTGGGAGATTAATATTGCCCTTTCTGCTTGTGTGCCAGTCTTGACTCCTGGGTGTGCCATCTCTCTCTCTCAAATAGTGGGCACTGGACCATAGAAAGCCTTTTTTTTTATTGTGTTTCTAAATTCTCCCTGAAAAAATTAAAAAAAAATCAGTGGGAGATTAATATTGCCCTTTCTGCTTGTGTGCCAGTCTTGACTCCTGGGTGTGCCATCTCTCTCTCTCAAATAGTGGGCATTGGGCCATAGAAAGCCTTTTTTTTTATTGTGTTTGTAAATTCTCCCTGAAAAAATCAAAAAGAAATCAGTGGGAGATTAATCTTGCCCTTTCTGCTTGTGTGCCACTCCTGACTCCTTGGTGTGCCATCTCTCTCTCTCAAATAGTGGGCCATAGAAAGCCTATTGTTTTTTATTTGGTTTCTAAATTCTCCCTGAAAAAATCTTTTTATTTTATTTAGTTTCTAAATTCTTCCTGAAAAAATCATTTTATTTTATTTTGTTTCTAAAGTCTCCCTGAAAAAAAAAAAAAATCAGTGGGAGATTAATATTGCCCTCTCTGCTTGTGTGCCAGTCTTGACTCCTGGGTGTGCCATCTCTCTCTCTCAATTAGTGGGCACTGGGCCATAGAAAGCCTATTTTTTTTTTATTGTGTTTGTAAATTCTCCCAGAAAAAATCAAAAAGAAATCAGTGGGAGATTAATCTTGCCCGTTCTGCTTGTGTGCCACTCCTGACTCCTGGGTGTGCCATCTCTCTCTCAAATAGTGGGTCATAGAAAGCCTATTTTTTTTTTAATTTGGTTTCTAAATTCTCCCTGAAAAAATCATTTTATTTTATTTGGTTTCTAAATTCTTCCTGAAAAAATCATTTTATTTTATTTTGTTTCTAAAGTCTCCCTGAAAAAAAAAAAAATCAGTGGGAGATTAATATTGCCCTTTCTGCTTGTGTGCCAGTCTTGACTCCTGGGTGTGCCATCTCTCTCTCTCTCAAGTAGTGGGCACTGGGCCATAGAAAGCCTATTTTTTTTTTATTGTGTTTCTAAATTCTCCCTGAAAAAAAAAAAATAAAATCAGTGGGAGATTAATATTGCCCTTTCCGCTTGTGTGCCAGTCTTGACTCCTGGGTGTGCCATCTCTGTCTCTCAAATAGTGGGCACTGGGCCATAGAAAGCCTATTTTTTTTTATTGTGTTTGTAAATTCTCCCTGAAAAAATCAAAAAGAAATCAGTGGGAGATTAATCTTGCCCTTTCTGCTTGTGTGCCAGTCTTGACCCCTGGGTGTGCCATCTCTCTCTCTCAAATAGTGGGCACTGGGCAATAGAAAGCCTATTTTTTTTTTTTATTGTGTTTCTAAATTCTCCCTGAAAAAATCAAAAAGAAATCAGTGGGAGATTAATCTTGCCCTTTCTGCTTGTGTGCCACTCCTGACTCCTGGGTGTGCCATCTCTCTCTCTCAAATAGTGGGCCATAGAAAGCCTATTTTTTTTTTTATTTGGTTTCTAAATTCTCCCTGAAAAAATCATTTTATTTTATTTGGTTTCTAAATTCTTCCTGAAAAAATCATTTTATTTTATTTTGTTTCTAAAGTCTCCCTGAAAAAAAAAAAAATCAGTGGGAGATTAATATTGCTCTTTCTGCTTGTGTGCCAGTCTTGACTCCTGGGTGTGCCATCTCTCTTTCTCAAATAGTGGGCACTGGGCCATAGAAAGCCTATTTTTTTTATTGTGTTTCTAAATTCTCCCTGAAAAAATAAAAAAAAATCAGTGGGAGATTAATCTTGCCCTTTCTGCTTGTGTACCACTCCTGACTCCTGGGTGTGCCATCTCTCTCTCTCAAATAGTGGGCCATAGAAAGCCTATTTTTTTTTTATTTGGTTTATAAATTCTCCCTGAACAAATCAAAAAATAAAGTGGGAGATCAATATTGACATTTCTGCTTGAGTGACAGTCCTGCGTGTGTGGCATCTCTCTCATTTGGTGCCAGAGTGTGTAACATTGTGCCTGATTTTCCTTGCGGTCTCACCCACCTGTAAAGGGATATCTAAATCATACTGAAGTTATAGCTCACCGTGTAAGTGGTTTGACAGCAACAAATACCGTTACTTTGGTTACGTTTTTAAAACAATGAGGAAGTCTGGTGGAAGAGGTCGTGGACGTGGGCATTCATTGTCAGCTGGTAATGATGGTAGTGGTTGTGGAGCACCAGGTGGTCGTGGAAAAAAAAATATTGCACCTAAGCCTGGAGCTGTGGAGCCAGGTTCGTCGTCTGGCTACAGAAGGCCTCGAACGTTCCCTTTTCTGAGAGAAGGAAAACCGCTTTTAAAGCCGAAGCAGCAAGAGCAAGTTTTGGCTTACCTTGCTGACTCAGCCTCTAGCTCTTTTGCCTCCTCTTTTGAAACTGGTAAATGTAAAAGCAGCGCGTCGTTAGTGGATGTTCACGGTCAGGGACAGGTCGCTTCCTTGTCCTCTTCAGCAAAAACAACAACAGAGAAGGATGGAGCAGGCGACACAACGGGTTACTCCATGGAGCTCTTTACACATACCGTCCCTGGCTTAGAAAGTGAAGCAGTTAACAGGCCATGCCCATTACAAATTGAATCTGACATGGAGTGCACTGATGCACAGCCACAGCCAGACTACTATGCTGGTCCTTTGACTCAGACCACAACATTGCCCTCGCAGGGTACTGATCCAGAATCAGACCCTGATAAGACTATGTTGCCCCGTCACGAATGCTCTACCACCGACTTACACGGTGACACAGACAAAGTTGCGCACGAGCTAGAAGAGGAGGTTATAGATGACCCAGTTGTTGACCCCGATTGGCAGCCATTGGGGGAACAGGGTGCAGGCGGCAGTAGTTCAGAAGCGGAGGAGGAGGGGCCGCAGCAGGCATCAACATCGCAACAGGTTCCATCTGCCGGGCCCGTAGATGGGACAAAACGTGTGGCAAAGCCAAAAACTGTTGGAGGACAGCGTGTCCATTCGGTTAAAGCTCAGTCTGCAATGCCTGAAAAGGTATCCGATGCTAGAAAGAGTGCAGTCTGGCATTTTTTTAAACAACATCCAATTGATCCGCACAAAGTCATCTGTCAAAAATGTTCAACTACCTTAAGCAGAGGTCAGAATCTGAAAAGTCTGAATACAAGTTGCAAGCATAGACATTTAACCACCATGCATTTGCAAGCCTGGACTAACTACCAAACATCCCTTAAGGTTGTAGCACCCTCGGCCAATGAAGCTACTCACCAACGCTACATCCCTGCCGTCACTGTAAGGCCACCATTTTCCGCACCACCTGCAGTATCTGTGCAGGTTTCTTTGCCAGGCCAAAGCAGTCAGGGCCAGGGAATCATCAGTTTCGTAGTAGGAAACACTGCATCTAGGGCACAGGCGGAAACAATACCGTCTCCAACCGTCTCTCAGTCTGCCATGTCTACCGGCACACCCGCTAGTTCCACGATCTCCAGCTCTCCAGTCCAGCTCACCCTACATGAGACTCTGGTTAGAAAAAGGAAGTACTTATCCTCACATCCGCGTACACAGGGTTTGAACGCACACATAGCTGGACTAATCTCGTTAGAGATGATGCCCTACTGGTTAGTTGAAAGTGAAGCTTTCAAAGCCCTGATGGACTACGCTGTACCACGCTACGAGCTACCCAGTCGACACTTCTTTTCGAGAAAAGCCATCCCAGCCCTCCACCAGCATGTTAAAGAGTGCATCGTCCATGCACTCAGGCAATCTGTGAGTACAAAGGTGCACCTGACAACAGATGCATGGACCAGTAGGCATGGCCAGGGACGTTACGTGTCCATCACGGCACACTGGGTGAATGTGGTGGATGCAGGGTCCACAGGGGACAGCAATTTCGGGACAGTTCTGCCTAGCCCACGGTCTAGGAAACAGTTGGCTGTAGGCGTTCGCACCCCCTCCTCCTCCTCCTCGTCCTCCTGCAGAAGCGAGAGCTCGTCCACAGATCGCAGTCGCCCAATCACTCCATCCGCAGCTGCCAGTGTTGCACACCAGTTGTCCCATTATGGGGCAGCTACTGGCAAGCGTCAGCAGGCTGTATTGGCTATGAAGTGTTTGGGCGACAACAGACACACCGCGGAAGTTCTGTCCGAGTTCTTGCAGAAAGAAACGCAGTCGTGGCTGGGCACAGTAGATCTTGAGGCAGGCAAGGTAGTGAGTGATAACGGAAGGAATTTCATGGCTGCCATCTCCCTTTCCCAACTGAAACACATTCCTTGCCTGGCTCACACCTTAAACCTGGTGGTGCAGTGCTTCCTGAAAACTTATCCGGGGTTATCCGACCTGCTCCTCAAAGTGCGCGGACTTTGCTCACATATCCGCCGTTCGCCCGTACACTCCAGCCGTATGCAGACCTATCAGCGGTCTTTGAACCTTCCCCAGCATCACCTAATCAAAGACGTTGCAACAAGGTGGAACTCAACACTGCACATGCTTCAGAGACTGTGCGAACAGAGGCGGGCTGTAATGTTTTTGTGGGAGGATACACATACACGGGCAGGCAGTAGGATGGCAGACATGGAGTTGTCAGGTGTGCAGTGGTCGAAGATACAAGACATGTGTCAAGTCCTTCAGTGTTTTGAGGAATGCACACGGCTGGTTAGTGCAGACAACTCCATAATAAGCATGAGCATCCCCCTAATGCGTCTGCTGATGCAAAGTTTGACGCACATAAAAAATCAGGCGTCTGCAGCAGAGGAAGAGGAAAGCCTTGATGACAGTCAGCCATTGTCTGGCCAGGGCAGTGTACAGGATGAGGTAGCGGGCGAAGAGGAGGAGGACGAGGAGGATGATGGGGATGAGTATATTTTTAATGAGGAAGCTTTTCCGGGGCCACTGGAAATTGGTGGCGTGGCAAGGCCGGGTTCTGGTTTTTTGAGGGACACAAGTGACGTAGATTTGCCTGAAACTGCCGCTCCACCAAGCACAACCGCTGATTTGACAACTGGAAATTTGGCCCACATGGCGGATTATGCCTTACGTATCCTCAAAAGGGACACACGCATTACTAAAATGATGAACGATGACGATTACTGGTTGGCCTGCCTCCTTGATTCCTGCTATAAAGGCAAATTGCAAAATATTATGCCACATGAGAACTTGGAACTGATATTAGCAACCAAACAATCAACTCTTGTTGACCGTTTGCTTCAGGCATTCCCAGCACACAGCGCCCGTGATCGTTCTCACACGAGCTGCAGGGGGCAGCAGACCAGAGGTGTTAGAGGTGCAGAAATCCGAAGTGGCGTTGGACAGAGGGGTTTTCTGACCAGGTTGTGGAGTGATTTTGCTATGACCGCAGACAGGACAGGTACTGCTGCATCAATTCAAAGTGACAGGAGACAACATTTGTCCAGTATGGTTGCTAACTATTTTTCATCACTTATCGATGTTCTACCTCAACCATCATTCCCATTTGATTACTGGGCATCCAAATTAGACACCTGGCCAGAATTGGCAGAATATGCATTGCAGGAGCTTGCTTGCCCGGCAGCTAGTGTCCTATCAGAAAGAGTATTCAGTGCTGCAGGTTCAATACTAACAGAAAAAAGGACTCGTCTGGCTACACAAAATGTTGATGATCTAACCTTCATTAAAATGAACCACAACTGGATTTCAAATTCTTTTGCCCCACCTTGCCCGTCCGACACCTAGCTTTCCTATGAAAAGGTCTTGCCTGTGGACTACTCTGAATGACTTTACCAATCTCGTAATTTGCAGCAGCTGATTGTCCAGCATACAACATGTTTACACCTCCCTAAATGGCCAAACTCCCCACACGGGGCCGTGGTATCGCCACTTGGCGCAAGCACCCGTGAGAGTGCTGTTTGTCTGAAGAGGTGGGTGTGCCCGCTTTTGGTCTACGGCACTGCCACTGGGTCCCTCATAGTACAATAAAGTGTCTCTGGCGGTGGTGGTGCGCACCCAACGTCAGACACACTGTTGTAACATGAGGGGCCCTGGGCATGTACCGCCGGCCACAAGAGAGTTCACCCACCCCCAGCTCAAACATTGCTCTACCACTTGCACAATTATCTCTCACGGTTACACCTATGTTTAGTCTATGCGCTGACATCCGTAAATTACTGCCACTGACTATACCATTGTGTTGACATGTATGATGGTACTTAACATAGTCAGGGGCAGTGTCCTATATTTACCCAAGTAAATACTTTGCGCCAAATTACTAGGTCTGAAACTCCGCAGAGGAGCCCACCCCAGTACCGAATGATTGCACCCTTTGGTGGTTTCGTTTTGTTGTCATGCGAGAGATTAACATCTATTTATTGTTTGGGACTACTAGCTGGCAGACACTCATTACAATCGGCCTCCGCTGACAACACCAATGCTGCCCGTGTACCCCTGGAACCAATTATAAAGTGCCTACAGCCCAATTTTATTATGTTAGACCTTCGAAGCCTGTCTGCGGTCCGTTCTTTCTACTACTCCTCCACTGACCAGACCACTGCTGCCCGTGTACCCCTGGAACCTATTTAAAAGTGCCTACAGCCCAATTTTTTTATGTTAGGCCTTCGAAGCCTGTCTGCGTTCCCTTCTTTCTACTACTCCTCCACTGACCAGACCACTGCTGCCCTTGTACCCCTGGAACCTATTTTAAAGTGCTTACAGCCCAATTTTTTTTATGTTAGGCCTTCGAAGCCTGTCTGCGGTCCCTCCTTCCACTAGGCCTCCACTGACCTGTCTACTGCTGCCCGTGTACCCCTGGAACCAATTATAAAGTGCCTACAGCCCAATTTTATTATGTTAGGCCTTCGAAGCCTGTCTGCGGTCCCTTCTTTCTACTACTCCTCCACTGACCAGACCAATGCTGCCCGTGTACCCCTGGAACCAATTATAAAGTGCCTACAGCCCAATTTTATTATCTTAGGCCTTCGAAGCCTGTCTGCGTTCCGTTCTTTCTACTACTCCTCCACTGACCTGTCTACTGCTGCCCGTGTACCCCTGGAACCTATTTAAAAGTGCCTACAGCCCAATTTTTTTATGTTAGGCCTTCGAAGCCTGTCTGCGGTCCCTTCTTTCTACTACTCCTCCACTGACCAGACCAATGCTGCCCGTGTACCCCTGGAACCAATTATAAAGTGCCTACAGCCCAATTTTATTATGTTAGGCCTTCGAAGCCTGTCTGCGTTCCGTTCTTTCTACTACTCCTCCACTGACCTGTCTACTGCTGCCCGTGTACCCCTGGAACCAATTATAAAGTGCCTACAGCCCAATTTTTTTTATGTTAGGCCTTTGAAGCCTGTCTGCGGTCCCTTCTTCCTACTACTCCTCCACTGACCAGACCAATGCTGCCCGTGTACCCCTGGAACCAATTATAAAGTGCCTACAGCCCAATTTTATTATGTTAGGCCTTCGAAGCCTGTCTGCAGTCCCTTCTTTCTACTACTCCTCCACTGACCAGACCAATGCTGCCCGTGTACCCCTGAAACCAATTATAAAGTGCCTACAGCCCAATTTTATTATGTTAGGCCTTCGAAGCCTGTCTGCGGTCCGTTCTTTCTACTACTCCTCCACTGACCAGACCACTGCTGCCCGTGTACCCCTGGAACCTATTTAAAAGTGCCTACAGCCCAATTTTTTTATGTTAGGCCTTCGAAGCCTGTCTGCGGTCCCTTCTTTCTACTACTCCTCCACTGACCAGACCACTGCTGCCCGTGTACCCCTGGAACCTATTTTAAAGTGCCTACAGCCCAATTTATTTATGATAGGCCTTCGAAGCCTGTCTGCGGTCCCTTCTTTCTACTACTCCTCCACTGACCAGACCACTGCTTCCCGTGTACCCCTGGAACCTATTTTAAAGTGCCTACAGCCCAATTTTCTTTATGTTAGGCCTTCGAAGCCTGTCTGCGGTCCCTCCTTCCACTAGGCCTCCACTGACCTGTCTACTGCTGCCCGTATACCCCTGGAACCAATTATAAAGTGCCTACAGCCCAATTTTATTATGTTAGGCCTTCGAAGCCTGTCTGCGTTCCGTTCTTTCTACTACTCCTCCACTGACCTGTCTACTGCTACCCGTGTACCCCTGGAACCTATTTAAAAGTGCCTACAGCCCAATTTTTTTATGTTAGGCCTTCAAAGCCTGTCTGCGGTCCCTTCTTTCTACTACTCCTCCGCTGACCAGACCAATGCTGCCCGTGTACCCCTGGAACCAATTATAAAAAGCCTACAGCCCAATTTTATTATGTTATGCCTTCGAAGCCTGTCTGCGGTCCCTTCTTTCTACTACTCCTCCACTGACCAGACCACTGCTTCCCGTGTACCCCTGGAACCTATTTTAAAGTGCCTACAGCCCAATTTTTTTTATGTTAGGCCTTCGAAGCCTGTCTGCGGTCCCTCCTTCCACTAGGCCTCCACTGACCTGTCTACTGCTGCCCGTGTATCCCTGGAACCAATTATAAAGTGCCTACAGCCCAATTTTATTATGTTAGGCCTTCGAAGCCTGTCTGCGTTCCGTTCTTTCTACTACTCCTCCACTGACCTGTCTACTGCTGCCCGTGTACCCCTGGAACCTATATAAACGTGCCTACAGCCCAATTTTTTTATGTTAGGCCTTTGAAGCCTGTCTGCGGTCCCTTCTTTCTACTACTCCTCCACTGACCAGACCAATGCTGGATCCCCTGGAACCAATTATAAAGTGCCTACAGCCCAATTTTATTATGTTAGGCCTTCGAAGCCTGTCTGCGGTCCCTTCTTTCTAATACTCCTGCACTGACCAGACCAATGCTGCCCGTGTACCCCTGGAACCAATTTAAAAGTGCCTACAGCCCAATTTATTTATGATAGGCCTTCGAAGCCTGTCTGCGTTCCGTTCTTTCTACTACTCCTCCACTGACCTGTCTACTGCTGCCCGTGTACCCCTGGAAACAATTATAAAGTGCCTACAGCCCAATTTTATTATGTTAGGCCTTCGAAGCCTGTCTGCGGTCCCTTCTTTCTACTACTCCTCCACTGACCAGACCAATGCTGCCCGTGTACCCCTGGAACCAATTATAAAGTGCCTACAGCCCAATTTTATTATGTTAGGCCTTCGAAGCCTGTCTGCATTCCGTTCTTTCTACTACTCCTCCACTGACCTGTCTACTGCTGCCCGTGTACCCCTGGAACCTATTTAAAAGTGCCTACAGCCCAATTTTTTTATCTTAGGCCTTCGCAGCCCGTCTGCGGTCCCTTCTTTCTACTACTCCTCCACTGACCAGACCAATGCTGCCCGTGTACCCCTGGAACCAATTATAAAGTGCCTACAGCCCAATTTTTTTTATGTTAGGCCTTCGAAGCCTGTCTGCGGTCCCTCCTTCCACTAGGCCTCCACTGATCTGTCTACTGCTGCCCGTATACCCCTGGAACCAATTATAAAGTGCCTACAGCCCAATTTTATTATGTTAGGCCTTCGAAGCCTGTCTGCATTCTGTTCTTTCTACTACTGCTCCACTGACCTGTCTACTGCTGCCCGTATACCCCTGGAACCTATTTAAAAGTGCCTACAGCCCAATTTGTTTATGTTAGGCCTTCGAAGCCTGTCTGCCGTCCTTTCTTTCTACTACTCCTCCACTGACCAGACCACTGCTGCCCGTGTACCCCTGGAACCTATTTTAAAGTGCCTACAGCCCAATTTTTTTTATGTTAGGCCTTCGAAGCCTGTCTGCGGTCCCTCCTTCCACTAGGCCTCCACTGACCTGTCTACTGCTGCCCGTGTACCCCTGGAACCAATTATAAAGTGCCTACAGCCCAATTTTATTATGTTAGGCCTTCGAAGCCTGTCTGCGGTCCCTTCTTTCTACTACTCCTCCACTGACCAGACCAATGCTGCCCGTATACCCCTGGAACCAATTATAAAGTGCCTACAGCCCAATTTTTTTATGTTAGGCCTTCGAAGCCTGTCTGCGGTCCCTTCTTTGTACTACTCCTCCACTGACCAGACCACTGCTGCCCGTGTATTCCTGGAACCTATTTTAAAGTGCCTACAGCCCAATTTATTTAGGTTAGGCCTTCGAAGCCTGTCTGCGGTCCCTCCTTCCACTAGGCCTCCACTGACCAGTCTACTGCTGCCCGTGTATCCCTGGAACCAATGTTAAAGTGCCCACAGCCCTAATTTATTATGTTAGGCCTTCGAAGCCTGTCTGCGGTCCCTCCTTCCACTAGGCCTCCACTGACCAGTCTACTGCTGCCCGTGTACCCCTGGAACCAATTTTAAAGTGCCTACAACCTAGTTTTGTTATGTTAGGCCTACTACGCCTGTCTGCGGTCCCTCCTTCCAATACTCGTCCACTGAACACACCACTGCTGCCCGTGGACCCCTGGAACCGATTTTTAATTGCATAGAGCATCCTTTTTTTAATAGTAGGCGTACAAAGTCTGTCTGCGGTCCACTATTGAAATTGTCCTCCACTGACCAGACCAATGCTGCCTGTGTACCCCTGTAACCTTTTTTAAACTGCAGTGAGCCACATTTTTGGTTTAAGGCCTACTACCTGTGTCTGTCTGCGCCACTCAATACAGCTGTCCTCCTTTGAAAAAAGCAGAGCGTCAATAGTCTTGTTTTCAGCCTCTAGGAATTTTAAAACTGCATTGGGGCTACTACTTTGGTAGGGCCTACTAACGGTGTCTGCCGCCCCAAGGTATGCCCCAGGTTTCCTCTCCATTGCTTCGATCTTCCTACTCTCGTTTAGTAGTTGTTGCAAACTATACTGCATTAGGCCTACAAATTGGGTATGGGGTGTAGAGAGACGGTGTGTTACACTCCAAGGTGTTCCCCAGGTTTCGTCCACATTGCTTCGATCTTCCTACTCTCGTTTAGTAGTTGTTGCAAACTATACTGCATTAGGCCTACAAATTGGGTATGGGGTGTAGAGAGACGGTGTCTGCCGCCCCAAGGTGTGCCCCAGGTTTCCTCTCCATTGCTTCGATCTTCCTGCTCTTGTTTAGTAGTTGTTGCAAACTACACTGCATTAGGCCTACAAATTGGGTATGGGGTGTAGAGAGACGGTGTGTTACACTCCAAGGTGTTCCCCAGGTTTCGTCCACATTGCTTCGATCTTCCTACTCTTGTTTAGTAGTTGTTGCAAACTACACTGCATTAGGCCTACAAATTGGGTATGGGGTGTAGAGAGACGGTGTGTTACACTCCAAGGTGTTCCCCAGGTTTCGTCCACATTGCTTCGATCTTCCTACTCTCGTTTAGTAGTTGTTGCAAACTACACTGCATTAGGCCTACAAATTGGGTATGGGGTGTAGAGAGACGGTGTCTGCCGCCCCAAGGTGTTCCCCAGGTTTCCTCTCCATTGCTTCGATCTTCCTACTCTCGTTTAGTAGTTGTTGCAAACTACACTGCATTAGGCCTACAAATTGGGTATGGGGTGTAGAGAGACGATGTGTTACACTCCAAGGTGTTCCCCAGGTTTCGTCCACATTGCTTCGATCTTCCTACTCTCGTTTAATAGTTGTTGCAAACTATACTGCATTAGGCCTACAAATTGGGTATGGGGTGTAGAGAGACGGTGTCTGATGCCCCAAGGTGTGCCCCAGGTTTCCTCTCCATTGCTTCGATCTTCCTACTCTCGTTTAGTAGTTGTTGCAAACTACACTGCATTAGGTCTACAAGTTGGGTCTGGGGTGTAGAGACGATATCTTCCTCTCCAAGGTGTTCTCCAGGTTGCCTTTCCTGAGCTTCTATCTTCAGGCTCTTGTTAAATAGTTGTTAAATGGAACAACTGCATTTGGCGTACTAGTTGGTTTGGGGCCTACTAACAGTGTCTACCGCTCTTTGCTGTTCTCCTGGTTTCCTGTCCTGAAATTCCATTTTCAGGCTCTCGTTAAGTAGTTGTTAATGTTAGACTGCATTTGGCCTACTAGTTGGGTTGGGGCCTACTATCGGTGTCTGCCACTCCTTGCTGTTCTCCTCCACTGAACAAAGCTGTGCCGCCTGTTTACTACTGTTGCCAATTTTGAACTGCATTTCGACTACTTACTGATTTGGGCCTACTCTCTGTGTCAGCCTCTCATTCCAGTTGTCCTCCACTGCATTGCCCCCTGGTTAGTCCTGTGTTACCAATTTTGAACTGCATTTAGCCCACTTTATTCTTTGGGCCTATATCTGTGTTTCCTCCTCATCCTGCCCATTGCCCAGCCAGTGATAGATGAGTCTGCTGGTACATTGACCCATAACGCAACATTCCCCGTGCACGCTACACAGCAAGATTGTGACCCTGCTGAAAGTCAGGTTCCTCTTCCCGCATACCATACCACCTTACACGGGGACAAAGAGAATGGTGCAGATGAAAGTGCAGGTTCCTTCATCAGGTGGGGGGGAGGAATACTAGTTGGCGACGTCACTGGCACAGGGCCCCTCATAGTACGCAAAAGTGTTGCTGCCGGTGGGAGGCGCCCCCGTCGTGCAAACACACCGCTGTACTTTGAGGGGCCCTGTGCCAGTGCCAATGCCAACGAGTGGGCCCCCCCTGCTTGCTCAGGATCACAGCACTTGCAAAGTTGAAATACTTACCTCTCCCTGCTCCACTGCCGTGACGTGGTCCAGATTTACTGGGCCCACTAATTACTTGAACCAGCCCTACCCCTCACAACTTTAGCCAAATGACCCCCAATTTCAAATGCCTTCCAATTATTATAAGGTAAATTACGATTGACAAGCTTCTGTAACAAGAATGGATGTTTTTGCCATTAAAATGGGCAGTGTAGGTGTTTTCCTGGCCTCCACTCACTGCCGACTATGCTCCCCCATTGACTTGCATTGGGTTTCGTGTTTCGGTCGATACCCGACTTTTCGCGATAATTGGCCGATTCCACTCGACTCGACTTTTGAGATAGTCGGGTTTCGCGAAACCCGACTCGACTATAAAAAGGTCAAGGTCGCTCAACCCTAGTTACCACTAATTAGGTGTTTGGCTGCAAAGAAGGCTATGTCAAAGTACTTTAAACATATTGCTTATTTTTGCTTAGGAGGGTCAATAAAATGGAGAGATGGATTGTTATTGCACTCAGTTACACAAAACCAGATATCAAATACAGTGTGGGAAAAAAGTATTTAGTCAGCCACCAATTGTGCAAGTTCTCCCACTTAAAAAGATGAGAGGCCTGTAATTGACATCATAGGTAGACCACAACTATGAGAGTCACAATGAGAAAACAAATCCAGAAAATCACCTTGAATGATTAGTTGGCTGACTAAATACTTTGTTCCCCCCACTGTATATTATATGGCATGGCCACATTAGAGTGAAGAAATCGGGAATTTAATTTATACCTTTCTTTACATGCGTAGAACTTTCATGAATGCTCCACAAAGAAAAACATGCAAATTATTAGATGAAACAGCAATGATCGCTGTGGGCTGAATGATTTTCCATCCAATATTTATCATGTTGATCTTTATGAGACCAAGATTGGGAGGTGCCCTACAAAACTAATATCTTAAACTCTAAAAGAGCTCCAAATTTTACTGGGTAGATGTCAACCTGTGTGAATAAAAGATATAGGGACATGCAAACAAGGGCATAATTAGCGCCCGAACATAGGACATTGGGTCTTGGGTCAAATTCTTATTGCAAGAATGATCACTACTTTCTAGCTTCTTTGGTATGAGGCTTTAGATCTTTTAAAATTATATTATCTTGAAAAAATTCCATGATTTGCTTACAGGATTATCGACTTGATTGTTTTTTTTTTTTTTCTGGACAGATGACTTTTTTTTACGAACACATTAAATGACCATAATAAATCAATTTGATTATAAGTGATCCATATCTACAGCCAATTATTCTGATATGAAGATATCAGCTACATTCACTGTGTACAAGTCATTCCAGCTTTAAAAAAAAGTCATGGATGTAACAAATTTCTTTTACAGAGAAGGGGATAAAATTCTCTATTTTCGCGGGAATGTCCAGGAACTTTTTGATGGTTGTCAAATGGCAACTCTATTTGGATGACAAAAAAAATCATTTGTAATCCAGAAGAATTATTTTCATGTTGGGGGTCTTACATAGACAGTTAAATTCTTTCTTTTTAGTTTACCTTTTAGTGAAGAATTACCAGTCATCTTTCGAGAGCTGATCGTCAATTACATTGGTTTGCCCATAGTTTAGCACCCATAAACTAGAGCATCCCAACCTTCTGTGTGACATTCACTGCTCCAAAATACTTTTTTATTTGAAAATCACCAGACAACTAAGTAAGAACATGACATGCTCTTCATGCATTCCTATGAATGTCAGCATCCTCTTTCATTTTCATTTAGTATTTGTCACCTACTTTTATTGCGACGTCAAGATTAAAGGTCAAATCTTTGACGCACATAACTGCAATACAAATGAACTCCTGTGACTCCACTGAGCCATGCAATAAACACAACAATAAACATTGTATATTACACGGCTTTTAAAAGTGGGCAAAGTTTAAAAATCTAATGGGGATGACACTGAGCTTTACCAGTGAAGAGAAACGTCGGCACAAAACGATCACTGTAGCTAATAGATAACAAGGCAATGACTATGGGATAATATGTAGACGTGTAATAGCTGAAGAGTACCAATCAACGATATGGACCTGCCGTTTTTATTTAATGAACAAGTGCGCAGCCCCTGAATGGTGATTTTTCTAAATATAAGTTAGTGTTTAAAGTGCTACTAAGTAATGATGAGTGATGTTGTGTTCATGTTTGGTTTGGCCTCCCATGGAATCTAATGGAGCTCGGGTATGTTCATAAAACCATTTGGACATGTTCGACTCACCCCCGGAGCCTTTTCCGTTTTTTCATTTTCATTTTTCGCTCCCCTCCTTCCCAGAGCCATAACTTTTTTATTTTTCCATCAATATGGCCATGTGAGGACTTATTTTTTGCAGGACGAGTTGTACTTTTGAAAGATACCATTGGTTTTACCATGCCATGTAACAGAAAACGGGAAAAAAAATTCCAAGTGTGATGAAATTGCAAAAAAAGGGCAATCTCACACTTGTTTATTGTTTGGCTTTTTTGCTAGGCTCACCAAACGCTAAACCTAACCTGCCATTATGATTCTCCAGGTCATTTCAAGTTCATAGACACCAAACATGTCTAGGTTATATTTTAATTCCAAAGTTTGCTAAAAAAAAAAAATGGCACGATATTCCAATACCCATAGCGTCTCCAATTTTCATGATCTGGGGTCAGGTGAGGGCTTATTTTTTGCATGCCAAGCTGGCGTTTTTATTGATAGCATTTTGGTGTAGATATGTTCTTTTGATCTCCCGTTATTGCATTTTAATGCAATGTCACGGCGACCAAAAAAACGTAATTTTGGCGTTTTGATTTTTTTTCTCGCTACGCCATTTAGCAGTCAGGTTAATCCTTTGTTTTTATTGATAGATTGGGCGATTCTGAATGCGGCGATACCAAATATGTGTATGTTTGATTTTTTTTTTAATTGTTTTATTTTGATTGGGGCGAAAGGGGGGTGATTTGAACTTTTATATATTTTTTAGTTTTTTTATATTTTTAAACACTTTTTTTTAATTTTGGCATGCTTCAATAGCCTCCATAGGAGGCTAGAAGCATGCACTACACGATCGCCTCTGCTACATAGAGGTGAAGTACAGATCACCTCTATGTAGCAGAAATACAGGTGTACTTTGAACGCTGACCACAGGGTGGCGCTCAAAGCAATCGGCCATCAACAACCATAGAGATCTCAAGAAGACCTCTTGTTGTTATGGCAATGCACCGCTGATCCCCGATCATGTGACGGCCGGGAGCGCTTGTTAAATGCCGCTGTCAGTGCTTGATGGTGGCATTTAACTAGTTAATGGGCGCAGGTGAATCGTGATTCCGCTCGCGCTCATTGCGCGCACATGTCAGCTGTACAAAACACCGCCGGAGCCCACCTCAAAGCAGGGGATCTGCCAGCTGACGTACTATTCTGTCAGCTGGCAGAAAGGGGTTAAATATTCGAAGAATCTAAACGAACCGAACCGAACTTTGAAATGTTCTCTTATCTCTATTTCTAAGTTACCTTATTGCCCCCCACAAACACCCCAACATTCTATGAAAAGTTGGTCCTGACTTTCTGAGTTATGGGATCATGGCATGTAGAAACGAATCCCACAATTGTTTTTTCGTCAGATTTGCAAGAAAAGTGCATGTTCTCTCAAGATCATATCATTTATGCTAACCCAGCTCTGCTATGAACTTTATTAAGCTATTGGTAGCGTCATTAGAGCATTCTGGTTAGACCGGCGTCACACTTACGAGCTTTACGGACGTAAGAGCGCAGAAACTACGTCCGTAAAACTCGCAAAACATACGGCACAATTATTCTCTATGCCCCTGCTCCTATCTGCCGTATTAAACTGATCAGTATTATACGGCTTTCTACGGCCATAGAAAATCGCAGCATGCTGCTTTGTCACCGTATTACGCAAATAAAACGTCAATGAAAGTCTATGGAAGCCCCAAAAATACGGATTGCACACGGACCAGCAGTGTGACTTGCGAGGAATACGCAGCGCTGTTACAGAGAAAAGCCGGTAATTCAGTGTGGTGTACAGTAAAATCACTCTGACAGCTTACAATAGAATAGGTAGAATAAATGTGTACACATAGAATAGGTATATATATATATATATATATGTATATATATATATATATGCAAAAAAGAAAAAAAAAAGAGCATGAACCGCACATCCCAAAATCATACGTTGATCTAAAGCCGCTAGGCAAAAATTAATATAACTGAATATGAGGTTTTCAGTTTAACATTCTGATCAGACTGTATGAAGCCCACTGCCCCTTCACGGCAAACCTCGTAGTGGGTCCTAACGCCCTAACGGAGCGGAGCCGTGCGGCGCCCACCGCCACAGCGGCCATGCACCAGCAGGGCGGACGGCCTGTTGCCCCACAGCACCCATGCTGTATAATGTCAGTAGACACATATATGTATATATATTAATATTTAATACAGCGCTAGATAGCTTTAAAGCCGGTAATTCAATTACCGGCTTTTGCTTTCTCCTTCCTAAACCCGACATGATATGAGACCTGATTTACATACAGTAAACCATCTCATATCCCCATTTTTTTTGCATATTCCACACTTCTAATGTTAGTAGTGTGTATGTGCAAAATTTGGCCGTTCTAGCTAGTAAATTAAAGGGTTAAATGGCGGAAAAAATTGGCGTGGGCTCCCGCACAATTTTCTCCGCCAGAGTAGTAAAGCCAGTGACTGAGGGCAGATATTAATAGCCTGGAGAGGGTCCACGGATATTGCCCCCCCCTGGCTAAAAACATCTGCCCCCAGCCACCCCAGAAAAGGCACATCTTGAAGATGCGCCTATTCTGGCACTTGGCCACTCTCTTCCCATTCCCGTGTAGCGGTGGGATATGGGGTAAAGAAGGGTTAAGGCCACCTTGCTATTGTAAGGTGACATTAAGCCAGATTAATAATGGAGAGGCGTCAATTATGACACCTATCCATTATTAATCCAATACTAGTAAAGGGTTAAAAATAAACACACACACATTATTAAAAATTATTTTAATGAAAAAATCACAAAGGTTGTTGTATTAATTTATTCTACTCTCAATCCACTCACTGAAGACCCTCGATCTGTAAATAAAAAAAAATAATAAACCAACAATATACATACCTTCCGAGGATCTGTCACGTCCAACGATGTAAATCCATCTGAAGGGGTTAAAATATTTTGCAGCCACGAGCTCCGCTAATGCAGCTGCTCATGTCTACAAAACCCCGAAGAATGTAGGTAAAGTAGGTCATTGACCTATATTTACCTGCATTTGCGGTGAGGCGCCCTCTGCTGGCTGTTCCTAGATCGTGGGAACTTTCCTAGAAAGCTCCCTGGCTCGAGTTCATAAGAGGGCGCCCTCTGCTGGTTGTCCTCATATGAACTCGAGCCAGGGAGCTTTCTAGGAAAGTTCCCACGATCTAGGAACAGCCAGCAGAGGGCGCCTCACCGCAAATGAAGGTAAATATAGGTCAATGACCTACTTTACCTTCATTCCCCGGGGTTTTGCAGACATGAACAGCTGCATTAGCGGAGCTCGTGGCTGCAAAATATTTTAACCCATTCAGATGGATTTACAATTTACATCGCTGGACGTGACAGATCCTCGGAAGGTATGGATATTGTTGATTTATTTTATTTTTTTTTATTTACAGATCGAGGGTCTTCAGTGAGTGGATTGAGAGTAGAATAAATTAATACAACAACCTTTGTGATTTTGATTTTTTCATTAAAATAATTTTAATAATGTGGGTGTTTTTTGTTAACCCTTTACTAGTATTGGATTAATAATGGATAGGTGTCATAATTGACGCCTCTCCATTATTAATCTGGCTTAATGTCATTTTACAATAGCAAGGTGGCATTAACCCTTCATTACCCCATATCCCACCGCTACACGGGAATGGGAAGAGAGTGGCCAAGTGCCAGAATAGGCGCATCTTCCAGATGTGCCTTTTCTGGGGTGGCTGGGAGCAGATGTTTTTAGCCAGGGGGGGCAATAACCATGGACCCTCTCCAGGCTATTAATATCTGCCCTCAGTCACTGGCTTTACTACTCTGGCGGAGAAAATTGTGCGGGAGCCCACGCCAATTTTTTCCGCCATTTAATTTACTAGCTAGAACGGCCAAATTTTGCATAGACACACTACTAACATTAGTAGTGTGGAATATGCAAAAAAAATGGTGATATGAGATGGTTTACTGTATGTAAACCAGGTCTCATATCATGTCGGGTTTAGGAAGGAGAAAGCAAAAGCCGGTAATTGAATTACCGGCTTTCTGCTATATCGCGCTGGATGAAATATTAATATATATACATATATGTGTCTACTGACATATATATATATATATATATATATATATATATATATAGACAGTATATATGTTTTTTATTTTTTTTACACATGGATCCCTTGTATAGCCGTATGTCGGTTTTGCAAGCCTGCGATAAAAACTCGCAGTACGGATGCCATACGGATTACATGCGGAGGATGCCATGCGCAAAAACGCTGAAACACCCTGCCTACAGAGGAGCTACGGACCACTATTTTCGGGACTTTTCAGCGTATTACGGCCATAATATACAGATCGTATTTTAATACGCTGTGTGTGACGTCCGGCCTCACTGTTTGATAACAGCTTAGTATGGTATACATTTGCAATGGGTTAATTAAAGGGCAAGATCTTACAAGAGGGGCCACAGAGACTTGTGGGTTGCAGCTCTCTATCATGAAGTACTCTGAAAAGGTCCACAGAAGGGATCCAGCTCTGTATGCCGAAACCGTAGAACCCTGAAGTTGGCCACTTTTTGGGGGAATTAGGGTTAAGTATTAGAGATGAGCGAGCACTAATATGCTTGGGTGCTCATGGCTCAAACTGAGAAATTCCTAATACTACCATGCTCAATTCGAGTAATGAATATAATGGGAGTCAATGAGAAAGCTGAGCCTCTTTATGGCAGACCCTATAAAGAGGTCCTGGGGGCAGTGAAAATTGGGGAAGACCCATGGATGCATCTCTGACTCCCAGATCTCTGCTGAGAACAATTGTGTCACACTTTCACTCCACTTTAAGGACAGACAATAAAACATTCCAAACCCACGAGTAATTGCATTTTATTCCATTATAATGACTTGTATATAAGGCAAAATTTAAAAAGGATTTAAAAAAATACAAGTGTTTCTCACTAAATTAGAATATCATCAAAAAGTTTATTTATTTCAGTTCTTCAGTACAAAAATTGAAACTCATATATTATATAGGGTCATTACGAACAGAATTATTCTATTTCCATTGTTTATTTCTGCTAATGATGATTATGGCTTACAGCCAATGAAAACCCAAAAGTCATTATTAGTGATGAGCGAACGTGCTCGCCACTACTCGTTACTCGCCTGATTATCACTATGCTCGGTGTACTCGGCGAGCAGCGAGCATTTCTGGGATTATTCGGCGGTAACTGCAGTCTCCTCCCAGCAGTTTTGGCGGACTTTAGAGACCAAATCACGGTGCAGGGATTGGCTACCAGGCCATTAAACGCCGCAGCCATCTTTGTTGTGGTCGTGCAGTGATTGGCTGGGCCGTACAGCATCATCCCGAGTATAAGAGACCTGGCACCGCCCTGCTCGCCGCATTCTGTTCCTGATTCAGTGAGAGTAGGGAGAACTGCTGCCGAAATAGGGTCAGAATCGTGGTTTTAGGGCTTGTTTCCACATGCGAGAAACACATCCGTGTCTCGCATGTGGAAATGAAGTTCTGGCGCCGGCACTCCGGAGCAGAGCGTGCGGCTGAATGTGTTCCTATGCAGCCGCACGCTCCGCTCCACAGTGCCGGCGCCGGAACTTCGTTTCCACATGCGAGACACGGACGTGTTTCTCGCATGTGGAAACAAGCCTTTAGAGTTAGTGTAGGTCTGCAACTCTTACATCCACAACTCCTCAGAAACCAAAAGTCCTTTTTAGGGCTAATTAGTGGGTCCCGATATTGCAGCGCCAGGTAGGCAGGGCACAGCATATCCACATCAGTGCAAGGCCTGCGGGCACTGTATGTGCGTCCATTGGTCCCACTGCATCCTTCCCAAAGCTCCATAACTGCCTGTTGCTGCAGCTTATTTACTGTCTATATACTTTTTTTCCCAAAAAATCCCCCCCCAAAAAAAGTAGACAGTCTGTTCTGTCAGACTGAAACCTATTGAAAAATTATATTTTGTCAGGCATACGTAGCATAGTTGTGTGTGCTACCCTTGAGCCCCCTTTTTTTTTTTTTTTTGGGGGGGGGTTAAATTCACCGAAAAAGGCCTCATATATCTGCGTGCTCCAAATTTGGTCATTGGAGGCCGGTGTATTTTTTTGGGCTGTCTGATAGTAAAATTCTATACAGCACTATTTCGCCTAAAAAAAATTGAAAGGCCACAGATTTACCAGTGTGTTATTTCTGTTACAGCCGTCATATATCTCTGTGCTCTAAGTTTGGGTATTGGAGGCCGGTATACTTATTTTTTGGCTGTGTGATACTCTAATTCTATACGGCTCTATTTAGCATAAATTAACTTTAAAAAAATAAAATTTTATACAGTCTGTTAGGTCAGGCTGAGGTCTGATTTTTGGGTTTGAAAGATCATAGATTTGCAGGCATACTGATCACATATTATTTCTCTAGTAATAAAGACATTTGTGTTGAGCATTTGAAATAGTGCAGTAGTCCATTTAAAATGGTTAAGGCAAGGGATGGGGCAGTGGACGTGATGCTGATGGTTCCATCCAGACGAGGCCATGGGCAAGGGGAAAGTGGGCAACAACAAAGACCCACATCTTCTCACTCGACCTTCCTGTCCCAGTTTCTGGGGGACCACAGCACACCACTATTGAAGAAAGAGCAGTGTGAAATGGTTGTTGGTTGGATAGCGGATAATGCTTCCAGTCACTTAGCCACGACCACCACCTTGTCTTCCACACGGTCAAGTCTGAGTAGCCATAAGTGTGGCCAGGATATTCCTCACTCTGATCCTCCTTCCTCCCACCAAGCCGAGTGCCCTGAGACAACTGATCCCACACTTGGACACTCTGAAGAGCTGATCAGTTTTCCATTTCAGGATTCAGAAATCTCTGCCTGTCAACTTGAAGTGGGGAAAGAGAGCAAAGAGAAAGCTATAGCCTTAAAATAGTAAACATCCTTTATTACAATCAATAATTACATAAGAAAAGAACAATATGGCAAAATTAGAGTTTAAAAAGATATATATGTGGATCCAAAGTGCAACAGATATAATCGATCCAGACTCAAAAATCAGGCAATATCAGGGGTCATAGCATATATGATGTGCAAAATGCAGCCTAAGGTATAGAAATATTTCTAATGATGCAGGATAAAGTGCTAGTGTGCCTTGTGCAATGAAATCTAGGCAGCAAATGCAAGCTAGGAAAATAGGAACTGAAAAAATACACCTATATGAAAGTGCTGTTAGTATACTATGCGGCCTAAGGCTCTTAGAAAGGTGCACAGGTCCTATTTAAGCAACCATCAAGAGTGACCCTGGAAAATGAATAAGGCACAGTGGCAGAAATGAATTACCTGTGAGCCGTGGAGCGATTCCCCGATGCGCGTTTCGCGTGTAGCTTTTACGAGGGGTAAAGACCTTACACGAAGGCGATGGTGGCAAAGTGTCACAAGAGGTGGACGATGATGAGACACAATTGCCAGAAAGGAGGAGCAGAGTGCAGATGTGAAAGATGATGTGGCAGATGACATAGTGACTGACCCAACCTGGCAGGAGGACATGCATAGTGAAGACAGCAGCACAATTGGGGAAGGAGGCATACCCCCCACCAAGAGGCAGGAATAAGCAGTGTGGTGGCCACAGACAGAAGGCATGGATCCGTTCCCCGTAACAACAACATGAGTGAAGTTGCCATTCCACCTGTGAGATCTTTCCGAGTCTGGCTATTTTTTAAAGACTCTGCCGATAACCCCAAACAAGCCATTTGCAGCACCTGCCATGCCCGCATCAGTAGGGATAGCAAAACAACCAGCCTGACCACCACCAGCATGATCAGGCACATGCAAGTAAAGCACCTGACTTTGTGAGCTGAACCACAGGCTCCAGGACCACTGCCTGCTGGTCACACCACTGCTTCTTCCACTGTTTTGCGTAGAAGCCAATCCCGTGTACACCGTGCATGTGAAGAAGCCTCTTGCCTTGCACCTGTTGTGGCCCACAGTCAAGTAGCACCATCAGCAAGCATGTCCACGTCCTTGTCCCAGCACAGCATTCAGTTGTCTATAACCCAGTCTTTGGAACGCAAGTGGAAATATCCAGCCAACGCCCCACAGGCCACAGTCCTAAATTCTAATATTTCTCTTCTGCTTGTGCTAGAATTGCTGCCTTTTAGGCTTGTTGAGATGGAAGCTTTCCGCAACCTGATGGCGGCGGCCATCCCAAGGTACTCGGTCCCCTGTCGCCACTATTTCTCCCGGTGTGCCGTACTGGCATTACACCAGCATGTGTCCCATAACATTACCCATGCCCTCAACAATGCTGCTACCGGACACGTACCATGTACATGTGGACAAGTGCTTGTGGGCAGGGACGGTACATCTCAATGACGATGGAACACATCCTCCCCACGCCGAGGATTTCTTGCCCTATGTCAATTAGGGTTGCCCCCACAGTCTACAGCTCCTGCACCTCCTCCTCCTCTTCGTCCTCCTTCTCTGAAATCAACACATCAGTCAGAAGCTGGAAGCACTGCAGCACTGCCTCAGCTAAGCGGCAGCAGGCTGTGCTGAAGCTAATCTGCATAGGTGACAAACAGTACAATGCAGAAGAGTTGAGGACAGCGCTGAAAGAGCAGTCAGATGTTTGGATGACACCTCTGAACCTACAGCCAGGCATGGTCGTGTGTGACAATGGCCTTAACCTGGTGGCGGCTCTGAGGCAAGGTGAGCTCACACACGTACCTTGCTTGGCCCATGTGCTCAATCTCGTGGTTCAACGTTTTCTGAAAAGCTACCCGGAGCTGTCAGATCTGCTAGTGAAAGTACGCCGTCTGTCTGCCCATTTTAGAAAGTCAGCTACAGCTTCAGCCGCTCTTGCAGTGCTACAGCAGCAGTTTCAGCTTCCAGCTCACCGACTGTTGTGTGATGTCCCCACAAACTGGAACTCTACGCTGCATATGTTGGAAAGGATTTGTGAGCAGAAGAGGGCCGTTGCTGACTACCAACATCAACAAGGCCATCGTATTTCAGGTCAGACTCCACACATAAGAACTCAGGAGTGGACATGGAAGTCAGACATATGTAACATCCTCCAAAACTTTGAGGACTGCACCAAGATGGTGAGCGGCGATGATAATTAGCATCACCATCCTGCTTCTCAGCATTCTGAAAAACTCTGCTCACAATATAAGAGGATGCATTGCAGGCGGAGCATGAGGACATGGAGCAAGGAAACATACAGGGGGATTACACGCAGCCCAGCATCCTCTCAACGTGGATTGGTAGGCAATGAGGAGGAGGAGGAAGAACAGAAGCTACTTTCATGCACTATAGACGGTACTACAAACACATCTGTATTATCTTCTGTTCAGCAGGGATGGCCTGAGGACAGGGAGGAGGATGAGGACAGCATCGTCAGTCGTCCTGTTGGTGAGGACACGGAAGCCTTGCCTGTTAGCAGTCTGGCTGACTTTATCTTGCGCTGCATTTCACGTGACCCTCGGATTATGAAAATTTTGGGTGACACTCATTACTGGTTGGTGACACTTCTAGACCTACCCTACAAGGAGAACTTTCAATCTCTTCTGCCTAAGGCAAAGAGGTGTACTAAAATGTTGCAGTACCACAGGGCCCTTGTGGCGGAATTAGCTAGAAAATTCCCATGTGAGAACGCTGGCAGCAGATGTCAGAGTTTGTTTTATAACCAAGGACTCCAAGCTAGAGAGACAGAAGTACAATCCAGCTCAGGCAGGGGAACAATGCCCAAGTTCTGGGACAGTTTTTTCAGACCATCCCATCGTGGCGGCACAGAGGCAAGGGGTGCTGTCACAATAAGTGCAATGTTAGGGAAGATGGTGAGGGAGCACCTTGCAAATCGTACAAACGTCCTCCGTGATTCCTCTGTGCCTTTAAATTATTGGGTATCTAAGCTGGACACGTAGCATGAACTGGCTCTCTACGCCTTGTAGGTCCCGGCCTGCCCTACTGTTAGCGTTCTGTCAGAGAGAGTTTTTAGTGCTGCTGGTGGAATTATAACGGATAAGCGCATCCGCCTGTCAACTGAAAATGCTGACAGGCTGACTCTTATCAAAATGAACAAGGCCTGGATTGGGAAACACTTCTGTACACCACTTTTATGACCTGGTGGTTAGGAGCACCCGGAATGACCTGATAGTTAAACCTCATACAGGACGAGCTCTGGGATGTGGGAGCTCTGCTGACCGCAAGCCCTAATCCTATCACACACACTAGAAATAGCCGTGGAGCGCTCCTGACCAGACCTATGCGCCTCGTCACAGCCTAAGAACTATCTAGCCCTAGAGATAGAAAATAAAGCCTACCTTGCCTCAGAGAAATTCCCCAAAGTTAAAGGAAGCCCCCCACATATATTGACTGTGAGTAAAGATGAAAGTCACAAACGCAGAAATGCAACAGGTTTCAGCAAAGGGAGGCCAGACTTACTAAATAGACAGAGGATAGGAAAGGTAACTTTGCGATCAGCACAAAAACCTACAAAAGACCACACAGAGTGTGCAAAAAAGACCTTCGCACCGACTCACGGTGCGGAGGGGCCACTCTGCATCCCAGAGCTTCCAGCTAGCAAGACAAAATCATGATAACCAGCTGGACAAGAAAACAGTGAACAAATAATGACTATCAGGAACTTAGCTTCTGCAGGAGAAGGCAGGTCACCAGAGAGATCCAGGAGCGAACTGAACCAATGCAAAAACATTGACAGCTGGCATGGAGTAACGATCTGAGAGGAGTTAAATAGAGCAGCCAACCAAAGGATAAACCACGTCACCTGTGTAAGGAACCTCAGAAGCAGCAGCTTCACTCATAGCCACCAGAGGGAGCCCATAGACAGAACTCGCCGAAGTACCATTCACGACCACAGGAGGGAGCTCGACAACAGAATTCACAACAGTACCCCCCCCTTGAGGAGGGGTCACCGAACCCTCACCAGAGCCCCCAGGCTGATCAGGATGAGCCAAATGAAAGGCACGAACAAGATCGGCAGCATGAACATCAGAGGCAAAAACCCAGGAATTATCTTCCTGACCATAACCCTTCCACTTGACCAGGTACTGGAGTTTCCGTCTCAAAACACGAGAATCCAAAATCTTCTCCACCACATACTCCAACTCCCCCTCAACCAACACCGGGGCAGGAGGATCAACGGAGGGAACCATAGGCGCCACGTATCTCCGCAACAACGACCTATGGAACACATTATGGATGGCAAAAGAAGTTGGAAGTCTGATTAGTTCGTTCGGTTTGGCCATTAGTCTGAGGTTGGAAAGCCGAAGAAAAAGACAAATCAATGCCCATCTTAGCGCAAAAGGACCGCCAAAACCTCGAAACAAACTGGGAACCTCTGTCCGAGACGATGTTCTCTGGAATGCCATGCAAACGAACCACATGCTGGAAAAACAATGGCACCAAATCAGAGGAGGAAGGCAATTTAGATAAGGGTACCAAATGGACCATCTTAGAGAAGCGATCACAAACCACCCAAATGACCGACATCTTTTGAGAAACAGGGAGATCAGAAATAAAATCCATGGAAATATGCGTCCAGGGCCTCTTCGGGATCGGCAAGGGCAAAAGCAACCCACTGGCACGAGAACAGCAGGGCTTAGCCCGAGCACAAGTCCCACAGGACTGCACAAAAGAACGCACATCCTGTGACAAAGAAGGCCACCAAAAGGATCTAGCCACCAAATCTCTGGTACCAAAGATTCCAGGATGACCAGCCAACACCGAACAATGAACCTCAGAGATAACTCTACTAGTCCATCTATCAGGGACAAACAGTTTCTCCGTAGGACAACGGTCAGGTCTATCAGCCTGAAACTTTTGCAGCACACGCCGCAAATCAGGGGAAATGGCAGACAAAATTACCCCTTCTTTAAGAATACCCGCCGGCTCCGGAACACCCGGAGAGTCAGGCACAAAACTCCTTGACAGGGCGTCAGCCTTCACATTCTTAGATCCCGGAAGGTATGAAACCACGAAATCAAAACGGGAGAAAAAGAGCGACCATCGAGCCTGTCTAGGATTCAACCATTTGGCAGACTCAAGATAAGTCAAATTCTTGTGATCCGTCAAGACCACCACGCGATACTTAGCTCCTTCAAGCCAATGTCGCCACTCCTCGAATGCCCACTTCAAGGCCAACAACTCCCGATTGCCCACATCATAATTGCGCTCAGCAGGCGAGAATTTTCTAGAAAAGAAGGCACAGGGTTTCATCACCGAGCCATCAGAACTTCTTTGTGACAAAACAGCCCCTGCTCCAATTTCAGAAGCATCAACCTCAACTTGAAAAGGGAGCGAAACATCTGGCTGGCACAACACAGGGGCAGAAGCAAAACGATGCTTCAACTCCTGAAAAGCCTCTACAGCCGCAGAGGACCAATTAACCACATCAGCACCTTTCTTGGTCAAATCAGTCAACGGTTTAGCAATACTGAAAAAATTAGCGATGAAGCGACGATAAAAAGTAGCAAAGCCCAGGAACTTCTGCAAGCTCTTCACAGATGTCGGCTGAGTCCAATCGTAAATGGCCTGAACTTTAACAGGGTCCATCTCGATAGTAGAAGGGGAAAAATGAAACCCAAAAATGAAACCTTCTGAACTCCAAAGAGACACTTTGACCCCTTCACAAACAAGGAATTCGCACGAAGGACCTGGAACACCATTCTGACATGCTTCACATGAGACTCCCAATCATCCGAAAAGACCAAAATTGTCATCCAAATATACAATCATGAATCTATCCAGGTACTCTCGGAAGATGTCATGCATAAAAGACTGAAACACAGATGGAGCATTAGAAAGCCCGAATGGCATAACCAGGTACTCAAAATGGCCCTCGGGCGTATTAAATGCCGTTTTCCATTCATCACCCTGTTTAATTCGCACAAGATTATACGCACCACGAAGATCTATCTTGGTGAACCAACTAGCCCCCTTCCGAGCAAATAAATCAGACAGCAGCAGCAAAGGATACTGAAATTTGACTGTGATCTTATTAAGAAGGCGGTAATCAATACAAGGTCTCAAAGAACCATCCTTCTTGGCCACAAAAAAGAACCCTGCTCCCGATGGTGACGACTAGGGTTGAGCGACCTTGACCTTTTTAGAGTCGAGCCGTGTTTCGCGAAACCCAACTATCTTAGAAGTCGAGTCGAGTGGAATCTGCCGATTATCGCGAAAAGTTGGGTATCGCCCGAAACACGAAACCCAATGCAAGTCAATGGGGGAGCATAGTCGGCAGTGAGTGGAGGCCAGGAAAACACCTACACTGCCCATTTTAATGGCAAAAACATCCATTCTTGTTAAAGAAGCTTGTCAATCGTAATTTACCTTATAATAATTGGAAGGCATTTGAAATTGGGGGTCATTTGGCTAAAGTTGTGGGGGGTAGGGCTGGTTCAAGTAATTAGTGGGCCCAGTAAATCTGGACCACGTCACGGCAGTGGAGCAGGGAGAGGTAAGTATTTCAACTTTGCAAGTGCTGTGATCCTGAGCAAGCAGGGGGGGCCCACTCGTTGGCATTGGCACAGGCACAGGGCCCCTCAAAGTACAGCGGTGTGTTTGCACGGCGGGGGCGCCTCCCATCGGCAGCAACACTTTTGCGTACTATGAGAGGCCCTGTGCCAGTGACGTCGCCAACTAGTATTCCTCCCCCCACCTGATGAAGGAACCTGCACATTCATCTGCACCTTCCTCTTTGTCCCCGTGTAAGGTGGTATGGTATGCGGGAAGAGGAACCTGACTTTCAGCAGGGTCACAATCTTGCTGTGTAGCGTGCACGGGGAATTTTGCGTTATGGGTCAATGTACCAGTAGACTCATCTATCACTGGCTGGGCAATGGGCAGGATGAGGAGGAAACACAGATATAGGCCCAAAGAATAAAGTTGGCTAAATGCAGTTCAAAATTGGTAACACAGGACTAACCAGGGGGCATTGCAGTGGAGGACAACTGGAATGAGAGGCTGACACAGAGAGTAGGCCCAAATCAGTAAGTAGTCGAAATGCAGTTCAAAATTGGCAACCGTAGTAAACAGGCGGCACAGCTTTGTTCAGTGGAGGAGAACAGCAAGGAGTGGCAGACACCGATAGTAGGCCCCAACCCAACTAGTAGGCCAAATGCAGTCTAACATTAACAACTACTTAACGAGAGCCTGAAAATGGAATTTCAGGACAGGAAACCAGGAGAACAGCAAGGAGTGGCAGACAACGATAGTAGGCCCCAAACCAACTAGTACGCCAAATGCAGTTGTTCCGTTTAACCACAATTTAATGAGAGCCTGAAGATAGAAGTTCAGGAAAGGCAACCTGGAGAACACCTTGGAGTGTAACACACCATCTCTCTACACCCCATACCCAATTTGTAGGCCTAATGCAGCGTAGTTTCCAACAACTACTAAACGAGAGCCGGAAGATCGGAGCTCAGGAAAGGTAACCTGGAGAACACCTTGGAGTGGAACACATCATCTCTCTACACCCCATACCCAATTTGTAGGCCTAATGCAGCGTAGTTTCCAACAACTACTAAACGAGAGCCGGAAGATCGAAGCTCAGGAAAGGCAACCTGGAGAACACCTTGGAGTGGAACACACCATCTCTCTACACCCCATACCCAATTTGTAGGCCTAATGCAGTGTAGTTTCCAACAACTACTAAACGAGAGCCGGAAGATCGAAGCTCAGGAAAGGCAACCTGGAGAACACCTTGGAGTGGAACACACCATCTCTCTACACCCCATACCCAATTTGTAGGCCTAATGCAGTGTAGTTTCCAAGAACTACTAAACGAGAGCCGGAAGATCGAAGCTCAGGAAAGGCAACCTGGAGAACACCTTGGAGTGGAACACACCATCTCTCTACACCCCATACCCAATTTGTAGGCCTAATGCAGTGTAGTTTCCAAGAACTACTAAACGAGAGCCGGAAGATCGAAGCTCAGGAAAGGCAACCTGGAGAACACCTTGGAGTGGAACACACCATCTCTCTACACCCCATACCCAATTTGTAGGCCTAATGCAGTGTAGTTTTCAAGAACTACTAAACGAGAGCCGGAAGATCGGAGCTCAGGAAAGGTAACCTGGAGAACACCCTGGAGTGGAAAACACCATCTCTCTACACCCCATACCCAATTTGTAGGCCTAATGCAGCGTAGTTTCCAACAACTACTAAACGAGAGCCGGAAGATCGAAGCTCAGGAAAGGCAACCTGGAGAACACCTTGGAGTGGAACACACCATCTCTATATACCCCATACCCAATTTGTAGGCCTAATGCAGTGTAGTTTCCAAGAACTACTAAACGAGAGCCGGAAGATCGAAGCTCAGGAAAGGCAACCTGGAGAACACCTTGGAGTGGAACACACCATCTCTATACACCCCATACCCAATTTGTAGGCCTAATGCAGTGTAGTTTCCAAGAACTACTAAACGAGAGCCGGAAGATCGAAGCTCAGGAAAGGCAACCTGGAGAACACCTTGGAGTGGAACACACCATCTCTCTACACCCCATACCCAATTTGTAGGCCTAATGCAGTGTAGTTTCCAAGAACTACTAAACGAGAGCCGGAAGATCGGAGCTCAGGAAAGGTAACCTGGAGAACACCTTGGAGTGGAACACACCATCTCTCTACACCCCATACCCAATTTGTAGGCCTAATGCAGTGTAGTTTCCAACAACTACTAAACGAGAGCATAAAGATCGAAGCATTGGCGAGGAAACCTGGGGAACACCTTGGAGTGGAACACACCATCTCTCTACACCCCATACCCAATTTGTAGGCCTAATGCAGTGTAGTTTCCAAGAACTACTAAACGAGAGCCGGAAGATCGAAGCTCAGGAAAGGCAACCTGGAGAACACCTTGGAGTGGAACACACCATCTCTCTACACCCCATACCCAATTTGTAGGCCTAATGCAGTGTAGTTTCCAAGAACTACTAAACGAGAGCCGGAAGATCGAAGCTCAGGAAAGGCAACCTGGAGAACACCTTGGAGTGGAACACACCATCTCTCTACACCCCATACCCAATTTGTAGGCCTAATGCAGTGTAGTTTCCAAGAACTACTAAACGAGAGCCGGAAGATCGGAGCTCAGGAAAGGTAACCTGGAGAAAACCTTGGAGTGGAACACACCATCTCTCTACACCCCATACGCAATTTGTAGGCCTAATGCAGTGTAGTTTCCAAGAACTACTAAACGAGAGCCGGAAGATCGAAGCTCAGGAAAGGCAACCTGGAGAACACCTTGGAGTGGAACACACCATCTCTCTACACCCCATACCCAATTTGTAGGCCTAATGCAGTGTAGTTTCCAAGAACTACTAAACGAGAGCCGGAAGATCGAAGCTCAGGAAAGGTAACCTGGAGAACACCTTGGAGTGGAACACACCATCTCTCTACACCCCATACCCAATTTGTAGGCCTAATGCAGTGTAGTTTCCAAGAACTACTAAACGAGAGCCGGAAGATCGAAGCTCAGGAAAGGCAACCTGGAGAACACCTTGGAGTGGAACACACCATCTCTCTACACCCCATACCCAATTTGTAGGCCTAATGCAGTGTAGTTTCCAAGAACTACTAAACGAGAGCCGGAAGATCGAAGCTCAGGAAAGGCAACCTGGAGAACACCTTGGAGTGGAACACACCATCTCTCTACACCCCATACCCAATTTGTAGGCCTAATGCAGTGTAGTTTCCAACAACTACTAAACGAGAGCCGGAAGATCGAAGCTCAGGAAAGGCAACCTGGAGAACACCTTGGAGTGGAACACACCATCTCTCTACACCCCATACCCAATTTGTAGGCCTAATGCAGTGTAGTTTCCAAGAACTACTAAACGAGAGCCGGAAGATCGAAGCTCAGGAAAGGCAACCTGGAGAACACCTTGGAGTGGAACACACCATCTCTCTACACCCCATACCCAATTTGTAGGCCTAATGCAGTGTAGTTTCCAAGAACTACTAAACGAGAGCCGGAAGATCGGAGCTCAGGAAAGGTAACCTGGAGAACACCTTGGAGTGGAACACACCATCTCTCTACACCCCATACCCAATTTGTAGGCCTAATGCAGCGTAGTTTCCAACAACTACTAAACGAGAGCCGGAAGATCGAAGCTCAGGAAAGGCAACCTGGAGAACACCTTGGAGTGGAACACACCATCTCTCTACACCCCATACCCAATTTGTAGGCCTAATGCAGTGTAGTTTCCAAGAACTACTAAACGAGAGCCGGAAGATCGAAGCTCAGGAAAGGCAACCTGGAGAACACCTTGGAGTGGAACACACCATCTCTCTACACCCCATACCCAATTTGTAGGCCTAATGCAGTGTAGTTTCCAAGAACTACTAAACGAGAGCCGGAAGATCGAAGCTCAGGAAAGGCAACCTGGAGAACACCTTGGAGTGGAACACACCATCTCTCTACACCCCATACCCAATTTGTAGGCCTAATGCAGTGTAGTTTCCAAGAACTACTAAACGAGAGCCGGAAGATCGAAGCTCAGGAAAGGCAACCTGGAGAACACCTTGGAGTGGAACACACCATCTCTCTACACCCCATACCCAATTTGTAGGCCTAATGCAGTGTAGTTTCCAAGAACTACTAAACGAGAGCCGGAAGATTGAAGCTCAGGAAAGGCAACCTGGAGAACACCTTGGAGTGGAACACACCATCTCTCTACACCCCATACCCAATTTGTAGGCCTAATGCAGTGTAGTTTCCAAAAACTACTAAACGAGAGCCGGAAGATCGGAGCTCAGGAAAGGTAACCTGGAGAACACCTTGGAGTGGAACACACCATCTCTCTACACCCCATACCCAATTTGTAGGCCTAATGCAGTGTAGTTTCCAACAACTACTAAACGAGAGCATTAAGATCGAAGCAATGGCGAGGAAACCTGGGGCACACCTTGGGGAGGCAGACACCGTTAGTAGGCCCTACCAAAGTTGTACCCCCAATGCAGTTTTAAAATTCCTAGAGGCTGAAAACAAGACTATTGACGCTCAGCTTTTTTCAAAGGAACACAGCTGAATTGCGTGGCGCAGACAGACACAGGTAGTAGGACTTAACCCAAAAATGTGGCTCACTGCAGCTTAAAAAAGTTACAGGGGTACACAAGCAGCAGTGCTCTGGGCAGTGGAGGACAATTTCAATAGTGGACCGCAGACAGACTTTGTACGCCTACTATTAAAAAAAGGATGCTCTATGCAATTAAAAATAGTTTCCAGGGGTCCACGGGCAGCAGTGGTGTGGTCAGTGGACGAGTATTGGAAGGAGGGACCGCAGACAGGCGTAGTAGGCCTAACATAACAAAATTAGGCTGTAGACACTGTAAAATTGGTTCCAGGGGTACACGGGCAGCAGTGGTGTGGTCAGCGGAGGAAAATTGGAATTAGGGACTGCAGACAGACTTTGTAGGCTGTCCCCTGTGGACCATGCATCCAACACATTAACCCAGTGCGCCGTAATGGACACGTAACTTTTTGTGGACATGCCTACTGGTCCATGCGTCTCTTGTCAGGTGCACCTTTCTACTGTTTGATTGCCTGAGTGCTATGACAATGCAGACTTTTTCATGCCGGTGGAGGGCTGGGATGGCTTTTCTCGCAAAAGAAATGTCGACTGGGTAGCTTGAACCGTTGCACAGCGTAGTTCATCTGGGCTTTCTAAATATAAAACAAAGAAAAAAAGGAGGCTACATGCACTTTCAGCTGGGTTCCAGGGGTACACGGCCAGCATTGGTCTGGTCAGTGGAGAACTATTGGAAGGAGTGACCGCAAACAGGCATCGAAGGCCTAACATAATAACACATTGCTGTTGGCAATTTTAAATTGGTTCCAGGGGAACACGGGCAGCAGTGGCCTGGTCAGTGTAGTAGTAGTAGAAAGAACGGACCGCAGACAGGCATCGAAGGCCTAAAATAAAAAAATTGGGCTGGCTGTAGGCAATTTTAAATTGGTTCCAGGGGTATACGGGCAGCAGTGGTATGGTCAGTGGAGGCCTAGTGGAAGGAGTGACCGCAGACAGGCATCGAAGGCCTAACAATAATAACACATTGCTGTTGGCAATTTCAAATTGGTTCCAGGGGAACACGGGCAGCAGTGGCCTGGTCAGTGTAGTAGTAGTAGAAAGAACGGACCGCAGACAGGCATCGAAGGCCTAAAATAAAAAAATTGGGCTGGCTGTAGGCAATTTTAAATTGGTTCCAGGGGTACACGGGCAGCAGTGGTGTGGTCAGTGGAGGCCTAGTGGAAGGAGTGACCGCAGACAGGCATCGAAGGCCTAAAATAAAAAAAATTGGGCTGGCTGTAGGCAATTTTAAATTGGTTCCAGGGGTACACGAGCAGCAGTGGTGTGGTCAGTGGAGGCATATTGTAAGGAGTGACCGCAGACAGGCATCGAAGGCCTAAAATAATAACACATGGCTGTAGGCAATTTTAAATTGGTTCCAGGGGTACACGGGCAGCAGTGGTGTGGTCAGTGGAGGCCTAGTGGAAGGAGTGACCGCAGACAGGCATCGAAGGCCTAAAATAATAACACATGGCTGTAGGCAATTTTAAATTGGTTCCAGGGGTACACGGGCAGCAGTGGTGTGGTCAGTGGAGGCCTAGTGGAAGAAGTGACCGCAGACAGGCATCGAAGGCCTAAAATAAAAAAATTGGGCTGGCTGTAGGCAATTTTAAATTGGTTCCAGGGGTACACGGGCAGCAGTGGTGTGGTCAGTGGAGGCCTAGTGGAAGGAGTGACCGCAGACAGGCATCGAAGGCCTAAAATAATAACACATGGCTGTGGGCAATTTTAAATTGGTTCCAGGGGTACACGGGCAGCAGTGGCCTGGTCAGTGTAGTAGTAGTAGAAAGAACGGACCGCAGACAGGCATCGAAGGCCTAAAATAAAAAAATTGGGCTGGCTATAGGCAATTTTAAATTGGTTCCAGGGGTACACGGGCAGCAGTGGTGTGGTCAGTGGAGGCATATTGTAAGGAGTGACCGCAGACAGGCATCGAAGGCCTAAAATAATAACACATGGCTGTAGGCAATTTTAAATTGGTTCCAGGGGTACACGGGCAGCAGTGGTGTGGTCAGTGGAGGCCTAGTGGAAGGAGTGACCGCAGACAGGCATCGAAGGCCTAAAATAAAAAAATTGGGCTGGCTGTAGGCAATTTTAAATTGGTTCCAGGGGTACACGGGCAGCAGTGGTGTGGTCAGTGGAGGCATATTGTAAGGAGTGACCGCAGACAGGCATCGAAGGCCTAAAATAATAACACATGGCTGTAGGCAATTTTAAATTGGTTCCAGGGGTACACGGGCAGCAGTGGTGTGGTCAGTGGAGGCCTAGTGGAAGGAGTGACCGCAGACAGGCATCGAAGGCCTAAAATAAAAAAATTGGGCTGGCTGTAGGCAATTTTAAATTGGTTCCAGGGGTACACGGGCAGCAGTGGTGTGGTCAGTGGAGGCCTAGTGGAAGGAGTGACCGCAGACAGGCATCGAAGGCCTAAAATAATAACACATGGCTGTAGGCAATTTTAAATTGGTTCCAGGGGTACATGGGCAGCAGTGGCCTGGTCAGTGTAGTAGTAGTAGAAAGAATGGACCGCAGACAGGCATCGAAGGCCTAATATAAAAAAATTGGGCTGGCTGTAGGCAATTTTAAATTGGTTCCAGGGGTACACGGGCAGCAGTGGTGTGGTCAGTGGAGGCCTAGTGGAAGGAGTGACCGCAGACAGGCTTCGAAGGCCTAACATAACAAAAATGTCAATACAATGGTATTGTCAGTGGCAGGCATTGAAGGATGTCAGCGCATAGACTAAACATTGGTGGAGCTGTGAGATAATTTTGCAAGTGGTAGAGCACTGTTTGAGCTTGGGGGGGGAACTGTCTTGTGGCCGGCGGTACAGGCCCAGGGCCCCTCATATTACAACGGTGTGTCTGACGTTGGGTGCGCACCACCACCGCCAGAGACACTTTATTGTACTAGGAGGGACCCAGTGGCAGTGCCGTCGACCAAAAGCGGGCACACCCACCTCTTCAGACAAACAGCACTCTCACGGGTGCTGTCGCCAAGTGTCGATACCACGGCCCCGTGTGGGGAGTTTGGCCATTTAGTGAGGTGTAAACATGTCGTATGCTGGACAATCAGGTGCAGAAAATTACGAGATTGGAAAAGGCATTCAGAATAGTCCACAGGCAAGACCTTTTCATAGGAAAGCTAGGTGTCAGCCGGGCAAGGTGGGGCAAAAGATTTCGAAATCCAGTTGTGGTTCATTTTAATGAAGGTTAGATCATCTACATTTTGGGTAGCCAGACGAGTCCTTTTTTCTGTTAGTATTGAACCTGCAGCACTGAATACTTTTTCTGATAGGACACTAGCTGCCGGGCAAGCAAGCTCCTGCAATGCATATTCTGCCAATTCTGGCCAGGTGTCTAATTTTGATGCCCAGTAATCAAATGGGAATGACGGTTGAGGGAGAACATCGATAAGGGATGAAAAATAGTTTGTAACCATACTGGACAAATGTTGTCTCCTGTCACTTTGAATTGATGCTGCAGTACCTGTCCTGTCTGCGGTCATAGCAAAATCACTCCACAACCTGGTCAGAAAACCCCTCTGGCCAACGCCACTTCTGATTTCTGCCCCTCTAACTCCTCTGGTCTGCTGGCCCCTGCAGCTCGTGTGAGAACGATCACGGGCGCTGTGTGCAGGGAATGCCAGAAGCAAACGGTCAACAAGAGTTGATTGTTTGGTTGCTAATATTAGTTCCAAGTTCTCATGTGGCATTATATTTTGCAATTTGCCTTTATAGCGAGGATCAAGGAGGCAGGCCAACCAGTAATCGTCATCGTTCATCATTTTAGTTATGCTTGTGTCCCTTTTGAGGATACGTAAGGCATAATCCGCCATGTGGGCCAAAGTTCCAGTTCTCAAATCTGCGGTTGTGCTTGGTTGAGGGGCAGTTTCAGGCAAATCCACGTCACTTGTGTCCCTCCAAAAACCAGAACCCGGCCTTGCCGCGCCACCAATTTCCAGTGGCCCCGGAAAAGCTTCCTCATTAAAAATATAATCATCCCCATCATCCTCCTCATCCTCCTCCTCCTCTTCGCCCGCTAACTCGTCCTGTACACTGCCCTGGCCAGACAATGGCTGACTGTCATCAAGGCTTTCCTCTTCCTCAGCTGCAGACGCCTGATCCTTTATGTGCGTCAAACTTTGCATCAGCAGACGCATTAGGGGGATGCTCATGCTTATTATGGCGTTGTCTGCATGAACCAGCCGTGTGCATTCCTCAAAACACTGAAGGACTTGACACATGTCTTGAATCTTCGACCACTGCACACCTGACAACTCCATGTCTGCCATCCTACTGCCTGCCCGTGTATGTGTATCCTCCCACAAAAACATAACAGCCCGCCTCTGTTCGCACAGTCTCTGAAGCATGTGCAGTGTTGAGTTCCACCTTGTTGCAACGTCTATGATTAGGCGATGCTGGGGAAGGTTCAAAGAACGCTGATAGGTCTGCATACGGCTGGAGTGTACGGGCGAACGGCGGATATGTGAGCAAAGTCCACGCACTTTGAGGAGCAGGTCGGATAACCCCGGATAACTTTTCAGAAAGCACTGCACCACCAGGTTTAAGGTGTGAGCCAGGCAACGAATGTGTTTCAGTTGGGAAAGGGAGATGGCAGCCATGAAATTCCTTCCGTTATCACTCACTACCTTGCCTGCCTCAAGATCTACAGTGCCCAGCCACGACTGCGTTTCTTTCTGCAAGGACTCGGACAGAACTTCCGCGGTGTGTCTGTTGTCGCCCAAACACTTCATAGCCAATACAGCCTGCTGACGTTTGCCAGTAGCTGCTCCATAATGGGAGACCTGGTGTGCAACAGTGGCAGCTGCGGATGGAGTGGTTGTGCGACTGCGGTCTGTGGACGAGCTCTCGCTTCTGCAGGAGGACGAGGAGGAGGAGGAGGAGGGGGTGCGAATGGCTACAGTCAACTGTTTCCTAGACCGTGGGCTAGGCAGAACTGTCCCAAAATTGCTGTCCTCTGTGGACCCTGCATCCACAACATTCACCCAGTGTGCCGTGATGGACACGTAACGTCCCTGGCCATGCCTACTGGTCCATGCATCTGTTGTCAGGTGCACCTTTGTGCTCACAGATTGCCTGAGTGCATGGACGATGCGCTCTTTAACATGCTGGTGGAGGGCTGGGATGGCTTTTCTGGAAAAAAAGTGTCGACTGGGTAGCTCGTAGCGTGGTACAGCGTAGTCCATCAGGGCTTTGAAAGCTTCGCTTTCAACTAACCGGTAGGGCATCATCTCTAACGAGATTAGTCTAGCTATGTGGGCGTTCAAACCCTGTGTACGCGGATGCGAGGCTAAGTACTTCCTTTTTCTAATCATAGTCTCATGTAGGGTGAGCTGGACTGGAGAGCTGGAGATCGTGGAACTAGCGGGGGTGCCGGTAGACATGGCAGACTGAGAGACGGTGGGAGATGGTATTGTTGCCGCCGGTGCCCTAGATGCAGTGTTTCCTTCTACGAAACTGGTGATTCCCTGACCCTGACTGCTTTGGCCTGGCAAAGAAACCTGCACAGATACTGCAGGTGGTGCGGAAAATGGTGGCCCTACACTGCCGGAAGGGATGTTGCGTTGCTGACTAGCTTCATTGGCCGAGGGTGCTACAACCTTAAGGGACGTTTGGTAGTTAGTCCAGGCTTGCAAATGCATGGTGGTTAAATGTCTATGCATGCAACTTGTATTGAGACTTTTCAGATTCTGTCCTCTGCTTAAGGTAGTTGAACATTTTTGACAGATGACTTTGCGCTGATCAATTGGATGTTGTTTAAAAAAATGCCAGACTGCACTCTTTCTAGCATCGGATACCTTTTCAGGCATTGCAGACTGAGCTTTAACCGGATGGCCACGCTGTCCTCCAACAGGTTTTGGCTTTGCCACGCGTTTTGGGCAAGATACGGGCCCGGCAGATGGAACCTGTTGCGATGTTTATGCCTGCTGCGGCCCCTCCTCCTCCGCTTCAGAACTGCTGCCGCCTGCACCCTGTTCCCCCAATGGCTGCCAATCGGGGTCAAGAACTGGGTCATCTATTACCTCTTCTTGTAGCTCGTGTGCAACTTCGTCTGTGTCACCGTGTCGGTCGGTAGTATAGCGTTCGTGATGGGGCAACATAGTCTCATCAGGGTCTGATTCTTGATCATTACCCTGCGAGGGCAATGTTGTGGTCTGAGTCAAAGGACCAGCATAGTAGTCTGGCTGTGGCTGTGCATCAGTGCACTCCATGTCAGATTCAACTTGTAATGGGCATGGACTGTTAACTGCTTCACTTTCTAAGCCAGGGACGGTATGTGTAAAGAGCTCCATGGAGTAACCCGTTGTGTCGCCTGCTGCATTCTTCTCTGTTGTTGTTTTTGCTGAAGAGGACAAGGAAGCGACTTGTCCCTGACCGTGAACATCCACTAACGACGCGCTGCTTTGACATTTACCAGTTTCACGAGAGGAGGCAAAAGAGCTAGAGGCTGAGTCAGCAAGATAAGCCAAAACTTGCTCTTGCTGCTCCGGCTTTAAAAGCGGTTTTCCTACTCCCAGAAAAGGGAGCGTTCGAGGCCTTGTGTAGCCAGACGACGAACCTGGCTCCACAGCTCCAGACTTAGGTGCAATATTTTTTTTCCCACGACCAGCTGATGCTCCACCACTACCACTACCCTCATTACCAGCTGACAATGAACGCCCCCGGCCACGACCTCTTCCACCAGACTTCCTCATTGTTTTAAAAACGTAAACAAACTAACGGTATTTGTTGCTGTCACACAACTTACACGGTGAGCTATAACTTCAGTATGATTTAGCTACCCCTTTACAGGTGAGTGAGACCACAATGAAAATCAGGCACAATGTTACACACTCTGTTGTTGGTGGCAACAAATGAGAGAGATGCCACACACGCAGGACTGTCACTGAAGCACAAATGTAAATATTAATCTCCCACTGATTTGATTTTTTTTTTTTTCAGGGAGACTTTAGGAAAAAAAATAATAGAATAAAATGATTTTTTCAGGAAGAATTTAGAAACCAAATAAAATAAAATGATTTTTTCAGGGAGAATTTAGAAAACAAATAAAACAAAAAAAGGCTTTCTATGGCCCACTGAGTGAGAGATGACGCACACAGGAGTCAGGAGTGGCACACAAGCCCAGAGGCCAATATTTATCTCCCACTGATTGATGTAGTGATTTTTTCAGGTAGATTTTGGAACCCAAATCAAGCTAAAAAAATAATAGGCTTTCTATGGCCCACAATTGGAGAGAGAGAGAGAGATGGCACACCCAGGAGTCAAGACTGGCACACAAGCAGAAAGGGCAATATTAATCTCCCACTGATTTGTTTTTTTTTTTTTTTTCAGGGAGACTTTAGGAAAAAAAAAATAGAATAAAATGATTTTTTCAGGAAGAATTTAGAAACCAAATAAAATATTTTTATTTTTTCAGGGAGAATTTAGAAAACAAATAAAACAAAAAAAGGCTTTCTATGGCCCACTGAGTGAGAGATGACGCACACAGGAGTCAGGAGTGGCACACAAGCCCAGAGGCCAATATTTATCTCCCACTGATTGATGTAGTGATTTTTTCAGGTAGCTTTTGGAACCCAAATCAAGCTAAAAAAATAATAGGCTTTCTATGGCCCACAATTGGAGAGAGAGAGAGAGATGGCACACCCAGGAGTCAAGACTGGCACACAAGCAGAAAGGGCAATATTAATCTCCCACTGATTTGTTTTTTTTGTTTTTTTTTCAGGGAGACTTTAGGAAAAAAAAAATAATAGAATAAAATGATTTTTTCAGGAAGAATTTAGAAACCAAATAAAATAAAATGATTTTTTCAGGGAGAATTTAGAAAACAAATAAAACAAAAAAAGGCTTTCTATGGCCCACTGAGTTAGAGATGACGCACACAGGAGTCAGGAGTGGCACACAAGCCCAGAGGCCAATATTTATCTCCCACTGATTGATGTAGTGATTTTTTCAGGTAGATTTTGGAACCGAAATCAAGCTAAAAAAATAATAGGCTTTCTATGGCCCACAATTGGAGAGAGAGAGATGGCACACCCAGGAGTCAAGACTGGCACACAAGCAGAAAGGGCAATATTAATCTCCCACTGATTTGATTTTTTTTTTTTTTTCCAGGGAGACTTTAGAAAAAAAAAATAATAATAAAAAAAAAGATTTTTTCAGGAAGAATTTAGAAACCAAATAAAATAAAAATGATTTTTTCAGGGAGAATTTATAAAACAAATAAAACAAAAAATAGGCTTTCTATGGCCCACTGAGTGAGAGATGACGCACACAGGAGTCAGGAGTGGCACACAAGCCCAAAGGCCAATATTAATCTCCAACTGATTGATTTATTGATTTTTTCAGGTAGAATTTAGAACCCAAATAAAGCAAAAAAAAAAAAAAATAGGCTTTCTATGGCCCACTGAGTGAGTGATGATGCACACAGGAGTCAGGAGTGGCACACAAGCCCTGAGGCCAATATTTTTCTCCCACTGATTGATGTAGCGATTTTTTCAAGTAGATTTTAGAACCCAAATCAAGCAAAAAAATAAATAGGCTTTCTATGGCCCACTGACTGAGAGATGGCACACACAGGAGTCAAGAGTGGCACACAAGCCCTGAGGCCAATATTTTTCTCCCACTGATTGATGTAGTGATTTTTTCAGGTAGATTTTATAACCCAAATCAAGCAAAAAAATAAATAGGCTTTCTATGGCCCACTGAGTGAGAGATGGCACACACAGGGATGGCACTCTAGCAGAAATGTCAATCTTAATCTCCCACAAAAAAAAAAAAAACAGGGAGTGTCCTTCAATTACTATCTCCCTGCAGTAATCTCAGCCAGGTATGGCAGGCAGCAATAAGGAGTGGACTGATGCACAAATTAAATAAAAAGTGTGGACAAACAAAAAAGATAGCTGTGCAGAAAGGAAGGAACAAGAGGATTTGTGCTTTGAAAAAAGCAGTTGGTTTGCACAGCGGCGTACACACAGCAATGCAGCTATCAGGGAGCCTTCTAGGGCAGCCCAATGAGCTACAGCGCTGAGGGAAAAAAAAAAAATGTAGCTTCCACTGTCCCTGCACACCGAAGGTGGTGTTGGGCAGTGGAAATCGCTACAGCACAAGCGGTTTGGTGGTTAATGGACCCTGCCTAACGCTATCCCTGCTTCTGACGAAGCGGCAGCAACCTCTCCCTAAGCTCAGATCAGCAGCAGTAACATGGCGGTCGGCGGGAACGCCCCTTTATAGCCCCTGTGACGCCGCAGACAGCAAGCCAATCACTGCAATGCCCTTCTCTAAGATGGTGGGGACCAGGACCTATGTCATCACGCTGCCCACACTCTGCGTTTACCTTCATTGGCTGAGAAATGGCGCTTTTCGCGTCATTGAAACGCGACTTTGGCGCGAAAGTCGCGTACCGCATGGCCGACCCCGCACAGGGGTCGGATCGGGTTTCATGAAACCCGACTTTGCCAAAAGTCGGCGACTTTTGAAAATGAACGACCCGTTTCGCTCAACCCTAGTGACGACGACGGGCGAATATGACCTTTCTCCAGGGATTCCTCTATATAACTCCGCATAGCGGCGTGCTCTGGCACAGATAAATTAAACAGACTGCCCTTAGGAAACTTACTACCAGGAATCAAATTAATAGCACAGTCGCAATCCCTAGGAGGAGGTAGGGCACCAGATTTGGGCTCTTCAAATACATCCCGGTAATCTGATAAAAACTCAGGGACTTCAGAATGAGTGGAAGGCGAAATTGACAGCAATGGAACATCACCATGTACCCCCTGACAACCCCAGCTGGACACAGACATAGATTTCCAATCCAACACTGGATTATGGACCTGTAGCCATGGCAACCCCAAAACGACCACATCATGCAGATTATGCAGCACCAAAAAGCGAATATCCTCCTGATGTGCAGGAGCCATGCACATGGTCAATTGAGTCCAGTACTGAGGCTTATTCTTGGCCAAAGGCGTAGCATCAATTCCTCTCAATGGAATAGGATACTGCAAGGGCTCCAAGAAAAAACCACATCGCCTGGCAAACTCCAAGTCCATCAAATTCAGGGCAGCGCCTGAATCCACAAATGCCATTACAGAATAGGACGACAGAGAGCAAATCAGAGTAACGGACAAAAGAAATTTAGACTGTACCGTACCAATGGTGGCAGACCTAGCGAACCGCTTAGTGCGCTTAGGACAATCGGAGATAGCATGAGTGGATTCACCACAGTAAAAACACAGCCCATTCTGACGTCTTGGTTCTTGCCGTTCAGCTCTGGTCAAAGTCCTATCACACTGCATAGGGTCAGGCCTATGCTCAGAGAATACCGCCAGATGGTGCACAGCTTTGCGCTCACGCATGCGCCGACCGATCTGAATGGCTAAAGACATAGACTCATTCAAACCAGCAGGCGTGGGAAATCCCACCATGACATCCTTAAGGGCTTCAGAAAGACCTTTTCTGAAAATTGCCGCCAGGGCACATTCATTCCACTGAGTAAGCACAGACCACTTTCTAAACTTCTGACAGTACACCTCCGCTTCATCCTGACCCTGACACAAAGCCAGCAAGATTTTCTCTGCCTGATCCACTGAATTTGGTTCATCATAAAGCAATCCAAGCGCCAGAAAAAACGCATCAACATCACGCAATGCAGGATCTCCTGGCGCAAGGGAAAATGCCCAGTCTTGAGGGTCACCACGCAACAAAGAAATAATGATTTTTACCTATTGAACTGGATCACCAGAGGAGCGGGTTTTCAAAGCTAGAAACAGTTTAAAATTATTTTTGAAATTCAAGAACCTAGATCTATCCCCAGAAAATAAGTCAGGAATAGGAATTCTAGGCTCTAACTTAGGATTCTGAACCACAAAATCTTGAATGTTTTGTACCCTTGCAGTGAGATGATCCACACAAGAGGACAGACCTTGAATGTCCATATCTACACCTGTGTCCTGAACCACCCAAAGGTCTAGGGGAAAAGAAAGACAAAACACAGTGCAAAGAAAAAAAAATGGTCTCAGAAGTTCTCTTATCCCTCTATTGAGATGCATTAATACTTTGGGCCAGCTGTACTGTTATGACCTGGTGGTTAGGAGCACCCGGAATGACCTGATAGTTAAACCTCATACAGGACGAGCTCTGGGATGTGAGAGCTCTGCTGACCGCAAGCCCTAATCCTATCACACACACTAGAAATAGCCGTGGAGCGCTCCTGACCAGACCTATGCGCCTCGTCACAGCCTAAGAACTATCTAGCCCTAGAGATAGAAAATAAAGCCTACCTTGCCTCAGAGAAATTCCCCAAAGGTAAAGGAAGCCCCCCACATATATTGACTGTGAGTAAAGATGAAAGTCACAAACGCAGAAATGAAACAGGTTTCAGCAAAGGGAGGCCAGACTTACTAAATAGACAGAGGATAGGAAAGGTAACTTTGCGATCAGCACAAAAACCTACAAAAGACCACACAGAGTGTGCAAAAAAGACCTCCGCACCGACTCACGGTGCGGAGGGGCCACTCTGCATCCCAGAGCTTCCAGCTAGCAAGACAAAATCATGATAACCAGCTGGACAAGAAAACAGTGAACAAATAATGACTATCAGGAACTTAGCTTCTGCAGGAGAAGGCAGGTCACCAGAGAGATCCAGGAGCGAACTGAACCAATGCAAAAACATTGACAGCTGGCATGGAGTAACGATCTGAGAGGAGTTAAATAGAGCAGCCAACCAAAGGATAAACCACGTCACCTGTGTAAGGAACCTCAGAAGCAGCAGCTTCACTCATAGCCACCAGAGGGAGCCCATAGACAGTACTCGCCGAAGTACCATTCACGACCACAGGAGGGAGCTCGACAACAGAATTCACAACACACCACCAAGTGAAAAAAGTGAAACAGTTGTGTTCTCATGCACGTCCTCACAACCACACATGGGTATATGCTTCCAGATTTGGTGTGTTTGCTTTTATCCTCCTCCTTATCCTCATCCTCCTCATCCAGAACCACTATATCACCAGGGTGAACGTTGTATGTACGGTGCATTTTGGCCAAGAGTGCTGTGATGGCACTCTTTTATTTTTTAAAAGAAGGATTTAACCTTGGGGAACTGGGCATGACATTACATTGGGCCTACTTCAAAACTCTGTCACCTGCAATCTGTTCTGTACCTGCCAGTAGATCACCAGGGTGAACATGCTCTGTACGGTGCATGTTGGCCAAGGGTGCTTTGATGGCACTCTTTTTTTTTTAAAAAAGGACAAAACATTGGGGAATTGGGCATGGCATTACATTGGGCCTATATCTTAACTCTGTCTCCTGCAATCTGTCCTGTACCTGCCAGTAAGGTTGAGCGAAACGGGTCGGCCATTTTCAGAAGTCGTCGACTTTTGGCAAAGTCGGGTTTCATGAAACCCGACCCGACCCCTGTGTGGGGTCGGCCATGAGGTCGGCGATCTTCTGAATCTGGTGTCGGAATTCCAATACCGAGTTCCGATATGTTTGCAATATCGGAAATCGGTATCGGAATCCATATTTCAGTGTAAAATAAAGAATTAAAATAAAAAATATTGCTATTCTCATCCTCGGACGCGCCCTGCTTCTTTCCGGCAGCCTTCCTTCCTAAGAATCAGCGCTTGAAGGACCTTCGGTGACGTCGCGGCTTGTGATTGGTCACGTGAGCGGTCAATTGGGAGGTCGCGCGACCAATCACAAGCCGCGATGTCATCTAAGGTCCTTCACGCGCTGATTCTAAGGAAGGAAGGCTGCCGGTTAGTACCAGGGCGCGTCAGAGGGTAAGCATAGCAATATTTTTTATTTTAATTCTTTATTTTACACTTACATATGGATCCCAGGGCCTGAAGGAGAGTTTCCTCTCCTTCAGACCCTGGGAACCATAGTATCCCATTGCACTGCATTGGGTTTTGTGTTTCGGCCGACCCCGACCCCAACTTTTCTATAGGATCGGCCGATTTCACTCGACCCGACTTTTGAGAAAGTCGAGTTTCGTGAAACCCGACCCGATCCTATAAAAGTAAAAGTCGCTCAACCCTACCTGCCAATAGATCACCAGGGTGAACATGCTCTGTACGGTGCATGCTGGCCAAAGGGTCTGTGATGGCACTCTTTTATTTAAAAAAAAGGATTTTACATTGAGGAATTGGGCATGACATTACATTGGGCCTACTTCATAACTCTGTCCTGTACCTGCCAGTAGATCACCAGGGTGAACGTTCTCTGTACGGTGCATGTTGGCCAAGGGGCCTGTGAAGGCACTCTTTTATTTTTTTAAAAAGGATTTTACATTGGGGAATTGGGCATGACATTACATTGGGCTTACTTCTTACCTCTGTCTCCTGCAATCTGTCCTGTCCTTGCCAGTAAATCACCAGGGTGAACGTGGTCTGCACTGTGCATTTTGGCCAAGGGTGCTGTGATGGCACTCTTTTATTTTTTTTTAAAAAGGACAACACTTTGGGGAATTGGGCATGGCATTACATTGGGCTGACTTCTTAATTCGGTCTCCTGCAATCTAAAATATACCTGCCACTAGATCATCAGTGTTAACATGCTCTGTACGGTGCATTTTGGCCAAGGGGGCTGTGATGGCTCTCTTTTATTTTTTTAAAAATGGACCCCAAATTGAGGAATTGGGCATGACATTCCATTGGGCCAACTTCTTAACTCGATTGTTAGGTGTCGAGTTCCCGCCGCTGTTCAGGGGGAATCTTGAACCATGTCCACTACAGTCTCCCATTCTTCTGCAGCTGCAGTGGAACCTGCTCAGTGGAGACGTTGGTCCCAGCGTCTGGCTCGAGCTCATACTGTGCGGCTGGTTACTGCTGCCTTTCCAGGCTCTGCCCTTGTAGCCAGTACTGACCAGCAGCAAGCAGGCTTTTCTGGGACTAAGTGCCGCTTTTCTCATAGTGAGCATACTCACGGGATGACCTCCCATTGGAGGTCGGGGGTCAAATGTTCAGGTCCTGTTGTAGTTCCTATTGGACCATCAGGAAGGTCCCGGTGTGCTACTGCTATAAAAGGTGCGCATGGCCACTCGGCCATGGGCTCGTATAAACCTTGACAATGTGTGTGTGTAGATGAATGACTGTTGATGGATGAAAGCTCCTTAATCATTCCCATTCCTCGTGTTGTTGACTGCTCATGAATGGTGGAAGCTTCTAGCGCCCGACAGTGCTATCTGCACCCTAAGCACACATTACAGTGCTCATCTCCACGGCACCGTGCGCCATCAGTGTGCTCTCCTGACATCCATCAGTATGGGGTGGGAATTCCCGCTTGAAATGTGCTTCTGACTCAGGGCATCCTCAGGCGTGGGCTCAAAAGCCACCGAGGGTCAGAGCCAGTTCAATCACCAGATTAGTGGGGGTGATTCTTAGGGATCCCATTAGTGTCTTGTAGCTGCACCTTGTGACTGCTAACAGGGTGCAGTGTATTGGGCGACTCTGTGCAGCAACAGAGCTCACTACCATTTCACACGGGGTGAAGTCTAACCCATGTGTGAGCTAAGTGTCCATCTGCCATTACATAGCAGCAGGTACCATCTCTGCATGGTGGACCATGGGCTGCGAATGCACCTCGTATCAATCTCTTTATTATTTGGTGCTTTCTGCAAGCCCTAACGTCGGTCTCCTGCAATCTAAAATGTACCTGCCACTAGATCACCAGGGTGAACGTTCTCAGTACTGTTATAGTCTCTTGCAATGTGTCCTTTAACTGCCACTAGATGTCCAGGGTGCACATGCTCAGTACTGTTATAGGCTGGTGAATTTTGGGCAAGTGGGCTGTGATGGCACTATATTTATAAGTCCAAAAACGACAACACACTGGGGAATTGTGCATGACATTTCTTTAGGCCTACTTCTTAACTCGGTCTCCTGCAATCTGTCCTGTACCTACCAGTAGATCACCAGGGTGAACGTGGTCTGTTCGGGGCCTTTAGGTCTAGGGGGCTGTAATGGCACTATTTTAATCAGTCCTAAAAGGACCCCACATTGGGGAATGGGGCATGGCATTCCATTAACTCTGTCTCCTGCAATGTCTCTTGAATAACTGCCACTAGATCACGAGGGTGAATGTGCTTTGTACTGTTATAGGCCATTAAAGTTTGGTCAAGGGGGACTGTGATGGCACTAGTCTATTTTTACAAAACTTTCCCCCATTGGTGAAACCACATCCTTGGGGGAAAACTCTTCATAACATTTGTGTACCTTAAAGAGCTCACTTGAAAAGCTCCTTTTTGTGTTGCCTGGTTGCTAACATTGGACACAATACACTTCATATAAATTTGATAAAGCAATGCTGTTACTTTGCCTCAGTAGTTCATTAAAAATATAGCTTTGTCCACTATATTTGTTTCTCTCCTTTAGAGCCTAAACTTTGGCTGCCTCAAATGTAGACATGGAGAATATACAAACGGCGATTTGTAAACAAGATTGAAAATACTGTATACCGAATGCATTCAGACAATCACATAGCTGCAGTCTTGTAAAGCATTTAGAGATGTGACAGACAATGCTCATAGTGACACACTCTTAATAAATGTTTGTTTATTCACTTCACAAACAGTTCTAAGCTTTTATATGTTTGCTGTTTGTCACTGTAAAACATTAAGGTTTACTGAAACTATGCCGGTGGTGGTTTGATCTAAATCCTTGTGGCTTTTATTTTCTAGGGGATTACGGCCCCTCGTCTGATGACTCCATGATTGATATCTCAGTTTTATCCAACTTTGAAAAGTGGCCACTTGAAGGTGTGGGTGAAACTAGAATTACTACATAGTGTAAATCACTATGGAAAACCAGAGAAACATGACTAAGATAGATGCCAAAACTGGGGTACCTGTACATGTACATTATGCTGATACTTATATAATTGGGGATGCCCATGCAGTGTAGGTAATCTCCCAGGGGTTCTCTGTCTTGGTGTTGCTTCTCTGATATTCCAGAGGGATGATGTTTAAAAGCCTCTTGGTGATGATCTAACTATACTGCATGTAGTTAATCTTCATATATACGTAATCACTATATTTATTTAATCCATATGTGTACTTACTAACCTGTGTATGTTAACACATACAAAAGTGTATGCCCTCACACTATTCAAGCATACTATTCCTTGAATTTTGTAGTTTGCAATAAAATTGCCTTGTATTGCAAGTATTTGCCTTTGTTAATGCTGTATCTGAACCGCAGTGTTAAAAACATGTCAAATAAAATTGCAAAATTCTCCTGTAAATAATTGTGCAAAGAGGGAACCATCATACCATTAAAAAATAAGAGTACATTTTCCTGGGCCCATCCAGTATGTGGGTTCCAAGGCCTAATGGGGTGCATATGACTTTGCAGCAGGGCTCGCCTTCCTGCCAATGTATAAAACAAAGGAGTATGGAGCACAAAATGCACATTGTGAAGTGAATTTTCATGGGCACATTCAGTATGTGGGTTCCAAGGCCTAATGGGCTGCATATGACTATGCAGCAGTGCTCGCCTTCCTGCCAATGTGTAAATCAAAGGAGTACGGGAGTACAAAATGCATATTGTGAAGTGGATTTTCCTGGGCCCATCCAGTATGTGGGTTCCAAGGCCTAATGGGGTGCATATGACTGACTATGCAGCAGGGCTCGCCTTGATGCCGATGTATAAAACAAAGGAGTACGGAGCACACAATGTATATTGTGAAGTGAATTTTCATGGGCCCATCCACTATGTGGGTTAAAAGGCTTATTGGGGTACATATGAATTGGTAGCAGGGTAGGCCTTGAATTCAATACAACACTTTTTCAGGAGTCCCCCCTGCACATCTTATAACAGGGGTATTGTGGTGCGTTGTAAGTCTTGGCAGCCCATCCACTCACAGCATAGGCTACAACAGCTTAGGAGGCCTACTGTGAACAACCAGTACTCTTTTTTTGCAAAGATGAATGTAATGCATATGTACATAAAGTTGTCCATATGTGCCAAGCTCCATTAAGGCAAGCTCCATAAAGACAACAATTTCCTGTCTCCACCATGATGATGAGTTTCCATCTCCTCCCTCATATTGCCATCCTCAGGCCATCCATGTTGGAGAGATGGGACAAAGTTTGCGTGGCTACTAGCCTCTGTTGTGCTATATACCAACTCTTGTTCCTCCTCAGTGTCCACCTCTTCATTGAGACCCAATTTGCGCTGAGCAGATGAGATGAGACAGGAATGGCTACAATTTCTCTGTGTTATCTCTTCCTCCATCCCCACTTCAGTTGTTATATGCAGAGGTTGACCAGAATGTTGATGGGTGGATTGTAGCTGGTACTCAGCCACTGTCTTCTGCTCACAAAGTCTTGCCAGCATGTGCAGTGTGAATTTCCAGTGCATGGTGAAGTCGCACTCCAGTCGACACTAGCCGACATGCGGAAATGGGTGCTGACGTGGTGTACCATGAACAGAAGTACTGGCAAATCTGGGTACTTTTTCAGAAACCACTGTGCTACCAAGATGAGCACATGTGCCAAGCATGATACATGTGTGAGCTTGCCAAGCTTCACAGCTGCCTCCAAGTTAAGCCCATTATGACACATGACCATGCCTGGTTGGATGTTCAGTGGTAAAAACTACAGATCTGTTTGGTCTATTATTCCTTTAAGTAACTCTGCTGCAGTATGCGGTTTGTCTCCTAGACAAATTAGCTTCAGCAGAGCCTGTTGCCGCTTTGCTTAGGTATTGCCGCAGAGCTCACAGCTTTTGGCTGATGTGGATGACATGCTATGACATAGCACATCAAAGATGGAGGTTGACGGGGTGCAGGATCTGTTGTAGGAGATGGAGGAAACACCAATAGAAGTAGAGCCAGCAATCATTGGTGTCGGGAGCACATGTGCCATTCTAGGCTGTGACTCAGCTCCAGCCTCCATAATATTCACCCAATGTGTCATCAGGGTAATGTACCTTCCCTAGCCACAAGCGATTGATCACGTGTGGGTCATTTGGACATTGGTGCAGATGCTTTTCTCCTCTGGATTTTGAGATTCTTCAGAGCAGACTTATGATGATCATGGAATACAATGTGTGAACAGCCCTGAAGAGTGGCCCATCTGTGGTTACCCACAGTCAGTTGGGCATTTGGAAATTTTTGACACAGGAGGAAACAAGGGTGCTTGGGGCGCCACCTCTGGGAATTGTACTGTGTGTGATGTTCAGGTGGAGGAAGAGGAGAGGCCACTTGATGCAGCGCTTGTTATCCACTGTAGCATATGTTCTTTATGTTCCTCATCTAGAAGGCGTACCTCTATGTGGATGTCAAAGAAAGGGAGTTGACTAGACCGTCCAGTAACATATGTTCTCGCTGGTCTTTGGATAGGACGAGACGGTGTTTGTTCAGTTGAGCTTTCATTAACATTAACACCTAATCCATGTACATGTTGAACACCAAGCTTATTCCCCCTTCCACCACTCATGTTGTAAGTAGCCTTCCCCTCTTGTAACCTGCTGTTTCACAACCTTAGGCCCACAGCTGTCAGTCACCTGTCATTAAATAAACAATCACAATTTATTTTCTTAGATAGTATGCCTGAACTGCATTGTTATACCTACCGATTTTTAAGTGGAAATCTGGTTTTCTGATTTGCCACTAAAACACAGTTTTATCACAAACGATTTGGGTTAGCTAATTGGGCCTTGTGACTGAACCCCAATATTAGACCTAACGATTTTTAAGTGGAAATCTGATCTTCTGATTTGCCACTGAACCACAGTTTTATCACAAACGATTTGGATTAGACAATTGGGCCTCATGGCTGTACCCCAATATTAGGACTAACAATCTTTAGATGGAAATATGGCCTTCTAATTGTACGCAGTTTTATCACAAATGATTTGGAATAGCTAATTGGACCTCGTGACTGCATCCCAATATTAGGCCTAACGATTTTTAAGTGGAAATCTGGCCTCCTAATTGTCTCTGAAACACTGTTTTATCACAATCGATTTGTATTAGCTAATTGGGCCACGTGACTAAATCACAATATAAGAACTAACGATTTTTAAGTGGAAATCTGGCCTTCTGATTTGCCTCTGAAACACAGTTTTATCACAAACGATTTGGAGTAGCTATTTGGAGTAGCTCATTGAGCCTTGTGGCTGCACCCCAATATTAGGGCTAACTATTTTTAAGTGGAAATCTGGCCTTCTAATTGACTCTGAAATGCAGTTTTATCACAAATGATTTGGAGTAAGTAATTGGCCCTTGTGGCTGCACCCCAATATTAGGTCTAACTGTAAGGAAATCTGGCCTTCTAATTTGTCTCTGAAAAACAAACAATTTTTAGTAGCAAATAGGGCCTCCAGAGACTGCCACACATTTTTTTGCACAATCTAGTTTGATGCTTTAAGATCGATTTCCCACAGGACAGGATGCTATCTATTTAACTGACAAGTTCACTTTAAGCAGCAGCAATAGCGCAGGACGACTTCTCTGCACTGTGACACTGAAACAATGGCTCCAGCAAAACAAGATGTCCACTTTTTATATGACCAGGGAAATGTGAATTCGGTAGCCAATCACAAAAGACCTTGTGTCCTGACATTGTAAATGGTTTCTGTGCCCTGATTGGCTGCCGGAATCAACACGCATAAAGTTAATTGGAAAATAAAAAAGAGTTCCCTGCTCCTAAAACCTTTTCACACACCCTCCCCTCCTCAAATGCGTCTCCCTGTCCCCCTCATCATACAACACTACTATCCTAGCCAAAGTCATACAAAAGCATTAGTGGAAATGTGATGATTTACTGAACTGGGACCGAATTTTCCCAACTTTAAGTAAAATGCTTGTGAAAGTGAACACGAATCTGAATATGCAACCTTCGCGCCGAATTTGAGATTGTGAATGTTTTCTGAACATGTTCGCTCAACTCTAATAAAAAGCTATATGGCAGCAATATTTTAGAAACAGTTTCTAAACTTTGCTCAAGTTGAAATAGGAACAGTATTTGAAAAAACTAATCTCGGGGGAAAAAAGGCAAAATAGCTTAGTTAGTCTTAAAACTTTAATTCTTAAGAATTTATTAGGATGCAATGAACTCATGATATATTCAATAATACATGTATATATACAGTATATAATAAATCTTATTACATAGTAAAATCATAATTTAATAAATAAAAAATAGCATTATTAAATACGTTACGCAATATCTTTCATATACAGATACAAATGATCATAGTCATAGAAGACAAAAGTGCTTTAAACTGGTAAAATGTTTTTCCGTAGAGATTTCAAATATTTCTTAATAACTTTTTGTCACAATTACCATTTTTGTTCTTGAGTTGCTTAAGTACTGAAGAGATTCACATTTGAGAAGATTTTTTCTCGTTTTGTACAGAATGTACAAATGACTTAAAGCTTCTATGTTCATATGAAGATTATGTAAAAATGTATTTTTATTCCCTTTCAACCTATCTCATCTCATGGTAATGTTGACTAGTTCAACCTCTTATAACCACTATAATAGTGGCAACGGATAGAGAACAACAGGATCAAATCACCCATTTGGAAGGGAGTCAATAAGAGTCGACCCTTGTTTCCTCTATGAGGTTTGTGTTCTTTATGACACATCGATGATTATTCTTTGTTGTACATGGCTTAAGGTTGAGTTAAACCAAAAATAGCTATAAAAAAGCAATAGTTGTGACACCATTATTTTTACACTTGCCCCTTATACTTAACTCCAAATCATTAAACATGAACCCTGAGGTAGGAACCTGAGGAACCTGGAACTTTTAATGACCTAAACATGTATTACGGTAATACATTTTTGGGAAAACAAAAATCCAGGATTAATTGGATAAAATAATGTATGTTCCCAAAATTCCAACCATACAACCAATCATTAAGCTGACAAATGAAGAAAACTCTTGTTGTACAGTCAAAAAATGAAGAAGATTCTTGTCTTTGAAGGACAGCAGAACATCCAGTTCATCCACATTTGGAACCAAGTACTGCAATGTGCCTGATGTTCATAACTCTTCTTTGCTCAGTTTTTGAGACATTTTGTGATGACCTAATACATATTTCAGTTCATTTGATTGAACGAAAAGATCTTTTTATAATGTCTTGAGATCTTCAAGTGGTTCTCTCATAAGGGTTTCCGCTAAGCACAACATTAGCTCTTGGTACAGTCACCTGAAACAAAGCAATGTAATATTAGCTTAAGCTCGGACCAAAGCTAAACATGAAACTCTTGTTAGTAATTTTTCCTAAGCTATTACACGTTGAATGAACAGTCTTGTAAAAATATATGTATTTGTTCTTATTTCATTGCTTTTTTGCAAAAAGTAGAACGTTTGTACATGTTACTAATAGATTGAATTTCTAATTGGGGTTGAATAATGTTGATTGACAATGTATCTCTCTGTATGGTAAAATTGTTTAATTGTGCCATTTTGTACTTTTGGCTCTTTGTCTGACAATCTTACTATCTTTTTCTCAAACCTCCTCTTTCATTTGTTGATATGTGTTCCCTGTATAAATATCTTGTTCTCACAGGAAAAAAGTAGGGATTGTAGTGCCTCCTATTAGAAGTAACAGTCATAGAAGTCAATATCAACCAGATCCTCCTTTCGTAATCATGTTTTGAGGATTTTGAGGCCGGCTAGATTAATATACAATAGAAAAGATTTGTAGACCCATTGCGTATAGAAAACATTGTGATATATGGGGGTACCCACTAAGAAATCATTTCAGACTAAATTGGCTAGATTAGTAGTTTTTTACAGAGTTCTATGGGGTAAAGTTTGTACTTGTGGAGAGCACCAAGTGTGTGTAGAGAGACTTATTGGCCATGCAATGTTCTCTTGGGAATTTTGATATGCAAATAGCCTCTTCAGAGAGGAATATTTATGGGGCTTTAGCGCCACCTTTAAGAAATAGCAATCATAGAAGTCAATATTGTTCCTTAAAAGGACCTTACTACATGACTTCGGATATAAAGCCAAATCAGAACTTCCATTTGCAGACACATGTATAGTGGTTGCTATCATTATATACACAGATGTATCCTTCTCTTTCTCTCCTACTGGCTTGTCTCAAGAAGAGTAATGTGGGATGACCAGTTTTGAAAAAAAAAACATTTAAGTTACTCACAATGGCCAACAGAGTAATATATATACAGCTCTGGCAAAAACTAAGAGACCACTGCATAGCTTTATAAAAATCAGCTTCTCTACATGTCTGACAGTCATTCCATTCTGGTGTCAGTTGAATTCCAACCAGAGGACACCTCATTCTACTTAATGTGCTTTTAATTAGGTGATCACCTGAACCAAATCTTATTTAACGAAGGAAATTAAAACCCTGCTGTGGTGTTCACAATCCTCTTGCAATAGGACAAGCTGGATGGCAAAACAAGTGCTAGTAATATCCCAAAAGTAAGAGGAATGAAAAATTAACTTTTAACCGTACCAAAGGAGTTGAAAAGCCTTGACTGAGGAAAAGAAGGGCTCAAAGTCTGTCTTTACTAGCAGAGGGACACAGTGAGCGTCATGTTGCCTCCATCCTTACAATTTCTAAGACACCAGTCCATTGGCAGCTGGGGTGAAGTTCATGGCAAGAACAGTTTGTAACAAGCTCCTAGAAGCGGGACTCAAGTCATGTAAAGCTAGAAAAAAGCTTTTCATCAATGAGAAGCAAAGTAGAACCAGGCTGAAGTTTGCCAAAGACCATAAAGATTTGACCATAGAAGACTGGAGTAAGGTAATCTTCTCTGATAAGCCTAATTTTCAGTTTTGCCCAACATCTGGTCGTCTAATGGTTAGATGGAGACCTGGAGAGGCGTACAAGCCACAGCGTCTTGCACCCATTGTGAAATTTGGTGGAGGATCAGTGATGATCTGGGGATGCTTCAGCAAGGCTGGAATTGGGCAGGTTAATCTTTGCGAAGGACATATGAATCAAGCCGCATACAAGGATATCCTGGAAAAAACAGTTGATTCCTTCTGCTCAGGCAATGTTCCCCAACTCTGATGACTGTTTTTTCTAGCAGGACAATGCGCCATGCCACACAGCTAGGTCAACCAAGGTGTGGATGAAGGACCACCACATCAAATACCTGTCATGGCCAGCCAATCTCCAGACCTGAACTCCATTGAAAACCTTGGGAAGATGGATAGTTACAAGCCATCAAAGAAGTACTGCTGACATTTTTGTACCAGGAGTGGCATAAGGTCACCCAGAAGCAGGGTGAAAGACTGCTGGAAAGCATTCCAAGATGCATGAAAGCTGTGATTAAAAATCATGGTTATCCCACAAAATGTTGCTTTCTGAACTCTTCCTGAGTTAAAACATTAGTATTGTTGTTTCTAAATGATTATGAACTTGTTTTTTTGCATTATTTGATGTCTGCAAGCAATGCATTTTTTTGACCATTTCTCATTTTCAGAAAATTAATACAAAATGTATCGCTTGGAACTTCGGAGACATGTTGTCAGTAGTTTATAGAATAAAAGAGCAATTTACATTTTACTCAAAAATATACCTATGAAGAGAAAAATCGGGCAATCAGGCAAACTGAAAATTTTGCAGTGGTCTCTTAATTTCTGCCAGAGCTGTATATCTATATATATAATTGTCTAAGGGTTTTTCCATCTGTCTGTCTGTCTTTCTGTCTGTCTGTCTGTCCTGAAAATCCCACGTCTCTGATTGGTCGAGGCTGCCAGGCCTCGACCAATCAGCGACGGGCACAGCGACAATGATGTCATAAAGGACGTAGACATCCCGCGTCTCTGATTCAGCGACGGGCACAGTATCAACGTAGATGTAATAATGGTTGCCATGGCGACGATGATGTCATAAAGGTTGCCTCGACCAATCAGCGACGGGCACAATCTGCCGCGAATTCTGGAATCATCATTGTCCATATACTACGGGCACATGCATATTCTAGAATACCCGATGCGTTAGAATCGGGCCACAATCTAGTATATAATAAATATATCTATATATATAATTGTCTAAGGGTTTATCTTTCTGTCTGTCTGTCCTGGAAATCCCGCGTCTCTGATTGGTCGAGGCCGCCAGGCCTTGACCAATCAGCGACGGGCACAGCATGGCGACGATGATGTCATAAAGGTTGCCTCGACCAATCAGCGATGGGCACAGTCTACCGCGAATTCGCCTTGACCAATCAGCAACGGGCACAGTATCGACGTAGATGTCATAATGGTTGCCATGGCGACGATGTCATAAAGGTTGCCTCGACCAATCAGCGACGGGCACAGTCTGCCGCGAATTCTGGAATCATCATTGTCCATATACTACGGGGACATGCATATACTAGAATACCCGATGCGTTAGAATCGGGCCACAATCTAGTATATATACAGTTAGGGCCAGAAATATTTGGACAGTGACACAATTTTCGCGAGTTGGGCTCTGCATGCCACCACATTGGATTTGAAATGAAACCTCTACAACAGAATTCAAGTGCAGATTGTAACGTTTAATTTGAAGGGTTGAACAAAAATATCTGATAGAAAATGTAGGAATTGTACACATTTCTTTACAAACACTCCACATTTTAGGAGGTCAAAAGTAATTGGGCAAATAAACATAACCCAAACAAAATATTTTTATTTTCAATATTTTGTTGCAAATCCTTTGGAGGCAATCACTGCCTTAAGTCTGGAACCCATGGACATCACCAAACGCTGGGTTTCCTCCTTCTTAATGCTTTGCCAGGCCTTTACAGCCGCAGCCTTCAGGTCTTGCTTGTTTGTGGGTCTTTCCGTCTTAAGTCTGGATTTGAGCAAGTGAAATGCATGCTCAATTGGATTTAGATCTGGAGATTGACTTGGCCATTGCAGAAGGTTCCACTTTTTGGCACTCATGAACTCCTGGGTAGCTTTGGATGTATGCTTGGGGTCATTGTCCATCTGTACTATGAAGCGCCGTCCAATCAACTTTGCAGCATTTGGCTGAATCTGGGCTGAAAGTATATCCCGGTACACTTCAGAATTCATCCGGCTACTCTTGTCTGCTCTTATGTCATCAATAGTGTTGAGCGATACCGTCCGATACTTGAAAGTATCGGTATCGGATAGTATCGGCCGATACCCGAAAAATATCGGATATCGCCGATACCGATATCCGATACCAATACAAGTCAATGGGACATCAAGTATCGGAAGGTATTCTCATGGTTCCCAGGGTCTGAAGGAGAGGAAACTCTCCTTCAGGCCCTGGGATCCATAGGGATGTGTAAAATAAAGAATTAAAATAAAAAATATTGATATATTAACCTCTCCGGCGGCCCCTGAACTCAGCGTGGGTAACCGGCAGGCTTCTTTGTTCAAAATCAGCGCTTTTAGGACCTGAGAATCACGTCCCGGCTTCTGATTGGTCGCGGGCCGCCCATGTGACCGCCACGCGACCAAACACAAGCCGCGACGTCACCGCAAGCTATTAACGCGCTCATTTTTAAAAATGAGCGCGTTAATGGCTTTCAAAGATGTAGCGGCTTGTGATTGGTCGCATGGCCGCTACGTCTTTGAAAGCCATTAACGCGCTCATTTTTAAAAATGAGCGCGTTAATAGCTTGCGGTGACGTCGCGGCTTGTGATTGGTCGCGGCCACGCGACCAATCACAAGCCGCTACGTCTTTGAAAGCCATTAACGCGCTCATTTTTAAAAATGAGCGCGTTAATAGCTTGCGGTGACGTCGCGGCTTGTGATTGGTCGCGTGGCCGCGACCAATCACAAGCCGCTACGTCTTTGAAAGTCATTAACGCGCTCATTTTTCAAAAATGAGCGCGCTAATAGCTTGCGGTGACGTCGCGGCTTGTGATTGGTCGCGTAGCGGTCACATGGGCGGCCCGCGACCAATCAGAAGCCGGGACGTGATTCTCAGGTCCTAAAAGCGCTGATTTTGAACAACGAAGCCTGCCGGTTACCCGCGCTGAGTCCAGGGGCCGCCGGAGAGGTAAATATATCAATATTTTTTATTTTAATTCTTTATTTTACACATCTCTATGTATCCGATACCGATACCCGATACCACAAAAGTATCGGATCTCGGTATCGGAATTCCGATACCGCAAGTATCGGCCGATACCCGATACTTGCGGTATCGGAATGCTCAACACTAGTCATCAATAAACACAAGTGACCCAGTGCCATTGAAAGCCATGCATGCCCATGCCATCACGTTGCCTCCACCATGTTTTACAGAGGATGTGGTGTGCCTTGGATCATGTGCCGTTCCCTTTCTTCTCCAAACTTTTTTCTTCCCATCATTCTGGTACAGGTTGATCTTTGTCTCATCTGTCCATAGAATACTTTTCCAGAACTGAGCTGGCTTCTTGAGGTGTTTTTCTGCAAATTTAACTCTGGCCTGTCTATTTTTGGTATTGATGAATGGTTTGCATCTAGATGTGAACCCTTTGTATTTACTGTCATGGAGTCATCTCTTTACTGTTGACTTAGAGACAGATACACCTACTTCACTGAGAGTTTTCTGGACTTCAGTTGATGTTGTGAACGGGTTCTTCTTCACCAAATTAAGTATGCGGCGATCATCCACCACTGTTGTCATCCGTGGACGCCCAGGCTTTTTTGAGTTCCCAAGCTCACCAGTCAATTCCTTTTTTCTCAGAATGTACCCAACTGTTGATTTTGTTACTCCAAGCATGTCTGCTATCTCTCTGATGGATTTTTTCTTTTTTTTCAGCCTCAGGATGTTCTGCTTCACCTCAATTGAGAGTTCCTTTGACCGCATGTTGTCTGCTCACAGCAACAGCTTCCAAATGCAAAACCACACACCTGGAATCCACCCCTGACCTTTTAACTACTTCATTGATTACAGGTTAACGAGGGAGACGCCTTCAGAGTTAATTGCAGCCCTTAGAGTCCATTGTCCAATTACTTTTGGTCCCTTGAAAAAGAGGACGCTATGCATTACAGAGCTATGATTCCTAAACCCTTTCTCCGATTTGGATGTGGAAACTATCATATTGCAGCTGGGAGTGTGCACTTTCAGCCCATATCTAATATATAATTGCCTAGAATACTACTTCCTGCAATTTGTGCCAACTTCCGTGGCTTTGTCCGGAGCTAATGTCCGGAGCTAATGTCCGGAGCTAATGTCCGGAGATAAGTGACGTCAACAGTGTCCAGTGTCTGATTGGTTGCCGCCTGCTGCGAGCGACCAATCAGAAACGTGCCGTACTGTGACACACTCCGCCCGCCATTTTGGTGTGATTTTTGAATTTTTACCTCACAGCAAGTTTCTACTGCGTGGAGGCGGGCCCAGTGACGTTGGTCTTCAAGCTCCTGCCGAATTTCGTCAAAAAAATGATAATACCATTTACCAAAACTATATATATTTAGTTGTGAAGTGGTTCAGTGACATTTTCACACCAATTTTGAACTTTTGTTTCTCCATATACTGCCTATTATTTTTGTTCTTTCTTACTATTATTTATTAATTGTATTATTCTTACATTTGAATAAATAAAGTATATATGGATTCTAGACTCCCGATTCTTTAGAATCGGGCTGCCATCTAGTTATATATATAATTGTATTTCTGAACATGTTTTTGTAAACAGCTAAAATAACAAAACTTGTGTCACTGTCCAAATATTTCTGGCCCTAACTGTATATATATATATATATATATATATATATATATATATATATTTATGTGGGTCATCTCATGACACCGATCTTGAGATACTTCTAGCTAAGAGGAAAGGTGACACGTTTCAATTAAAATTTCAGATATAGCATACAGAGGTGCAGTTGTAGCCCAAAATATAAGTAGACATCTGTATTGTAAGTGACATATAGTAGATTTAGCATAATAGTATGGGAACTCCAAGCTACGGATCTGAAGAAGACACCTGTCCACTATTGTCTGCTTTTTTTGTATGGAAGATATAATATGAAACCATCCTTAAACTAACTTTTTCCTTAGCCGATATCCTTTAATATCTTACCTTCATGCTGGTATTTACTTTCTCAAGGTCTGGAAGGAAGATTGAGTTCACAGGAACTGCAGAATCTGAATCAAACAAATATACAAAACAATGAATTGAAAGTGTCACATTTAACTTAACCAAAGCCCTTACTGTGCCCTCATGGTTGTAACTTTATACCCTAACTTGCTCTGGTAATTTTTGGATGGCACGTGTTAGCTCGGCAGAGAAAGATAACTCACCACTGGCGCTGCTGTTAGAGAATGAAGCAGCAGGACCTCGGTTTTCCTCCTCCCATCCCTCCTCATACCACCGATTTTCATCAATTAACCTGTCAAAAAAGAAAAAAGAAAAAATTAAGCACAACTTGTACAAATAGTATATCACTGCTACCGATATTTCAACTACTCTTACTCTCACTATTAGAATTACTTTTTCTCAATGTACTATTGCAGTTCTGTTACTAAAACCACCGGTATTAATGCTAAACCTAAAAGTTAATGTTGAGCGAATGTCCTTGGATAAGGCGTTATCCGATCATGCTCATGTGCCAACCAAAAAATATGTTCAAGTCCCTGCATGTTTGGTAGACAATCCCTGAATCCCTGCATGTGTTGTGGCTGTCCTACAGCCCCAAGATATGCAGTCGCGGGAACTCCAACAGATTTTTTGAGCATGTATTATCATCACGACTAGAACCATTACCAATCTTACAAGTACTTCTATATTTACTGCCAATTTTACTGCCATCCATACAGAATGCTTTTACAGGTGGACTACTAATACTACTGGAATTTTTTTTTTATTTAATTAAAACTAGAGATGAGCGAACATGTTCGGAAAACGATCGCCGAATCTGAATTTGCCATATTCGTGCCATATTTTTACCATATGTCGAATTTATGTTTGATGATTGAATCCGAACATATTCATTTATTTCTATTTCCACTGACTCCAGTGACATTTGGCTGTGTTCGGCAAATGTTGCGAAAACAATATTCGGTGTCGATCATAATTGCAACCGAATTTTGAAAAATTCACACAACTCTAGTTACTACTTCTATAACTCTATTACCATTACTTTACTAGAATCACTTCTAAAATATATTTTACTATTACTGCTACAATTATTATTGCTGCTGCGCCAATTATTACTGCTACTATTACCTTTACGTCACTTATCACTAATGTTATTATTACTGCTATCATTACTTTTGTTAATAAGCCAAAAAATAATTCTGTATGTTTTTCAGCTTAATTGTAATCAAAGGCAGTATTCGAATTCCTCTTTTATTTTTTCCTCCCCTTATTCCAAGTGTCATAACTTGTATTTTTTTTTACTGCCAACATAACCATTTGAGGGCTTGTGCTTTTCCAAACTGAGTTATAACTTTGACTAGCCCCTTTTGTTTTATCATATTATAGAGTAGAAAAAGTCAAAAAATAAATCCAGGTCCGGTAAAATTGTTAAAAACAAATCCTTGTAGTTCTGCCACTATTTTTCAGATTATTTGTGCAGTGTCACGATATTGTATGAAATGTAATATAAGTTTTAGTTTCTCTTACTACTAGCCCATGCTGTGGGCTAAAACCACCCTTCTTCGCGTTCCTGTTCTGAGATGTGTATGTGCAGCTCCCAAACCCCTCATACCACTCCCAAAAGAATTTTTATGATCGCTTGTGTCGGCTCAAACCTTCCCCCAGCAGAAACTGGTCTGATCTCCTTCTTTAAAGTCAAGAAGTCCTTTGTTCCATTATAGGGAGATATTGGGCCAACGGTTTAGGCTAGGAAATAATAAGTCCAGTTTGTGAATCTCCAAAATGCAGAGATTATGCACGATGGATGCATTATATTGCAGAGCTGTGGGATAACTAAAATAAGCCCCTGCTGTAAACTAAGAGGTCAATAGCCTTGTGTGTATTTTTTTCATCACATTGTAGCAGTGGGGGGATAACTAAGATAAGCCCCACTGCACATGTGATAGCCGTCTGTTGGCCTAAAGTCACCCCGATCAGTGACGTAGGGGTGACGGTCACGGTGTGAATTGTGACATGCAGTGATACTAAAGTTGTAAAAAAAAAATCAAAAAATTAAAATAGTTTTCTGTTGCTGTTTTCTAGGACCCATAATATTTTCATTAAATGTTTCTGTTGGAGCTTTGTGAAGGCCTTTATTTTTTTTCATGACAAGTTGACATTTTCGGTGCCATTTGGGGTGCAAATAACATTTTAATCATTTCTTATTACATTCTTTTGTGGATGGGTGGGAGTTGTGGTGACAATAAACAAACATAATTCTGGTATTTCTATCTTTTTGTCTTTTTAGCTTTTACAAAATGATTAATTTTATTGGTTGAAATTATGGTCTCCTATGAAACTCAGCCTATGACCTTCCGAATGGAATTCACGAGAGCCACATCCATCTGGCAAGGTGTGGGCTTAGATCTTGAGCAGTTCGAAAGGCGTTGAAGAAAATTGGGAAGGATTTAAAGGGAACCTGTCACCTGAATTTGGCGGGACTGGTTTTCGGTCATATGGGCGAAGTTTTCGGGTGTTTGATTCACCCTTTCCTTACCCGCTGGCTGCATGCTGGCCGCAATATTGGATTGAAGTTTATTCTATGTCCTCCGTAGTACACGCCTAATTCAGGTGACAGGTTCCCTTTAAAGCAGATCGTTTAAGGTGATATTTTATGAGGCGTCCTATGAATCAGTATTAAGTTTTCTTCACTTAGTTGCACTAGGTAGACCGCCACCCTCCCACGTTGTGTATTCATCATATGAGATACTGAAATAAATGACTCTGCTATCATTGATGAAAGTTGGCACAAGAGCAACATATTCTGGGACATTGCAAAGTGTTGAGTCAAGGTGAAAGATCACCTTTGCGTGACTATAAATGATGCCAGCGTTGAACTTGGCGGGTACACTAAGTGAGTGATTAATAGAATTAGTGATTCTACAGGCCATAAAAGAATTAAGGTTATCTCTCAGGAAATTGTTAGCGCGGACAGTAAGTCTCACTTATAGTTTAAGATTGAGAGTGACTAATATGAAATGCGTCACCCCCTTGAGTCTTTGTAGAAAACTGCAGCTCAATCATGTCACTCAATCCATTTTTAGAGCAAAAAAAACTGTTTATATACGAAAAAAAGTTCTATCACTTTCTAAAACCTTGAAGTTGTTTGTCCATTTACGTTTTTCACTAATTCATTAATTTTGCTATTGGATGAAAAATCCATTCATTACATGTTGTTTAACTTTTCACATTCATTTTATACATTTTTTTTTCATCCTTTGGCGGAACAAATGGTGGACATTTTTGATAAATATTTATTAGGCACTATGATTATTAGTGATAATTATTAACACAGAAGAATTTATTTTTATCTGATATGTTACCCAATTGGAAAATTATGCTTCAAAAACTGTATTAAGAAAGCTAATCGTTTTGAAAATGTAGTTACTTTTATTTTATTTTGCAGTTCTCTGCTTTATGAAAGTCAGAACTTTTTAAAAACTTTTTAAGGTGTTTTTTTGGTGTCATACGTTTGACAGGCGTGTTAATGGTTTTACTACAAATCTTAAAACGTTTTATTTACACATGAGGGATTTTTGTCTTTTATAGCATTATGATTAGTGATAAGTGCAGGCGCTCAGTACTTGAGTTTGAGGGTGTTCAGGTATTCACCGAGTATAGCTGGTGCTCGGGTGATATATTCGATTCCCCTTGCCCGCATGTTCCATGGCTGTTAAATAGCTACAGGGTTTATGGACATACACTGGCTAGCCCCGCATGTTTTGTGCTTGTTTAACAGCTGCGTAACAAGTGGGCATGGGGACTCAAACATGTCACTCGAGCACCGGCGATACTCGGTGCCTACCGGAGCATGCTAGGCAAACCCGAGTAACGAGCCCTTGCTCTCATCACTAATTATGATCAGTACTTTGAGCCAACACCTAACCAATGCTTAGACAAACAAAGATCTATGTAATAAATGGAAACATTAGTGATTGTCAAGAATCAAGACCAATCATTTGTTTCCACAAGATAAAAATCCATAAATATAACTGATATATAATTTCACCTCTAAATATGACTAGTTTCTTAACTTTTTTTCGGAAATTTCAGGTCAAAGTGAATATTTTATTGAGAAAACATTTTCAGTCCAACTTTTCGAAGAACCTTTTCTTACTCTACGTGGTGTAATGCAAACACTCACCTTTCTTTGTTAGATGGTCTCCGACGTCGGTATAAGAAGACAGCTAGAGCAATAATAATGACGAGCAACACAAATAACCCAACAGACACTCCAGCATATACTCCCGGTTTACTGATGGCCGTCTGACAGCGGTCTCCTGAGTACCAGTAATCGGGCGAAGTCTCACAGCTAAAATAAACAATGAAATTAGTTAAAGAAATGTGAAAACTAAAACAAATACAGAAAGCATGAAATAAAGGTGTTTTAAGGCATTTTTAAAACGATGACGTAGAATTAGAAAACTATGGCTGCTCTCTTTTTGGAAGAAAACATGTTTTCTTAAGTCCTCCACATGGACCACAATTGGGTCAATTCTTTACTGAAGATGTCAGGGGTTATGAAGTTATCCAATTTTGGAGAATCAATTTGTATTGGCCACAAACACAAAGATTTGGTCACTATCGGACATATGCTTTTAAAATTTCCAGTATTGGGACAATCATTTTATGGTGGAACAAATGGTGGACATTTTTGATAAATATTTATCAAACCCTATGGTTATTAGTGATAATTCTTAACACAGAATGATTTATTTTTATCTGATATATTAATCAATTGAAAAATAATGTTTCAAAAACTGTATTAAGAAAACTATTCATTTTGAAAATTCACCAAATTATCACCATAGGGTTCCACTACGACCATGCTTAGATTTAGCTTAGAAAAAAGAACAAAGATAGTTCACTTACTAGCAATTCGGTCCTTGCCTTGTGACAGAACATTGTCCTTTGTTACAGTTAATTGGATCTTCGCTATTAACACTACATCTAGAAACACACATTGTCTTTCCTGAGACATTGACCGGACTATAATATTCTTGAATGTCTTTTGGGATGTCGAGTGATTTCAAGCAGATTTCTGAAAGAATGAAAACAATAAAAAGTGTTTAACACGTGTGTCCATTTGTAGATTTATTCAACATAGACTCTACTGTAACCTAAGTAATAGAAAATGAGTCCTAAGACTAAAAATAACTGTAAAGTTGAATATGTGGACGGTATTCATACATTTTTAATGTCCCCACATTACTTGGCTTATTACATAGATATTTGGGAAACAAAACTATACATTTTATATAAAAATTAAGAAAAATTTGGAACTTTTCTCCGGACAATGGGAATAAAGATAAGGGAATGCCATCTTAGAAAACCTATTAAATAATGATGAACCAAATTCCCAAGATTAAAATTTGGCAGATCCTTCGAATTTGACGGCAAAATGCAATTTGCATCAAAGTTATTTGATGCTAAATGAGTGTGACATCCCAACACAAAATATACATAGTGTTAGGGCTAGCGGAACGCACCAAATAATTAGATAGATAGATTAAGGTGTGTTCACAGCCCGGGGTCCACCGTGCAGAGATGGAACCTGCTGCTGAGTAATAACGGACTATATGGCAGTGCAAAATGGATTCACACACGGGTTAACTTCACCCTGTATGAAGAAAGCGAACCTTGTTGCATCACAGGGCCGCGGTACCGCACAAAAGAGCGCAAGCAAGGAGTCACAGAATGCTATCCCAAGACTCTGGATTAGAGGTCATCTAGACCTCTTGCGCTCGACACCGCAACTGGGGTGTCAGAGTGAAAGAAATAATAATAATTATTTAGATGCACAAGTGTGCGTGCGGTGCCGCACTTGCGGACGCCACTAACCACCCAGGCTTGGGTAAGGAAAGCGCTGTGAAAGCACAAGCCACCGCACTGGCGGTCATAGCAATTTGACGCTGTATTGTGTGTCACATGCTGATAGCTAAGTTGGGCACTGGATAGCAATCATCCACCTTATGCGAGCAGTCATACACAAGGGAGGGGATAATTAATGAGCGACTTTCACACCTCAACACACACACGGTTACAAGTGTACACTAGCGCATGGCCGAGTGGGCATGTGAACCATTTTTAGAGTCAGTGCTACAAGATCTTCCAGATGGTCCTATAGGAGCCGCAACAGGACCTGGGCATGTGACCCTTGACCTCCAAAGGGAGGTTGTCCTGTGGGCATGCTCATTATGGGAAAAGCAGGACTTAAAGATCTGCTCGCTGCTGATCAGTGCTGGCTACAAAGGCAGAGTTTGGAAGGACAGTAGTAACAAGTCGCCCAGCATCAGCCTGAGCTAGACGCTGGGACTGACGTCTCCGCTGAGCAGGCTCCACTGCGGCTGGAGAAGAATGGGAGACTGCAGCAGAGATGGTTCGAGATTCCCCCTGTGCTGAGATGGGAACTCGACACCTAACACACAGGATGTGAAAAAATAATATAATTACTCACTTCACTAATTATCTGTCTCGCCACTCCTACTGCTCACTCTCCAGTCCTACGTGACTCTTCTTTTAGATGTTTTTCAGTCTGCTTCATTCTCACTTGGGCTCTTAAGTCTCTGTGCGCCATATGATTGCAGCGAATATCATGATCTCACAGTGTTAGGTCTTGCAACGCCTGAGGCTACGTCAGCTATATGGACCTTGCTTATTGTGATAACATGACATACGTTTCAATACATTCAATGCAATATGATGTCTGAGGACCCATAGGTTTCAGAAGGCCCAGTGTAGAGTGAAGCAGGTCAAAGAAGATGTTAGCTCAAAAGGAAGAGTAGAAGAAGAAGAACGAAGAACTGGATATGGGGCGAAGAAGGCTTTGGAGCAAGTGAGTTGTGATTAGTGGTTATTTTTTTTTTACCATTGTGCTGGGCCATCTGCTGTTCAGTAAATTGGCGAATAGATAGTCCCTATTTTGCCAATTTTGTACTGTGCGAATTGCAAAAAAAATTGTAGAGAATCTTAATTTTTGTAAAATTTGAGGAGAATGCAATTCTAGTTGAACAAATTTGCTTATCTCTTTTTGTTAACATTTTGGTCAGTGACTTTAGTGTTTGCTGAATACACTGTACTCTCGCCTCTAAATTTTTTATATAGATATGTAAGATACAAAATAAAAATGCAGACTTCCTAAATTCTTATGTCATCATTTTAGGACATGGACTACTGTTGGATTTATTTTTCAAGAGAATTTAGGCTATGAATTCTCCAAGAAGAGGCAAAACTAAGACACTGCGGTTTGGTGGCAAAACATCGTAGAGAAAAATAATGGAAGTCCAATCTATTAGGGTTGTCACTTTCATGGTCAGTGACTTTGTTATCTACTGGTTACACAAGCTTCAACATTTCTCATATACTTTAATTGTCTACTTATTTTAGTCTTACCTTTGAAATCGAGAGGAACAGGTTGAACTTTTGTTGTATTTGCTTTGAAGCACAAACGTTCTGCATAAGAGAAGACAAAGCATTAACATTTTGGCTTAGATGCTCTTTTCTTCTTACCAACAAATATAAACCGATTCCTTACACTATCAAAAGTTTGATAATTTAATAGATTGTGTATAATTTGAAACAATTGCACTCAAAGGGAGAATCAATGGGGAAAAAGGGTGATTATTATCAGGGAAATATCCTGAAGCAATGTCTACATATTCTCCCTCCTGAAAGGGGTTGTCCAGTACAAATCAATAAGTCTACAGTCACTCTGTATGACTGCAGACTTATAAATCCCCCTGGCGCAGTGTAAGGATTCACCGTTTTATGACCCAGGCCAGGAGGGAATGTATGCATTATATAAACATATAAACACAAATGTATTTTGAAGAACATTCGAAAAAACTATTGTTTCATAAAACTCATGTAGCCATGAAAAAGTAGCCAATAGTGCTTGTAATGAGCCAAAAAGTGGCATCACTAAAGGGTTGGCAAAATTCTCACATCAAAACAACAATCAAACCGTAGTGCAGCATGTCAATACATTCATGGTAGAACTAGGAACAGGAAGAGGACATTGTTTAATACAAACTCAATAGGATCAGTTATACCATATTGCATGGCCAAATCCCCTAATCCTGTATAATCCATACATACTTAGTAGATAGACAATTTGCACTCATGGTAGAATACAGAATAATTATAGATATATCTTACCAGAGCCCAAATGGTGGTCAATAGGCATGGCCTTACTTCCATAGACTCTAGTAAGCCATGTCCACTGGTCGACCGCATCACTAGATGGTGTGGTCTAACTTAATACAAGTGTATGGAGTGAGGCCATGTCCCCTGGTCGGGAGTATATATAATTTACACATACCCTCTGGTCCCAGGTCAGAAACCGGCGAATCCCCGCATCACACAGTGTGTTCTCCGGGGGGATTCAAAAGTCTGCAGTCACACAGAATGACGGAAAACTTATTGATTGTGACCGGGCAACCCCTTTTAATGAAAAAAAACTAGTAAATATGTGTAATAGTAAAAATGCATGTATTTTGTTCCAAATACATGGATTTAAGTAAAAAAAATTCTCAAAAGTTGATAAGTCCTTTAAGATACTGAAGGTATTGGCCAGCAACTATTAATATCTCCTTCATGAACATCCTTATTTTTCAATGGGAGGAGTCTAATATTTAGGTGCCAGACTACCATTGTGGAGATTCATCTCAACAAAATGTTGGGTATGTTCAATTCTTGCCTTCTTGTTAGCAACCTCAGATATCAAGTGAGGAACCCCAAGTTGGTAGGTTTATTTGACATCTTTACTAACGTAAATGAACACACAGGTGTCATCCATTGAAAGACACCTAGCTACTGACAGGTCTTTTTCACCTTTTTGGACAGTATCAACACATTGCAAAGAATCAAGGAGTTAGGTAGACCTTAGACGACATGGCTTGACTCATGCCTAAAATACAATAAGATCCTTACCAGTTTTTGTATCAGATGTGCAGTTTGTGTGATTTAAAAGTGTAAACACCTCATCAACAATTTCATCATATTCATCAGCGTAAATTTTCAGCAATAGGATGTGTTCCACAATGATACTTCCTTCCCTGGGAATAGAAAATACAGATACAATTACTTGTTTTATGCATGAGCTCAGCGCTTTAATATCTCCCCAAATGGCTTTCAAAAATGGAAGTTGACCAAATCTATCTGCCGAATACTTACGTTATGTTGATGATTTCCACACCTCGAAAGATTCCTTTGTAATGTGGAATTTCACTGTACAGTCGTGCCATCTATAATACAATAGTTCAAAAAAATACATTAAGACACAAAAGGGGAATAGGAAAAATAGTTGTGTATCTTGGTCAAATCATCGAGAGAGCATCGCTATGATAAAGAGGAAATGCAAAATATAAATACAAATCTTTGAGATGACCACTCCAAAATTTCATTAAACAATGGTTTTCTAGAGAGGTTGGTCTACCCAAAGATAAAGGAGACTAATTTATAGTATTATTGGACAGAAATGGTCAACGAGATGAAGTTTTGGATAAATTTAATTAATAACCTAAGGGATGGGAAAAACGTATTATTGTTTGTTGTAAGGGGATTCTCAACACGTTCTGAAAGCAACTTATTGGAATGGTTTCCATCAATTCGAAGGATGAAAGATGGACTTCTCTTGAGTCTTAAGAAAGCCATTGAGCACTGGTTCATGAAAATTGCCAATGTTAAGACAGATTGAGAGAACCTTTGAAAATTTTTATCAGCTTACCTGTTGATTGAATCGGATTACGAAATCGGTGTATTCTTTTGAGTTTGGATCTCTTAGCTCATCTTTAAATGTTTCTACCACAGTAACCGTAACATTAACTGTGGCATTAACAACTGAAAAGAAATAAAAACAGTTATTAACAGTCTACAAAGGGAAATATTTATCATCCTGAAAATGGTAAAGGAAAAGTACAAATGCTATAAAAAAAAAAGCAGTGTGGCTAAACATAAACATTTATACTCCTCGTATCTATAGTCGATGTGTATATGTAGGTTTATTTATTTGTAAATTATATTTTCTAGATTTTTAATAAGTTGAAATACATAGAAAACAATAAAAAAATACCTGGTCTGATTTCACTCAAGATGAATTCACATCTAGTGCCATAGAAACTTGTTCCACAAATACACTTATTCCCATCGTGGTGCCCACCATTCTGACAGTGTGGGGTAACAGCACCTAGAAATATTAAAAATATGAAATTCTATTAGAAGTATAATGGCTAGGATGGAGAGGCTGTGAGTATTTAACTAGTTTTCAACCATGCTTAGATTGTATAAACCTTTTTTGAAGAACATAAAAGATCTACACATCTTTGAGAAGACCAAGCCGCTAGCCTCATCATACTTGACCCATTAATCTTTCACAAATCACATTTAATGCAATATCGAATGGGCATCTAAAACAGGTTTTCTTAAATGTGTTTAAATCCAGAAAGTGCTATCTAGAATATTTGTATTATTTTGATTTAAACATAAGAAAGATGAGAAAATATAATTTTGGATTTACCTGGATTTCTAGTAGAAGTTGTCAAAGTAGTCTTTGTAGTGTATGTTGTATTACCACTGGTAACTGGCACTGCTGATGTGAATGATCCACTGATTGTGGACCCTGTAGTTGGAGAGGACTCACTGGTCGCGGATGCTGCTGATGCAGATGATTCAGTGATTGTGGACCCTGCAGTTGGAGAGGACTCACTGGTGGCTGATGCTGCTGATGTGAATGTTCCACTGATTGTGGACCCTGCAGTTGGAGACGACTGACTGGTGGCTGACGCTGCTGATGCAGATGATTCGGTGATTGTGGACCCTTCAGTTGGAGATGATTCACTGGTGGCTGATGCTGCTGATGCAGATAATTCAGTGATTGTTGACCCTTCAGTTGGAGAGGACTCACTGGTGTCTGATGCTGCTGATGCAGATGTTTCAGTGATTGTGGACCCACCAGTTGGAGAGGACTCACTGGTGGCTGATGCTGCTGATGCAGATGATTCAGTGATTGTGGACCCTGTAGTTGGAGAGGACTCACTGGTGTCTGATGCTGCTGATGCAGATGATTCAGTGATTGTGGACCCTGCAGTTGGAGAGGACTCACTGGTGTCTGATGCTGCTGATGCAGATGTTTCAGTGATTGTGGACCCACCAGTTGGAGAGGACTCACTGGTGGCTGATGCTGCTGATGCAGATGATTCAGTGATTGTTGACCCTGCAGTTGGAGAGGACTCACTGGTGTCTGATGCTGCTGATGCAGATGATTCAGTGATTGTGGACCCTGCAGTTGGAGAGGACTCACTGGTGTCTGATGCTGCTGATGCAGATGATTCAGTGATTGTGGACCCTCCAGTTGGAGAGGACTCACTGGTGGCTGATGCTGCTGATGCAGATGATTCAGTGATTGTGGACCCTGCAGTTGGAGAGGACTCACTGGTGTCTGATGCTGCTGATGCAGATGATTCACTGATTGTGGACCCTTCAGTTGGAGAGGACTCACTGGTGGCTGATGCTGCTGATGCAGATGATTCAGTGATTGTGGACCCTTCAGTTGGAGAGGACTCACTGGTGGCTGATGCTGCTGATGCAAATGATTCAGTGATTGTGGACCCTCCAGTTGGAGAGGACTCACTGGTGGCTGATGCTGCTGATGCAGATGATTCAGTGATTGTGGACCCTGCAGTTGGAGAGGACTCACTGGTGGCTGATGCTGCTGATGAGGATGATTCAGTGATTGTGGACCCTCCAGTTGGAGAGGACTCGCTGGTGGCTGATGCTGCTGATGCGGATGATTCTGTGATTGTGGTCCCTCCAGTTGGAGAGGACTCACTGGTGGCTGATGCTGCTGATGTGGATGATTCGGTGATTGTGGACCCTGCAGTTGCTGAGGACTCGCTGGTGGCTGATGCTGCTGATGCGGATGATTCAGTGATTGTGGACCCTGCAGTTGGAGAGGACTCACTGGTGGCTGATGCTGCTGATGCAGATGATTCAGTGATTGTTGACCCTGCAGTTGGAGAGGACTCACTGGTGGCTGATGCTGCTGATGCGGATGATTCAGTGATTGTGGACCCTCCAGTTGAAGAGGACTCACTGGTGCCTGATGCTGCTGATGCGGATGATTCAGTGATTGTGGACCCTGCAGTTGGAGAGGACTCACTGGTGGCTGATGCTGCTGATGCAGATGATTCAGTGATTGTGGACCCTCCAGTTGGAGAGGACTCACTGGTGGCTGATGCTGCTGATGCGGATGATTCAGTGATTGTGGACCCTCCAGTTGGAGAGGACTCACTGGTGGCTGATGCTGCTGATGCGGATGATTCTGAGATTGTGGACCCTCCAGTTGGAGAGGACTCACTGGTGGCTGATGCTGCTGATGCGGATGATTCGGTGATTGTGGACCCTGCAGTTGGAGAGGACTCACTGGTGGCTGATACTGCCGATGCGGATGATTCGGTGATTGTGGACCCTCCTGTTGGAGAGGACTCACTGGTGGCTGATGCTGCTGATGCGGATGATTCGGTGATTGTGGATCCTGCAGTTGCTGAGGACTCACTGGTGGCTGATGCTGCTGATGCAGATGATTCGGTGATTGTGGACCCTGCAGTTGCTGAGGTCTCACTGGTGTCTGATGCTGCTGATGCAGATGATTCAGTGATTGTGGACCCTGCAGTTGGAGAGGACTCACTGGTGTCTGATGCTGCTGATGCGGATGATTCGGTGGTAGTGAACCCTCCAGTTGGAGAGGACTCACTGGTGGCTGATGCTGCTGATGCAGATGATTCGGTGATGGTTGACCCTTCAGTTGGAGAGGACTCACTGGTGGCTGATGCTGCTGATGCAGATGATTCGGTGATTGTGGACCCTCCAGTTGGAGAGGACTCACTGGTGTCTGATGCTGCTGATGCAGATGATTCAGTGATTGTGGACCCTGCAGTTGGAGAGGACTCACTGGTGTCTGATGCTGCTGATGCGGATGATTCGGTGATAGTGGACCCTCCAGTTGGAGAGGACTCACTGGTGGCTGATGCTGCTGATGCAGATGATTCGGTGATGGCTGACCCTTCAGTTGGAGAGGACTCACTGGTGGCTGATGCTGCTGATGCAGATGATTCGGTGATTGTGGACCCCCCAGTTGGAGAGGACTCACTGGTGTCTGATGCTGCTGATGCAGATGATTCAGTGATTGTGGACCCTGCAGTTGGAGAGGACTCACTGGTGTCTGATGCTGCTGATGCGGATGATTCGGTGATAGTGGACCCTCCAGTTGGAGAGGACTCACTGGTGGCTGATGCTGCTGATGCAGATGATTCGGTGATGGTTGACCCTTCAGTTGGAGAGGACTCACTGGTGTCTGATGCTGCTGATGCAGATGATTCAGTGATTGTGGACCCTGCAGTTGGAGAGGACTCACTGGTGGCTGATGCTGCTGATGCAGATGATTCAGTGATTGTTGAACCTGCAGTTGGAGAGGACTCACTGGTGGCTGATGCTGCTGGTGCAGATGATTCAGTGATTGTGGACCCTCCAGTTGGAGAGGACTCACTGGTGGCTGATGCTGCTGATGCAGATGATTCAGTGATTGTTGAACCTGCAGTTGGAGAGGACTCACTGGTGGCTGATGCTGCTGGTGCAGATGATTCAGTGATTGTGGACCCTCCAGTTGGAGAGGACTCACTGGTGGCTGATGCTGCTGATGCAGATGATTCAGTGATCGTGGACCGTCCAGTTGCTGAGGACTCACTGGTGGCTGATGCTGCTGATGCAGATGATTCAGTGATTGTGGACCCTGCAGTTAAAGAGGACTCGCTGGTGGCTGATGCCGCTGATGTGGATGAATCAGTTACTGCGTCTTTACTGGATGGTACTGTTGTACTTCCAAAAGTAATTTGCATCATTTCTGAAAGAAATAAATTGCACACATCATTTACCCCATCAACCTCCACATGTCTTCACACTAATAATAAAATCGCACAACTTCCGCTATAATAATAAGCTATAATATAGTATTTTTAAATGACCGTTGGAGGGCGATGTTTTCACTGTACTAATTTTTGGGAATTTTATGATGTCTAACAAGCTTGAAGGAAAGTTAAGATGTCTGTGTTACCACATTGTCCAAAAGACGAGTCGTACTTACTGTATAAGGGTTCAGACAGCTCCCATATTAGAGGCCAATAATATGATTAATTGAACATAATGAAGGGGGGGTAATGTAGGGAGGATACAAAACTTGTATTGGTGTCCAGAGGCATATGTACCTCTGTCCAATTAAAGAACTACAAAGCAAATTATAGTTTTCTACATTTGCAATTTTCATTTGTGTTAAACTTTAAGAACTTTAAAAAATATATATAACTGGTGTTAATGAAAACACTCTTGTGTACCAATTTGCTGCCTTTGAATTTTGCTCTCAGCTGAGATGTGGCTGGATGAGTCTGATGATTCCAGACGTGATGTGATTAACACAGAACAATGCCCATACCAGTGTATCCATTTCTCAGCTAAGAGCCCAAACTCTGTACCTGCTGGACACCTACAAATGAAAAATGGAGTATTCACATTAAGTGACATCAAGCTGAGATCATGAAAATTGTGAGGAATTGGAACATAAAAGGATCAATTCATCATTAGGTGAGTTTTGAAGTCACTTTCCTCTTTCCGTCTTGTGGTATTTTTTGCACCAAATTAATCAAAATGGAACACGCGGTTCACAAATTTTAAGCAAAATTTAAAAAAGCTTTTTTTTTTGTAATTTTTTCGCACAAAAAGTCACATGTTGAAATAAAATTTCCCAAACTGTGTGCAAAAATTTCAGGAATACATAAAATCACCCTGGAGGGGGAGATTGGAATGTTAAAAAAAAATCGCAATTGATGAATATGGTAAAAAAAAAACATCTGGAAATCCCAAACCCTACCCCAATGGCAAACAAAAAAATAAATAGCAGGTGAACACGTGTAAAATAGATTTGAAAAGTGTGAAAATTACGAGAAGAATAAGGTGCAAATTGAGAACATGTGAAAAAAAAAACTCGAAAAAGTCTCAAAGGCAATAATCAACCAGATCCTACATTTTTACAACCATGATAGTTCATTTACATAAAATCGGCTCAATAACTTTACTTGCAGTTGGATGTAAAACTCCTGATACCAGATTGCTCCAAATAAATCAATAAATCAAAATCAATCAAATAAATCAATCAAATTTTAACTCTTAATTCTGGAAATAATTAGTAGATGTAGCAAAGTAACTTTGCTACATCTACTAATTCTTTCCAGAATTAAGAGTTAAAATTTGATTTAAAAAAAAATCCCATTATAATAAAATGTTCACAACCCAAAACATAAAAGTCCTAAAAAGAGCCTTTGATGACCGATATGCTACAAAGGTCAAAATTGGTCAATTTTTTCATGGTGGACCTAAATATAGGACCTCTTCGAATTCGACTTTTCTTTACTTTTATCATACCCCTTGGATGTGATCAATTCCATTCTGAGATTTTTTAGCTCAAATATCATCTCCATCTCAGCGTAGCAGCAAAATATATAATCGCATGTACAGATCTACCAGCGTTTGTCATTTGCGATCCATATGGGTCTGCATGACCATTATCTCAGCTCAGCACAGAAGAAAAACCATCAGTGTCAAGTTCAGCCCGGCTACATCTCTATCATGGTCCTAAACCCATGTAACAGAATCTATTACAATGGTCTCCAACTTGTGGATCTCCTACAACCACAGAGGGTCCTAAGATTTCCAAAAATATTTCGTTTTTGGAAATATAAAGTAATATAGCAAGAAATAAGACTCACCAATCACAAGCAATGACGTCAATATCAGGACGATGGACCTACGTAGGATCCCCATCTTTCCCAAGATTCACAAGATTCCGGTCTTGAAGAAATCTCTTGTATGGGTATGCCAATGGAGCTCGTGAGTTATCTGCTCTCCTCTATGGATAATAATGACCCATGACATACTCCGGGATTTATACTGTAGACTGTGACGTTAGTACAGAGGGAAGAGCCTGAGCACTGATGCCAGCAGACAGTAAAAGCACACGCTTTACAAAATGCCACACTTGTCACTTACGTGATCGATGAGCAAAACAGGCAGTTAATAAGGGGCAAAGTACAACGTCAATAAACAGTGACAAAGCTGATGTCTAGAACTACTAAACTCCTCTGACTATTCCCATTGATGTAGCAGAATTGAATTTCTAATTGAACTTATTAAAGTGCATTAAATTAATGTGACATTATACAGCGGCCCACCGGAGAATTTTCCTGTTCTCCTGTTTGCCAGTCCAAGCCTGCTCAGAGTCCCACCAATTTGTCAAAGATCACTACCCGGAGGGGTCTTATCTCAGATCCGCCCACTGTATCTTTAGCTGCCCCCTATAATCCGGACAATTACGCGATTGACCAACAAACGGTAGTTGAATTTATTTTAATTTGTACATTTTTTTCTTCTAATAATTTAATTTGTTGAATTTCCTTTTTTTAATTTATCTATTAATTTTCGAACTTCTTTTCCTAATTTTCTAATTTCCCATCATATTTCTTTAGTTTTAATAAAAAATAGTAAAAACAATAAGAATTTTTAATCGATACAGAATTATGTTATTAGTAGAGTCTTCACAAGTGATATCTTTTTTATGGCCCCTTTTTATGTCATATTAAAACCGATATTCCTTCTTACAGCAAAAGAGCAACAGACCATGAGCCAAGTGCAATGTGTGAACGTAAAATAAAAAACAAAGTAGAAAAATAAACATCCAACCATATTAAAATCATCTTCCACTATATCACAGAGAATGATATCCGCAAGCCTTCGGGATAGATAAGACTCTGCTCGGGGTGGAAGATTACAGATATAAGCCAAAACAAATTTTGGACTTATTACAAACAACATCTAGTAATAGTTATTTAATATTTGCTTTCAGTGAATGCAGGAATTTAATATTTATATTCATTTGTACGGACCTAATACTCTTTACAGCTGAAAGGTTATTACAATAGCATCCAGGAGAGACAATCCAATAGAGCCGTATGATGGCTTTTTTTGCAGGACAGGTTTAGCTTTGAATGACACCATTGATTTTACCAAACAATGTACTAGAAAACAGAAAAAAAAATTCAAAGTGTGATAAAATTGTGAAAAAACATACACTTTCCACTTATTAGAGCTGGAGCGGAAGAAATAGGACTTTATTTTATAGTGAGTTATATTTATACACTATTACTCACCAGTCACCAATAATGATCGAACACTAAAATGGTCGATTGCTCGGTACTCGAGTTGAGTGCTTTCATGACATACACCTGAGCATGCTGGTGGTGGTCAGACTGGTAGTGATCAGACCCCTGCTGATCTTGGTAGAAATGGCAAATGACCATTCATTTATTGTCTGGACCTATTTTTAAAAAAATACCAGACTGGGGCACACCTAACCCTTGGCCTGTATGGATGTTCTGGGGAACAGTTGCCCTCCTTCTCCCTCTGGCCTCCTCACTGCTGCCTGTTGCGGTGTTGCAGATCCCTCCTCCCTCTGCGCTTATGGCCTTGCTTTGCATGGCACCTTCCCAGGTTAGTTAAGTAAATAAGGCAGCACACTGCAGCGCTGAAACATGCAAACTTGAAACACGAAATTTGAACTGCATTACTGCACTAGAAATATGAAAAATGAGAGCGTTTAGCGCATAAAAATGGCCAATTTTATGTGTACCTGGTAGCCCCTTTACGGCATCTCTCTTATACCAGGTCCTACACTTGCCTTACCTCGCTGAGAATAAACGTCTCCATCTGAATGGGTACATGTGAAAACCTCTTCCTAGACTAAAATTCTCTCTCTCTTTGGAGGGGTATTGGACCTGCTGTAATTAAAACACCTGTGGCTAGGAGGCGGAGTGCACGATCAGAAGGCTAAAGAATACATTTCAAAAACCTGACCGGCACATCCAAACATAGACTAAGTGTGAAAAAACGTATACTTTCCACTTATTAGAGCTGGAGCGGAAGAAATAGGACTATATTTTATAGTGAGTTATATTTATACACTATTACTCACCAATAATGATCGAACACTAAAATGGTTGATTGCTCGGTACTCGAGTTGAGTGCTTTCATGACATACACCTGAACATGCTGGTGGTGGTCAGACAGGTAGTGGTCAGACCCCTGCTGATCTTGGTAGAAATGGCAAATGACCATTCATTTATTGTCTGGACCTATTTTAAAAAAAATACCAGACTGGGGCACACCTAACCCTTGGCCTGTATGGATGTTCTGGGGAACAGTTGCCCTCCTTCTCCCTCTGGCCTCCTCACTGCTGCCTGTTGCGGTGTTGCAGATCCCTCCTCCCTCTGCGCTTATGGCCTTGCTTTGCATGGCACCTTCCCAGGTTAGGTCAGTGACTTCATTGTCCACCACCTCATCTTCCGCTTTCTCACTCTGGTCCTCCTGACTTTTTAACTTAACAATATCACTTGTTGGTCACTGTGTCTTATCATTATTTACTTCTTGAGAAAATAATTGCTGTTCACCACCATCATCTTCTCCTGACCATGGCTGCTCAAATATTTGGGCATCACTACACATGAGCTCCTCCTGTCCCTCTTGAAACATCCAGGGCAAGAGGCCAGAATCAATAAATGGAAATGTAAAGAGCTCCTTGGAGTGTCTGATTGTGGGATCACTTGTCTCCTGGGAGTCACCATGGCAGTAGGAAGGAGGATCAAGGTAAGAATTATGTGGTCCAGACTCTAGTGAGACTGGACCGTGTGAAACAGGGTGGTGCTGAGAAACACACTGGAGGCATTATCTGCCATCCAACCGATCACCTGTTAAGGATACTTTCACACTAGCGTCGTTCGACGCACGTCACAATGCGTCGTTTTGAAGAAAAAACGCATCCTGCAAAGTTGCCTGCAGGATCTGTTTTATCTCCATAGACTTTAATTAGCAACGCATTGCGATAGATTGCCACACGTTGCATCTGTCGTGCGATGGATGCGACATGTTTTTGCAGTCCATCGGGACAAAAAAACGTTGCTTGCAACGTTTTTTTGTCCGTCGGGTCCGCTTTTTACGACCGCGCATGCGCGGCCGGAACTCCGCTCCCTCCTCCCCGGACCTTACAATGGGGCAGCGGATGCGTTGTAAAACTGCATCTGCTGTCCCCGTTGTGATTTTACTTCACAGCATGCATCGGTACGTCGGCCCGACGCACTGCGACGGGCCCGTACCGACGCTAGTGTGAAAGTAGCCTAACAGTTTTCTGGCAGTCACTGTGGTGTACTGCGTCCCCATGCAAATTGGGACAGGAAGCTAGGTCTCATGGATGAGCTTCTGCAGCAGGCAAAGTTTCACCTGGTACACGACCTTGTCCTCTACGTACACCCTCAGCAGCACTTCCCAGTCCGTTACCGCACACCTTGCACATTTTAAATTATATATACAGTATAGCACAAAAGTGAGTAAACCAATTCCATTTTTGCAAATATTTTAATATATCTTTTCATGGGACAACACTGATGTTATGACACTTTTATACAATGTAAAGTAGTCGGTGTACAGCTCGTATACCAGTGTACGTTTGATGTGCCCTCTAAATAACACAAAGCCATTATTGTCTAAACTGCTAGAAACAAACATGAGAACCCTCACGCTCGCTCATCACTACTACTCACCACTGTTTCATCTGCATATTCATTTTTTTGTTTCCTACCTTGTTTTGCTAAAATATTTCCTAAGAATGTAATACAAGTTATCATTTATATTTAATATATTCCTAGCTTTAATTTACAGATAATAGACTGACAATGACATTTAAGAGGTGAACAGTACTGGATGAATCTCAGCTCTGAAAGCTTCTGTAAGAGGCAAATGATGGCTGTGTAACACAGCCTGCATCTGCCAAGAATGATACAGAGGAACCTCTCATGCGCCGTGCATGTATGGCAGTTGTCAGAAACAAGCTGAATTGTACTGAAAATAACAGGATCCATTAACATCAAGGGGACTGTAGAATTCTAGCCTTTGATGAACCAAGCAACCCTTCTCCTTGGCATTCCAAGTGACTATAAAGTTGTTATGTATTCTCTGCTTAGATGGTTTGCTTCCACTGAGATTGGAGTTCCAACCCTCCTTCATCCAAGATGGCCCTACAGTGACATAGAGAGCACCGGTATCTCTGTGTCATGCCTCCACAGCACAGGAAAGGCAGTGTAGCCACGGTCTAGAAATCCCATGGTACTCCACATTGGGCTCCTTGTTTTGGAGACTGGAACATCGGTATCAGTGGTGAGAGGCAATAAGACGCAAACAGGACAAGCAGTAGGATAACTCTATATTACAAATGTATAATCATCGTTCAGTGGCCAGGTAGAAAGCTACTTCAAGGTCCAAGGCACATTAGTGTTGAGAAAATATGCCATTCTTCTTGACGATGTCACGTCCACAGTAAAAAGCTAAAAAAGGTCAAAACAAAGTGAGTCAGGACTAATTAATTCTACAATCGGTCTTTGACGTAAGGATTTCAACACATGAAGACACAAGTTGACGGCACGATCACGCTTAGGTGCTATAAATGAGAATGTCAGCTTTAGGGGTGAAAGTCTAAACCAACAAGGAAGGAGAAAGACTCTCAAGGGGTCTGAGCAATCAGAGGGAGCAGACATTACTGACTATGGATTATTTTATTAACGAAGAGGTTATGGAACTAAATGTGCTATTTAGCTACTGATTATCTACTGATATGTTATCTGTGGTATATAACAGGACTGCACTAAACTCTCTTACATTAACTATCAGAATCAGCTTCCTAACTTTTTCAGCTCTGCTTCCTCATGAGGAGGATGGGATTAGAGAAATGCAGCTGCTTATTTTCGAAAAATCACATGAAAATCATTCAAATAGTACATATCGTTAAAAGGGTGTTTTGGACTAAGTAAGTTATGACTGATCCACTGGATAGATAATAACTGTTCATTGCTTGGTGGCTGGCTGTGTGACAACATAGGGACCTTGTGATCCCTGTTCTTCTCAAGTCTAGACAACAGAATCCAAAAATAATATCAGACTCAGACCAGACTCGTTAATGAATCTAGACCCGATACTGAAGGGGTATTCTCAAGTTTGGAAATGATCTCTTTGCTGTGAGGTAGGCAATAACTTACCAGATGCTTGGGGTCTGACCGTTGGTACCCTCACTGATCCTGAGAACTGTTTAAATGGTCAACCATGTACACTGGCGCACCATTAATTTGAAGAGCTGTGCTATGCATTTGGCTTCTTTGGCATTCCCATAAGAATTAATGGCATCGCAGTGAACAGGAATGATCAACGCTCCTTTTACATAGGGTCCTTCAGGATCTGTTGGGGGTTCCAGTGGTCATACCCACAGTGATTGGAAAGTTATTCCCTATCTCATTGACATGGAATAGCTTCCAAACGTGAGAATACTCTATTAAAGGGAACCTGTCACCCCCAAAATGGAAGTTGAGCTAAGCCCACCGGCATCAGTGGCTTATCTACAGCATTCTGTAATGCTGTATATAAGCCCCCGATGTATCTTGAAAGATGAGAAAAAGAGGTTAGATTATATTCACCCAGGGGCAGGCCCGCTGCAGTCCGGTCCGATGGGCATCGCGTCCGGTCCGGGGCCTCCCATCTTCATAGGATGATGTCCTCTTCTTGTCTTCACACTGCGGCTCCAAAGCAGGTGTACTTTGTCTGTCCTGTTGAGGGCAGAGCAAAGTACTGCAGAGCGCAGGCGCCGGGAAAGGTCAGAGAGACCCAGATCCTGCGCACTGCAGTACTTTGCTCTGCCCTCAACAGGGCAGACAAAGTACACCTGTGCCAGAGCCGCAGCATGAAGACAAGAAGAGGACGTCATCGAAAGAAGATGGGAGGCCCCGGACCAGACCGTGACACCCATCGGATCGGACCGCCCGCCCAGGTGAGTATAATCTAACCTCTTTTTCTCATATTTCAGGATACATTGGAGGCTTATCTACAGCATTCCAGGATGCTGTAGATAAGCCCCTGATGCCATTGGGCTTAGCTCAACTTCCATTTTGGGGGTGACAGGTTCCCTTTAAAGTCAACTTGAACTCTTGACCAGGCCACTAAAATAAATTCAGACCTTATGTCAAATCTCATAACACCCATGACAAGTCTCAAAAATTAATTTAGTGCTCAAACCAGATTGTGAAAGTATCTAGGTAACTAGACTAGAACCCAAAATCAATTCAGACCCCAGACCAGGTCTTTAGATTTACTTACTGTTTGAAGGACCCAGAGAGACAGCATTCAGAACTCCAGAGGATCTGACTTGGAAGTAAGGCTGTACCTCAACTGAAAGTCACGAACATTTCTCAAGAAATTGTCAAAATTTACTATAAGACAAGATAAACAGAAGAAAATGCGGCAGCACTCACCGAGGGTAGCGTGGTCCAAATCCTTTATTGAAGACAATTACGATAACAGTAGCATTATCACGGCACGGGGGAGCAGGAGTAACAAGGAGGTGAGCAGGGAAAGACAACGGCCATTTCGCGCCTACAGCAGCGCTTCAACGTGTCTTGGAGACCCGTTGAAGCTCTGCTGTAGACGCGAAACGGCCGCTGTCTTTCCCTGCTCACCTCCTTGTTACTCCTGCTCCCCCGTGCCGTGATAATGCTACTGTTATCGTAATTGTCTTCAATAAAGGATTTGGACCACGCTACCCTCGGTGAGTGCTGCCGCATTTTCTTCTGTTTATCATGGATTTGTTACTTGTCTTCATGCGAGCACCTCCACTCTGAGGAACGGGCTCTCCTATCACACCACGTGAGGCTTGTAGCTGGCATTGATTTGCGGCTGTGCAGCTTTACTTTTTTCTCGTTTGGTTACTATAAGACAAGTATCTGTTAGGGCTAGCGGAACGCACCGAGAAAATAGAGATGTTTTATTATAAATGGTGCGTTCGCAGCCTGGGGTCCACCGTGCAGGAGGAACATGCTGCTAGCGAATGGCGGCACTGTTAGGCGGTATAGGCTAGCTCTGTTACTCCACAGAGTAGCCGTGAAAGGGAAGCACTGCGCCCTGTTAGCCTCACAGGAGCACAAGCTTACTGCCAAGCTGATAGCAGTCAGTGGTTATGCTACATGCAATCTCCTCACCAGAGAAGCCGGTATTCTAGGGGCTTATTTCAGCCAGATCCCTGAACACTCTCATACAATCTCCTCACCGGAGGTGCCGGTATTCTAGGGGCTTATTTCAGCCGGGTCCCTGAACACACTCATACATAACCACACTGGCGCAAAGCACATATATGAATTGATACCAGCGCATGGCCGTGCGGCAATGCGAGCCTTAAATAGTTGCAGCATGTTTAGGACCTTTCAAAGAAGGACCAATGGAGTGCTGCAGCACCTGAGCATGTGACCCTAGATCTCCACTGAGAGATCTCGCCCTGGGCATGCTCAGAGTGCACAGCAGGATTTAGTCCTAGCAGCTACAAGGACCTTAGCTGCAGTATCTGATCATGTGACCCTCGATCTCCACAGAGAGATCTTACTCTGGGCATGCTCAGAATGTGAAAAGCAGGACTTAGCCCCAGAAGAGTCCGCTCGCCGCTGCCCAGCACTGACTTCAATGGGAGAAGCAGGAAACGCAGCAGTAACCCTTAGCACAGAGTCAGACTGAGCGAAACGCTGGGAACGACGTCTCCGCTGAGCAGGCTCCACTGCGGCAGGAGAAGAATGGGAGACTGCAGCGGAGATGGCCTGAGATTCCCTCTGTGCAGAGGCAGGAACTCGACCCCTAACATTACCCCCCCTCCTAGGGCCCCCTCCTCCTTGGGCCTCGCTACGTTCGAAGGCAGCAACGAGCTGCGGAGCCCGAATGTGCTCAGCAGGCTCCCAGGACCTATCCTCAGGACCGTAACCCTTCCAGTCCACCAAATAAAACTTTTTGCCACGTACCACCTTGCACCCCAAAATAGCGCTCACCTCGAAATCGTTCGTAGACGAACCCGATGTCCCGGCAGATGACTCAGAAAACCGGGACATGTATACGGGCTTAAGGAGGGACACATGAAAGGTGTCGGTGATACCAAGGCGTGGGGGAAGGGCCAGACGGAAGACCACAGGATTAACCTGTTCGAGGACCTTGAAGGGACCCAAGTAGCGAGGTGCAAACTTAGTGGACTCAACACACAGCCTGATGTTACGGGCGGAGAACCACACTAAATCGCCAGGAGCAAAGGTAGGGGCAGTGAGCCGATGTGCATCGGCCGAGGACCTCATTCTCTCCTTCGAGGCCCGAATGGCATCCTGAGTGCGGTCCCAAATGTCCCGTGCCTCCACTGCCCAGTCTGCCACCCTGGAGTCAGCAGAGGACACGGGCATAGGCACAGGAACCCGTGGATGCTGGCCATAATTTAGGAGGAAAGGAGTCTGACCAGTGGAGTCGGCTACAGCGTTGTTAAGGGCGAACTCTGCCCATGGTAATAAAGATGCCCAGTCATCCTGCCTGGCAGAAACAAAATGTTGTAGATATGTGACCAGAGTCTGATTGGCCCTCTCTACCAACCCATTCGTCTCGGGGTGATATGCGGAAGAGAGATTTAACTCAATGCTGAGAAGACGACAAAGCTCTCTTCAGAACCGAGACGCAAACTGGGGACCCCGGTCACTGACAATTTTGTCTGGCATGCCGTGTAGGCGGAAGATGTGTGTTATGAACAACGCTGCCAAGTCCCGTGCAGAAGGTAACCGTGGAAGCGGCACCAAATGCACAATTTTCGAGAAACGATCGGTAATAACCCAAATGATGGCACAGCCGCGAGACTTGGGCAAACCCACTACAAAGTCCATCCCGACCATCTCCCAGGGCCTGTCTGCCACAGGCAAGGGATAGAGTAACCCAGCCGGCCGTTGTCGAGGAGACTTATTTTTGGCGCATGAGACACACGCCAGAACGTAATCTCCGACATCTCGGAGCATATGCGGCCACCAGTACGTCCTCGCCAGCAGCTCAGAAGTCCTTTTTGTCCCAAAGTGTCCACCCACCCTGGAGGAATGAGCCCAAGAGAGAACCTCCGGCCACAAATTTATGGGCACAAAAGTCTTGCCCGGAGGCACAGACTCAAGTGACACCGGAGCCACGGTTCTCAGGCTCTCAGAAGGGACAATAAGCCGAGGCTCTCCTTCCTCCTCCTCAGATGACACAACAGAGCGAGAAAGGGCGTCAGCTCGAATGTTTTTCTCCCCAGCGAGATAGTGGAGGGTGAAGTGGAATCGAGAGAAGAATAAGGACCATCTGGCCTGGCGAGAATTTAGCCACTGGGCTGTTTGCAAATATAGCAAATTTTTGTGGTCTGTGAAAACTTGAAAGGGAAAACGAGCCCCCTCCAAGAGATGTCTCCACTCTGAGAAAGCCAACTTTATCGCTAGCAACTCCCTGTCCCCGATGGAATAATTCCTCTCCGCTGGTGTGAAGGTCTTGGAGAAGAAGAAGCACGGATGCTTCCGACCTTGAGCATCCTTTTGGAAGAGGACTGCTCCAGCACCAACGGAAGAGGCATCCACCTCCATTATAAATGGCTTATCGACATCGGGACGATGTAGGATGGGAGCGCTAGCAAAATTAAACTTAGTAGAAGAAAAGGCCCTTGAGACCTCTTCAGACCACACTTTGGGATTTGCTCCCTTCTTGGTGAGGGCTACCAAGGGAGCTACCAAAGTTGAGAAGTGAGGAATGAACTGGCGGTAATAATTAATGAACCCCATAAAGCGCTGCACCGCTTTAAGCGAATGGTGTTCTTGCCAGTCCATCACAGCCTGTAGTTTGGCAGGATCCATAGCCAATCCCTGGGCGGAGATGATATAGCCCAGGAAAGGTAAAGACTCCTGCTCAAACATACACTTCTCCAACTTTGCATAGAGAGAATTTGCCCATAAGAGGTCGAAGACTCTGCCAACATCTCTCCTGTGGGAGTCAATATCTGGAGAAAAGATGAGAATATCATCCAGATAGACTACGACCGAGGTGGAAAGCATATCCTGGAAGATGTCGTTGACAAAGTCTTGTAAAACGGCTGGGGCATTACAGAGCCCGAAGGGCATCACCAGATACTCATAGTGCCCATCTCTGGTGTTAAACGCCGTCTTCCATTCGTCCCCCTCACGGATGCGAATCAGGTTATAAGCTCCACGCAGGTCTAATTTGGTAAATACCTTAGCTCCCCATAGCCTATCAAAAAGCTCAGAAATCAGGGGTAGCGGGTACTTATTCTTAACGGTGATGGCGTTAAGACCCCTGTAATCTATGCAAGGACGCAATTCTCCATTCTTCTTCTGCACGAAGAAGAACCCTGCCCCTGCTGGTGACACTGACTTCCTAATAAACCCTCTTGCCAAATTCTCCTGGATGTATTGGGACATAGCCTCTGTTTCCGGGAGAGTGAAGGGATAGACACGTCCCCGAGGAGGTTCTGATCCAGGCAAGAGATCTATAGGACAGTCATAGGGACGGTGAGGCGGAAGGGTCTCCGCGGCCTTTTTGGAGAAGACGTCTGCATAGGACCAATAGTATTTGGGGAGAGAAGAGAGATCTGCGGGTATCTCAGTGGTGGAAACCTGAACGCACCCTTTCACACATCTGCCCTTACAGGATTCACTCCAACCCAATATCCTCCCAGAGGTCCACTCAATATGTGGGGAGTGGAAACGGAGCCAGGGTATTCCCAGCAGAATCTCATCCATTCCCTCGGGAAGGACAAGAAGGGAAATAATCTCCTGGTGGGATGGGGACATGGCTAACGTGAAAGGGACAGTCTGATGTGTGATTTGTAACGGAAGTGTCGACCCATTCACCACTCTAACAGTTACTGGTTTGGCAAGCATTACCAGAGGTATTGCGTGGCGCAGAGCAAAAGTAGAAGACATAAAATTTCCCTCTGCTCCTGAATCCACACAAAGCTCTACTGTATGAGTGGATGGGCCTAACAGGATTGTCCCTTTAAAGGACAATTTGGAGGAAAATGCCGCTGTGTCCAGTGAACCTCCTCCAATGGTCACTAGACGCGATCGTTTCCCGACCGCCGTGGACATTTATTAGCGTAATGTCCCAGTTGCTGGCAATTTTTACACACCACAGGTACTCGAGCGGTCTGAGACCTAGATCCCGCTCGAGAAACCTCCATGGCCTCATGGGAGTCGGACGCCATAACAGGAGATTCTAGAGGTTTGGCAAAGGTGGGAGCCAGCCGAAACCTCTGCCTACACTGGGTCCACTCCAACCTCCGCTCGTTAAAATGAAGATCGATGCGGGTAAATATAGTAATAAGCTCCTCCAGTGTGGCGGGAATCTCCCTGGTGGCCAAGGCGTCCTTTACATGATCTGCCAGTCCTCTCCAGAACACCGGAATAAGGACTTTATCCGGCCATTCCAGCTCAGAAGCTAGAGTCCGGAATTGGATGGCGAACTGGCTGACCATGGACGAACCCTGAGTAATTGCCAACAATTGGAGCGCGGTATCGTGGGTGACACGGGGTCCCAAAAAGACCTGCCTCAGAGCGTCCAGGAAGATAGGAGCACTCTGTACCACATGATCACCACGTTCCCAAAGTGGCGTTGCCCACTCCAACGCCCTGCCCGACAAAAGAGATAAAATGAATCCCACTTTCACCCGTTCCGTAGGAAAACGTGCAGCCAGCAGCTCGAGATGTATGGAGCAGTGGCTCACGAATCCCCGACATAGCTTACTGTCACCAGCAAACTTGTCTGGAAGCGGGAGACGGGATAAGGTCAGAGCAGGGGTGGCAGCAGACAAACTGGCTGCAGCTGCACTTGCAGCCTGAACAGCGACAGCAGTAACGTCCACAGCTGAGGTTGCACACTCTAGAGCCGCCAACCTACCCTCCAACTGCTGGATGTACCGCTGTAGACGCTGATCGTCCGCCATTTACTAGCCAAACCCTGGCGCTAGTATTATTTTAGGGCTAGCGGAACGCACCAAGAAAATAGAGATGTTTTATTATAAATGATGCGTTCACAGCCCAGGGTCCACCGTGCAGGAGGAACCTGCTGCTAGCGAATGGCAGCACTGTTAGGCGGTATAGGCTAGCTCTGTAACTCCACAGAGTAGCCGTGAAAGGGAAGCACTGCGTCCTGTTAGCCTCACAGGAGCACAAGCTTACTGCCAAGCCGATAGCAGTCAGTGGTTATGCTACATGCAATCTCCTCACCGGAGAAGCCGGTATTCTAGGGGCTTATTTCAGCCAGGTCCCTGAACACTCTCATACAATCTCCTCACCGGAGGTGCCGGTATTCTAGGGGCTTATTTCAGCTGGGTCCCTGAACACACTCATACATAACCACACTGGCGCAAAGCACATATATGAATTGATACTAGCGCATGGTTGTGCGGCCATGCGAGCCTTAAATAGTTGCAGCACGTTTAAGACCTTTCAAAGAAGGACAATTGGAGTGCTGCAGCACCTGAGCGTTTGACCCTAGATCTCCACTGAGAGATCTCGCCCTGGGCATGCTCAGAGTGCAAAGCAGGATTTAGTCCTAGCAGCTACAAGGACCTTAGCTGCAGTATCTGATCATGTGACCCTCGATCTCCACTGAGAGATCTTACTCTGGGCATGCTCAGAATGTGAAAAGCAGGACTTAGCCCCAGAAGCGTCCGCTCGCCGCTGCCCAGCACTGACTTCAATGGGAGAAGCAGGAAACACAGCAGTAACTCTTAGCACAGAGTCAGACTGAGCAAGACGCTGGGATCGACGTCTCCGCTGAGCAGGCTCCACTGCGGCAGGAGAAGAATGGGAGACCGCAGCGGAGATGGCCCGAGATGCCCCCTGTGCAGAGGCAGGAACTCGACCCCTAACAGTATCTCTAATAATATCACTAGCTAAAGGTAAATAATTATGCCGATAATCTGTCATCATGACACCAGCAAATAGTGACCAAATAATGACAACGTGCTGATCATTACCAAACTTGACTAAGCAAAGATGAAAAAACATATAATACCATCAGACAATATCCTCATGTTATCAGTATATACACTCGTTATGATATTACCATATTGATCTTTCAGTAAAACCATTAAGCTAAGACTATAATCACCACACAGTAACAGTATAATGGAACTTATCAGTTTCACACTAATGCAATGCAAGTGATATATGTCATATTGTACAGACAATTCCAGTGATTTCTTGGTGTTGCTGATCGTTTTCACAATTTTTCTTTTCTTTTCTATCAATTTTTATTCAACCCAGACCACCGTGACCACTTTTTCCATCTCTCATTCTCCAAATAGTAATAGTAATAATTCCCCTGATGTGCCTGACAAAGAACAAAATAAACTAATACCTCAATTTACCTTCCTTTACTGATGCCCCATGAGAGGTCCCAGCCTTTGGCCACAGAATGGAAGCAGACTGCCTGAGTCAGTGGCAGAGTAGGGTGTTGATGACTCTGTGTTTTGCAACAGTAATTACACATCGCGCCTATCTTCACAGTTATTGGTCCCATTGGAGCTTACGTCGGAACCCCCCAACAAAATGAGATTCAGATGTATGCGTCAAAGGGGTCATAGTCTCTAATGGTGGCGGCAGAGTGAAAGTACCCTATGCTGTTCATCATTTTTGGGTATATACACCTATTGCAGGTGGACACTCAGACATAGTACTGTAGACTGCGACAGACTGCATCTGGTCTATACATAAATGGCCCAAGTGGCTGAGGGTACCGGTAGCCCAAAAGGTATCTGACCGATAGGGCAGATTGCCAGGCCTGGCCTGGGTGCAGAACTGCTTAGTGCGGCTGTTAAAGGGAATCTGTGACCCCAAAATTCGCCTATAAGCTAAGGCCACCGGCATCAGGGGCTTATCTACAACATTCTGTAATGCTGTAGATAAGCCCCGATGTATCCTAAAAGTTAAGAAAAATGAGTTAGATTATTCTCACCCAGGGGCAGTCCAGTGCGGTCCGATCCGATGGGTGTCGCGGTGCGGGTCCAGTGCCTCCCATCTTCATGCGATGACGTCCTCTTCTTTGTTTCATGCCGTGGCTCCTGCACAGGCGTACTTTATCTGTCCTGTTGAGGGCAGAGCAAAGTCCTACAGTGCGCAGGCACCGGGAAAGGTCAGAGAGGCACAGATCCTACGCACTGCAGTACTTTGCTCTGCCCTTCATCGTATGAAGATGGGAGGCGCCGGACCCACACCGTGACGCCCATCGGACCGGACCGCAGCGGGACTGGCCCTGGGTGAGTATAATCTAACTCATTTTTATTATCTTTCAGGTTACATTGGGGGCTTTTCTACAGCATTCCAGAATGCATTACAGAATGCTGCAGATAAGCCCCTGATGCCAGTGGCCTTAGCTTATAGGCGAATTTTGGGGTGACAGATTCCCTTTAAGTTTACTTCTTCACTGAGTAGGAGATGATTCTGTCTTCCACCAATGAAAACACACCATTCACTTTTATCATTGGGCACAGTGAGGATAATCACCTCTCTGACCAATCCAATTGGTTATCACTCATCACGTAATATTTTTTATGCATAATTATCCTTTTTTCTTAGGTTCTCTAGTTTGGAACCATCCAGGGCATTTTTCTCCCACCCTGGTTATTGGTGCTTGAGAGTGAAAGACCCAGTGCGCCTCCGCCAAGCCAATTCTGTATGTCCCAGAACAGGGAATGTGTCAGTCTCCATTATTTTACCTAAAAATATATTCAATTAGAAATACTACTACAGTTCCATTGTTTTTGAGGTTGCTGACTAGTTTTGGCTCTATAAAGTTGTACAATAACTTTTTAACTGAGGTGTTATGATCTTACCTTAGCTCTGACGTTCATGTTTTTTATAGGTATTTCTATTTATAATTTTATTGCCATACATCTTTTCATGTCAGTATAAAAACAATGACGAACTAAATATAAAATCTATATATAAAATTTTTGTAAGGTGAGCGAGGCAAAAGGAAACAATTTTCTTCTGTGATTTTTTTTTTTGTAAATAATATTTTTGTACTTAGAGGATTTTTTGTTTCTTCATTTTTACATTGATACGTAAGCACATATGTAGATTTAACCTAAACTTCTGAAATGAAATTCTGGCAGGTGCATTCCATTTTGGGTGGGAGATTCAATTTTGCAATTTTTCCCCTGTCCTCTCTGATTGGCTCCTCTTACATTTTCTCTTTTCTCTGGGTCCTCAGCTGGCCGCTGCCATTGAATAGACCACATGCAGTCAAAGATGCCATTTTACTTGATTGACGCAGGTAAAAATGTTCCCAAAATTTGTATTTGATGCAATCTTGTACTGAATTTGATCTGTTGTGAATCGATCTGCGAAGGATCAAGTTTGAGTCATATTTCCTGAAATTTGAGGTTTCATCACGGATCAGTGGATCCCAGTGGAGCACAGTCTGTACGGCACAGTCGTTTTTTAATGCTCAAAAGGGATAATAAAGGGCATAGTCGTAAAATCGCGTACTTAATCTCTTACACGGTAATTGGCGGCCCTCAAGCTCTATCTTATCTGCTCTGTTTCTTATCTGTAGCCTTGTAAATGACGAAGATTTACTGGAGCATAAGGAAATATTTACCAAATTGTTTTTCCTTGACCTCAACTATGTTGAATGGTTTTGATGGGAAAAAAAAATCAAGTTCACATTTTTTTTTTTTAAAGTGGAGTACATATGGGTTTTGCCATTGCCACAGACTAGACATGAAAGGCAGTATATGTGCATACTGTATAGCCATTGAGGTCAACGTTAAACTTAAGCTTCATAATCTGCTTGATGATAACAATGCATAAAATACAGACAACTGTCTGAAAAAAAGATTAAAAAAAAAGAATTGCTAGAAATCAAATTTTTGAGACAAATTCCATGAAGTTCACGAACTCGAATCTCAAATGATTCAGTCATTTCTAATAGCTATGTCTATGAGTTGCGCTCTCACTTTCATCGAGGCCCAATAGATTTATAGCATTTGGTTAAATTTCTGTTTTAGTTTTGTGATGCATTGGTGCAAATTATTATTTTTTATTGCAGTATCTTTTTTCCAAGGATGGGGTCACAAGACCATTTTTCTCCCATCTGAGAAAATCGGTCCAATTATTCTAATCAGACTCTGATCAGAATTTGATTAGGGTATGATCCAATTTCCTCTGAGGTGAAAGGAAAAAAAGTTTCCACAACTTCTCTATAATGTAATTCCGTGAAAATCGGACTGCACTTGAATGTCATCCAAATTTTAATATTGGTTGTACTTAACAAAAGTGTGTAGTTTACATTTATACCTGCCATGCTTCCTTTTTTTTCTTGGATTCTGTTTGTACTATTACATATAAATTGGAGGCATTGAAATTGGTACTGTTCAATCTTTGCAAAACTTGTGCTGTAACTAAAGGTACCTTCACACTGAGCAACTTTAGAACGAGAACCACAGCGATCCGTGACGTTGCAGCGTCCTGATAGCGATCTCGTTGTGTTTGACACGCAGCAGCGATCTGGATCCCGCTGTGACATCGCTGGTCGGAGCTAGAAGTCCAGAACTTTATTTGGTCGTCAAGTCGGCGTGATTCGTCATGTTTGACAGCAAAAGCAATGATGCCAGCAATGTTTTTACATGGAGCTAACAACCAGCGAGAACGATAAGTACGTCACTGGATCGCTCCTGCATCGTTCTGCTGTTGCCGTGTTTGACGTCTCCTAGCGACCTAAACAGCGACGCTGCAGCGATCTGCTCGTTGTCTATATCGCTGCAGCGTCACTGAGTGTGACGGTACCTTTAGTCTTGCACAGGATAAATCAGATAAGTCATAAAACTATTTGATAAGAGAGGTAACATCTCCCCAACTGCCAATTGGGTAAAAATAGTGGCTACTGTGCCTGAAGAGGAGTAGCGTTTGGTGCATGTCCTACCACCATCGAGGATTGCTGGATGTTTCTCTGTCCATGTTGTCTCCTCTTCCTCCACCGCTTCATCCACCTCCTCATCCGGTGTGGTAGATTGGATCACTCACCTGCACAATGAGGTAGACACAAGAACACTATCTCTTTAAATCTTCTACTGGTTTATTATATAAATGCTGCATAAACCAGTACAAAGTAAAAATAAACATGGCCCTACGACCAAAATAGGAAAGCAAACAAAATGATTTACAATCTGAATGGCTGCGGGAATCCACACGCTCAGGATTATCAAAAAAACATGGTTCAGTTTACTCTAAACATGAGCACCACTCTGGCATTAGCCTCTACAGACATGCTGAACACTAAATGACTCAGAAGGCTGATTATTTACATTCGAATCCACAACCTGGGGAGAAGATATGGTGAACAGCCTCCCACCACTCTTTAGCTGTTTACTTAAAAATCTAGCCCTCAAAATGGCCGATCAACTGCTCTCAGCACTTAGTGTGCTGTGGCAAACTTCCAGGTTTCAAATCACTGAAGCAGATAGCCTAAGTGAAACATAACTCCCCTCCAGCACTTTGCCAGTGACTTTATTCCACCGGTCAACATAACACCTGCCAGGCCAATTTCAGCACAGCCAGGGGGAAATTACAGCTGGCTGTTCTGAAACACATCTGTTTGGGGGAAAAATCCCACACCACACAAGAGCTGTGGATAGGGATCAAAGAACAGACAGATGAGTGGTTGGTGCCGCTAAATATCAAGACCGGCCTGGTGGTGTGCGATAACATTCAAAATTTCATCGCAGCTCTGGGCCTAGCTGCATTGAAGCCTGTTTCTTGCCTGGCACATGTTCTGAATTTGGTTGTGAAGAGCTTCCTTAAAAATTGGCAAATCCGAACAGGAAACTGGATGTATATTAAAATGTCAGGGTTCGGGGATCGCTCATTGCTAATCTCTCTCTCTTTGCAAATCACTTCCTCCCTGGCAATGCACATTTTTGCTAGGTGTATATACCCTGGTGTCACTGACGCCCTGCCATTTCCCACAGAAGAAACAGTGCTGTAGGACTCAGTCAGCTGTTGCCAGTGTCTCTACAAATCTTACAGCTGGCTGTGCCGTACATCACTGACGTCTACCCGCGCATGCACTGTGTGCCGTTGAAGCAGGGGTGCATACACCTGACAAAACTACACATTGACCGGGAGACATAGATTTGTAAAGGGCAAGCAGTTAACGCGGTCTTGCAAATCATGTCAATATTAGTCTAGCAAAAACTAGTGCCCCATAACTAGTCACCCCCAAAAAATATTATATTGGAAGCCTAGTTACCAAATTGTTTTTAGACAAATCAATAAGACACGGAAAGGGTCTTGTTAGGAAGTATATAAAGAGATCAATAAATGCACGGTGGCAGTTTTGGGTCCTGTGAAAGCTGACAGGTTCCCAATTGCACGCATAAAACAAAATGACTGAACACATAAAATAGGTTTTTAAAAAGGCGCGCAAATGGAAAACAGGCGAAAAACACTAAAACTAGACAAAAAGGTACAAATGCAGGAATGAATCAGGCTCGGTGTGATTATTTAGCTCTTCTCTCAGCCCTGGTTTTAGTTTAATTAATGCTTCAGTTAAATGTCAATGACAGCGGCGGAAAGGAATATTGGCAAAATAAAATTCAATAATACCCGGGGGGTGGATGTGACCGTGGAATAGAGTCTGTGTTTGCTTTCTATATCAGTCATAATGTTAATAAATTACCAAAAAAGTACATCTAATCTAACTTACTTTTTTGCTTGAAGAAGCTGTGAAAACTGAAAAGTAGTGTCTATTCATGATCAAGCATTAAAACGCTTGAGTGCTTGGTACTCGAATTGAGCAGGTCAGATGCTTGGATTGGCTCAATTCGAGTATCGAGTATAATGGAAGTCAATGGAAAACTCGAGCATTTTACCTGAAGACCCTAACATGAGGACAGGGGTGGCAGGGAAATTGCAAAAATGGATGGAAACAGCGCTCAAATGAAATGGGAACAGTGAGGGGAAGATGCATGGACACATCTCCCAGGTCGCTGCTGGGAGCAATGTTGTCAGAGTATTACGCAACTTTTACGGACTGACAATAAAGCATACAAAAGTGAAGATAAAATGGATTTTCCAGAAAAAAAATGTTAGGAAAATTATTTCCTGTATAATGACTTGTATATAAGGGAAATTAAAAAAAAAAAGCCTCCTCCACCCCTTAATAACCGGGACATCTTTCACCATATATCCTCGTCTATGACTATGGTAAATGACACAGTAGAGGAGTAAATAAAACTACACCCACCGGTATTCACTGGCAAATTTACCACCTTATCTGGGCATATGAGATGTGACATGGTCAGATATATCCTGTTTAATTTATGAAGGAGGGACTCTGAAACTCACAAAGCCTATGCAGATAATTTAAGAACAGCAATAAATTAGAAAAAGGACATAAAGGAGGGAATCGTACACATCCTGTTATAATTGTTAGGTAGTGGGACTCCTAGACTAATAAAGCCTATGCACTTAGCGCATGGGCTGAAAAAACATTTACATCTGGGGGTATCCATATGTAAGATAATTGTAGAGGTAGGCCTCATGCACATCCTATAAAAATATGAAAGAGGGCATCATACACACCTTGGAAAAATTGACACTCTGACAAATATGAGTGAGGGCCACATGTTGACCCTCTAAAATTTATGAGCAAGGGCTGCCTGTTTACCCTCTAAAAATTATGAACGAGGGCCACATGATAACCCTCTAAAAATTATGAATGACGGTTGCCTGATGACTCTCCAAAAAAATTATGAGCAAGGGTCGCATGATTACCCTTTAAAAATTTGGAGCAAGGGTTTCCTGTTTACCCTCTAAAAATTGAAGGCTACAGATGACTCTATGAAAATTATGAGTGAAGGATGCCGGTTTAACATCTAGAAAAATATTTTGAATTGAGAGTCCTCAGTGGTTGATACCTTATAATGGCTAACTGAAAAGATGGTAACAAATTGCAAGCTTTCGAGACTACTCAGGCCTCTTCATTAGGCAAAGACTAATACAACATCTGAAGAATCACATATTTATACACAACACAGCACAGAACTGTCATTTGGGGAGAGTGATAAGTGATAAACAGTTGTGTCCATAAATATTGGAAAGTTCCTAGATTAGGAGTGAATGTTTTGTTGTCCTCTGATTGGGGTCTGGTTCTGTTATGATGCCCCCACAAGGTCTGAAGTGCAAATTCCTTAATTGATGTAAAAAGACATAAATTCATGTGACACATTCATTCCTGCACTAAGTGTGTCAAAGGTCGTCATAAGTTTATACTCCCAGATTCTTCTGTCTCTCTGAGATTTGAAGCTACCTTTCAATACAAGTAATTTCAGGTCCATAATGCTATGTTCAGGCATACAAAAATGTTTGGCCACAGGTAGATGCATTCTTTTTTCTCTTATTGTATGGCAATGAGAGTTCATCCTTGTTCTCAGTTTTTGCCCTGTCTCCCCCACATACAGACCGCCTGTTGGACATTTGGACATTTAGTACAAATAATTAAGTACACCACATTAGAAGTGATGCAGCTGAAAGTACCTGGTATCTTGTGGTCCTGATGTGAATTGGGGATCTTTATCTTGTCCGTGGTCATTATAAATGGACAGGTTTTACATTTTTTCTGGTTGCAAGGAAAGGTACCTGCAGCTGTTGGAGAGGACAGGGAGCTTCTAACAATGATGCTTCTTAGATTTGGGGGCTGCCTAAAACACAGTAGTGGGGGGTCTGGAAAAATGGATTGTAATCGGCATCTTTTTGCTGTAAAGGTTGTAATTTCCGTGCAGCTCCCCTTAGCACCTCCAGATTTGGATTGTAGGTAACCACTAGAGGTACCCGGTTATTTTCTTCTTTAGCTTTGTAATGTAGCAGGTGATTCCTTGATATTCTGGTGGCTCTTGTAATCTGGTTTTCAATTGTTCTTGGATGGTGGCTCTGATTCAAAAAGGTCTTTCTGAGGCGACCAAGGTGTTCATCCCTATCCATTGGGTTGGAACATATACGATTGTATCTGATGGCTTGGCTGTAGACAATAGAGTTTTTTTATGTGTTTTGTATTACCATATAAAAATTATGAAGTAAGGGCAGCATGATGACGCAGTAAATATTAATATTAAGAGTGAGGGCCACATGATGACTCCCTAAAAATTTGGAGCTAGGGCCGCATGATGACCCTGTTGATATGGTGGAGGAGGAGGAGGACAAAAACAGAAAAACTCGTGAAAGATATACCCTTTTTTGGGTGGGAAAAAGTTTATGTGAATATATCAGAAAACAAAAATTGAAATTGGCTTTATGTTCCGTTGCTGTCATCCAGTGGGGTTAAAAATTCTGGGCCTATCCAGGCTTTGGTCATTTTGATAAGAGTCAGCTTGTCAGCATTTTTAGTTGACAGGCTGATGAGACTTTCAGTTACTATGCCCCTGGGGGCACTAAGACCTGCTCTGACAAAAGTGGCAGAGCAGGCCAGCACCTCTGAGGCATGAGGGACAATTCATGCCACGTGTCCAGCTTGGATACCCAACAGTTGTATGACATAGAGGGATCACAGCGTATGCTGGTACGGTCAGCTAGGTGTTTTTTCACCATCTTCCAAAGCATTTCTCTCTTTTTTAGACGATAATGCGCATTAGTGCTGGGGTGCTGGGAGGGTCTGCTTTATTATAGTGAATGGATCCCTCGGGGGTTTCATCTAAATTACATCACTTGGAGATTTAAAGGGAAACCCCAATGTAACTGCTCAGAGAAGAGCGCTGGATAAATGTGATCCAAAATGTTATGCTCACAATAGAATCTTCAACTCAATCCACAAAAATAGCAAGTCTTAATTCACATCTGTTAACAGAAATTTAGGGGCCTCCCATGTTACTGGCAGTACAAAGGATCTGGAAAAATGAAATGGCTCCTTGCCTGCCAAAAGAATTTCAGCAAATTCTGGGCTCCCAAATCCAAATGCCCCCCCCCCCCTACATTCTGAGACCCACTGTGCCTAAACTACAATTATTTACCACATATTTGGCATTTCTGTAGTGATGAGAACCTGCCTAATTTACTGGTATATGAACTGGGCACAAGGCACTGATGCTACAACATACTGGTCACTACAACGTACTGGTCATTACAACATACTGGTGACTATAATGGCAGTTTGCAATTTTCACTCAGCGATATCCACTGCTGCTTTTTCTGGAAAACACCCATGGAGTCAAAATCATCACGACAACTGTACAGGGTGGGCCATTTATATGGATACACCTAAATAAAATGGGAATAGTTGATGAAATCAGCTTCCCGTTTGAGGCCCATTAGTATATGGGAGGGGAAAAACTTTTCAAGATGGGTGGTGACCATGGTGGCCATTTTGAAGTCGGCCATTTTGGATCCAACTTTATATTTTTCAATGGGAAGAGGGTCATGTGACACATCAAACTTATTGAGAATTTTACAAGAAAAACAATGGTGACAAAAGTGTCGATATGGGTGGAAGAGGCAAGGGAGGAGTAATCCAACCTTGTTTTATGTATTTTTTAATTTTTTCGTGGATTTTTCTTGTTTTCTTGTTTTTTATGTAACTCATTTAACCCCTTTCTGATGTCAGACATACTATCCCGTCGAGGTGACCTGGGTCCGTATGACCATCGACAGGATAGTACATCTAATGTGATCAGCCACGTTCACGAGCTCTGCCACATATGGGATATCAGGGTACTCAGGAGTCAGGACAAATTGCACAACAACTTTTGGGGTCCAATTTCTCCTGTTACCCTTGGGAAAATACAAAACTGGGGGCTAAAAAATCATTTTTGTTGAAAATAAAAATGATTTTTTATTTTCACGGCTCTGCGTTCTAAACTTTAGTGAAACACCTGGAGGTTCGAAGTTCTCACAACACATCTAGATAAGTTCAATGTGGGGTCTAGTTTCCAATATGGGGTCACTTGTGGGGGGTTTCTACTGTTTAGGCACATAAGGGGCTCTGTAAACGCAATGTGACGCCCGCAGACTATTCCATCAAAGTCTGCATTCCAAAACCGTGCTCCTTCCCTTCCGAGCTCTGCCATGCGCCCAAAAAGTGGTTTACCCCCACATATCGGGTTTCGGCGTACTCAGGACAAATTGCACAACAACTTATGAGGTTTCTCATGTTACCCTTGTTAAAATAAAACAAATTGGATCTGAAATAAATTTTTTGAGAAAAAAGTTAAATGTTCATTTTTTTAAACATTCCAGAAATTCCTGTGAAACACCTGAAGGGTTAATAACCTTCTTGAATGTGATTTTGAGCACCTTGAGGGGGTGCAGTTTTTAGAATGGTGTCAGTTTTTGGTATTTTACGTCATATAGACCCCTCAAAGTTACTTCAAATGTAAAGTGGTCCTTAAAAAAAATGGTGTAAAAATGAGAAATCGCTGGTCAACTTTTAACCCTTATAACTCCATAACAAAAAAAAAAATTTGGCTCCAAAATTGTGCTGATGTAAAGTAGACATGTGGGAAATGTTACTTGTTAAGTATTTTGTGTGACATATCTTTATGATTTAAGGGCATGAAAATTCAAATTTTAAAAATTGCAACATTTTTAACATTTTCGCCAGATTTCCGTTTTTCACAAATAAACACAAGTCATATCAAAGAAGTTTTATCATTATCATGAAGTACAATATGTCTCGAGACTTTTCGGTCCCTCTCTGTGGCACTTGGGCACCTTACCCATGTTGTATATTTAACATCTTTGATCAGGATATGTGTGTCCTGTTATTACCTGATCCTAGTCTATTTACCTGTTGTTTAATATTATTTTCTTAATAAATTGATGTTTGTATTACTTTTGGACTTTTTACTCCATTCTTTCATATGTTTCATGTTATGTTTGGGAGTGTCCGTGTGGTGTATCTTTGAGATGTCCACATGGGTTTTGGTCTCTGTGGCACCCCTTCTTTTATGCGGTCCCGTATGGTATATGTTCATCTATGTCTTGAGAAAACAGTGTCAGGATCACCAGGATCCATGGAAGCGTTCCAGAATTATTACAAAGGGACAGTGGTCAGAATTGTAAAAATTGGCCCGTAATTTCCTTTGGGGGAAAGGGGTTAAAACAACCAAGAATTTTCAAAACTAAAACTAGATATCTAGAACGACGAGCTGTAAGTCCAAGAAGAGGAAGAGGTAGACATAGTAGTATAGGTGGAAAAGGCAAGGGAGGAGTAATCCAACACTGTTTATTTTTATTTGTTGCTCCCAAGCCAATGCATAGGCAAAAAACAGCTTTATACTTAAATCCAGGTTGAAATAAAAGCTCTACAGGTGAACAGGCCTCCATCTGGACTATTTTGAGGAGATATTGGAGGATAGGATTCAGAAGAAGTGTAGGGCTATAATGACCAATAATACACACCCACTATGTGAGCTGTTCTTGAAGCAGAAGAGCACATTCAGCAGCCGCCTAATCCTACTAAGGTGTAAGGCTAGTTTCACATTTGTAGTAAAATCTGCAGTGTTTATGCCGCAACGTGAAACGAACGATAAACTGCATGCAAATGAGTGCAAACGCAGCGTTTTTTTAGACGCATAAGGTAATGCAAAAAAAAAGCAACACTTAACCCCTTCATGACCCAGCCTATTTTGACCTTAAAGACCTTGCCGTTTTTTGCAATTCTGACCAGTGTCCCTTCATGAGGTAATAACTCAGGAACGCTTCAATGGATCCTAGCGGTTCTGAGATTGTTTTTTCGTGCCATATTGGGCTTCATGTTAGTGGTAAATTTAGGTCAATAAATTCTGTGTTTATTTGTGATAAAAACGGAAATTTGGCGAAAATTTTGAAAATTTTGCAATTTTCACATTTTGAATTTTTATTCTGTTAAACCAGAGAGTTATGTGACACAAAATAGTTAATAAATAACATTTCCCACACGTCTACTTTACATCAGCACAATTTTGGAAACAAAATTTTTTTTTGCTAGGAAGTTATAAGGGTTAAAATTTGACCAGCGATTTCTCATTTTTACAACGAAATTTACAAAACCATTTTTTTTAGGGACCACCTCACATTTGAAGTCAGTTTGAGGGGTCTATATGGCTGAAAATACCCAAAAGTGACACCATTCTAAAAACTGCACCCCTCAAGGTGCACAAAACCACATTCAAGAAGTTTATTAACCCTTCAGGTGCTTCACAGCAGCAGAAGCAACATGGAAGGAAAAAATGAACATTTAACTTTTTAGTCACAAAAATGATTTTTCAGCAACAATTTTTTTATTTTCCCAATGGTAAAAGGAGAAACTGAACCACGTACGTTGTTGTCCAATTTGTCCTGAGTACGCTGATACCTCATATGTGGGGGTAAACCACTGTTTGGGCGCACGGCAGGGCTTGGAAGGGAAGGAGCGCCATTTGACTTTTTGAATGAAAAATTGGCTGCACTCTTTAGCGGACACCATGTCACATTTGGAGAGCCCCCGTGTGCCTAAAAATTGGAGCTCCCCCACAAGTGACCCCATTTTGGAAACTAGATGCCCCAAGGAACTTATCTAGATGCATAGTGAGCCCTTTAAACCCCTAGGTGCTTCACAAATTGATCCGTAAAAATGAAAAAGTACTTTTTTTTCACAAAAAAATTCTTTTAGCCTCAATTTTTTCATTTTCACATGGACAACAGGATAAAATGGATCCTAAAATTTGTTTGGCAATTTCTCCTGAGTACACCGATACTTCACATGTGGGGGTAAACCACTGTTTGGGCACATGGTAAGGCTCGGAAGGGAAGGAGCGCCATTTGACTTTTTGAATGAAAAATTATCTCCATCGTTAGCGGACACCATGTCGCGTTTGGAGAGACCCTGTGTGCTTAAACATTGGAGCTCCCCCACAAGTGACCCCATTTTGGAAACTGGACCCCCCAAGGAACTTATCTAGATGCCTAGTGAGCACTTTAAACCCTCAGGTGCTTCACAAATTGATCCGTAAAAATGAAAAAGTACTTTTTTTTCACAAAAAATTTATTTTCGCCTCAATTTTTTCATTTTCACATGGGCAATAGGATAAAATGGATCCTAAAATTTGTTGAGCAATTTCTCCCGAGTACGCCGATACCTCATATGTGGGGGTAAACCACTGTTTGGGCACACGGCAGGGCTCGGAAGGGAAGGCGCGCCTTTTAACTTTTTGAATGGAAAATTAGCTCCAATTGTTAGCGGACACCATGTCGCATTTGGAGAGCCCCTGTGTGCCTATGCAATGGAGCTCCCCCACAAGTGACCCCATTTTGGAAACTAGACCCCCCAAGGAACTTATCTAGATGCATACTGAGCACTTTAAACCCCCAGGTGCTTCACAGAAGTTTATAATGCAGAGCCATGAAAATAAAAAATAATTTTTCTTTTCTCAAAAATGATTTTTTAGCCTGGAATTTCCTATTTTGCCAATGGTAATAGGAGAAATTGGACCACAAATGTTGTTGTCCAGTTTGTCCTGAGTATGCAGATACCCCATATGTGGGGGTAAACCACTGTTTGGGCGCACGGCAGGGCTCAGAAGGGAAGGCACGCCATTTGGCTTTTTAAATGGAAAATTATCTCCACTCATTAGCGGACACCATGTCGCGTTTGGAGAGCCCCTGTGTGCCTAAACATTGGAGATCCCCCACAAATTACCCCATTTTGGAAACTAGACCCCCAAAGGAACTAATCTAGATGTGTAGTGAGCACTTTGAACCCTCAAGTGCTTCACAGAAGTTTATAACGCAGAGCCATGAAAATAAAAAAAAAAAAATATTTTCTCAAAAATGAATTTTAGCCCGCAATTTTTTATTTTCCCAAGGGTAACAGGAGAAATTTGACCCCAAAAGTTGTTGTCCAGTTTCTCCTGAGTACGCTGATACCCCATATGTGGGGGTAAACCACTGTTTAGGCACATGCTGGGGCTCGGAAGTGAAGTAGTGACGTTTTGAAATGCAGACTTTGATGGACTGCTCTGTGGGCGTCACGTTGCGTTTGCAGAGCCCCTGATGTGGCTAAACAGTAGAAACCCCCCACAAGTGACCCCATTTTGGAAACTAGACCCCGAAAGGAACTTATCTAGATGTGAGGTGAGCACTTTGAACCCCCAAGTGCTTCACAGAAGTTCATAACACAGAGCAGTGAAAATAATAAATACGTTTTCTTTCCTCAAAAATAATTTTTTAGCCCAGAATTTTTTATTTTCCCAAGGGTTACAGGAGAAATTGGACCACAAAAGTTGTTGTCCAGTTTCTCCTGAGTACGCTGATACCCCATGTGTGGGGGTAAACCACTGTTTGGGCACACGTGGGGGCTCAGAAGGGAAGTAGTGACTTTTGAAATGCAGACTTTGATGGAATGGTCTGCGGGCGTCACATTGCGTTTGCAGAGCCTCTGGTGTGCCTAAACAGTAGAAACCCCCCACAAGTGACCCCATTTTGGAAACTAGACCCCCAAAGGAACTTATCTAGATGTGTGGTGAGCACTTTCAACCCCCAAGTGCTTTACAGAAGTTTATAACGCAGAGCCGTGAAAATAATAAATACGTTTTCTTTCCTCAAAAATAATTTTTTAGCCCAGAATTTTTTATTTTCCCAAGGGTTACAGGAGAAATTGGACCACAAAAGTTGTTGTCCAGTTTCTCCTGAGTACGCTGATACCCCATGTGTGGGGGTAAACCACTGTTTGGGCACACGTGGGGGCTCAGAAGGGAAGTAGTGACTTTTGAAATGCAGACTTTGATGGAATGGTCTGCGGGCGTCACATTGCGTTTGCAGAGCCCCTGGTGTGCCTAAACAGTAGAAACCCCCCACAAGTGACCCCATTTTGGAAACTAGACCCCCAAAGGAACTTATCTAGATGTGTGGTGAGCACTTTCAACCCCCAAGTGCTTTACAGAAGTTTATAACGCAGAGCCGTGAAAATAATAAATACGTTTTCCTTCCTCAAAAATAATTTTTTAGCCCAGAATTTTTTATTTTCCCAAGGGTTACAGGAGAAATTGGACCACAAAAGTTGTTGTCCAGTTTCTCCTGGGTACGCTGATGCCCCATGTGTGGGGGTAAACCACTGTTTGGGCACACGTGGGGGCTCAGAAGGGAAGTAGTGACTTTTGAAATGCAGACTTTGATGGAATGGTCTGCGGGCGTCACGTTGCGTTTGCAGAGCCCCTGGTGTGCCTAAACAGTAGAAACCCCCCACAAGTGACCCCATTTTGGAAACTAGACCCCCCAAGGAACTTATCTAGATATGTGGTGAGCACTTTGAACCCCCAAGTGCTTCACAGACGTTTACAACGCAGAGCCGTGAAAATAAAAAATCATTTTTCTTTCCTCAAAAATGATGTTTTAGCAAGCAATTTTTTATTTTCTCAAGGGTAACAGGAGAAATTGGACCCCAGTAATTGTTGCGCAGTTTGTCCTGAGTATGCTGGTACCCCATATGTGGGGGTAAACCACTGTTTGGGCACACGTCGGGGTTCGGAAGTGAGGGAGCACCATTTGAATTTTTGAATACAAGATTGGCTGGAATCAATGGTGGCGCCATGTTGCGTTTGGAGACCCCCTGAAGTGCCTAAACAGTGGAAACCCCTCAATTCTACCTCCAACACACCCCTAACCCTTATCCCAACTGTAGCCGTAACCCTAATCACAACCCTAACCCCAACACACCCCTAACCACAGCCCTAACCCCAACACACCCCTAACCCTAACCACAACCCTAATTCCAACCCAACTCTAAGGCTATGTGCCAACGTTGCGGATTCGTATGAGATTTTTCAGCATCATTTTTGAAAAATCCGCGGGTAAAAGGCACTGCGTTTTACCTGTGGATTTACCGTGGATTTCCAGTGTTTTTTGTGCGGATTTCACCTGTGGATTCCTATTGAGGAACAGGTGTAAAACGCTGCGGAATCCGCACAAAGAATTGGCAGCTGCGGAAAATACAACGCAGCGTTCCCGCGCGGTATTTTCTGCACCATGGGCACAGCGGATTTGGTTTTCCATATGTTTACATGGTACTGTAAACCTGATGGAACACTGCTGCGGATCCGCAGCGGCCAATCCGCACCGTGTGCACATAGACTAATTCTAAAGGTATGTGCACACGCTGCGGAAAACGCTGCGGATCCGCAGCAGTTTCCCATGAGTTTACAGTTCAATGTGAACCTATGGGAACCAAAAATCGCTGTACACATGCTGCGGAAAAACTGCACGGAAACGCAGCGGTTTACATTCCGCAGCATGTCACTTCTTTCTGCGGATTCCGCAGCGGTTTTACAACTGCTCCAATAGAAAATCGCAGTTGTAAAACCGCAGTGAAATGCGCAGAAAAACTGCGGTAAATCCACGATAAATCGGCAGCGGTTTAGCACTGTGGATTTTTCAAATCCGCTGCGGAAAAATCCGCATAGGACCAGAATACGTGTGCACATACCGAAACCCTAACCCTAGCCCTAACCCTACCCCTAACCCTACCCCTAACCCTAACCCTACCCCTAACCCTACCCCTAACCCTAACCCTACCCCTAACCCTAACCCTACCCCTAACCCTAGTTCTTACCCCAACCTTAGTGAAAAAAAAAAAAATTCTTTATTTTTTTATTGTCCCTATCTATGGGGGTGACAAAGGGGGGGGTCATTTACTATTTTTTTTATTTTGATCACTGAGATAGGTTATATCTCAGTGATCAAAATTCACTCTGGAACGAATCTGCCGGCCGGCAGATTCGGCGGGCGCACTGCACATGCGCCCGCCATTTTGGAAGATGGCGGCGCCCAGGGAGAAGACGGACGGGACCTCGGGCGGCCAGGTAAGTATAAGGGGGGGGAGATCAGGGCACGGGGGGGGCGTCGGAGCACGGGGGGGTGGATCGGATCATGGGGGGGGGGTGGATCGGAACACGGGAGGGAGGATTGGAGCACGGGGAAGGATTGGAGCACGGGGTGAGGGATCGCTGTGCGGGGGGGGTGGATCGGAGCACGGGGGGGTCGCTGTGTGCGGGGGGGGATCGGAGTGCGGGGGGGGTTTGATTGGAGAGCGGGGGGTGTGATTGGTGCACGGGGAAGCGGACAGGAGGACGGGGGAGCGGAGCACAGGACGGAGGGGAGCGGACCACAGATCGGGGGGCTGGGGGGGCGATCGGAGGAGTGGGGTGGGTGCACATAAGTGTTTCCAGCCATGGCCGATGATATTGCAGCATCGGCCATGGCTGGATTGTAATATTTCACCAGTTTTTTAGGTGAAATATTACAAATCGCTCTGATTGGCAGTTTCACTTTCAACAGCCAATCAGAGCGATCGTAGCCACGAGGGGGTGAAGCCACCCCCCCTGGGCTAAACTACCACTCCCCCTGTCCCTGCAGATCGGGTGAAATGGGAGTTAACCCTTTCACCCGGCCTGCAGGGACGCGATCTTTCCATGACGCATATGCTGCGTCATGGGTCGGAATGGCACCGACTTTCATGACGCAGCGTATGCGTCAAAGGTCGGGAAGGGGTTAAATGATTTTTCATGCGTTTTGCATGTTTTTCCGTTTTCTGTGCGCATGGTGGAAAATTTAACAGGAGACAAATCTCGATAAGCAGACACCGCCAATGGGACAACAGTGGGCGTGTATTATGGGATTCTTTATATAGACCCTTGGACTGCTGAAATCTTCAGATTTTGCTACTGTATCCTGTGTCATGATGGATGTTCACCTGTAGAGCTTTTATTTCAACCTGGATTTAAGTATAAAGCTGTTTTTTGCCTATGCGTTGGCTTGGGAGCAACAAAGAAATCGAGAAAAATAGAGAAGGACACGGCGTTGGCGTTTTTGGAGACACCCCATTATTGAACTCCGAGAGAGCCGTGGAGCCTACCACGTGCTGTGGCGAGTTTAATGCCACCCGGAAAAATTCCCAGAATATACCAGGATGTCTCAAGAGACTTTTTAGGATTTACTTGGTCGTGTCAAAGGAGCCATCCGGAAACAGGACACCCAGCTCCGTAGAGCGATTCCTGCAGAGGAACGTCTCCTGGTCACACTAAGGTACGTAATAATTCTAAACAAAAGCCTGTCATAATTATTATTGTTCTGCCATGTATTATCTGTATTTTCCTTCATGTGTTTAGCAAAACCCCACCATAAATAGAGTTGTTAGTAATTTTTTTTTTTTTGTTTTCTTTTTCTTTCAGATTCCTTGCTACCGGAGAGAGCTTATCATCGCTCCAGTTTCAGTACCGGCTTGGAATTTCCACATTGTCTGGAATAGTTACGGACACCTGCTGGGCTTTGTGGAATGTTCTCCAGGATGAATTTATCACCCTACCCACCGCAAACATGTGGATGGAAATTGCTGACAAATTCTGGAGAGTGTGTAATTTCCCCAACTGTTTGGGAGCAGTGGATGAAAAGCACATATGGATTATCAAACCCGCCAGATCTGGATCGGAGTACTTTAACTACAAGAAAAAATGTTCTGTAGTGCTTATGGCAATAGCAAATGGGGACTGTCGCTTTATCGCCGTGGACATTGGAGATTTTGGCCGTGGCATTGACTCACAGATTTTCAAGAACTCGGATATGGGTCGACGTTTGTATGGCAAAAATTTTAATTTTCCCCTGCCACGACCTCTCCCCAACGCTCAAGACACACCGATGCCATTTGTTATGGTTGGGGATGAGGCCTTTCAGATATGTGAAAGCCTACTGAAGCCATATTCCAGTCAGGACTTAAACCACGCTAAAAGGATTTATAACTACAGAGTGACCAGGGTCGGAAGAACAGTTGAGTGTACCTTTGGGATCCTTGTCTCAAATTGGCGCTTTCTTGGGACAGCCATTAATCTAAAAATGGAGACAGTTGATGAGGTTGTCAAAGCCTGTGTGGTTCTTCACAATTACATAATGGCTAAGGGGCGATCCAAATTTGAACTGGATGAACCAGTTGCAAACCCATTGCCAGATTACCAGCATCACCCTCTGCGGTCAACTGTTGAAGTTGCCCACATGTGGGACCAATTTGCTGCCTATTTTGTTACTGACATTGGACATGTGGCATGGCAAGATAATATTATGTAAAATGTGCTGTTGGGTTTGGGTCTGAACCAGTTATCTTTTAAATGTTACTAATATTTGTTGTTAATAAACAACGTGTTTTGATACCTGTAGCGAGTTTCCTATGTCTTTCCTCTAAAAACCACTTATGTTGTTAGTGGTAAGGTAGTTGACGTCATTACATCCTGAATCTCTTCTGCAGTATCTATTGGACGCAGACTGAAGAGACGATGGAGGTATAATACAAAGCAGATCTATACTCACCATTTCATTTGTGAGAAATAATGACTTCTTGATGCACAAAACTCAGCCTCATGACTTCACTATTTCTGACACCTGTCAAGGTGAGTATAGATATGCCTTGTATGACCTCCATTGTCTCTTCAGTTTGTTTGAAATAGATCACATAGACTGAAGAGAAAATGGAGGTTATACAAGGCAGTTCTCTACTCACCAGGTCACGTGTCATAAATAATGATTTCAAGACGCAGAGTTTTGTGCATCGAATGTGTCCACTGTTGTGAATTCGGTTGTCGGGCTCCCTCCTGTGGTCATGAATGGTACTTCGGCTGGTTCTGTCCATGGACTTCCTCTGGTGGGTGTTTCTGAGTTTCACAGGTGACGAGGTTAATTCGTTGGCTGCTGCTCTATTTAACTCCACTTAGATCTTTGCTCCATGCCACCTGTCAATGTTCCAGTATTGGTCTAGTACACTCCTGGATCGTTCTTGTGACCTGTCTTCCCATCAGAAGCTAAGTTCCAGCTTGTATTTCTTTGGTTTGCTATTTTTCTGTCCAGCTTGTTATTTATTTGTTGTCTTGCTTGCTGGAAGCTCTGGGACGCAGAGGGAGCGCCTCCGCACCGTGAGTCGGTGCGGAGGGTCTTTTTGCGCCCTCTGCATGGTCTTTTTGTAGGTTTTTGTGCTGACCACAAAGTAACCTTTCCTATCCTCGGTCTGTTCAGTAAGTCGGACCTCAGTTTGCTAAATCTATTTCATCCGTGTGTTTGTATTTTCATCTTTACTCACAGTCATTATATGTGGGGGGCTGCCTTTTCCTTTGGGGAATTTCTCTGAGGCTAGGTAGGCTTTATTTTTATATCTTCAGGGCTAGCTAGTTCCTTAGGCTGTGCCGAGTTGCATAGGGAGCGTTAGGCGCAATCCACGGCTATTTCTAGTGTGTTTAATAGGTTTAGGGATTGCGGTCAGCAGAGTTCCCACGTCCCAGAGCTCGTCCTTATTATCAGTAACTATCAGGTCATTCCGTGTGCTCTTAACCACCAGGTCCATTATTGTCCTGACCACCAGGTCATAACAGTACAGGTGGTACAGGTGGTACTAATGCATCTCAATAGAGGAATAAGAGAAGTTCTGAGGCCATTTTTTTTTCTTTGCACTGTGTTTTGTCTCTCTTTTCCCCTTTACCTCTGGGTGGTTCAGGATACAGGTGTAGATATGGACATTCAAGGTCTGTCCTCTTGGATGGATAATCTCACTACAAGGGTACAAAACATTCAAGATTTTGTGGTTCAGAATCCGATGTCAGAGCTTAGGATTCCAATTCCTGATTTGTTTTTTGGTGATAGATCTAAGTTCTTGAATTTCAAAAATAATTGTAAATTGTTTCTTGCCTTGAAACCTCGCTCCTCAGGTGACCCTGTTCAACAAGTAAAGATCATTATTTCTTTGTTACGTGGTGACCTTCAAGACTGGGCATTTTCCCTTGCGCCAGGAGATCTGGCATTGTGTGATGTTGATGCGTTTTTCCTGGCGCTTGGATTGCTTTATGACGAACCTAATTCAGTGGATCAGGCAGAGAAAATCTTGCTGGCTCTGTGTCAGGGTCGGGATGAAGCGGAGATATATTGTCAGAAGTTTAGAAAGTGGTCTGTGCTCACTCAGTGGAATGAATGTGCCCTGGCAGCAATCTTCAGAAAGGGTCTCTCTGAAGCCCTTAAGGATGTCATGGTGGGATTTCCCATGCCTGCTGGTCTGAATGAGTCTATGTCCTTGGCCATTCAGATCGATCGACGATTGCGTGAGCGTAAAGCTGTGCACCATTTGGCGGTACTATTTGAGCATGGGCCTGAGCCTATGCAATGTGATAGGACTTTGGCCAGAGCTGAACGGCAAGAACACAGACGTCGGAATGGGCTATGTTTTTACTGTGGTGATTCCACTCATGCTATCTCCGATTGTCCTAAGCGCACTAAGCGGTTCGCTAGGTCTGCCACCATTGGTACGGTACAGTCTAAATTTCTCTTGTCCGTTACTCTGATTTGTTCTCTGTCGTCCTATTCTGTTATGGCATTTGTGGATTCAGGCGCTGCCCTGAATTTGATGGACTTGGAGTATGCTAGGCGCTGTGGTTTTTTCTTGGAGCCCTTGCAGTATCCTATTCCATTGAGAGGAATTGATGCTACGCCTTTGGCCAAGAATAAGCCTCAGTATTGGACCCAATTGACCATGTGCATGGCTCCTGCACATCAGGAGGATATCCGCTTTCTGGTGTTGCATAATCTGCATGATGTGGTCGTTTTGGGGTTGCCATGGCTACAGGTTCATAATCCAGTATTGGACTGGAAATCTCTGTCTGTGTCCAGCTGGGGTTGCGAGGGGGTACATGGTGATGTTCCATTTTTGTCTATTTCGTCTTCCACTCCTTCTGAAGTTCCAGAGTTTTTGTCGGATTATCGGGATGTATTTGATGAGCCCAAAGCCAGTGCCCTACCTCCTCATAGGGATTGCGATTGTGCAATTAATTTGATTCCTGGTAGTAAGTTTCCTAAGGGCCGATTGTTCAATTTATCTGTGCCAGAACACGCCGCTATGCGGAGTTATATAAAGGAATCCTTGGAGAAAGGCCATATTCGCCCGTCGTCATCACCGTTAGGAGCAGGGTTCTTTTTTGTGGCCAAGAAGGATGGTTCTTTGAGACCTTGTATTGATTACCGCCTTCTTAATAAAATTACTGTCAAATTTCAGCATCCTTTGCCGTTGCTGTCTGATTTGCTTGCTCGTATTAAAGGGGCTAGTTGGTTCACCAAGATAGATCTTCGAGGGGCGTATAATCTTGTGCGTATTAAACAAGGCGATGAATGGAAAACAGCATTTAATACGCCCGAGGGCCATTTTGAGTACCTGGTTATTCCATTCGGGCTTTCTAATGCTCCATCTGTGTTTCAGTCCTTTATGCATGACATCTTCCGAGAGTACCTGGATAAATTCCTGATTGCGTATTTGGATGATATTTTGGTCTTTTCGGATGATTGGGAGTCTCATGTGAAGCAGGTCAGAATGGTGTTCCAGGTCCTTCGTGCAAATTCCTTGTTTGTGAAGGGGTCAAAGTGACTCTTTGGAGTTCAGAAGGTTTCATTTTTGGGGTTCATTTTTTCCCCTTCTACTATCGAGATGGACCCTGTTAAAGTCCAGGCCATTTACGATTGGACTCAGCCGACATCTGTGAAGAGCCTGCAAAAGTTCCTGGGCTTTGCTAATTTTTATCGGAGCTTCATCGCTAATTTTTCTACTGTTGCTAAACCGTTGACTGATTTGACCAAGAAGGGTGCTGATGTGGTCAATTGGTCTTCTGCGGCTGTAGAGGCTTTTCAGGAGTTGAAACATCATTTTTTTTTCTGCCCCTGTGTTGTGCCAGCCATATGTTTCGCTTCCGTTTCAGGTTGAGGTTGATGCTTCTGAGATTGGAGCAGGGGCTGTTTTGTCGCAGAGAAGTTCTGATGGCTCAGTGATGAAGCCATGTGCTTTCTTTTCTAGAAAGTTTTCGCCTGCTGAGCATAACTATGCTGTTGGTAATCGTGAATGTTTGGCCATGAAGTGGGCATTTGAGGAGTGGCGTCATTGGCTGGAAGGAGCCAAGCATCGCGTGGTGGTCTTGACAGATCACAAGAATTTGACTTATCTTGAGTCTGCCAAACGGTTGAATCCGAGACAGGCTCGATGGTCGTTATTTTTCTCCCGTTTTGATTTTGTGGTTTGGTACCTTCCGGGCTCTAAGAATGTGAAGGCTGATGCCCTGTCAAGGAGTTTTGTGCCTGACTCTCCGGGTGTTCCTGAGCCGGCGGGTATTCTCAAAGAGGGGGTAATTTTGTCTGCCATCTCCCCTGATTTGCGGCGGGTGCTGCAAAAATTTCAGGCTGATAGACCTGACCGTTGCCCAGCGGAAAAACTGTTTGTCCCTGATAGATGGACTAGTAGAGTTATCTCTGAGATTCATTGTTCAGTGTTGGCTGGGCATCCTGGAATCTTTGGTACCAGAGATTTGGTGGCTAGATCCTTCTGATGGTCGTCTTTGTCGCGGGAAGTGCGTTCTTTTGTGCAGTCCTGTGGGACTTGTGCTCGGGCTAAGCCCTGCTGTTCTCGTGCCAGTGGGTTGCTTTTGCCCTTGCCGGTCCCGAAGAGGCCCTGGACGCATATTTCTATGGATTTTATTTCGGATCTCCCCGTCTCTCAAAAGATGTCGGTCATTTGGGTGGTTTGTGATCGCTTTTCTAAGATGGTCCATTCGGTACCTTTGTCTAAATTGCCTTCCTCCTCTGATTTGGTGCCATTATTTTTCCAGCATGTGGTTCGTTTACATGGTATCCCGGAGAACATCGTTTCTGACAGAGGTTCCCAGTTTGTTTCAAGGTTTTGGCGATCCTTTTGTGCTAGGATGGGCATTGATTTGTCTTTTTCCTCGACTTTCCATCCTCAGACAAATGGCCAAACCGAACGAACTAATCAAACTTTGGAAACAAATCTGAGATGCTTTGTTTCTGCTGATCAGGATGATTGGGTGTCCTTTTTGCCATTGGCTGAGTTTGCCCTTAATAATCGGGCCAGCTCGGCTACTTTGGTTTCGCCGTTTTTCTGCAATTCTGGTTTCCATCCTCGTTTCTCTTCAGGGCAGGTTGATGTTATGATCAGGCAATTCAGCACCACAATGGACATAGAAGTCAGAGCACATACAGTGACCTGACAATAACCCAAAGACATAGAACGAGCTCTGAGACGTGGGAACTCTGCTGACCGCAATCCCTAATCCTCACCAACCACACTAGAAGCAGCCGTGGATTGCGCCTAACGCTCCCTATGCAACTCGGCACAGCCTGAGAAACTAGCTAGCCTGAAGATAGAAAATAAGCATACCTTGCCTCAGAGAAATACCCCAAAGGAAAAGGCAGCCCCCACATATAATGACTGTGAGATAAGATGAAAAGACAAACGTAGAGATGAAATAGATTTAGCAAAGTGAGGCCCGACTTTCTGAACAGAGCGAGGATAGGAAAGGTAACTTTGCGGTCAACACAAAACCCTACAAATAACCACGCAAAGGGGGCAAAAAGACCCTCCGTACCGACTAACGGCACGGAGGTACACCCTCTGCGTCCCAGAGCTTCCAGCAAGCAAGAAAAACCAAACAAGCAAGCTGGACAGAAAAAAAACAGCAAACAAAAATAACAAAAGCGGAACTTAGCTATGCAGAGCAGCAGGCCACAGGAACGATCCAGGAGGAAGCAAGTCCAATACTAGAACATTGACTGGAGGCCAGGATCAAAGCACTAGGTGGAGTTAAATAGTGCAGCACCTAACGACTTCACCACATCACCTGAGGAAGGAAACTCAGAAGCCGCAGTACCACTCTCCTCCACCAACGGAAGCTCATAGAGAGAATCAGCCGAAGTACCACTTGTGACCACAGGAGGGAGCTCTGCCACAGAATTCACAACAGTACCCCCCCTTGAGGAGGGGTCACCGAACCCTCACCAGAGCCCCCAGGACGACCAGGATGAGCCATATGAAAGGCACGAACAAGATCGGGAGCATGGACATCAGAGGCAAAGACCCAGGAATTATCTTCCTGAGCATAACCCTTCCACTTAACCAGATACTGGAGTTTCCGTATTGAAACACGAGAATCCAAAATCTTCTCCACAGTATACTCCAACTCCCCCTCCACCAAAACCAGGGCAGAAGGATCAACAGATGGAACCATAGGTGCCACGTATCTCCGCAACAATGACCTATGGAATACGTTATGGATGGAGAAAGAATCAGGAAGGGTCAAACGAAAAGACACAGGATTAAGAACCTCAGAAATCCTATACGGACCAATGAAACGAGGTTTAAACTTAGGAGAGGAAACCTTCATAGGAATATGACGAGAAGACAACAAAACCAAATCCCCAACACGAAGTCGGGGACCCACACAGCGTCTGCGATTAGCGAAACGTTGAGCCTTCTCCTGGGACAAGGTCAAATTGTCCACTACATGAGTCCAAATCTGCTGCAACCTGTCCACCACAGTATTCACACCAGGACAGTCCGAAGACTCAACCTGCCCTGAAGAGAAACGAGGATGGAACCCAGAGTTGCAGAAAAACGGCGAAACCAAGGTAGCCGAGCTGGCCCGATTGTTAACAGCGAACTCAGCCAAAGGCAAAAAGGACACCCAGTCATCCTGATCAGCAGAAACAAAGCATCTCAGATATGTTTCCAAGGTCTGATTGGTTCGTTCGGTCTGGCCATTAGTCTGAGGATGGAAAGCCGAGGAAAAAGACAAGTCAATGCCCATCCTTGCACAAAAGGCTCGCCAAAACCTCGAAACAAACTGGGAACCTCTGTCAGAAACGATATTCTCTGGAATGCCATGTAAACGAACCACATGCTGGAAGAACAATGGCACCAAATCAGAGGAGGAAGGTAATTTAGACAAGGGTACCAAATGGACCATCTTAGAGAAGCGATCACAAACCACCCAAATGACTGACATTTTTTGAGAGACGGGAAGATCTGAAATAAAATCCATAGAGATATGTGTCCAAGGCCTCTTCGGGACCGGCAAGGGCAAAAGCAACCCACTGGCACGAGAACAGCAGGGCTTAGCCCGAGCACAAATCCCACAGGACTGCACAAAAGAACGCACATCCCGCGACAGAGATGGCCACCAAAAGGATCTAGCCACTAACTCTCTGGTACCAAAGATTCCAGGATGACCAGCCAACACCGAACAATGAACCTCAGAGATAACTTTATTCGTCCACCTATCAGGGACAAACAGTTTCTCCCCTGGGCAACGATCAGGTTTATTAGCCTGAAATTTTTGCAGCACCCGCCGCAAATCAGGGGAGATGGCAGACACAATTACTCCCTCTTTGAGAATACCCGCCGGCTCAGGTAAACCCGGAGAGTCGGGCACAAAACTCCTAGACAGGGCATCCGCCTTCACATTTTTAGAGCCCGGAAGGTACGAAACCACAAAGTCAAAACGGGCAAAAAACAGCGACCAACGAGCCTGTCTAGGATTCAACCGCTTGGCAGACTCGAGATATGTCAAGTTCTTATGATCAGTCAAGACCACCACGCGATGCTTAGCTCCTTCAAGCCAATGACGCCACTCCTCGAATGCCCACTTCATGGCCAGCAACTCTCGATTGCCAACATCATAATTTCGCTCAGCAGGCGAAAACTTCCTGGAAAAGAAGGCGCATGGTTTCATCACCGAGCAACCAGAACTTCTCTGCGACAAAACAGCCCCTGCTCCAATCTCAGAAGCATCAACCTCGACCTGGAATGGAAGCGAAACATCTGGTTGACACAATACAGAGGCAGAAGTAAAACGACACTTCAACTCTTGAAAAGCTTCCACAGCAGCAGAAGACCAATTGACGACATCAGCACCCTTCTTGGTCAAATCGGTCAATGGTTTAGCAATACTAGAAAAATTGCAGATGAAGCGACGATAAAAATTAGCAAAGCCCAGGAACTTTTGCAGACTTTTCAGAGATGTCGGCTGAGTCCAATCATGGATGGCTTGGACCTTAACAGGGTCCATCTCGATAGTAGAAGGGGAAAAAATGAACCCCAAAAATGAAACCTTCTGAACACCAAAGAGACACTTTGATCCCTTCACAAACAAAGAATTAGCACGCAGGACCTGAAACACCGTTCTGACCTGCTTCACATGCGACTCCCAATCATCCGAGAAGACCAAAATATCATCCAAGTATACAATCAGGAATTTATCCAGGTACTCTCGGAAGATGTCATGCATAAAGGACTGAAACACTGATGGTGCATTGGCATGTCCGAATGGCATTACTAGGTACTCAAAATGGCCCTCGGGCGTATTAAATGCAGTTTTCCATTCATCGCCTCGCTTAATACGCACTAGATTATACGCACCACGAAGATCTATCTTGGTGAACCAACTAGCCCCCTTAATCCGAGCAAACAAATCAGATAACAGCGGCAAGGGGTACTGAAATTTAACCGTGATCTTATTTAGAAGGCGGTAATCTATACAAGGTCTCAGCGAACCATCCTTCTTGGCCACAAAAATGAACCCCGCTCCTAATGGAGACGATGACGGGCGGATATGCCCCTTCTCCAAGGACTCCTTCACGTAACTCCGCATAGCGGCGTGCTCAGGCACAGATAAATTAATCAGTCGACCTTTTGGGAATTTACTACCAGGAATCAAATCGATAGCACAATCACAATCCCTATGCGGAGGTAGGGTATCGGACTTGGGCTCATCAAATACATCCCGGTAATCAGACAAGAACTCTGGGACCTCAGAAGGGGTGGATGACGAAATAGACAGAAATGGGACATCACCATGTACCCCCTGACAACCCCAGCTGGACACAGACATGGATTTCCAATCTAATACTGGATTATGGACTTGTAGCCATGGCAACCCCAACACGACCACATCATGCAGATTATGCAACACCAGAAAGCGAATAACCTCCTGATGTGCAGGAGCCATGCACATGGTCAGCTGGGTCCAGTACTGAGGCTTATTCTTGGCCAAAGGCGTAGCATCAATTCCTCTCAATGGAATAGGACACTGCAAGGGCTCCAAGAAAAACCCACAACGCCTAGCATACTCCAAGTCCATCAAATTCAGGGCAGCGCCTGAATCCACAAATACCATGACAGAATAAGATGACAAAGAGCAGATCAAGGTTACGGACAAAAGAAATTTTGACTGTACCGTACCAATGGTGGCAGAGCTAGCGAACCGCTTAGTGCGCTTAGGACAATCAGAGATAGCATGAGTGGAATCACCACAGTAGAAACACAGCCCATTCTGACGTCTGTGTTCTTGCCGTTCAACTCTGGTCAAAGTCCTATCGCACTGCATAGGCTCAGGTTTATGCTCAGATAATACCACCAAATGGTGCACAGATTTACGCTCACGCAAGCGTCAACCGATCTGAATGGCCAAAGACATAGATTCATTCAGAACAGCAGGCATAGGAAATCCCACCATGACATCCTTAAGGGCTTCAGAGAGACCCTTTCTGAAAATAGCTGCGAGCGCACCTTCATTCCATTGAGTGAGTACGGACCACTTTCTAAATTTCTGACAATATACCTCTATCTCATCCTGACCCTGACACAGAGCCAGCAAATTTTTCTCTGCCTGATCCACTGAATTAGGTTCATCGTACAGCAATCCGAGCGCCAGGAAAAACGCATCAATATTACTTAATGCAGGATCTCCTGGCGCAAGAGAAAACGCCCAGTCCTGAGGGTTGCCACGTAAAAAAGAAATAACGATCCTAACTTGTTGAACTGGGTCACCAGAGGAGCGAGGTTTCAAAGCCAGAAATAGTTTACAATTATTTTTGAAACTCAGAAATTTAGTTCTATCTCCAAAAAACAAATCAGGAATAGGAATTCTTGATTCTAACATAGAATTCTGAACCACAAAGTCTTGAATATTTTGTACTCTTGCCGTGAGCTGAGCCACACATGAAGACAGACCTTTAATGTCCATCGCTACACCTGTGTCCTGAACCACCCAAATGTCTAGGGGGAAAAAAAGGCAAAACACAGTGCAGAGAAAAAAAAATGGTCTCAGAACTTCTTTTTTCCCTCTATTGAGAATCATTAGTACTTTGGGTCTCCAGTACTGTTATGATCAGGCAATTCAGCACCACAATGGACATAGAAGTCAGAGCACATACAGTGACCTGACAATAACCCAAAAACATAGAACGAGCTCTGAGACGTGGGAACTCTGCTGACCGCAATCCCTAATCCTCACCAACCACACTAGAAGCAGCCGTGGATTGCGCCTAACGCTCCCTATGCAACTCGGCACAGCCTGAGAAACTAGCTAGCCTGAAGATAGAAAATAAGCATACCTTGCCTCAGAGAAATACCCCAAAGGAAAAGGCAGCCCCCACATATAATGACTGTGAGATAAGATGAAAAGACAAACGTAGAGATGAAATAGATTTAGCAAAGTGAGGCCCGACTTTCTGAACAGAGCGAGGATAGGAAAGGTAACTTTGCGGTCAACACAAAACCCTACAAATAACCACGCAAAGGGGGCAAAAAGACCCTCCGTACTGACTAACGGCACGGAGGTACACCCTCTGCGTCCCAGAGCTTCCAGCAAGCAAGAAAAACCAAACAAGCAAGCTGGACAGAAAAAAACAGCAAACAAAAATAACAAAAGCGGAACTTAGCTATGCAGAGCAGCAGGCCACAGGAACGATCCAGGAGGAAGCAAGTCCTATACTAGAACATTGACTGGAGGCCAGGATCAAAGCACTAGGTGGAGTTAAATAGAGCAGCACCTAACGACTTCACCACATCACCTGAGGAAGGAAAATAAGAAGCCGCAGTACCACTCTCCTCCACCAACGGAAGCTCATAGAGAGAATCAGCCGAAGTACCACTTGTGACCACAGGAGGGAGCTCTGCCACAGAATTCACAACAGGTTGAGTCTTCAGACTGTCCTGGTGTAGATACTGTGGTGGATAGGTTGCAGCAGATTTGGACTCATGTGGTGGACAATTTGACATTGTCCCAGGAGAAGGCTCAACGTTTTGCTAACCGCCGGCGCTGTGTGGGTCCCCGACTTCGTGTTGGGGATTTGGTTTGGTTGTCGTCTCGTTATGTTCCTATGAAGGTTTCCTCTCCTAAGTTTAAGACTCGTTTCATTGGTCCGTATAAGATTTCTGAGGTTATCAATCCTGTGTCATTTCGTTTGGCCCTTCCTGCTTCTTTTGCCATCCATAATGTGTTCCATAGGTCGTTATTGCGGAGATACGTGGCGCCTGTGGTTCCATCCGTTGATCCTCCTGCCCCGGTGTTAGTTGAGGGGGAGTTGGAGTATGTGGTGGAGAAGATTTTGGATTCTCGTGTTTCGAGACGGAAACTCCAGTACCTGGTCAAGTGGAAGGGTTATGGTCAGGAAGATAATTCCTGGGTTTTTGCCTCTGATGTTCATGCTGCCGATCTGGTTCGTGCCTTTCATTTGGCTCATCCTGGTCGGCCTGGGGGCTCTGGTGAGGGTTCGGTGACCCCTCCTCAAGGGGGGGGTACTGTTGTAAATTCGGTTGTCGGGCTCCCTCTTGTGGTCATGAATGGTACTTCGGCTGGTTCTGTCCATGGACTTCCTCTGGTGGGTGTTTCTGAGTTTCACAGGTGACGAGGTTAATTCGTTGGCTGCTGCTCTATTTAACTCCACTTAGATCTTTGCTCCATGCCACCTGTCAATGTTCCAGTATTGGTCTAGTTCACTCCTGGATCGTTCTTGTGACCTGTCTTCCCATCAGAAGCTAAGTTCCAGCTTGTATTTCTTTGGTTTGCTATTTTTCTGTCCAGCTTGTTATTTAATTTGTTGTCTTGCTTGCTGGAAGCTCTGGGACGCAGAGGGAGCGCCTCTGCACCGTGAGTCGGTGCGGAGGGTCTTTTTGCGCCCTCTGCGTGGTCTTTCTGTAGGTTTTTGTGCTGACCGCCAAGTAACCTTTCCTATCCTCGGTCTGTTCAGTAAGTCGGGCCTCACTTTGCTAAATCTATTTCATCTCTGTGTTTGTATTTTCATCTTTACTCACAGTCATTATATGTGGGGGGCTGCCTTTTCCTTTGGGGAATTTCTCTGAGGCTAGGTAGGCTTTATTTTTCTATCTTCAGGGCTAGCTAGTTCCTTAGGCTGTGCCGAGTTGCATAGGGAGCGTTAGGCGCAATCCACGGCTATTTCTAGTGTGGTTGATAGGTTTAGGGATTGCGGTCAGCAGAGTTCCCACGTCCCAGAGCTCGTCCTTATTATCAGTAACTATCAGGTCATTCCGTGTGCTCTTAACCACCAGGTCCATTATTGTCCTGACCACCAGGTCATAACAGTCCACGCTGCTCCTGCTTGATCTCTGCCGTAGTTGACGAACTGTTCTGAAAAAGAAAAAAAAAATGTGTCACATGTGTAGATGTGACAGAGAATACTTTCCAATCTGAAGAAGTGAGTACCTTGTTCAGGACCAAGACGTTGCTCCTCAGAAGAATTCGACGACATTCTGATGCATGCAGCAAGAAAAAAGAGACAGAAATTATTAGGACATATAGAGAGAGATAAAAGAAAATACAGACATTGGCTTTGATACTCACATTGTTCAAAGTGTAGATTCCTCACAACTTCAGAGCTTGTTCTCTTGTTCCCAGTCTGCTGAGTAGTGACCTTCAAATGCCCACTCCCTCCTTTTATCAGTTTGTACGTGGGGGATGGCTAATCAGTGTCTACACAGGTTTTCCTGTGGAAAAATGCATGCGTTCACAAACGCAAACAAACACATGTGCTTGGAAACGCATGCGTTCTCATAGACTGAAATGCTTTTTTTTGCCGCATTCCATCCGCTAACAACGGCATACATTTCTAGGTGGCAAATTCACGCCTCTGAAGTTACAACATGTAGCGTTACCATGCCAAGCCGCAGACAACGAAACGACGCATGCGTTGTCAAACGCAGCAAAACGCATCCAATCACAGCCACCTGCGTCCCCAATGTTAAGGATAGGAATACACGACGCATATGGAAAAATGCGGCATAAGCGCTGCAGACACAACCGGAAATGTGAAACCAGCCTAAGAAGGACAAATTCAGGAAATCGTTTGTACTTACTGCTGTGGGGATGTATAATAATTTCCTAAGGGTGGTAGACAACATTGACTGATTGCAGGTGTGCTAATGTCAAATAAATGACTTATATACCTGTACTACCCACATTTATTTGTTATGTAATGTTGGTATACTTGTGCAAGATTTGTGTCCTAATATTTTATGTCAAAAACATAAAGACATTTGTCCATCCAGTTCAGCCTATATTCCATCATAATAAATACCCAGATCTATGTCCTTCTACAGAACCTAATAATTGTATGATACAATATTGTTCTGCTCCAGGAAGACATCCAGGCCTCTCTTGAACCCCTCGACTGAGTTCGCCATCACCACCTCCTCAGGCAAGCAATTCCAGATTCTCACTGCCCTAACAGTAAAGAATCCTCTTCTATGTTGGTGGAAAAACCTTCTCTCCTCCAGACGCAAAGAATGCCCCCTTGTGCCCGTCACCTTCCTTGGTATAAACAGATCCTCAGCGAGATATTTGTATTGTCCCCTTATATACTTATACATGGTTATTAGATCGCCCCTCAGTCGTCTTTTTTCTAGACTAAATAATCCTAATTTTGCTAATCTATCTGGGTATTGTAGTTCTCCCATCCCCTTTATTAATTTTGTTGCCCTCCTTTGTACTCTCTCTAGTTCCATTATATCCTTCCTGAGCACCGGTGCCCAAAACTGGACACAGTACTCCATGTGCGGTCTAACTAGGGATTTGTACAGAGGCAGTATAATGCTCTCATCATGTGTATCCAGACCTCTTTTAATGCACCCCATGATCCTGTTTGCCTTGGCAGCTGCTGCCTGGCACTGGCTGCTCCAGGTAAGTTTATCATTAACTAGGATCCCCAAGTCCTTCTCCCTGTCAGATTTACCCAGTGGTTTCCCATTCAGTGTGTAATGGTGACATTGATTCCTTCTTCCCATGTGTATAACCTTACATTTATCATTGTTAAACCTCATCTGCCACCTTTCAGCCCAAGTTTCCAACTTATCCAGATCCATCTGAAGCAGAATACTATCTTCTATTGTATTAACTGCTTTACATAGTTTTGTATCATCTGCAAATATCGATATTTTACTGTGTAAACCTTCTACCAGATCATTAATGAATATGTTGAAGAGAACAGGTCCCAATACTGACCCCTGCGGTACCCCACTGGTCACAGCGACCCAGTTAGAGACTATACCATTTATAACCACCCTCTGCTTTCTATCACTAAGCCAGTTACTAACCCATTTACACACATTTTCCCCCAGACCAAGCATTCTCATTTTGTGTACCAACCTCTTGTGCGGCACGGTATCAAACGCTTTGGAAAAATCGAGATATACCACGTCCAATGACTCACCGTGGTCCAGTCTATAGCTTACCTCTTCATAAAAACTGATTAGATTGGTTTGACAGGAGCGGTTTCTCATAAACCCATGCTGATATGGAGTTAAACAGTTATTCTCATTGAGATAATCCAGAATAACATCCCTCAGAAACCCTTCAAATATTTTACCAACAATAGAGGTTAGACTTACTGGCCTATAATTTCCAGGTTCACTTTTAGAGCCCTTTTTGAATATTGGCACCACATTTGCTATGCGCCAGTCCTGCGGAACAGACCCTGTCGCTATAGAGTCACTAAAAATAAGAAATAATGGTTTATCTATTACATTACTTAGTTCTCTTAGTACTCGTGGGTGTATGCCATCCGGACCCGGAGATTTATCTATTTTAATCTTATTTAGCCGGTTTCGCACCTCTTCTTGGGTTAGATTGGTGACCCTTAATATAGGGTTTTCATTGTTTCTTGGGATTTCACCTAGCATTTCATTTTCCACCGTGAATACCGTGGAGAAGAAGGTGTTTAATATGTTAGCTTTTTCCTCGTCATCTACAACCATTCTTTCCTCACTATTTTTTAAGGGGCCTACATTTTCAGTTTTTATTCTTTTACTATTGATATAGTTGAACAGTTTGGGATTAGTTTTACTCTCCTTAGCAATGTGCTTCTCTGTTTCCTTTTTGGCAGCTTTAATTAGTTTTTTAGATAAAGTATTTTTCTCCCTATAGTTTTTTAGAGCTTCAATGGTGCCATCCTGCTTTAGTAGTGCAAATGCTTTCTTTTTACTGTTAATTGCCTGTCTTACTTCTTTGTTTAGCCACATTGGGTTTTTCCTATTTCTAGTCCTTTTATTCCCACAAGGTATAAACCGCTTACACTGCCTATTTAGGATGTTCTTAAACATTTCCCATTTATTATCTGTATTCTCATTTCTGAGGATATTGTCCCAGTCTACCAGATTAAGGGCATCTCTAAGCTGTTCAAACTTTGCCTTCCTAAAGTTGAATGTTTTTGTGACTCCCTGACAAGTCCCCCTAGTGAAAGACAGGTGAAACTGCACAATATTGTGGTCGCTATTTCCTAAATGCCCAACCACCTGCAGATTTGTTATTCTGTCAGGTCTATTAGATAGTATTAGGTCTAAAAGTGCTGCTCCTCTGGTTGGATTCTGCACCAATTGTGAAAGATAATTTTTCTTGGTTATTAGCAGAAACCTGTTGCCTTTATGGGTTTCACAGGTTTCTGTTTCCCAGTTAATATCCGGGTAGTTAAAGTCCCCCATAACCAGGACCTCATTATGGGTTGCAGCTTCATCTATCTGCTTTAGAAGTAGACTTTCCATGCTTTCTGTTATATTTGGGGGTTTGTAACAGACCCCAATGAGAATTTTGTTACCATTTTTCCCTCCATGAATTTCAACCCATATGGACTCGACATCCTCATTCCCTTCGCTAATATCCTCCCTTAAAGTGGACTTTAGACAAGATTTTACATAGAGACAAACCCCTCCTCCTCTCCGATTTTTACGATCCTTTCTAAACAGACTGTAACCCTGTAAGTTAACTGCCCAGTCATAGCTTTCATCTAACCATGTCTCGGTTATTCCCACTATGTCAAAGTTACCTGTAGATATTTCTGCTTCTAGTTCTTCCATCTTGTTTGTCAGGCTTCTGGCGTTTGCGAGCATGCAGTTTAGAGGATTTTGTTTTGTTCCAATCTCCTCACTGTGGATTGTTTTAGAAATGTTCTTACCTCCCTTCTGAGTATGTTTTCCTGGGTCGTCTTTGTTCGAGTCTAATGTTTTTCTTCCCGTCCCCTCTTCTTCTAGTTTAACGCCCTCCTGATGAGTGTAGCGAGTCTTCAATCAATATTACAATTAACACAACCAGAGCAGATTTGAATAAGGAGCACAGGTGCACCCACTAAAATGTGCAGCACCACGGAAGCAACATGGGTATAAAGATGGAGGGTACAGGATTAGTAACAACCAAAAAATAAAGCACTAAAGTGCTAGTGCATAGAATACCATAATGGTTGTAAACTACTCGCTTGTCTAGTGCAAATAAATATTAATAATCACAGTCCATTAGACTCAATCAGCAAGAGAGCCTCTCAATGTCCCACAAAAACAGTGTTCCCATCAGGTCATCTTACCCATGCCTCTATCCATGTGCAAACACACACGCCCCAACACGCTTTTCACCCTCGGCTTCCTTGAGGGGCAGCATGATCTAACTGTCTCGATACCTGATTTTTATATCTCCCTCACCGCCTTATTAGATAATGGCGCATGCGCGTGTCACTCACGGTGCCGCTATTACATCACATCCGGCGTCAGCATAGGGCTGCAGACAAGGGGAAATCCCCATGGACGTCATTTACCCACAATCCTTGCTAAGAGACGCCCAATATGATGCCGCGGTAATGCCTGAGTCACGGACATGCGCACTAAAGGCGCTAAAAAGTGTCCCGGCCGCCATCTTTATTTAGGGAACCGTGCCTGCATAGAATTTGTAGAGCTTCTGCAACGCAACTACAAGGCGTCCCTCTGGCACAACTATAAGGTGAGGGAGACTACAAAAGAATCAGGCCCCACATAAATAATGAAATATTATATGATAGAACAAACCATCCCATAATTGAAAACAGTACACAGCCTATGATGTTTTATCTATGGAACCTATTACCTAACAATAGATCACAGACAAAAAAATATATAAAATTACAATGTGCACCTTATATAAATGTTAATATATTATGATAGTGGCTATACCAATATAAAATTATTAATACATAATGGGAAATATAATAAACCATTAATATAATTTATTTATATATAAAAAATAAAGTGCCCTACTGTTAGGGCTAGCGGAATGCACCGAGTAAAATAGATGTTTATTATGAATGGTGCGTTCGCAGCCCGGGGTCCACCGTGCAGGAGGAACCTGCTGCTAGTGAATGGCGACACTGTTTGGAGGTATAGACTAGCTCTGTTACCTCACAGAGCAGCCGCGAGAGGAAAGCACTGCGCCCTGTTAGCCTCACAGGAGCACAAGCTTACTGCCGCACTGAAACCAGTCAGTGGTTATGCACACAAGCAATCTCCTCACCGGAGGTGCCAGCATTCTAGGGGCTTATTTCAGCCGGGTCCCTGAATACATTCAAACACAAACCCTGCGGCCATGCAAGCCTTATATAGCTGCAGCACGTTTAGGACCTTCCAAAGAAGGACCAATGGAGTTGCTGCAGCACCTGAGCATGTGACCCCAGATCTCCACTGAGAGATCTTGCCCCGGGCATGCTCAGAGTGCAAAGAAGGATTTAGTCCTAGCACCTACAAGGACCTTAGCTGCAGTATCTTATCATGTGACCCTCGATCTCCACTGAGAGATCTTACTCTGGGCATGCTCAGAACGTGAAAAGCAGGATTTAGACCCAGAAGCGTCTGCTCGCCGCTGACCCTCGATCTCCACTGAGAGATCTTACTCTGGGCATGCTCAGAACGTGAAAAGCAGGATTTAGCCCCAGAAGCGTCCGTTCGCCGCTGCCCAGCACTGACTTCAATGGCAGAAGCAGGAAAAGCAGCAGTAACTCTTTGTACAGAGTCAGACTGAGTGAGACTCTGGGATCGATGTCTCCGCTGAGCAGGCTCCACTGTGGCAGGAGAAGAATGGGAGACCGCAGCGGAGATGGCCCGAGATTCCCCCTGTGCAGAGGCAAGAACTCGACCCCTAACACCCTACTATATAGACAATCACTGATGTGACAGGCAAATACATATATATATATATATATCTAATATATAAAGCTGTGTGTATGTATGTATGTATGTATGTATGTATGTCCGGGATTGGCATCTGCACCGTCGCAGCTACAGCCACAAAATTTTGCAGAGAGACACGTCTGGACCCCGAGAGCGTCATAGGCTATGTTGTGAGGTGAAATTTTAACCCTGCGCGTTCCAATTCACCAAACAATTTTGCCCCTATCTACATAATGGGGAAAAAAGTGAAAGGAAAAGTGTTGGAGGCGTCACAGCTACAGCCACAAAATTTTGCACAGTCACACGTCTGGACCCCGAGAGCGTCATAGGCTATGTTGTGAGGTGAAATTTTAACCCCGCGCTTTCTAATTCACCAAACAATTTTTCCCCTATCTACATAATGGGGAAAAAGTGAAAGGAAAAGTGTTGGAGGCGTCGCAGCTACAGCCACAAAATTTTGCACAGTCACACGTCTGGATCCCGAGAGCGTCATACGCTATGTTGTGAGGTTAAATTTTAACCCCGCGCTTTCCAATTCACCAAACAATTTTGCCCCTATCTACATAATGGGGAAAAGTGAAGGGAAAAGTGTTGGAGGCAAATTGACAGCTGCCAGATGTGAACAAGGGGGACTTAAAGAGTGACAGCGATGGCGCCAAAGAGTATATACCGTACAGTTGCTAAGGTGGGGCCCCGACATGGGATACTCACCACACACGGGAATATGAACACATACACAAAATGCGCCACAAACTACCACGTGCTTGAACACATATACCGCCCTCAGGACACATTTCACCACCCATACACCAACCTCGCCACATAAAAGTCGAAACACAAAAGTCGCCGCTCAAAACTCGCCACGCGCAAAACTAGCCACATGCAAAAACTAGGCTCACGCAAAACTCGCCACAAGTGCAAAACTCACCTCATGGAAAACTCACCACACGCAAAACTTGCACACGTGGAAAAATTGCCACATGCACAAAAGTTGCAACACATGCAAAAGTTGCCTCACACAAAACTCGCACATACTAAAAACTCGCCACGCGCAATACTCGCCATGCGCAAAACTTGCTGCACACAACTTGCTACACTAACCAGTCACATGCAACTCGACACACAAAAAGTTGCTACACGCATGTTGCCACACAAAACTCATCCCACAAAAGTCGCTACATGCATGTCGCCACACGCAACTTGACAAACGAAACTCGCCCTAAAACACACACAAGTCTGGTATTATCCTTCAAAAATAAAAATCTGATTAATAAGCAGACAAACTACAAGAGCAACAACTGTACCATATAGGAAATACAGCAGCTGTCAGTCACATGACCTGTCTCTTATGTGTATGTGTAAGCTAATATATACTGCCAGGGGGAGGGCTTCCTGTTGGCTGGGGATTTATCAGGCTGCCAATTTAGCTTACAAATACTGAGGTAAAAATACTGAGGAAATAACGTGTGAACGAGGTCTAATACAGGAGGAGATGAAACACAGGTATATACTATATACAGGGGAGATGACACACAGATATATACTATATACAGGAGAGATGACACACAGGTATATACTATATAGAGGAGGAGATGACATACAGGTACATATATATACAGGAGGAGATGACATACAGGTATATACTATATACAGGAGCAGATGACCTACAGGTATATACTATATACAGGAGGAGATGACATACAGGTATATGCTATATATAGAAGATGACATACAGGTATATACTATATACAGGAGGAGATGACACACAGGTATATACTATATACAGGGGAGATGACACACAGGTATATACTATATACAGGAGGAGATGATATACAGGTATATACTATATATAGAAGGAGATGACATACAGGTATATACTATATATAGGAGGAGATGAGATACAGGTATATACTATATACAGGGGAGATGACACACAGCAGGTATATACTATATACAGGGGAGATGACATACAGGTATATACTATATACAGGAGATGACATACAGGTGTATACTATATATAAGAGAGATGACAAACATGTATATACTGAGGTGAAAATGAGAGGTGTGAGGTGAAAATGAAAAGGTGTGAGTGCAAAATGAGAGGAGTGAGGGAAAATAGTGGAGTGATCGGAAAATGACAGATGTGAGGTCAAAATGACAAGTGTTAGGGGGGAATGAGAGGAGTGAGGGAGAAAATGAGAGGTGTGAGGGAGAAAATGAGAGATGTGAGGGGGAAAATGAAAGATGTGATTGGGAAAATGAGAGGCGTGATGGGAAAATAAGAGAAGTGACGTGCTATAACTAACCACAGATATTTACTGTGCCCAGGCAACGCCGGGCTCTTCAGCTAGTGTATATATATATATATATATATATATATATAAAATTATATCATAAATGTCTAGTGAAAAAAGTGACAAACAATACAAGAACCATGACAGAAAAAAAGCGGGGGACAACTTGATATATGAGGTCCGAATCATATTCCAGGGTAATATCCATAGTAGCATATAGTTCTTTATAAATTAGAGCCAAAATATGGGTTGCATTATACCAACATTCTACCTCTTGCCCAAGGTCCATAAGGATTCTATCAACCCTATTGCACTCTTGCATTTTTTACATCTTTCAAAAGATAGAAAACAAGAGGATCTGCAATCTTGGAACTTATTCTAAAAAACAGGGGGGAAATGGTTGAGCAAGTAAAGATGGCCGGGAATTTAAGAGGCAGTTATCATGCTATCCTCGAATTTTGGATTACAAAAGGAGGAAGACCAGCGAGGACTCAGACTTTAACCCCTTCATGACATGTGCCATACATGTACAGCGCTTGTACAAACAGGCAATCCCCACATAGCTGCTTTGACATAAACTAAATCTCCGAGCACGCTGAAATACTCGGAGACCACCCAAGCATGCTCGGAAAAACTCGAGTAATAAGCATACTCGCTCATCACTATTGCCCATCCATCACCTCTTCTTTCTTGTCCTTTTCAATTTGTTTCATGGCTCCTGCACATTCACTAACAGCTTGTCTGGTACAATGACCCCCCCCTTGATCACTGAAATCCACCCTCCCATGGCATTTGTCAGTAGGATGGCAGTCCGGAACTTAGAGATATTGTTTTGAGTTCCACATCCTCCTCTGCTTCCACCTCCTCACGCTGAGTATTCAAAGTGTGCTCCAGCATGTGCAAGAATAGTGATGCTGATGATGGCATCATGAGTGCTAACCATCTTAGTAGCCATTGAAAAACTGTGCAGAAAGGTGCAGAAGTCCTTATGGAAGCATACTGCATTGGACTAGGCTATGCAAAAGGACATACTCCATTAGTGCTCATAGCTGCTGCCATAGTCACTGCAACATGTGCAGAGAGGAATTCCACTGTGTCGAAACATCGCGAACCAAATGGTTAACTGGTAGATCGAAAGACCTCTGTAGTGATGCAAGTCGATGACCTGCAGGGTGCAATAATCCGATGTGAGCACACAGGGACCATGCTTTCTGAAGCAGTGCATCTAGGCCGGGAAAGTGGTGGAGAAATTACTGTACGACCAGGTTGAGGATGTGAGCCATGCAAGGCTCGTGTGTGAGGTTGCCCAAGCCATAGAGCCACCACCAGGCTTGCACCATTATTGCACATGGCCTTTCTTGGCTCCAGATTCAGTGCAGACAGCCATTGCTCTGCCGGGATAGCTGTCCACAAGCTATCCGGAGTCACCCAGTTCCCAGGCAACTCATGCAGATGTCAATGGTGAAATGCACCCTGGCAGACATAGATTTTTTTCAGGGAATGGGTGATGCTGTCTGTAACATGCTGGTGTAGTAAAGGCACAAAGCAGTAATGGTGACTGGACAACTGGTACTGGGGGACTGTGACGGCCATCAATTTTTGGAAACCATCTGTATACATCAGGCAGAAAAGCAGCATTTCCGTGGTCAACAGAGTGGAGATGGTAGAGTTCAAGCTCTTAACTTTTGACATGTGCTGGAAGAAACATTCTTTTACGTGACCACAACTTCAGGACCGAGGGCTGGCTGTTGTGCTTGGAGAGGGTGGAGCAGGCTGAACTGGACAAACTGTTGGACTGTGAGTGTTGTGCAGGTGGAGGTGTTATGGTGAATTGAGAAAGATGTCTTGCACTAGGTGATCCAAAGAAAAAAAACATGTCCACTTCCATAAAAGCTAAGGGACTCTCACTCACCCCGACTATAGAAGGTAAACAAGTAGAGTATCTGCGGATGGAGACCTGTATGAGAACACTTGGCACAGTTACGGAGTAGGAAGAAGAAGCAGATGAGGTTGATGGAATGGCTGGTGGTTGGCGAGGCCTGCTAGTCAGCATTTTAGGCAAGTGAGATTCCCAGACTCACGCAGCTTATGTACCCGCTCCATATCTGCACTGCAGATGCACATTGTGATGCAGTAAATAAAACGTCACCAGAAAGTGCATGTATGACATGGTGCACGAAGTGGTTAAAGGCTACATGCATGCACATCCACGTAACACACTACAACTTTTGTCCAGCTGAAATATATCTGAAAAATACCTTGGAAAAAGACAAAAGAATTCAGCTGTTCCTAAGACAAAATGTATTTGGATACAATGACAGTAATATAATAAACTCAGTAGCGCAAATACAAAAATCACATAACATAGTAAATTTATATAGTAATAAATATAAAAAATGTAAATAAATTATACAGTATCTTTTATGTACTGTATATAGATGTAACCACATAAGACTAAAGTGCTGTAAACTGGTTACTATATTTTACAGAGTTTTAGCAGTTATAGGAAAAATCCAAGACTTTATTATTTTAGTGTAAAGAGCTAAGAACTAACAGGTAGGTAGTTTCTAATGTATTTATTTGTTCTACGCGAGGATAATCTCTTCTGGTTCAGCCGATGATTCTGCTACTTCATTTCAGCTCTCATCAACAGAGCAGCACCTTTTCTTCCAAGCTGCTTCTGTCAATCAGGTATCACTGTACGCAGCATGCTGATTAACAGCATGCTCTCCGCAGATAGGTAGCAGGGAGCCAGCTGTCAACCAGCATGACATCAGTGGAGTCACCTGACCAGCAGAACACAGTGGAAGAGAGGATGCTGCTTTATTGATTTGGCATCAGAAGAAGCAACAGAATCGCAGGCATGAATGATCGGGGTCCACTCTAAGCCAGCATAAATTGATGATGGGCATAATAAGCAGGTAGTTAGCAACCAACTGCCTATTAGTCATTAGCCCCATGGGCCAAAATAATAAAAATCTTGGATGACTCCTTTAAAATTTTTGTTCTTCAGTGGCTTAAATACTGAAGTGATTCAGATTTAGCATGTTTTTGCAAAGTAGGATTTGTTTTATGGTGTACAAAGTACTTAAGGTCAACGTTGAGGTGCAACCTTATGTAGAAGAAACTTTTTGTTCACTTTCATCCTTCCTCATCTCAAGAGAATGGTGGAGTCATCTCTGACCAGTTCAATCTCTGATGTCTGCTACCATTGTGGAGATTGACATTAACAGGTTAAGACCACCTATTTGGAATGGAGCCAGTGTGAGTGAACCCATGAATAGCAATCCAATGATGTCCATGTTCTTTGCTATGCATCTACTGATCATCTTTAGACTGTTGGGTTTAGGGTTGAATGTCTCCAACATGCCTCATGCTACATTCCAAATCTGGAATCTTGATCCTTTTAGTTTGAACCTGATGACACTGAGATCTTGAATAACCAAAGCATATAGTTGTACATTTTTTTGGAAAACTAAGGCTTGATAAGGAGTTTTCACATACAGTAATGTCAGCCATATACAGAAGCTGATAAATAAAAAAGATTCTTGTGTTTTTGAAGGACAGCGGAACATCCACTGCATGGACATTTCGAGCCTAGACCTATTTTGTATCTTCTCGTTCATTGGCTCTTTTTGGCTCAGTCTTTTTGTGATGACCTAATATTAAGTTCGCTCAAATAGCAGAACAACAAGATATCTTATTACGATGTCTTGAGGTCTTCAACTGGTTTCCTCCACCTACTTTTTGTCTGGCACAATGGAAGGTCTTGGGATAGTAAACTGAAACAAAACCATATAAATTAAACTCAATTCTCTGCTAAATATTACTATTACTATTTCTCTTAGCTTGAAATGTTACATAGTGCCAGGCTTAATATGACAAGCTTTAAAGACAAATGTCATCTTCTACTGAACATTTGTTGACATTCCCCATGTTTTAGGTACTGATTTGAAAGGGAAATCCAAACCAAAAATTTGGAGGTGGATTTTTTTCGATTAATTGTAAGAAAATTCACATCCAAAATTTTAGGTTTGGATTTTCCGTTAAAATCAGTACATACAACATGGGGAATCTCAACACATCATCAGCAGAATATGACTATTTCAAAGATTGGATCCTGATGCTTCAAAAGGTTCAAAAGGTTCTTTGACAAATAAGAAAACAAAACATAGTAACATTGTTAGTAACATAGTTAGTAAGGCCGAAAAAAGACATTTGTCCATCCAGTTCAGCCTATATTCCATTATAATAAATCCCCAGATCTACGTCCTTCTACAGAACCTAATAATTGTATGATACAATATTGTTCTGCTCCAGGAAGACATCCAGGCCTCTCTTGAACCCCTCGACTGAGTTCGCCATCACCACCTCCTCAGGCAAGCAATTCCAGATTCTCACTGCCCTAACAGTCAAGAATCCTCTTCTATGTTGGTGGAAAAACCTTCTCTCCTCCAGACGCAAAGAATGCCCCCTTGTGCCCGTCACCTTCCTTGGTATAAACAGATCCTCAGCGAGATATTTGTATTGTCCCCTTATATACTTATACATGGTTATTAGATCGCCCCTCAGTCGTCTTTTTTCTAGACTAAATAATCCTAATTTCGCTAATCTATCTGGGTATTGTAGTTCTCCCATCCCCTTTATTAATTTTGTTGCCCTCCTTTGTCCTCTCTCTAGTTCCATTATCTCCTTCCTGAGCACCGGTGCCCAAAACTGGACACAGTACTCCATGTGCGGTCTAACTAGGGATTTGTACAGAGGCAGTATAATGCTCTCATCATGTGTATCCAGACCTCTTTTAATGCACCCCATGATCCTGTTTGCCTTGGCAGCTGCTGCCTGGCACTGGCTGCTACAGGTAAGTTTATCATTAACTAGGATCCCCAAGTCCTTCTCCCTGTCAGATTTACCCAGTGGTTTCCCGTTCAGTGTGTAATGGTGATATTGATTCCCTCTTCCCATGTGTATAACCTTACATTTATCATTGTTAAACCTCATCTGCCACCTTTCAGCCCAAGTTTCCAACTTATCCAGATCCATCTGTAGCAGAATACTATCTTCTCTTGTATTAACTGCTTTACATAGTTTTGTATCATCTGCAAATATCGATATTTTACTGTGTAAACCTTCTACCAGATCATTAATGAATATGTTGAAGAGAACAGGTCCCAATACTGACCCCTGCGGTACCCCACTGGTCACAGCGACCCAGTTAGAGACTATACCATTTATAACCACCCTCTGCTTTCTATCACTAAGCCAGTTACTAACCCATTTACACACATTTTCCCCCAGACCAAGCATTCTCATTTTGTGTACCAACCTCTTGTGCGGCACGGTATCAAACGCTTTGGAAAAATCGAGATATACCACGTCCAATGACTCACCGTGGTCCAGCCTATAGCTTACCTCTTCATAAAAACTGATTAGATTGGTTTGACAGGAGCGATTTCTCATAAACCCATGCTGATATGGAGTTAAACAGTTATTCTCATTGAGATAATCCAGAATAACATCCCTCAGAAACCCTTCAAATATTTTACCAACAATAGAGGTTAGACTTACTGGCCTATAATTTCCAGGTTCACTTTTAGAGCCCTTTTTGAATATTGGCACCACATTTGCTATGCGCCAGTCCTGCGGAACAGACCCTGTCGCTATAGAGTCACTAAAAATAAGAAATAATGGTTTATCTATTACATTACTTAGTTCTCTTAGTACTCGTGGGTGTATGCCATCCAGACCCGGAGATTTATCTATTTTAATCTTATTTAGCCGGTTTCGCACCTCTTCTTGGGTTAGATTGGTGACCCTTAATATAGGGTTTTCATTGTTTCTTGGGATTTCACCTAGCATTTCATTTTCCACCGTGAATACCGTGGAGAAGAAGGTGTTTAATATGTTAGCTTTTTCCTCGTCATCTACAACCATTCTTTCCTCACTATTTTTTAAGGGGCCTACATTTTCAGTTTTTATTCTTTTACTATTGATATAGTTGAAGAACAGTTTGGGATTAGTTTTACTCTCCTTAGCAATGTGCTTCTCTGTTTCCTTTTTGGCAGCTTTAATTAGTTTTTTAGATAAAGTATTTTTCTCCCTATAGTTTTTTAGAGCTTCAATGGTGCCATCCTGCTTTAGTAGTGCAAATGCTTTCTTTTTACTGTTAATTGCCTGTCTTACTTCTTTGTTTAGCCACATTGGGTTTTTCCTATTTCTAGTCCTTTTATTCCCACAAGGTATAAACCGCTTACACTGCCTATTTAGGATGTTCTTAAACATTTCCCATTTATTATCTGTATTCTTATTTCTGAGGATATTGTCCCAGTCTACCAGATTAAGGGCATCTCTAAGCTGTTCAAACTTTGCCTTCCTAAAGTTCAGTGTTTTTGTGACTCCCTGACAAGTCCCCCTAGTGAAAGACAGGTGAAACTGTACAATATTGTGGTCGCTATTTCCTAAATGCCCAACCACCTGCAGATTTGTTATTCTGTCAGGTCTATTAGATAGTATTAGGTCTAAAAGTGCTGCTCCTCTGGTTGGATTCTGCACCAATTGTGAAAGATAATTTTTCTTGGTTATTAGCAGAAACCTGTTGCCTTTATGGGTTTCACAGGTTTCTGTTTCCCAGTTAATATCCGGGTAGTTAAAGTCCCCCATAACCAGGACCTCATTATGGGTTGTAGCTTCATCTATCTGCTTTAGAAGTAGACTTTCCATGCTTTCTGTTATATTTGGGGGTTTGTAACAGACCCCAATGAGAATTTTGTTACCATTTTTCCCTCCATGAATTTCAACCCATATGGACTCGACATCCTCATTCCCTTCGCTAATATCCTCCCTTAAAGTGGACTTTAGACAAGACTTTACATAGAGACAAACCCCTCCTCCTCTCCGATTTTTACGATCCTTTCTAAACAGACTGTAACCCTGTAAGTTAACTGCCCAGTCATAGCTTTCATCTAACCATGTCTTGGTTATTCCGACTATGTCAAAATTACCTGTAGATATTTCTGCTTCTAGTTCTTCCATCTTGTTTGTCAGGCTTCTGGCGTTTGCGAGCATGCAGTTCAGAGGATTTTGTTTTGTTCCAATCTCCTCACTGTGGATTGTTTTAGAAATGTTCTTACCTCCCTTCTGAGTATGTTTTCCTGGGTCGTCTTTGTTCGAGTCTAATGTTTTTCTTCCCGTCCCCTCTTCTTCTAGTTTAACGCCCTCCTGATGAGTGTAGCGAGTCTTCTGGCGAATGTGTGTTTCCCAGGTTTGTTGAGGTGTAGTCCGTCTCTGGCGAGGAGTCCATCATACCAGTAATTCACACCGTGGTCCAGGAATCCAAATCCTTGTTGTCTGCACCATCGTCTTAGCCAGTTGTTTGCTAAACAATAGTATTATAATAGTATAATAATAGTATAATGGCATCGCCATTTGGGTGTTGGTAAGCTATATTTGTACTCACTCTGCATTTCACTGTATGTACTACCTTATTTATGTATTGGGGATCTATGGATCTTAGCATCAGGGGCCGTTTTTGGTTTGTATAATGGCATTATTGACTATATATAGCCTGTAACTTACCCTTAACCCCGCAGTCTACGATCCATGCTTTGATATATTGCACTGCAATTTGTTATGCTTATTTTTGTGATTATTCTGCCCATCCAATGGTGATGCCTCTTCTGTCTTTTGGCTCACCCTAGCACTGTTGGCTATTTTTTAATCTTTATCTTTGTTTTTATACAATTTAATAAAGTTTTCTATTATTGTTCATAAATACGTGTTTGGTTATATGCTTATATATTATGAAATTATTGCAGTACACAGTGAAAATCATGGTCTCCTATGAAGCACAGCCTGTGGCCAAGCTTCATAGGAGTGCCGAGATGATGGCAACACGGTCTTTCAACAGACCTACTGCTGTAACTTTAGCCCATCTGGGCACACCAATTCTGTTTCTGAGGGACGATGAATGCGAGTATCAGCAACCACAACAGAAATTGACAGCGAAATTTTAATAGATAACAGCAGTGATCGGAGCTCTGCTCTGAATGCTGCTGTTAGACACAGATGCCAGCTATGTAACTCAGCCAGCATCTGCTGCATGTGGACTGTGATCATCCCCTAAGCCCCATCCTCATATGGTTGCTCGCCTTTAAGTGCAGTGAATGTACGCGATATTGCTTCTGGAAATTAATATCTTACCGTCAAATTGGTGTTTACTGTTCCCAAGTTTGGGCGGAAATTAGAATTCAAAGAACCTGAATATAAATAATATGAGCAAAATAATTGAAATTGTACAATTTAGTTCAACCATAGCCCTTATTGTGGCCTCGTCATAGTAACTTTAGACCCAAGCTTGCTCTAGCGAATTTTTTTGGCACCCGTTGACTTGGTAGAGGAACCATTATCAGATAACTCACCACTGGCACTGTTGTCATCCTTCTCCCATCCATCCTCATTCCATCGTTTGTAATCTATTAATCTGCCAAGACAGCAATACTAAGTACAACTGGTAGAAACAGTATATCCCTGCTACCGCTCATACTTGTAGCAGTATATAATAATTTGAAATAACTTATTTCTCCTATACTACAACCAATTTTATTATTACCTCTATATCTGCAAGTAAGGCTGCCGTCACACTATCAGTAATTGGTCAGTATTTTACATCAGTATTTGTAGCCAAAATCAGGAGTGGAACAATTAGAGGAAAAGTATAATAGAAACATCAGCACCTCTTCTGGATTTATCACCCACTCCTGGTTTTGGCTACAAATACTGATGTAAAATACTGACCAAATACTGATAGTGTGACGGCAGCCTAAGAAGTATATCTGGAGGTGTCAGGTTGTCTTTAATGTTAATCAAGTGGGTACTAAGCAAACAATGAAGTTTAGTCATTTATTTTTATGTTTTTCTTTAGGAAATCGTTTACAAAATTAGGATTTAAAGCAAAGCTGTCAGCAGGATTTTGATAAGTAAACTACAGACACTGTCAGGTTGGCGCCATTATACTGATTAAAATGATATATGGGGTGAAGAAATCTGTCTTGTGGTGGTTGTCAGTAATCAGTGTTAGAAGTTAGGAGTCTTATGTTCCTGCTCTAAAGGTACCGTCACACTGAACGATATCGTTAACGATATCGTTGCTTTTTGTGATGTAGCAACTATATCGTTAACTAGATCGTTATGTGTGACAGCGACCAACAATCAGGCCCCTGCTGGGAGATCGTTGGTCGCTGGGGAAAGTCCAGCACTTTATTTTGTCGCTGGATCTCCCGCTGACATCGCTGAATCGGCGTGTGTGATGCCGATTCAACGATGTCATCACTGGTAACCAGGGTAAACATCGGGTTACTAAGCGCAGGGCCGCGATTAGTAACCCGATGTTTACCCTGGTTACCATTGTAAATGTAAAAAAACAAACACTACATACTTACATTCCCGGTGTCTGGTCATGTCCCTCGCCTTCAGCTTCCCGCACTGACTGGTGAGCGCCGGCCAGCCGTAAAGCACAGCACAGCGGTGACGTCTCCACTGTACTTTACGGCCGGCGCTCAGTCAGTGCTGGAAGCTGAAGGCGAGGGACCTGACCAGACACCGGGAATGTAAGTATGTAGTGTTTGTTTTTTTACATTTACAACGGTATCCAGGGTAAACATCGGGTTACTAAGCGCGTCCCTGCGCTTAGTAACCCGATGTTTACCCGGGTTACCCGGGGACTTCAGGATCGTTGGTTGCTGGAGAGCTGTCTGTGTGACAGCTCTCCAGCGAGCAAACAGCGACGCTGCAGCGATCGACATCGTTTTCGGTATCGCTGCAGCGTCGCTTAGTGTGACGGTACCTTAAGCCAGAGAAATCAAGGAAAGACCTGCCCACAAGCCACCCCGAAGAACAAACAGTCTGTCTCTATGATGAGGAACATGTTTGTGCTTCGGGGCGGCCTTTGAAGAAGAAGAAAAAAAATGACAACCATTTAGAGCAGTAAAATGAGAAAATGAAAAACAAAATAAAGAACCCTCAAAAAACGGTAAAAAAAAATTATTTCCATATGCCCCATTGCTCATTTTCTGCTGTCCGTTCCTATTCTTTCCATCTTCATCCGCCGCGTCTATGGTGTCTTCACTCTACTCTAAGTTATCACAACCATGATCAGATCATGAGGCCACTGTGTGACATAAGGCCGTGACATTGCGATTTCATGACTTGTGCCATCATCCTATAATGTGCAGTGACCAAGATTGAAGTCCTGGCTTATAGTGAAGTGGACGGAGATGATGTGCACCACCTCAGAAAGAAGGTCAGACAGCTGGCAGTGAGCAGTTTGGCGGCAGGAGAGGTGAGCATTTTCTTGTTTTTGTTTTGTACATCTTCCATTTATTATGCTCTAGGAGAGGAGTCTAGAGAGATCCCAATTAAAATAAGAAACATTCAATTTGAATTAAATGTGAAATTGGATCCGAAATGATCCACTCATCAGTCGTCTTTTCAAAGGGGCATGTCTTTAGGCTGCTCTGCATAATTGCTCTATAAGCCATGCCTCCTTGGAAAAGACCAGGAAATTTAGAGCTAAATAAAAAGGCTTATATCTCTGGAACTGTATGGTGAATTTAAAAACATTCAAAAAAAGGAAAACTGAAGAGGACGTCCGAGCTTGCATGTAAGGTTGAGTTTATTGCACAAAATGCAGTTCTGACAAAGAACTATTTGTTTGAAACACTTTCCTGGTTGATGGGACTCAAGTGATTATGGAATTTTATCTTGCTCCTCAGATGTAATAAACAAGTATTTATTTCACAATATCTCAGTATTGCTGTACTATCTATGCGTTGTTCCAGATAAAGGTCCTTATCACACGTCACCGTGCAGCCCGAGGAACGAGATGCCGTAGACGTGGGGAGCTGACTATATGTTTAGACTTTTTTAACAGAACAAAATTAACAGTGTGTTTGTCTTCATTCTGACTGTAATTAGAAGAGGTATTAACTTTAATCCCTTGATGACTGAGACAATTTTGACCTTATTGATCAGACCAATTTTTTAAAATCTGACAAGTGTAACAATGTAGTAATAACTTTAGAATGCATCAACAGATCCCACCAATTCTAAGAATGTTTTTTCGAGACACATTGTACTTTATGTTAGTGGTAAATTTAGATTGATATGTTTGCACTTATTTGTGAAAATATCTGAATTTTGGCAAAAAATTTTGAAAAATTTGCAATTTGTCAAACTTTCAACTTAAACCAGTCAAGTCAGGCTGTACAAAATAATTACCGTATATACTTGAGTATAAGCCGACCCGAGTATAAGCCGACCCCCCTAATTTTGCCACAAAAAACTGGGAAAACTTAATGACTCGAGTATAAGCCTAGGGTGGAAAATGCAGCAGCTACCGGTAAATGTCAAAAATAAAAATAGATACCAATAAAAGTAAAATTAATTGAGACATCAGTAGGTTAAGTGTTTTTGAATATCCATATTGAATCTGGAGGCCCATATAATGCTCCATACAGTTCATGATGGGCCCCATAAGATGCTCCATACAAAATACGCCCCATATAACGCTGCACAAAGGTTAATAATGGCCCCATAAGATGCTCTATAGAAACATTTGCCCCATATAATGCTGCATAAAGGTTAATGGTCCCATAAGATGATCCACACATTATGGCCCCACAAGATGATCCACACATTATGCCACATAAGATGATCCACACATTATGCCCCATAAGATGATCCAAACATTATGCTCCATACATTGTGGCCCCATAGATGCTCCATATATTGTGGCCCCACAGATGCAACATACATTGTGGCCCCATAAATGCTCCAAACATTGTGGCCCCATAGATGCTCCATACATTGTGGCCCCATAGATGCTCCATACATTGTGGCCCCATAGATGCTCCATACATTGTGGCCCCATAAATGCTCCAAACATTGTGGCCCCATAGATGCTCCATACATTGTGGCCCCATAGATGCTCCATACATTGTGGCCCCACAAATGCTCCATACATTGTGGCCCCATAGATGCTCCATACATTGTGGCCCCATAGATGCTCCATACATTGTGGCCCCATAGATGCTCCATACATTGTGGCCCCATAAATGCTCCAAACATTGTGGCCCCATAGATGCTCCATACATTGTGGCCCCATAGATGCTCCAAACATTGTGGCCCCATAGATGCTCCATATATTGTGGCCCCATAGATGCTCCATACATTGTGGCCCCATAGATGCTCCACACATTGTGGCCCCATAAATGCTCCATACATTGTGGCCCCATAGATGCTCCATACATTGTGGCCCCATAGATGCTCCACACATTATGCCCCATTTGCTGTTGCTGTGATTAAAATAAAAAAAAAAAAATCACATACTTACCTCTCTTCGCTCCGGCCCCGGGACTTGCGATAGTCACCTTCCTCATTCCACCGTTGCGCGCTGCTCTGTCTTCCGTCCTGTGGCTGTGACTGTTCAGGCAGAGGGCACCGCGCACACTAATCGCGTCATCTCGCCCTCTGACCTGAACAGTCACAGCCAGAGGACGGAAGACAGAGCAGTGCGCAGCGGTGGAACGAGGAAGGTGACTATCGCGCAATGCTCCCCCGATATACTCACCCGCTCCCGGACGGTCCCTGGCAGCGTCTCACTGTCCGATGGTCTCCGGGAGCCGGCGGTATCTTCCTGTGGTCAGCGGTCACGTACCGCTGATTAAAGTACGGTACCACATGACCGCTGAACACAGGAAGATACCGCCGGCTCCCGGAGACCATCGGACATGCAGGGACCGCGCTAGGAGCAGGTGAGTATGTCACCCCGCCGCTCCCCCTCACCCGCCGACCCCACGCCGACACTGACTCGAGTATAAGCCGAGAGGGTCACTTTCAGCCCCAAAAAGTGGGCTGAAAATCTCGGCTTATATTCGAGTATATACGGTAACTTTATATCCGCATTGTTTTTTAAATGTCATTTTAATTTGTTAGGATGTAAGAAGGGTTCACATTTCAGCAGCAATTTCTAATTTTTTTTTAAGACAACTACAAGACCTGTTTCTTTAGGGACCTGTTCAGATTTAAATGGACTTTTAGAGGCCTATATATTGGAAACTCCCCAAAAGTGATACAATTTTAAAAACTGCACCCCTCAAATATTTCAAAACTGTTGTCAGGAATTTTTTATCAGTCCAGGTGCTACACTGGAATTAATGCAAAGTGGAATGAAAAACAAATTGTACATTTTCCTCTATAATTATGCTGTAGCACCAATTATTTCTTTTTTACAAGGAAGAGCAAAAGAAAATGGATCCCAAAAATGTGTTACCCAGTTTCTTCTGAGCACACTGACACCCTACATGTGCTCATAAACTTCTATTTGAACAAACAGCATGGCTCAGAAGGGAAGGAGGACCATTTGAATTTTGAACACAAATTTGGCTGAAACAAATTGCATGCGTCATGTTGCATTTGCGGGGCCCCTAATGTGCCAGTTCAGCTATAGTGTCATTGTTTAAAATTTCACTATTTTTACCCTCAGGGCTAATTGGACTACAGCTTGGAGTGTCTCCTTTAAATAGTCTAAAAATTAACCTTTATGACTTCATATTAAAAGTCTTATCAACCCCGGAAATAAACATAGAAATACATGACACACATATATTAAAGTGCTTGTGCTTTTCAGTGCTCATTAAAAGAATGGTTTGGTCTCACCCATCCGTAGATTTCTGTTAGTAGCAGTATCTCATATATCAGGAGCAATGAATGTGTCTATAGAGGTTAGGGTTTTCCTTCTTTCTCCCTGTCGTTCCCCTGCATTGCTCCTGTCCTCACAAGGACATTGTCCAAGTATGGACTGCTACTGATTGCCCACCAAGTATGTATAAATGGTAATCTGATTGCCCACCATTTATACATATATAGTGGGCAATCAGTAGTAGTTCATACTTGGGCACTGTCCTTGTAAGCACAGGAGTAACGCAGGGGCACGACAAGAAGGAAGAAGGAAAACCCTAACCTCTATAGACACATTCATTGCTCCTGATAAATGAGATACTGCTACTAATGGAAATCTATGGATGGGTGAGACCAAACCATTCTTTTAATGAGCACTCCTGCCTCTAAGGTGCCTAAACAGCAGAAATCCTCAACAGGTTACCATATTTTGGAAGCTATACCCCTCAAAGACTTTATCCAGGGGTAGAGTTAGCATTTTGAAACCTACAGATACTACACAGAATTTGTTAACATTAGGTCGACATACTGAAAATTTTCATTTTCTTTTAGGAAAAAGTTGCTTCATCTCCAAAGTTTTGCAAGAGGAAACACAAAAATGTGGATCTCACAGTTTGTTACTCATCTTCTACTTTGCGTGACAATACCCCACATGTAGTCAAAAAATACTGTTTGGTCACATGACAGGGTGCAGAAGGGATGAAGAGATATTTGGTATTTGGAATGTAAATTTGTCTGAAATTGATTGCAGAAACCATGTCTCATTCGGAGAGCCCCTGAGGTGTAAGAACAGCAGAAACGTGACCCCATTTTGGAAACCAAACCCAACAAGGAATCCATCTTGGGTTGCGTTAAGCATGTTGAACCCATCGGTGCTTCAAATAACTTTTTAAAATGTAGACGTGAAAATAAAAATTAGTTTTTTTCAGCTAAAAATGTTGTTTTAGACCCAAATTTGCAATTTTCCAAGTCGATAATATTAGAAAATGGCACCCATAGTTTAATACGAAATTTCCCCTGAATGTGACACTACCCCATATGTGGTCAAAAAAATGCTATTTGGACACATGGCATAGCTCAGAAAGGCAAGAGCACTATTTAATTTTTTGAGCGTAAATTTGTCTGGAACAGATTGTGAACGCAATGTCACATTTACAGAGTCCCTGACTTGACAAGACAGCAGAAAATCCTTACAAGTGACCATATTTTGGAAAGTAGACACCTTACGGACTTCATCTAGGGGTGAACTGAGCATTTTCAACCTACAGGTAATTCATAAATCTTTGTTACATTTAGATGGGAAAACAAAAAAATCCTTTTTTTTAAATTAAATTACTGTTTTAGCACTAATTTATTGTACATGAGGGCTAATGGGAGAAAATGGACCCCATAATTTGATGTACAATTTTTGCCTAACACAGATACCCCATATGTGGTTGGACACTACTGTTTATGCACAAGGCAGGGATCGGATGTGAAGGAGCACTACTTGGCTTTTAAAACACAGATTCCATTTGAATAGATTTTGGATGCCATTAGTCAAGACCCTGAGGTACCAGTTCAGCAGAGTCCCCAACAAATGACCCCATATTAGAAAGGTTTAATGAGTATTTTGAATCCACAGGTGCCTGACAGAATTTTATAACATTGGGAAGGGGAAATAAAACATTTTAGTGGTGAAAATGAAATGTTTTTAATTGTTGCAAATTTTTGAGTTACACAAGGGTTAACAGGTGAAACTAAGACCCCACAATTTATTACGCAGCTCCTTCCAAATGCGGTGATGTCCTCTATGTCATCAGAAACTACGTTTGAACCACACGTCATGGCTGAGATGGAAGGAGCGCTATTTGGCTTTTGTAGCTCAGATTTTGCTAAAGCAGTTTGCGGTCGTCAACATTTGCGAAGCCCTCAAGGTGCCAGAATAGAAAAACCCCAAAAGTGACCCCATTGTAGAAATTGCACCTCTCAATAAATTCATCTACGGCTGACGTGACTATTTTGTACCATTTACCCCAGGTTTTATTCTGTAGAACTGCAAATCTGCCAGTTAAGTGTCCATACATAGAGCCCCCATGCAATGCAGAGCCCCCATATATTGTGGCCAGTTTCTGCATCTGGAGACATGCACCCCATAAATTGGTAATTGGGCTCTCCCCAACACAATAATGCCAAATATGTGGCTGCTTACAGTGATTTAGGCACAGTGGGGCTCTGAAGGAGGGGGCATTTGGATTTGGGAGTGCAGATTTCACTGGATTTTATTTGAGGGGGTGGGAGCCGTCACTTTTCCATAGTCTTTGTGCTACCAGTAATATGGGAACCCCCTATAGTTCCAGTGACGGATGAGGGACACCTGTGCAGGGGGCTGATTTTGTGTTGGATTTTTATCGGTAACATTTTGGGGTACCTAACATTTTTTGATCGCCTCCAGTATAAGGCTGGGATCACATTCTTGTAACATAGTAACATAGTAACATAGTTAGTAAGGCCGAAAAAAGACATTTGTCCATCCAGTTCAGCCTATATTCCATCATAATAAATCCCCAGATCTACGTCCTTCTACAGAACCTAATTGTATGATACAATATTGTTCTGCTCCAGGAAGACATCCAGGCCTCTCTTGAACCCCTCGACTGAGTTCGCCATCACCACCTCCTCAGGCAAGCAATTCCAGATTCTCACTGCCCTAACAGTAAAGAATCCTCTTCTATGTTGGTGGAAAAACCTTCTCTCCTCCAGACGCAAAGAATGCCCCCTTGTGCCCGTCACCTTCCTTGGTATAAACAGATCCTCAGCGAGATATTTGTATTGTCCCCTTATATACTTATACATGGTTATTAGATCGCCCCTCAGTCGTCTTTTTTCTATACTAAATAATCCTAATTTCGCTAATCTATCTGGGTATTGTAGTTCTCCCATCCCCTTTATTAATTTTGTTGCCCTCCTTTGTACTCTCTCTAGTTCCATTATATCCTTCCTGAGCACCGGTGCCCAAAACTGGACACAGTACTCCATGTGCGGTCTAACTAGGGATTTGTACAGAGGCAGTATAATGCTCTCATCATGTGTATCCAGACCTCTTTTAATGCACCCCATGATCCTGTTTGCCTTGGCAGCTGCTGCCTGGCACTGGCTGCTCCAGGTAAGTTTATCATTAACTAGGATCCCCAAGTCCTTCTCCCTGTCAGATTTACCCAGTGGTTTCCCGTTCAGTGTGTAATGGTGATATTGATTCCCTCTTCCCATGTGTATAACCTTACATTTATCATTGTTAAACCTCATCTGCCACCTTTCAGCCCAAGTTTCCAACTTATCCAGATCCATCTGTAGCAGAATACTATCTTCTCTTGTATTAACTGCTTTACATAGTTTTGTATCATCTGCAAATATCGATATTTTACTGTGTAAACCTTCTACCAGATCATTAATGAATATGTTGAAGAGAACAGGTCCCAATACTGACCCCTGCGGTACCCCACTGGTCACAGCGACCCAGTTAGAGACTATACCATTTATAACCACCCTCTGCTTTCTATCACTAAGCCAGTTACTAACCCATTTACACACATTTTCCCCCAGACCAAGCATTCTCATTTTGTGTACCAACCTCTTGTGCGGCACGGTATCAAACGCTTTGGAAAAATCGAGATATACCACGTCCAATGACTCACCGTGGTCCAGTCTATAGCTTACCTCTTCATAAAAACTGATTAGATTGGTTTGACAGGAGCGATTTCTCATAAACCCATGCTGATATGGAGTTAAACAGTTATTCTCATTGAGATAATCCAGAATAACATCCCTCAGAAACCCTTCAAATATTTTACCAACAATAGAGGTTAGACTTACTGGCCTATAATTTCCAGGTTCACTTTTAGAGCCCTTTTTGAATATTGGCACCACATTTGCTATGCGCCAGTCCTGCGGAACAGACCCTGTCGCTATAGAGTCACTAAAAATAAGAAATAATGGTTTATCTATTACATTACTTAGTTCTCTTAGTACTCGTGGGTGTATGCCATCCGGACCCGGAGATTTATCTATTTTAATCTTATTTAGCCGGTTTCGCACCTCTTCTTGGGTTAGATTGGTGACCCTTAATATAGGGTTTTCATTGTTTCTTGGGATTTCACCTAGCATTTCATTTTCCACCGTGAATACCGTGGAGAAGAAGGTGTTTAATATGTTAGCTTTTTCCTCGTCATCTACAACCATTCTTTCCTCACTATTTTTTAAGGGGCCTACATTTTCAGTTTTTATTCTTTTACTATTGATATAGTTGAAGAACAGTTTGGGATTAGTTTTACTCTCCTTAGCAATGTGCTTCTCTGTTTCCTTTTTGGCAGCTTTAATTAGTTTTTTAGATAAAGTATTTTTCTCCCTATAGTTTTTTAGAGCTTCAATGGTGCCATCCTGCTTTAGTAGTGCAAATGCTTTCTTTTTACTGTTAATTGCCTGTCTTACTTCTTTGTTTAGCCACATTGGGTTTTTCCTATTTCTAGTCCTTTTATTCCCACAAGGTATAAACCGCTTACACTGCCTATTTAGGATGTTCTTAAACATTTCCCATTTATTATCTGTATTCTCATTTCTTAGGATATTGTCCCAGTCTACCAGATTAAGGGCATCTCTAAGCTGTTCAAACTTTGCCTTCCTAAAGTTCAATGTTTTTGTGACTCCCTGACAAGTCCCCCTAGTGAAAGACAGGTGAAACTGCACAATATTGTGGTCGCTATTTCCTAAATGCCCAACCACCTGCAGATTTGTTATTCTGTCAGGTCTATTAGATAGTATTAGGTCTAAAAGTGCTGCTCCTCTGGTTGGATTCTGCACCAATTGTGAAAGATAATTTTTCTTGGTTATTAGCAGAAACCTGTTGCCTTTATGGGTTTCACAGGTTTCTGTTTCCCAGTTAATATCCGGGTAGTTAAAGTCCCCCATAACCAGGACCTCATTATGGGTTGCAGCTTCATCTATCTGCTTTAGAAGTAGACTTTCCATGCTTTCTGTTATATTTGGGGGTTTGTAACAGACCCCAATGAGAATTTTGTTACCATTTTTCCCTCCATGAATTTCAACCCATATGGACTCGACATCCTCATTCCCTTCGCTAATATCCTCCCTTAAAGTGGACTTTAGACAAGACTTTACATAGAGACAAACCCCTCCTCCTCTCCGATTTTTACGATCCTTTCTAAACAGACTGTAACCCTGTAAGTTAACTGCCCAGTCATAGCTTTCATCTAACCATGTCTCGGTTATTCCCACTATGTCAAAGTTACCTGTAGATATTTCTGCTTCTAGTTCTTCCATCTTGTTTGTCAGGCTTCTGGCGTTTGCGAGCATGCAGTTTAGAGGATTTTGTTTTGTTCCAATCTCCTCGCTGTGGATTGTTTTAGAAATGTTCTTACCTCCCTTCTGAGTATGTTTTCCTGGCTCGTCTTTGTTCGAGTCTAATGTTTTTCTTCCCGTCCCCTCTTCTTCTAGTTTAACGCCCTCCTGATGAGTGTAGCGAGTCTTCTGGTGAATGTGTGTTTCCCAGGTTTGTTGAGGTGTAGTCCGTCTCTGGCGAGGAGTCCATCGTACAAGTAATTCACACCGTGGTCCAGGAATCCAAATCCTTGTTGTCTGCACCATCGTCTTAGCCAGTTGTTTGCATCAAGGATCCTGTTCCATCTCCTGGTGCCATGCCCGTCTACTGGAAGGATAGAAGAAAACACTACCTGTGCATCCAGTTCCTTTACTTTCTTCCCCAACTCTTCAAAGTCCTTGCAGATTGTCGGTAGGTCCTTCCTTGCCGTGTCATTGGTGCCAACATGTATCAGAAGAAATGGGTGGACGTCCTTGGAGCTGAAGAGCTTTGGTATCCTATCGGTCACATCCTTGATCATCGCACCTGGAAGGCAGCATACTTCTCTTGCAGTTATGTCCGTTCTGCAGATGGCTGCTTCGGTGCCTCTCAGTAGTGAGTCTCCCACCACCACCACTCTTCGTTGCTTCTTGGCTGTACTTTTTGCTGTCACTTGTTGCTGTGTGCCCTTTTCTTTTTTGCTTGCTGGTATTGCTTCATTCTTAGGTGTGCCATCTTCATCCTCTACAAAGATTTGATATCGGTTCTTCAGTTGTGTGGTTGGTGATTTCTCCATGGTCTTCTTGCTTCTTTTGGTCACATGCTTCCACTCATCTGCTTTTGGAGGTTCTCTGACACTTTTTGCACCTTCTGTGACCAGTAGAGATGCTTCTGTTCTGTCTAGAAAGTCTTCATTCTCTTTGATGAGTTTCAAAGTTGCTATTCTTTCTTCCAGACCCCGCACCTTTTCTTCTAAAAGGGCCACTAGTCTACACTTCTGACAGGTGAAATTGGATTCTTCTTCTGGTCGATCTGTGAACATGTAGCACATGCTGCAGCTCACCATGTAGGTTGTCACATCTGCCATGTTGCTCCTAGATCCTGCTGACTTGCTGTGTGTTTTCCTTCTTGTGTAATCTACTCAGCCAAGCTCTCTTGCAATAATGTCCTACAGGCAAAAATTCGCGCGCCTTAAGGCGCGCGGTTTTGTGACGCTTTCGAAGCAGCTGGTCCCGGCTGTACCCAACGATCTTCTAGCTTAGGGAGACTTCGCTTCTCCCAGAAGGCACCTGGAATATGCAAATTAGCCTCCTGAAGCTTGAATCCCTGGTTTGGTGATGCTTTCGAAGCAGCTGGTCCCGGCTGTACCCAACGATCTTCTAGCTTAGGGAGACTTCGCTTCTCCCAGAAGGCACCTGGAATATGCAAATTAGCCTCCTGAAGCTTGAATCCCTGGTTTGGTGATGCTTTCGAAGCAGCTGGTCCCGGCTGTACCCAACGATCTTCTAGCTTAGGGAGACTTCGCTTCTCCCAGAAGGCACCTGGAATATGCAAATTAGCCTCCTGAAGCTTGAATCCCTGGTTGTGTTCTATGCTTAGCGCTTACCTTGGGGTTTCCATGTAAATCCCACAAAATTGTCATTCAGACGAAACCCACAAAGGAATCACTCTCTATAACGAGACAGATGGAGACAATTTGGAGTTTGCGTCTGCTCCGGTGGGGTTCATCTTCATAGGTGTGCATAAAACTGCGGTCATCCACACTTGTGCACTAAAAAGATGCCTAAAAACAGTGATACCACTGGAAAAGAAACCAAAATGAGTCCAAAGTGACTCCATCTGCCTCCTAAGTGACTGGTTCCGTTGGTGGTTTTGTTTGAATCGCAGTTATGGCGATTTACAAGGAGACACAGACATAATCGCTCAGTTGAGAGTGCAGGATAAATGTGGCCCAAGCCTTATTCTGATTTTTGGGAGGTAGAATAAACAAATAAACAGCAGTACAAGAATAGTTCTTCCATTTATTTTTTGCTCAGTTCACCATGCGGTATAAGTGATTAGAGGACTTTATTCTTCGAGTCGGTGCGATTACAGTAATAGCAGGTTTATATTTTTTTTTTTTAGATTTTGCTGCTATCACACAGTAAAAATGTTTTTTTTTTTTTAAAGAAAAGCTTTTTTTTGTCGCCATTATTTTTTTAGCAAACAAAGCTGTATGAGGGCTTATTTTCTACGGGATGAGTTGGAGAATTTTTTTTACCATTTTGAGTAACATAACGTTTATGATCGTTTTTCAATCAGATTTTTCACACTCACAGAATGAACAAAAGCCAACAAATCAGTACCTATTATTATATATGTTTTGGCAATTTACCGTGAGGTACAAGTTATAAGACCAATTTGTTCTTGGGGTCGGTATGACTACAGCAATACCAGATAAATATCATATTTTTAATGTTTTGCTTCTTTTACAGACTAAAAACAATATTTTACAAAAAATAATTTGTTCTTGCATCGTCATATTCTGAGAGCTGTAACTTTTTCTTTTTTGCTGAATGGGCCATATTAGAGCTTTTTCATGTGGGACAATTTGGCGTTTTCATTTACACAATTGTTTTTTACATATCACTTTTATTATCCCTCTTTTTGTGTTTTATTTTAATGAAAAAGCAACATTTTATGGCATTTTTTTATTTATTTTTTTATGGTGTTCAACCTCCGGAATAAATAAAGAGACCTTTTTATAGGTCGAGTCTTTCCGGACCTGACAAAATAATTCTGTGTACTTCTTTGTTTATTTTTGTTGTATCACAAAAGCTGCGTTTTCAGTGGCAAATCGGTTTGGTAATTTATATTTTTCTTATTTACTTTATTTTACATATTTTATTTACCATTTTTTAACTTTTTCACTTAGTACCTCTGTGGGACATGGATTTTTTTTTTAAATTTGATCATTGGTCTCATTTGTTGCATCCCATGTATTAGTATTGACTTCAATTGGCCGCACAGGATAGACCGCCTCTGCCCACAATGACATGCTCCCCATGTGCTGCTGAAATACATAACTCTGATATCACTGAGGACAGTTGGCATAAACACAATATCTAAAGGATTGGATAATTGTATGGCTATAAATGATGCCAACACGGAACCTAGTGCTTACACATGGTAAGAATCAATCGAGTACGTGATACTAAGGGCCATATAATAATAAAGATTATCTCTCAAGGAATGACGCTGCCGGTAAAACTGACTCGTAGAAGATCGCTAAAGAAAACTTATATGACATAGGCTGCCCCCTTGAGGCTGTGTGAGGAACTGCAGCTCAGTCATGCCGCACACTCCATTTTTAACCCTACTGTTGTCTTCGGTCTGGGGAGACCGATTTTGAACTTTGGTATTTTTGGGGGTGTTCAAGATGCGGTTCTGAAACTTGTGGTTGATTGACTTAAATGAGGATGGGTCGGTCGGCCACGGGTTTCAGAGCCACATCTTGAATATTTTAAAGAATATTGATGTTCAAGGTCGGTCGTTTTTGACCGAAGACAACAGCAGGGTTGGCAAGAAAACATTGTGCATAAAAGTTTTGTCACTTTCTAACAAACTTTAGTTGTATTTCCCTTTTCATTTTTAAGACCTCAACTTGCTTTCAGCAAATAAAAACATTTTTTGTTTACAAGTTGCCAATTTTTTCAAATTTGCCGTTTATATTTATTTGGACCTAAAAAGTTGAAACAAAACATTTCTAACAATTATGATATTTTGGGATTCCATGTTTTGTTAAAGCTATAACTTTTTTTTTTTTTTAACTCTGTAAGGGCTCAAAACAAATACATCAGTCATGGAGTGAGTTGGGCTGTGTGGAGCAGGCTCAAGAGCTGAGCCCGCATCACAAACTGCAGAATCGGGCTGTGCTACATCGTATCAGCAGAAGATTGAGGAGCGGACAGCGACATTTAATTGGACCAGTCACTGAGGCGCATACGCTAGATGCAATCACAGGGAACCAATGGTTTACCACGGCAGCCATGGACCCGCTGAAGGTACAAATCGTGTTTTTATACAACGTAAAATACTCACATGGTTTTGTCAGATTCTTTCCGACGTCGGTATGAGATGAATGCCAGAGCGGTGATAATAACGAGCAACACAAACAGCCCGATGGTCACTCCGGCATATACTCCCGGTTTACTGACGGCCGTCTGACAATGGTCGCCTGTGTACCAGAACTCGGACAATTCCTCGCAGCTTCAAGAAAACAAATTCAAGTCGTGTGAAGACTAACAGAAATTCGCAAACGATGCAATGAAGTTATTGTTGAAGGCATTTTTCAAAGATTGTTTAGGATTAGAAACCTGCGGCTGCTCTCTTTTTGTAAGGAAGCAGCTAGGGATTTTTTAGTCTTTCACATGTACCATCATTGTGTCCATCAATTTCTGAAGATGTCAGGTCTTAAGCATTGATGTCAGGTCTTAAGTATGGAAACGTTTGTCTTCAGGGGCAGACAGTGAGCCTGTGCCGGACTATGTGACTGCCCCACCATTCAAGCTCCTCCTACGTAATTTTTTTCTTTCTTAAATGCATAAAACTGGGGCTAAGAATCATTTTTGCAATTGGATTTCATTAAACCCTTCACGACTTTTGACATATAGGTACATCGAAATTTGTGGCCCTGCCTGTCCGTCTGCATTTAGCCCGACACATGATTGCTGATTTAATCAGAAATCATGTTCCTTTTCATCAGCCAATAGGTGAAGTGGCACTCACCCATGGCTGTTAACTTTTTAAATCTAGCTGTCAATCTCTGACAGTGGCATTTAACATGTGCCGGCAGGGAGCGCATCGTTCCATGCTCCCATCAGTGCGCGTGTGATCGCTGGGTGCCGATTGGTTGTCATGAAAAGTGGGGGGTTTGTTGATGCACTGCTGTGTATCGGACGAGTGATCATATGATCACAGTGTAAAATCCCCTAAGGGCACTATAACCTACAGTAACAAGTGAATTTTAAAAAAAAGAAAAATTTAGAAAACACGAAAGTTCAAATCACCCCCGTCTTACCCCATTAATAAGAAATAGTTAAAAAAGTTAAAAAAATACATCTGTGTGGTATTGTTTGTGAATGTCTGCTCTATCAAAATATAACGTAAATTAATCCTCTCAGTAAGCAGCGTAACGAAAAAAAAATCAGTACGCTAGAATTATGTTTTTAGGGCCACCACAACACTGCAATAAGAGGCGATCAAAACATTGTATCTACCCCAAAATGGTATCAGTAAAAATGCCAACTCAAGGTACAAAGAAATAAACCCTCACACAGACTTATAGCCCAAAAAATTAAAATGTTATTGGTCTCATAAAATGGCGGCTGAAGTAATTTTTTATTCTAACAAATTTCCAAATTTTCTTTCACCGCTTAAATTTAAAAACCTACATAAGTTTGGTATCTGTGTATTCATACTGATCTGGGGAATCATGTCACCAGGTCAGTTTTACCATTTGCCTATGTATAAAATGACTGGCGGTGGAGGAACATGTGACCAGACCTTTCCATCGGTCTCCACCAATAGAAAAGCAGCTTTCTCTTGTGAAGCTTTCGATTGGACCAGGCTGATGGACGGCTCTGGTCACATGCTCCTCCAGCAGCAGCCATTGTAGGAACTGGAGAGCTGTGCAGTCTGTGGAAAAGAGGAGGAGCAGGAGGAGAACCTGTCATGTCTATGTAGTAGTACAGCCATACACTTTATTTATATGTGTCACTATATAAGGACTTTTTCTTGTGAGACGAGCTGTAATTTTGAGAAGTGCCATTTTTCCAAATGTGTATGTAATTGCTAATATTGTATTAACTTTTTTTTTATATTAACTTTTATATTATTATAAGGGAGAAAAAAAAATAATGACCATTTTTACGCTATTTACAGATCACCATAATTATACTGTTATCTGTTTACTTTGTTATGCGGGATTTTACGATTACAGGGGTGCAAATGTGTCATTTCCTGGTTTGTGATGCTTACTAGTTAGAAGTGTATGATTATTATGATATTACAGGTATATAGAGATGCACTGCTACATAGAGACATATCTCTATGTACTTGTAAAATGTGCCTGTAAGGAAAAAAAGCCCATTAGCCCTTTGAAAATAATTAAAATCTGCATTTTCTTTGTGAACAGATGGAAACAAAATGATATTTCTTTTCAACTGGGTGAAAAGAGGTTTATTTGAATTTTATATATTGTTTTCTAATTTTTTATTTTCTTTTAAAGTACTGTGGTGCAGTGACCAATGTTGCAGCCAGGGGGCACTGCATGTGCACTTCGGGATGCACTTGGAGACATAATTGCGTTGAAACAGCGGCTGGTCATGTGATTGATGGACGGTATGTATCGCAGAGGTGGGTGGCCCTGTGATGGAAGCCTGGGTATGTTTTGCTCAAGCAGATCTACTACTGAGGGATTTGTTTACATTGGGAAGGCTTCCAGGTGATTGGAGACATGGGTGGGTCCAGTCACCTACAAACCCACCCAAAGAGGCGTGTTTGAACACCTAAGATGGTTTTGTGTTGCAGGACCTGTGTTGATGTCACGCTCACCTGACTGGCCATGTGACAGGTACCTGGTTGTGGTTATACCTATGTAAAGGAGGTGTGTGTAGCACATAGTGAGTGTTTGTGAGTCTGCAAGGGTGGACACACTTCCATGTGTCCTGGCTGGACACTGCAGAGGGGTCCTGAGTGGTCTGAGTGTGCAGACCTGGATGGTACAGGTGCAAGGTCCTGAGAGAAACCTCGGTGTTGGGTGTGCTAGCCCTGAAGAGCACGTGGTGGGACTTTGCTACTGTTGGCCTGGGTATTGGACGGTCCCAGCCGGGGATGGACGTCCTGAATAGTACCGGATAGGCCACCTGTGTGATCCCGAGTAACCTGGGTGTTGGGAGGTCCTGGGAGGAGGACTGGATCCCTGAAGAGCACGAGGTGAGGACAGGGATCTGCAGAGCCAGAAACATGTCCCGTCTGGTACTGCCAGTGGAAAACCTGTAGCACTGACGAGCAGGTAATACCAGACTGTGTGTTTGGCACCAGAGCGAGTTCGGGATATTGGACTCGACCAAGAGTGTATGGTCACCGTCCTGATGGAACAGAGTCACGCTGTGAACATTGTTACTTTGATTTGCCGTGATATGAAGATTGTTGTTTTGTGTTTTCTGCCACTGGGGTTTATGGTGCAATAAACCCAGTTGAGTCTTTGAGGAGAAAACGTATTGCTGTGTGTTTTGTCGCTGCCAAACGAGTATTCCCCAACCCGCAAGTAAGTGCAATCTTACAGTACCTTGGGGACTTCAACTTGAGATTGTCTGATTGCTTGTACTATACACTGCCATACTACAATATTTACACAACAAACAACCACAAAAAGAGCAGGTCCCATAAAATTGTAAACTTTATTAAATACCAACAATATATAAAGCAGGTAAATGGCATGATTGGAAAGATGAGTAGTGCCCATAGCGGACATGGACAGACTACAAAGGGCAGAATTGGGCGCACACACCTGCAAAACCAGAAGCCTACACCAAATTATGGCACATAGTCACTTTCCAAGAGTGGAAGTACAAATACATATCAATAGCGCTAATGGAATATAACCGCATATTACATACCTATGGAATGCAGGAGTGGGAGGCCAAAAGCCCTGACCCCGACGCGCGTTTCGGAGTGGCAAAGACTCCTTCCTCAGGGGACAATTTGTTGTCTTACTACAATATTGCAATATATGGACAAAAATGTCATCCTATCATAAAGACCGCCATAGCCTGAGCAGCACATGAGGACAAAAATGACAACCCATCATTTTGTTTCAATCTTACTTATGGGGAGGGCAATGGATGCTGATGCGCGTTTGAACTGACAATCAGATCATTTAAATGGTGCTTTCAGTGTTTGACAGCGATATTTAAATCAACACTTCAGTATTTATTTTTTATTTTACCACTGGAGTATTATCACTACTACTGTATATTCCCTGCCCCTAGTAATATAATTAACAACCGCCATCTTCATCCTTTAAAACTTCACTCCTGTCATTTGCACTTTATCAGTGGAGGCCTGCTGCATCCTGCTAGGCAGGGCCGTATTTAGAGTTTCTGCTGCCCTAGGCACTTTTAGCGCTGCCTCCCCCTCTGGTGAGTATGACACTATCGGCAGTGACTTTGGGAAGAATCACTGATGTGAAAGTTGCCGTTTGCAGCAGATCAGGCAGTTTTTCTGCATCTGCCACGTAACGGATCACTTACGGCAACACTGCGTTTGGTTTCATTCATTCCTTATGGGATTTGCGGTACTTGATGTGATCTGGGAAATGTGGTGCCATACCTCCCAACTTTTGAAGGGAAAAAGGTCTAAAGGTTGCGGCAAATTTTAGGCCACGCCTCTGACCACACCCATTTCACAACTAATCACACCCATATCCAAGTCCCAACCACACCCATTTAGCACTGCTGATCACACTGTTTCATATACATTAAAACAAAAAAAAAAATATGGCCACGCAGTGCTTCATACTGTACAATGGCTATGCAGTGCTCCACATACTGTATAATGGCCCTACATGATGTTCCATACTGTATAATGGCCACACAGTGCTCCATACTGTATAATGGCCACGTCTGTCCTGTGTCCTTGTGTGTACCACATTGAGAATGGAGAAAAGAAAGAAGACCAAAGAACTGTCTGAGGACTTGAGAAACCAAATTGTGAGGAAGCATGAGCAATCTCAAGGCTACAAGTCCATCTCCAAAGACCTGAATGTTCCTGTGTCTACCATGCGCAGTGTCATCAAGAAGTTTAAAGCCCATGGCACTGTGGCTAACCTCCCTAGATGTGGATGGAAAAGAAAAATTGACAAGAGATTTCAACGCAAGATTGTGCGGATGTTGGATAAAGAACCTCGACTAACATCCAAACAAGTTCTAGCTGCCCTGCAGTCCGAGGGTACAACAGTGTCAACCCGTACTATCCGTCGGCGTCTGAATGAAAAGGGACTGTATGGTAGGAGACCCAGGAAGACCCCACTTCTTACCCCGAGACATAAAAAAGCCAGGCTGGAGTTTGCCAAAACTTACCTAAAAAAGCCTAAAATGTTTTGGAAGAATGTTCTCTGGTCAGATGAGACAAAAGTAGTGCTTTTTGGGCAAAGGCATCAACATAGAGTTTACAGGAGAAAAAAAAGAGGCATTCAAAGAGAAGAACACGGTCCCTACAGTCAAACATGGCGGAAGTTCCCTGATGTTTTGGGGGTGCTTTGCTGCCTCTGGCACTGGACTGCTTGACCGTGTGCATGGCATTATGAAGTCTGAAGACTACCAACAAATTTTGCAGCAGAATGTAGGGCCCAGTGTGAGAAAGCTGGGTCTCCCTCAAAGGTCATGGGTCTTCCAGCAGGACAACGACCCAAAACACACTTCAAAAAGCACTAGAAAATGGTTTGAGAGGAAGCACTGGAGACTTCTAAGGTGGCCAGCAATGAGTCCAGACCTGAATCCCATAGGACACCTGCAGAGATCTAAAAATGGCAGTTTGGAGAAGGCAGCCTTCAAATATCAGGGACCTGGAGCAGTTTGCCAAAGAAGAATGGTCTAAAATTCCAGCAGAGCATTGGAAGCAACTCATTGATGGTTACCGGAAGCGGTTGGTCGCAGTTATTTTGGCTAAAGGTTGTGCAACCAAGTATTAGGCTGAGGGTGCCAATACTTTTGTCTGGCCCAATTTTGGAGTTTTGTGTGAAATGATCAATGTTTTGCTTTTTGCTTCATTCTCTTTTGTGTTTCTTCATTTAAGACAAATTAAATGAAGATAATAATACCAAAGAATTTGTGTTTGCAATCATTTTCAGGAAGAAACTGAGTATTATCTGACAGAATTGCAGGGGTGTCAATACTTTTGACCATGACTGTACTGAGCCCGAGTGACGGGCGAGACACCACATGTACTGAGCCCGAGTGACGGGCGAGACACCACATGTACTGAGCCCGAGTGACGGGCGAGACACCCCATGTACTGAGCCCAGGTGACACTGTAATATGTAAGTAACATCAGACTGTATTGTGGGGACCATTCACTTCTATGGGAGGGTGTTAAAGGGAACCTGTCACCCCCAAAATCGCGGGTGAGGTAAGCCCACCGGCATCAGGGGCTTATCTACAGCATTCTGGATGCAGAGCTTCATCATCGCCCCCCTCCCTCCCTGCAGAGCTTCATCATCGCCCCCCCTCCCTCCCTGCAGAGCTTCATCATCGCCCCCCCTCCCTCCCTGCAGAGCTTCATCATCGCCCCCCCTCCCTCCCTGCAGAGCTTCATCATCGCCCCCCCTCCCTCCCTGCAGAGCTTCATCGCCCCCCCCTCCTTGCAGAGCTTCATCGCCCCCCCTCCCTGCAGAACATCGCCCCCGTCCGTCCTCATACTCACCTCCTGTCATTCAGCTCAGCTGCCTGTCCCACACACTGCGCGTGCCGCAGCCGCCGACATCCCTCTGGCGCTCTGTCCCGCTGCAGCGCCTTCTTCCTGACTGAGTGAGCGGTCATGTGATACTGCTCAATAAGGTCATGAATATGCGCATATTCATGACCTTAATGACCGGTACCATGTGACCGCTCACTCAGGACGCGCTACAGACGGTGAGAACAGGCATCGCTGGAGGCTGGAGCAGGAGGTGAGTATTGTCTCTCTTCATGGAGGGTGGGTGGGATGCGGAGGCGGGGAGGGGCGCGGGGAGGGGCACGGGGAGGCAGGCGGGGGGGCGGGGTTTTGCGTCGGTCGCGTTTGTGACTTAAAAAAAAAAAAAAATCCTTGCCCAGGTGCCGCCCCCCCGCAATGTCGCCGCCCTAGGCACGTGCCCTCGAGTGCCTAGTGGCAAATACGGCCCTGCTGCTAGGTGTGCATTTGTCATCAGACAGGTTTTTGGGAAGGCTGTATCTGTATGGTATGTGTTTTTTTTCTTGATTTTCTATGTTAGTAGTTTTAAAGGTTTAGCTTAAGAAGCAGAACATATTGGATTTACTTACTAGCATTGTGGTCCTCGGTTCGTGACGGAACAATGTCCTCTGTTACAGTAAAGAGGATTTTCACTATGACTACTGCATCTGGACACACAGATTGTCACGCCTGAGACATTGAGCGGACTATAATATGGTTGAATGTTTTCTGGGATTTCGGTGTGATTGGAGCATATTTCTGGAAAAATCGAAACAATAAAATACTGTATATACCAAATGCATATTATTCAACATAGACCTGATAAAGAGTAACGAAGCCTAAATTTATGAACTAAGAATGTAGGGTTAAATATTTAGATGATGTTCCCCACTTTCTGATCTCCTCACACGCCGAAGATCATTGCATAGAAATTTGAAAGAAACTATTTGAGCATTTTTGTAAAAGGGAGAACAAAGTGTTGAAATTGTAATCCTGACAATAGGACCTATCAATTCTTCAAGGAAAATTGACACCACTAAGATACTGAGATTTGGTGGCAAAACAGCTTATAGAAAAGTGATGGAAATCCAAATTATGACTCTTGGTTAATTACTCTACTAATAATACTTAAATATACTCTTCCCTCATAATTAGTGATGAGCAGACGTGCTCGGTAACACTCAGAAATCACTCGAGTGTTTGGGTGCTTGAATGTGTTTGGCACTCAAAAAGCATTGACTGGTGTTTGGAGATGAAACTTGAATCCCCACCCCGCATGTTTGGTGCCTGTTACACAGTCAAAAAAATGCAGGAATACCCAGCAAGTCACTGTAAATCTGTAGCCATCTTGGTAGTGACTAGTGATGAGCGAGTATACTCGTTGCCCGGGTGATCTCCGAGTATTTGGATGTGCTCGGAGAATTAGTTTTCCTTGTCTCAGCTGCATGATTTATGGCTGCTAGACAGGCTGAATACATGTGAGGAATGCCTGTTTGTTAGGGAATTCTTACATGTATTCAGGCTGTCCAGAAGCCATAAATCATGCAGCTGAGGCAAGGAAAACTAAATCTCTGAGCACATCCAAATACTGGGAGATTACCCGAGCGTGCTCGGGGAGAACCAAGCAACAATGCTACTTGCCCATCACTAGTAGTGACATTTCTGTGATTGACTGGCTGCATTACCTCATCAGAGGTTAAAAAAGGACTGGTGCGCCACGGTCACCATACTGTAGCCATTGCACAACTCATGGACGTTGTAATTGGAGGGAAATAGCAGTTATCCAGGCCTGTGTGTGTGCAGTTTAATCAGAGTCCTCTAGTGTTATTACTGGTGCTGATACTAAATCATCAAACAAATAGTCCATCTTCTACACCAGTTCCTGTACCCATTCCTGCTCTTCCTCAACCTCTATCTCTGATTTGCTATCTCAGAGCACCTCGTCTACATCAGCCGGAAGCTGAAAGCTCTGCAGCACTACTTCTGCGAAGCGGCAACAGGCTCTGCTAAAGCTAATTTGTCTATGAGGCAAACCACACACCGCGGCAGAGTTATTGAAAAGAATAATAGTCCAGAAAGATCTGTGGCTCTCACTGCTGAATCTACAACTAGACATGATCATGTGTGATAATTACTGTAATCTGGAAGTGGCTATGAAGCTTGACAAGCTCACACATGTACCATGCTTGGCCCACATGCTCAACTTGGTAGTTTAGCGGTTTCTGAAACTTTCTGAGATTTGCCAGAGCTTCTGGTCAAGGTAAGCCACATCAGCAACAACTACAATTTGTTTACAATTTTTGAATGAGGCAATCCAGTTGGTGCCTTCAGGGATATATGGATGACCCTGCTTGTAATTTTTGGCAGACTTTGCACTTAGTGCATAGCCTTTATGAGTCTACATGAAAATTAGAATAGAATGTTTATGAGGCCCTTTTTATGTCTAACACAGGATGTATCTGAGTCCCTCTTCCATCAAATTTATTTACTTCATAAATTATACTGAAATTTTCAATTTTCTTATCAAAATTTCAAATTTCGTTCAAAGCACTTTTAAATTATTTTTAAATAGTGCTTTATATACAGGTCATTATACAGGAAAGAAGGCTTCTTAATATATTTTACCCGTAAACTCCAATTTTTAATTGATTTTGAATGTTTTCTTGTCAGTCTTTATAGTGGAGCAAAAGTGTGACACCATTCTTCTCAGCAGCGATCTGGGAGTCAGAGATGCTTCCAGGGGTCTTCCCTGTGCTGTTCTCCTTCCATTCAGCACTTTTTCTATCCATTTCAACATTTTCACTGCCTCCCAGACCTCATTGTAGGATCTGCCAGAAAAAAATTCTAGGATTTCCCATTGACTCCCATTTTACTCTTTACTCAGACGAGCATCCGAGCATTAGGAATTGCTTGGTTTGAGTAACGGACATCTGAGATTTTAGTGCTCATTCATCCCTGCTCATAATCTCTTAATTATGTAAATATGAAATAAAAAGATGAAGCTAAACATCTAGATGATCTTCCCTACTTTCTGATGTCCTCCTGCTCCATAGTTCATTGCATGGACTTAAAGGGAATCAGTCACTTTATTTTTGGCTCCTAATTAAAGGGAACCTGTCACCAGATTTGTGACATAGCAGCTAAAAATATTACCTTATTCGGTATCTGCGCTGCATTCCATAAATTATTATATAACCCACAGACTCCCCCTGAAAATATCATCAATAAACCTTCTCACGCCAGTGCAAAGCCGAAAAACAGAAGTGTTCATGCGCCATATAGGTATTTCTGGCTCATGCACCGGAACAACTTCCATGTACCAGAAAAACGTTTGCTGGCACGTGCTCACTTCTGATTTTCGGCTTTGCCCACAGTTGGGCAAAGCATACTGCTCAGATACAAGGCACTATATGTCACATGGTGATGTGGACTACGCAGTAGGTGTCATCCACGTCAATTAAAGAAGGATGATGGAGAGCAGCAGCTGGATAGAGGAATGGAAAGGTCCGAAACCACGCTGAATAAGTGGATAGTTTTAGCTGCTATGTCACAAAACTGGTGACAGATTGGCTTAAAAGATGAGCGAACCAGAACTGTAAAAGAGAGAGGCAGAGAGATTAAAGTTCGATTACAGTTCTTGTAACAGAAATTAACTTTGGACTAAAGTTCGGTCCAATACCACGAACCTAAACTTCCACGGGTCCATTTATTCCTACGCCTAATCTGAGATCAGCATGATGTAGAGATACAGACTGTGATTCCAGCTATGTGTCACTTACTCGGCTGCTTGCTGTAGATTTGGCAAGATCATAGTTTTATTAGCAGCTGCTCTATATATCATCATCACCCTTACCACTGATTGGCAGCTTTCTGGCTATGCACAGAGTACAAAGAAAGCTGCCAACAGGTGGTGTGGGTGGGGTTATGCAGAGCTCAGCGTTCAGAAAGCAGATAAATAAGAAGCCCAGTAAGTGACACGTCACTCGAATCAGAGTCTCTGTCCCTATATCATTCTGCACTTTGATGGAATAGCAAAAACCTAGCAACAGATCTCTTTTAATGGTGATAAATAATGGTAGAATTTTTTGTGGGACATTTACTAAAAAGTTTAACATTTTGTCTTGAGAACAGAGTATGTCATTTCTCAAAGAAGAAGTATAATTGAGGCGTTGTCAATAAGTGACAAAACATCATAGATAAAGTTTTTTAAAGTGTGATTACTTCTGTCTGGTTGTTGTGATGTCAATTTCCTGGTGATTTTAGTAAACCGGAATAAAATGGTTGTCAGCTATTAGGATCAAAATTGTGTTTGACATTGTTTTACCCCTTTATGCATTAGTTTTCAACATTTACTGGGCCAAATGTTTTGATTATTTTGTCTTGGGTATTCGAAATTTGCCAAAGATTTTTTTTCCTCTGTGTGTTTTTTGATGGCAAAGACAAAGCCAAATTTATCAGCCAAAAAGAAGTAGCTCTCAGAGTCAAGTGTCACGTATAACAAAGAACAAAAAAAAAGGCTATGGAACAACTGACAAACCTAGAAGTGGACGACCACGGAAAAAGTCCTCCAAAGTTGATCACATTATTGAGAAAAAGTCAGTTCAATCTGTTTGGCAGTGATAGAAAGCACAAATAAAGCAAGGAACTAAACACCTACAGTGAAGCATGGTGGTGGCAATGTCAGGATTTGGGGCTGCTGCTTTTTTTGCATCTGCCATTGGCCCTATGCATAGAATTGATGGAAATATGAATGCTACAGTAAACAAGGATATACTAGAGAATTTAATGCTGCCACATGGTAAAACCAAAGTAGGCAGGGGCTGGAAATTCCAGCACAACAATAATCCCAAGCACATATCCAATTTTTTTTTTAATTGGCAAGGAAAAATATTCCCCTGTTGCAATGGCCAAGCAAATCCCCTGATTTGCACCACACCTTTGGGATGAGTTAAGGCGATGAGTTGGGGAAATAAAGATTGTTTTCAGATTTGCAAATGCAATGGAACAAGAGCCGTCGGGATGTCTTGAATAGCCGAGTAGCTTCAACGCTTGTCGATGTGATGCAAGAGGTTATGCTACAAAATACTAAGTTATGGTATTGTAAGCAATAAATTGTACATGCAAAACTTTTGGCCATCAGTTTTCTTTATTTGAATGACCACACCTATATTCTAAAGCATTTTATAATAATCTAATATATAAAGCTGAATGTGTGTGTGTGTATGTATGTATGTGTGTATGTCTGGGATTGGCATCTGCACCGTCGCAGCTACAGCCACAAAATTTTGCACAGTCACACGTCTGGACTAGGGTTGAGCGAAACGGGTCGTTCATTTTCAAAAGTCGCCGACTTTTGGCAAAGTCGGGTTTCATGAAACCCGATCCGACCCCTGTGCGTGGTCGGCCATGCGGTACGCGACTTTCGCGCCAAAGTCGCGTTTCAATGACGCGAAAAGCGCCATTTCTCAGCCAATGAAGGTAAACGCAGAGTGTGGGCAGCGTGATGACATAGGTCCTGGTCCCCACCATCTTAGAGAAGGGCATTGCAGTGATTGGCTTGCTGTCTGCGGCGTCACAGGGGCTATAAAGGGGCGTTCCCGCCGACCGCCATCTTACTGCTGCTGATCTGAGCGTAGGGAGAGGTTGCTGCCGCTTCGTCAGAAGCAGGGATAGCGTTAGGCAGGGTCCATTAACCACAAAACCGCTTGTGCTGTAGCGATTTCCACTGCCCAACACCACCTTCGGTGTGCAGGGACAGTGGAAGCTACATTTTTTTTTTTCCCTCAGCGCTGTAGCTCATTGGGCTGCCCTAGAAGGCTCCCTGATAGCTGCATTGCTGTGTGTACGCCGCTGTGCAAACCAACTGCTTTTTTCAAAGCACAAATCCTCTTGTTCCTTCCTTTCTGCACAGCTATCTTTTTTGTTTGTACACACTTTTTATTTAATTTGTGCATCAGTCCACTCCTTATTGCTGCCTGCCATACCTGGCTGAGATTACTGCAGGGAGATAGTAATTGTAGGACAGTCCCTGTTTTTTTTTTTTTTGTGGGAGATTAAGATTGACATTTCTGCTAGAGTGCCATCCCTGTCTGTGTCATCTCTCACTCAGTGGGCCATAGAAAGCCTATTTATTTTTTTGCTTGATTTGGGTTATAAAATCTACCTGAAAAAATCACTACATCAATCAGTGGGAGAAAAATATTGGCCTCAGGGCTTGTGTGCCACTCCTGACTCCTGTGTGCATCATCACTCACTCAGTGGGCCATAGAAAGCCCATTTTTTTTTTTTTTTTGCTTTATTTGGGTTCTAAATTCTACCTGAAAAAATCAATAAATCAATCAGTGGGAGATTAATATTGGCCTTTGGGCTTGTGTGCCAGTCCTAAGCGTGCCATCTCTCTCTCTCAGATAGTGGGCCATAGAAAGCCTATTTATTTATTTATTTTTTTATTGGGTTTATAAATTTTCCCTGGAAAAAAAAAAAAAAGTGGGAGATTAATATTGGCCTCTGGGCTTGTGTGCCAGTCCTGAGCGTGCCATTTCTCTCACAAATAGTGGGCCATAGAAAGCCTATTTATTTATTTTTTTTTGGTTTTATAAATTCTCCCTTAAAAAAAAAAAGGGAGATTAATATTGGCCTTTGGGCTTGTGTGCCAGTCCTAAGCGTGCCATCTCTCTCTGTCTCTCAGATAGTGGGCCATAGAAAGCCTATTTATTATTTTTTTTATTGGGTTTATAAATTTTCCCTGGAACAAAAAAAAAAAAGTGGGAGATAAATATTGGCCTCTGGGCTTGTGTGCCACTCCTGACTCCTGTGTGCGTCATCTCTCACTCAGTGGGCCATAGAAAGCCTTTTTTTGTTTTATTTGTTTTCTAAATTCTCCCTGAAAAAATCATTTTATTTTCTTTGGTTTCTAAATTCTTCCTGAAAAAATCATTTTATTCTATTTTTTTTTTCCTAAAGTCTCCCTGAAAAAAAAAAAAAACAAATCAGTGGGAGATTAATATTGCCCTTTCTGCTTGTGTGCCAGTCTTGACTCCTGGGTGTGCCATCTCTCTCTCTCTCTCTCTCTCTCTCTCTCTCTCCAATTGTGGTCCATAGAAAGCCTATATTTTTTTTCCTTGATTTGGGTTCTAAAATCTACCAGAGAAAATAACTACATCAATCATTGGTAGAAAAATATTGGCCTCTGGGTTTGTGTGCCACTCCTGACTCCTGTGTGCGTCATCTCTCACTCAGTGGGCCATAGAAAGCCTTTTTTTGTTTTATTTGTTTTCTAAATTCTCCCTGAAAAAATCATTTTATTTTCTTTGGTTTCTAAATTCTTCCTGAAAAAATCATTTTATTCTATTTTTTTTTTCCTAAAGTCTCCCTGAAAAAAAAAAATAAAAAATCAGTGGGAGATTAATATTGCCCTTTCTGCTTTTGTGCCAGTCTTGACTCCTGGGTGTGCCATCTCTCTCTCTCTCTCCAATTGTGGGCCATAGAAAGCCTATTATTTTTTTAGCTTGATTTGGGTTCCAAAATCTACCTGAAAAAATCACTACATCAATCAGTGGGAGATAAATATTGGCCTCTGGGCTTGTGTGCCACTCCTGACTCCTGTGTGCGTCATCTCTCACTCAGTGGGCCATAGAAAGCCTTTTTTTGTTTTATTTGTTTTCTAAATTCTCCCTGAAAAAATCATTTTATTTTATTTGGTTTCTAAATTCTTCCTGAAAAAATCATTTTATTCTATTATTTTTTTTTCCTAAAGTCTCCCTGAAAAAAAAAAATAAAAAATCAGTGGGAGATTAATATTGCCCTTTCTGCTTTTGTGCCAGTCTTGACTCCTGGGTGTGCCATCTCTCTCTCTCTCTCCAATTGTGGGCCATAGAAAGCCTATTATTTTTTTAGCTTGATTTGGGTTCCAAAATCTACCTGAAAAAATCACTACATCAATCAGTGGGAGATAAATATTGGCCTCTGGGCTTGTGTGCCACTCCTGACTCCTGTGTGCGTCATCTCTCACTCAGTGGGCCATAGAAAGCCTTTTTTTGTTTTATTTGTTTTCTAAATTCTCCCTGAAAAAATCATTTTATTTTATTTGGTTTCTAAATTCTTCCTGAAAAAATCATTTTATTCTATTATTTTTTTTTCCTAAAGTCTCCCTTTAAAAAAAAAAAAAATATCAAATCAGTGGGAGATTAATATTTACATTTGTGCTTCAGTGACAGTCCTGCGTGTGTGGCATCTCTCTCATTTGTTGCCACCAACAACAGAGTGTGTAACATTGTGCCTGATTTTCGTTGTGGTCTCACTCACCTGTAAAGGGGTAGCTAAATCATACTGAAGTTATAGCTCACCGTGTAATTTGTGTGACAGCAACAAATACCGTTAGTTTGTTTACGTTTTTAAAACAATGAGGAAGTATGGTGGAAGAGGTCGTGGCCGGGGGCGTTCATTGTCAGCTGGTAATGAGGGTAGTGGTAGTGGTGGAGCATCAGGTGGTCGTGGGAAAAAAAATATTGCACCTAAGTCTGGAGCTGTGGAGCCAGGTTCGTCGTCTGGCTACACAAGGCCTCGAACGCTCCCTTTTCTGGGAGTAGGAAAACCGCTTTTAAAGCCGGAGCAGCAAGAGCAAGTTTTGGCTTATCTTGCTGACTCAGCCTCTAGCTCTTTTGCCTCCTCTCGTGAAACTGGTAAATGTCAAAGCAGCGCGTCGTTAGTGGATGTTCACGGTCAGGGACAAGTCGCTTCCTTGTCCTCTTCAGCAAAAACAACAACAGAGAAGAATGCAGCAGGTGACACAACGGGTTACTCCATGGAGCTCTTTACACATACCGTCCCTGGCTTAGAAAGTGAAGCAGTTAACAGTCCATGCCCATTACAAGTTGAATCTGACATGGAGTGCACTGATGCACAGCCACAGCCAGACTACTATGCTGGTCCTTTGACTCAGACCACAACATTGCCCTCGCAGGGTGCTGATCAAGAATCAGACCCTGATGAGACTATGTTGCCCCATCACGAACGCTATACCACCGACCGACACGGTGACACAGACGAAGTTGCACACGAGCTACAAGAAGAGGTAATAGATGACCCAGTTCTTGACCCCGATTGGCAGCCATTGGGGGAACAGGGTGCAGGCGGCAGCAGTTCTGAAGCGGAGGAGGAGGGGCCGCAGCAGGCATCAACATCGCAACAGGTTCCATCTGCCGGGCCCGTATCTTGCCCAAAACGCGTGGCAAAGCCAAAACCTGTTGGAGGACAGCGTGGCCATCCGGTTAAAGCTCAGTCTGCAATGCCTGAAAAGGTATCCGATGCTAGAAAGAGTGCAGTCTGGCATTTTTTTAAACAACATCCAATTGATCAGCGCAAAGTCATCTGTCAAAAATGTTCAACTACCTTAAGCAGAGGACAGAATCTGAAAAGTCTCAATACAAGTTGCATGCATAGACATTTAACCACCATGCATTTGCAAGCCTGGACTAACTACCAAACGTCCCTTAAGGTTGTAGCACCCTCGGCCAATGAAGCTAGTCAGCAACGCAACATCCCTTCCGGCAGTGTAGGGCCACCATTTTCCGCACCACCTGCAGTATCTGTGCAGGTTTCTTTGCCAGGCCAAAGCAGTCAGGGTCAGGGAATCACCAGTTTCGTAGTAGGAAACACTGCATCTAGGGCACCGGTGGCAACAATACCATCTCCCACCGTCTCTCAGTCTGCCATGTCCACCGGCACCCCCGCTAGTTCCACGATCTCCAGCTCTCCAGTCCAGCTCACCCTACATGAGACTATGGTTAGAAAAAGGAAGTACTTAGCCTCGCATCCGCGTACACAGGGTTTGAACGCACACATAGCTAGACTAATCTCGTTAGAGATGATGCCCTACCGGTTAGTTGAAAGCGAAGCTTTCAAAGCCCTGATGGACTACTCTGTACCACGCTACGAGCTACCCAGTCGACACTTTTTTTCCAGAAAAGCCATCCCAGCCCTCCACCAGCATGTTAAAGAGCGCATCGTCCATGCACTCAGGCAATCTGTGAGCACAAAGGTGCACCTGACAACAGATGCATGGACCAGTAGGCATGGCCAGGGACGTTACGTGTCCATCATGGCACACTGGGTAAATGTGGTGGATGCAGGGTCCACAGGGGACAGCAAGTTTGGGACAGTTCTGCCTAGCCCACGGTCTAGGAAACAATTGGCTGTAGCCGTTCGCACCCCCTCCTCCTCCTCTTCGTCCTCCTGCAGAAGCGAGAGCTCGTCCACAGACCGCAGTCGCACAACCACTCCATCCGCAGCTGCCACTGTTGCACACCAGGTCTCCCATTATGGGGCAGCTACTGGCAAACGTCAGCAGGCTGTATTGGCTATGAAGTGTTTGGGCGACAACAGACACACCGCGGAAGTTCTGTCCGAGTTCTTGCAGAAAGAAACGCAGTCGTGGCTGGGCACTGTAGATCTTGAGGCAGGCAAGGTAGTGAGTGATAACGGAAGGAATTTCATGGCTGCCATCTCCCTTTCCCAACTGAAACACATTCCTTGCCTGGCTCACACCTTAAACCTGGTGGTGCAGTGCTTCCTGAAAAGTTATCCGGGGTTATCCGACCTGCTCCTCAAAGTGCGTGGACTTTGCTCACATATCCGCCGTTCGCCCGTACACTCCAGCTGTATGCAGACCTATCAGCGTTCTTTGAACCTTCCCCAGCATCGCCTAATCATAGACGTTGCAACAAGGTGGAACTCAACACTGCACATGCTTCAGAGACTGTGTGAACAGAGGTGGGCTGTTATGTTTTTGTGGGAGGATACACATACACGGGCAGGCAGTAGGATGGCAGACATGGAGTTGTCAGGTGTGCAGTGGTCGAAGATACAAGACATGTGTCAAGTCCTTCAGTGTTTTGAGGAATGCACACGGCTGGTTAGTGCAGACAACGCCATAATAAGCATGAGCATCCCCCTAATGCGTCTGCTGATGCAAAGTTTGACGCACATAAAGGATAAGGCGTCTGCAGCTGAGGAAGAGGAAAGCCTTGATGACAGTCAGCCATTGTCTGGCCAGGGCAGTGTACAGGACGAGGTAGCGGGCGAAGAGGAGGAGGAGGACGAGGAGGATGATGGGGATGATTATATTTTTAATGAGGAAGCTTTTCCGGAGCCACTGGAAATTGGTGGCGCGGCAAGGCCGGGTTCTGGTTTTTTGAGGGACACAAGTGACGTGGATTTGCCTGAAACTGCCCCTCAACCAAGCACAACCGCAGATTTGAGAACTGGAACTTTGGCCCACATGGCGGATTATGCCTTACGTATCCTCAAAAGGGACACACGCATAACTAAAATGATGAATGATGACGATTACTGGTTGGCCTGCCTCCTTGATCCTCGCTATAAAGGCAAATTGCAAAATATAATGCCACATGAGAACTTGGAACTAATATTAGCAACCAAACAATCAACTCTTGTTGACCGTTTGCTTCTGGCATTCCCTGCACACAGCGCCCGTGATCGTTCTCACACGAGCTGCAGGGGCCAGCAGACCAGAGGAGTTAGAGGGGCAGAAATCAGAAGTGGCGTTGGCCAGAGGGGTTTTCTGACCAGGTTGTGGAGTGATTTTGCTATGACCGCAGACAGGACAGGTACTGCAGCATCAATTCAAAGTGACAGGAGACAACATTTGTCCAGTATAGTTACAAACTATTTTTCATCCCTTATCGATGTTCTCCCTCAACCGTCATTCCCATTTGATTACTGGGCATCAAAATTAGACACCTGGCCAAAATTGGCAGAATATGCATTGCAGGAGCTTGCTTGCCCGGCAGCTAGTGTCCTATCAGAAAGAGTATTCAGTGCTGCAGGTTCAATACTAACAGAAAAAAGGACTCGTCTGGCTACCCAAAATGTAGATGATGTAACCTTCATTAAAATGAACCACAACTGGATTTCGAAATCTTTTGCACCACCTTGCCCGGCTGACACCTAGCTTTCCTATGAAAAGGTCTTGCCTGTGGACTATTCTGAATGCCTTTTCCAATCTCGTAATTTTCTGCACCTGATTGTCCAGCATACGACATGTTTACACCTCACTAAATGGCCAAACTCCCCACACGGGGCCGTGGTATCGACACTTGGCGACAGCACCCGTGAGAGTGCAGTTTGTCTGAAGAGGTGGGTGAGCCCGCTTTTGGTCGACGGCACTGCCACTGGGTCCCTCATAGTACAATAAAGTGTCTGGCGGTGGTGGTGCGCACCCAACGTCAGACACACCGTTGTAATATGAGGGGCCCTGGGCCTGTACCGCTGGCCACAAGACAGTTTCCCCCCACCCCAGCTCAAACAGTGCTCTACCACTTGCAAAATTATCTCACAGCTCCACCAATGTTTAGTCTATGCGCTGACATCCTTCAATGCCTGCCACTGACAATACCATTGTATTGACATTTTTGTTATGTTAGGCCTTCGATGCCTGTCTGTGGTCACTCCTTCCACTAGGCCTCCACTGACCACACCACTGCTGCCCGTGTACCCCTGTAACCAATTTAAAATTGCCTACAGCCATGTGTTATTATTTTAGGCCTTCGATGCCTGTCTGTGGTCACTCCTTACACTAGGCCTCCACTGACCACACCACTGCTGCCCGTGTACCCCTGTAACCAATTTAAAATTGCCTACAGCCATGTGTTATTATTTTAGGCCTTCGATGCCTGTCTGCGGTGACTCCTTCCACTAGGCCTCCACTGACCACACCACTGCTGCCCGTGTACCCCTGTAACCAATTTAAAATTGCCTACAGCCATGTGTTATTATGTTAGGCCTTCGATGCCTGTCTGCGGTCACTCCTTCCACTAGGCCTCCAATGACCACACCACTGCTGCCCGTGTACCCCTGTAACCAATTTAAAATTGCCTACAGCCATGTGTTATTATTTTAGGCCTTCGATGCCTGTCTGCGGTCATTCCTTCCACTAGGCCTCCACTGACCACACCACTGCTGCCCGTGTACCCCTGTAACCAATTTAAAATTGCCTACAGCCATGTGTTATTATTTTAGGCCTTCGATGCCTGTCTGCGGTCACTCCTTCCACTAGGCCTCCACTGACCACACCACTGCTGCCCGTGTACCCCTGTAACCAATTTAAAATTGCCTACAGCCATGTGTTATTATTTTAGGCCTTCGATGCCTGTCTGCGGTCACTCCTTCCACTAGGCCTCCACTGACCACACCACTGCTGCCCGTGTACCCCTGTAACCAATTTAAAATTGCCTACAGCCATGTGTTATTATTTTAGGCCTTCGATGCCTGTCTGCGGTGACTCCTTCAACTAGGCCTCCACTGACCACACCACTGCTGCCCGTGTACCCCTGGAACCAATTTAAAATTGCCTACAGCCATGTGTTATTATTTTAGGCCTTCGATGCCTGTCTGCGGTGACTCCTTCCACTAGGCCTCCACTGATCACACCACTGCTGCCCGTGTACCCCTGGAACCAATTTAAAATTGCCTACAGCCATGTGTTATTATTTTAGGCCTTCGATGCCTGTCTGCGGTCACTCCTTCCACTAGGCCTCCACTGACCACACCACTGCTGCCCGTGTACCCCTGTAACCAATTTAAAATTGCCTACAGCCATGTGTTATTATTTTAGGCCTTCGATGCCTGTCTGCGGTCACTCCTTCCACTAGGCCTCCACTGACCACACCACTGCTGTCCGTGTACCCCTGTAACCAATTTAAAATTGCCTACAGCCATGTGTTATTATTTTAGGCCTTCGATGCCTGTCTGCGGTGACTCCTTCCACTAGGCCTCCACTGACCACACCACTGCTGCCCGTGTACCCCTGGAACCAATTTAAAATTGCCTACAGCCATGTGTTTTTATTTTAGGCCTTCGATGCCTGTCTGCGGTCACTCCTTCCACTAGGCCTCCACTGACCACACCACTGCTGCCCGTGTACCCCTGGAACCAATTTAAAATTGCCTACAGCCATGTGTTATTATTTTAGGCCTTCGATGCCTGTCTGCGGTCACTCCTTCCACTAGGCCTCCACTGACCACACCACTGCTGCCCGTGTACCCCTGTAACCAATTTAAAATTGCCTACAGCCATGTGTTATTATTTTAGGCCTTCGATGCCTGTCTGCGGTCACTCCTTCCACTAGGCCTCCACTGACCACACCACTGCTGCCCGTGTACCCCTGTAACCAATTTAAAATTGCCTACAGCCATGTGTTATTATTTTAGGCCTTCGATGCCTGTCTGCGGTGACTCCTTCCACTAGGCCTCCACTGACCACACCACTGCTGCCCGTGTACCCCTGGAACCAATTTAAAATTGCCTACAGCCATGTGTTATTATTTTAGGCCTTCGATGCCTGTCTGCGGTCACTCCTTCCACTAGGCCTCCACTGACCACACCACTGCTGCCCGTGTACCCCTGGAACCAATTTAAAATTGCCTACAGCCATGTGTTATTATTTTAGGCCTTCGATGCCTGTCTGCGGTCACTCCTTCCACTAGGCCTCCACTGACCACACCACTGCTGCCCGTGTACCCCTGTAACCAATTTAAAATTGCCTACAGCCATGTGTTATTATTTTAGGCCTTCGATGCCTGTCTGCGGTCACTCCTTCCACTAGGCCTCCACTGACCACACCACTGCTGCCCGTGTACCCCTGTAACCAATTTAAAATTGCCTACAGCCATGTGTTATTATTTTAGGCCTTCGATGCCTGTCTGCGGTGACTCCTTCCACTAGGCCTCCACTGACCACACCACTGCTGCCCGTGTACCCCTGGAACCAATTTAAAATTGCCTACAGCCATGTGTTATTATTTTAGGCCTTCGATGCCTGTCTGCGGTCACTCCTTCCACTAGGCCTCCACTGACCACACCACTGCTGCCCGTGTACCCCTGTAACCAATTTAAAATTGCCTACAGCCATGTGTTATTATTTTAGGCCTTCGATGCCTGTCTGCGGTCACTCCTTCCACTAGGCCTCCACTGACCACACCACTGCTGCCCGTGTACCCCTGTAACCAATTTAAAATTGCCTACAGCCATGTGTTATTATTTTAGGCCTTCGATGCCTGTCTGCGGTGACTCCTTCCACTAGGCCTCCACTGACCACACCACTGCTGCCCGTGTACCCCTGGAACCAATTTAAAATTGCCTACAGCCATGTGTTTTTATTTTAGGCCTTCGATGCCTGTCTGCGGTCACTCCTTCCACTAGGCCTCCACTGACCACACCACTGCTGCCCGTGTACCCCTGGAACCAATTTAAAATTGCCTACAGCCATGTGTTATTATTTTAGGCCTTCGATGCCTGTCTGCGGTCACTCCTTCCACTAGGCCTCCACTGACCACACCACTGCTGCCCGTGTACCCCTGTAACCAATTTAAAATTGCCTACAGCCATGTATTATTATTTTAGGCCTTCGATGCCTGTCTGCGGTCACTCCTTCCACTAGGCCTCCACTGACCACACCACTGCTGCCCGTGTACCCCTGTAACCAATTTAAAATTGCCTACAGCCATGTGTTATTATTTTAGGCCTTCGATGCCTGTCTGCGGTGACTCCTTCCACTAGGCCTCCACTGACCACACCACTGCTGCCCGTGTACCCCTGGAACCAATTTAAAATTGCCTACAGCCATGTGTTATTATTTTAGGCCTTCGATGCCTGTCTGCGGTCACTCCTTCCACTAGGCCTCCACTGACCACACCACTGCTGCCCGTGTACCCCTGGAACCAATTTAAAATTGCCTACAGCCATGTGTTATTATTTTAGGCCTTCGATGCCTGTCTGCGGTCACTCCTTCCACTAGGCCTCCACTGACCACACCACTGCTGCCCGTGTACCCCTGTAACCAATTTAAAATTGCCTACAGCCATGTGTTATTATTTTAGGCCTTCGATGCCTGTCTGCGGTCACTCCTTCCACTAGGCCTCCACTGACCACACCACTGCTGCCCGTGTACCCCTGTAACCAATTTAAAATTGCCTACAGCCATGTGTTATTATTTTAGGCCTTCGATGCCTGTCTGCGGTGACTCCTTCCACTAGGCCTCCACTGACCACACCACTGCTGCCCGTGTACCCCTGGAACCAATTTAAAATTGCCTACAGCCATGTGTTATTATTTTAGGCCTTCGATGCCTGTCTGCGGTCACTCCTTCCACTAGGCCTCCACTGACCACACCACTGCTGCCCGTGTACCCCTGGAACCAATTTAAAATTGCCTACAGCCATGTGTTATTATTTTAGGCCTTCGATGCCTGTCTGCGGTCACTCCTTCCACTAGGCCTCCACTGACCACACCACTGCTGCCCGTGTACCCCTGTAACCAATTTAAAATTGCCTACAGCCATGTGTTATTATTTTAGGCCTTCGATGCCTGTCTGCGGTCACTCCTTCCACTAGGCCTCCACTGACCACACCACTGCTGCCCGTGTACCCCTGGAACCAATTTAAAATTGCCTACAGCCATGTGTTATTATTTTAGGCCTTCGATGCCTGTCTGCAGTCACTCCTTCCACTAGGCCTCCACTGACCACACCACTGCTGCCCGTGTACCCCTGTAACCAATTTAAAATTGCCTACAGCCATGTGTTATTATTTTAGGCCTTCGATGCCTGTCTGCGGTCACTTCTTCCACTAGGCCTCCACTGACCACACCACTGCTGCCCGTGTACCCCTGTAACCAATTTAAAATTGCCTACAGCCATGTGTTATTATTTTAGGCCTTCGATGCCTGTCTGCGGTCACTCCTTCCACTAGGCCTCCACTGACCACACCACTGCTGCCCGTGTACCCCTGGAACCAATTTAAAATTGCCTACAGCCATGTGTTATTATTTTAGGCCTTCGATGCCTGTCTGCGGTGACTCCTTCCACTAGGCCTCCACTGACCACACCACTGCTGCCCGTGTACCCCTGTAACCAATTTAAAATTGCCTTCAGCCATGTGTTATTATTTTAGGCCTTTGATGCCTGTCTGCGGTCACTCCTTCCACTAGGCCTCCACTGACCACACCACTGCTGCCCGTGTACCCCTGTAACCAATTTAAAATTGCCTACAGCCATGTGTTATTATTTTAGGCCTTCGATGCCTGTCTGCGGTCACTCCTTCCACTAGGCCTCCACTGACCACACCACTGCTGCCCGTGTACCCCTGGAACCAATTTAAAATTGCCTACAGCCATGTGTTATTATTTTAGGCCTTCGATGCCTGTCTGCGGTCACTTCTTCCACTTGGCCTCCACTGACCACACCACTGCTGCCCGTGTACCCCTGGAACCAATTTAAAATTGCCTACAGCCATGTGTTATTATTTTAGGCCTTCGATGCCTGTCTGCGGTCACTCCTTCCACTAGGCCTCCACTGACCACACCACTGCTGCCCGTGTACCCCTGTAACCAATTTAAAATTGCCTACAGCCATGTGTTATTATTTTAGGCCTTCGATGCCTGTCTGCGGTCACTCCTTCCACTAGGCCTCCACTGACCACACCACTGCTGCCCGTGTACCCCTGGAACCAATTTAAAATTGCCTACAGCCATGTGTTATTATTTTAGGCCTTCGATGCCTGTCTGCGGTCACCCCTTCCACTAGGCCTCCACTGACCACACCACTGCTGCCCGTGTACCCCTGTAACCAATTTAAAATTGCCTACAGCCATGTGTTATTATTTTAGGCCTTCGATGCCTGTCTGCGGTCACTCCTTCCACTAGGCCTCCACTGACCACACCACTGCTGCCCTTGTACCCCTGGAACCAATTTAAAATTGCCTACAGCCATGTGTTATTATTTTAGGCCTTCGATGCCTGTCTGCGGTCACTTCTTCCACTTGGCCTCCACTGACCACACCACTGCTGCCCGTGTACCCCTGGAACCAATTTAAAATTGCCTACAGCCATGTGTTATTATTTTAGGCCTTCGATGCCTGTCTGCGGTCACTCCTTCCACTAGGCCTCCACTGACCACACCACTGCTGCCCGTGTACCCCTGTAACCAATTTAAAATTGCCTACAGCCATGTGTTATTATTTTAGGCCTTCGATGCCTGTCTGCGGTCACTCCTTCCACTAGGCCTCCACTGACCACACCACTGCTGCCCGTGTACCCATGGAACCAATTTAAATAGCCTACAGCCATGTGTTATTATTTTAGGCCTTCGATGCCTGTCTGCGGTCACTCCTTCCACTCGGCCTCCACTGACCACACCACTGCTGCCCGTGTACCCCTGGAACCAACATCAGAAAATATAAAAATAAGTATTTTGCTTATAAAAAAGAAAATACTGGAGAGATATCAAATGCAGACATTTTAACATTAAAAACAAACACATACAACAAAAATCTGGTACAGTACTAAAAATGGCCACCAGCTACAATAACTTTCTCCTGCAAGTAGTTAACTGAAAGGTTTTTTCAATTTTAAACACAGATATGGCATCCACCGAGTGTTGTCCTGTCGCGTCTTCTTTATATTATTGCCAAGAAGATGCAAAACAATAAAAATAATAAAATCATTATTTACCAAAAAAATAGAGTAAGTCAAAACCACATTGCAAATAAACATTCATTACAAATAAAGAAGCAGGGCGCGTCCGAGGGTGAGTATATACCTAATAAGAATATAATCACCCTCGGACGCGCCCTGCTTCTTTCCGACAGCCTTCCTTCCTAAGAATCAGCCCTTCCGTGGTGTAGAGAGAGGGTTTGTTACACTCCAAGGTGTTCCCCAGGTTGCCTTTCCTGAGCTTCGATCTTCCGGCTCTCGTTTAGTAGTTGTTGGAAACTACGCTGCATTAGGCCTACAAATTGGGTATGGGGTGTAGAGAGATGGTGTGTTCCACTGTAGAGAGATGGTGTGTTCCACTCCAAGGTGTTCCCCAGGTTTCCTCTCCATTGCTTCGATCTTCCGGCTCTCGTTTAGTAGTTGTTGGAAACTACGCTGCATTAGGCCTACAAATTGGGTATGGGGTGTAGAGAGATGGTGTGTTACACACCAAGGTGTTCCCCAGGTTTCCTCTCCATTGCTTCGATCTTCCGGCTCTCGTTTAGTAGTTGTTGGAAACTACGCTGCATTAGGCCTACAAATTGGGTATGGGGTGTAGAGAGATGGTGTGTTACACTCCAAGGTGTTCCCCAGGTTTCCTCTCCATTGCTTCGATCTTCCGGCTCTCGTTTAGTAGTTGTTGGAAACTACGCTGCATTGGGCCTACAAATTGGGTATGGGGTGTAGAGAGATGGTGTGTTCCACTGTAGAGAGATGGTGTGTTCCACTCCAAGGTGTTCCCCAGGTTTCCTCTCCATTGCTTCGATCTTCCGGCTCTCGTTTAGTAGTTGTTGGAAACTACGCTGCATTAGGCCTACAAATTGGGTATGGGGTGTAGAGAGATGGTGTGTTACACTCCAAGGTGTTCCCCAGGTTTCCTCTCCATTGCTTCGATCTTCCGGCTCTCGTTTAGTAGTTGTTGGAAACTACGCTGCATTAGGCCTACAAATTGGGTATGGGGTGTAGAGAGATGGTGTGTTACACTCCAAGGTGTTCCCCAGGTTTCCTCTCCATTGCTTCGATCTTCCGGCTCTCGTTTAGTAGTTGTTGGAAACTACGCTGCATTGGGCCTACAAATTGGGTATGGGGTGTAGAGAGATGGTGTGTTCCACTCCAAGGTGTTCTCCAGGTTGCCTTTCCTGAGCTTCGATCTTCCGGCTCTCGTTTAGTAGTTGTTGGAAACTACGCTGCATTAGGCCTACAAATTGGGTATGGGGTGTAGAGAGATGGTGTGTTACACTCCAAGGTGTTCCCCAGGTTTCCTCTCCATTGCTTCGATCTTCCGGCTCTCGTTTAGTAGTTGTTGGAAACTACGCTGCATTAGGCCTACAAATTGGGTATGGGGTGTAGAGAGATGGTGTGTTCCACTGTAGAGAGATGGTGTGTTCCACTCCAAGGTGTTCCCCAGGTTTCCTCGCCAATGCTTCGATCATCATGCTCTCGTTTAGTAGTTGTTGGAAACTACGCTGCATTAGGCCTACAAATTGGGTATGGGGTGTAGAGAGATGGTGTGTTCCACTCCAAGGTGTTCTCCAGGTTGCCTTTCCTGAACTTCTATCTTCAAGCTCTCATTAAATTGTGGTTAAACGGAACAACTGCATTTGGCGTACTAGTTGGTTTGGGGCCTACTATCGGTGTCTGCCGCTCCTTGCTGTTCTCCTGGTTTCCTGTCCTGAAATTCCGTTTTCAGGCGCTCGTTAAGTAGTTGTTAATGTTAGACTGCATTTGGCCTACTAGTTGGGTTGGGGCCTACTATCGGTGTCTGCCACTCCTTGCTGTTCTCCTCCACTGAACAAAGCTGTGCCGCCTGTTTACTACTGTTGCCAATTTTGAACTGCATTTCGACTACTTACTGATTTGGGCCTACTCTCTGTGTCAGCCTCTCATTCCAGTTGTCCTCCACTGCAATGCCCCCTGATTAGTCCTGTGTTACCAATTTTGAACTGCATTTAGCCCACTTTATTCTTTGGGCCTATATCTGTGTTTCCTCCTCATCCTGCCCATTGCCCAGCCAGTGATAGATGAGTCTGCTGGTACATTGACCCATAACGCAACATTTCCCGTGCACGCTACACTGCAAGATTGTGACCCTGCTGAAAGTTAGGTCCCCCTTCCCGCATACCATACCACCTTACACGGGGACAAACAGGAAGGTGCAGATGAAAGTGCAGGTTCCTTCATCAGGTGGGGGGAGGAATACTAGTTGGCGACGTCACTGGCACAGGGCCTCTCATGGTACGCAAAAGTGTTGCTGCCGGTGGGAGGCGCCCCCGCCGTGCAAACACACCGCTGTACTTTGAGGGGCCCTGTGCCAGTGCCAATGCCAACGAGTGGGCCCCCCCTGCTTGCTCAGGTTCACAGCACTTGCAAAGTTGAAATACTTACCTCTCCCTGCTCCACTGCCGTGACGTGGTCCAGATTTCCTGGGCCCACTAATTACTTGAACCAGCCCTACCCACCACAACTTTAGCCAAATGACCCCCAATTTCAAATGCCTTCCAATTATTATAAGGTAAATTACGCTTCACAAGCTTCATTAAGAAGAATGGATGGTTTTGACATTAAAATGGGCAGTGTAGGTGTTTTCCTGGCCCCCACTCACTGCCGACTATGCTGCCCCATTGACTTGCATTGGGTTTCGTGTTTCGGTCGATCCCGACTTTACGTCATAATCGGCCGATTTCACTCGACCCGACTTTTGAGATAGTCGGGTTTCGCGAAACCCGGCTCGACTCTAAAAAGGTCAAGGTCGCTCAACTCTAGTCTGGACCCCGAGAGCGTCATAGGCTATGTTGTGAGGCGAAATTTTAACCCCGCACTTTCCAATTCACCAAACAATTTTGCCCCTATCTACATAATAGGGAAAAAAGTGAAAGGAAAAGTGTTGGAGGCGTCGCAGCTACAGCAACAAAATTTGGCACAGTCACACGTCTGGACCCTGAGAGCGTCATAGGCTATATTGTGAGGCGAAATTTTAACCCCGCGCTTTCCAATTCACCAAACAATTTTGCCCCTATCTAAATAATGGGGAAAAAGTGAAAGTAAAAGTGTTGGAGGCGTCGCAGCTACAGCCACAAAATTTTGCACAGTCACACGTCTGGACCCTGAGAACGACATAAGCTATATTGTGAGGCGAAATTTTAACCCCGCGCGTTCCAATTCACCAAACAATTTTGCCCCTATCTACATAATGGGGAAAAAGTGAAAGGAAAAGTGTTGGAAGCGTCGCAGCTACAGCAACAAAATTTTGCACAGTCACATGTCTGGACCCCGAGAGCGTCATAGGCTATGTTGTGAGGTGAAATTTTAACCCCGCGCTTTCCAATTCACCAAACAATTTTGCCCCTATCTACATAATGGGAAAAAATGAAAGGAAAAGTGTTGGAGGCAAATTGACAGCTGTCAGATGTGAACAAGGGGGACTTAAAGAGTGAGAGCGATGGCGCCAAAGAGTATATACCGTACAGTTGCTAAGGTGGGGCCTCGACATGGGATACTCACCACACATGGGGATATGAACACACACAAAATGCGCCACACACTACCACGTGCTTGAACACATATTACCCTCAGCACACATTTCACCACACATACACCAACCTCGCCACACAAAAGTCGCCGCTCAAAACTCGCCACGCGCAGAACTCGCCACATGCAAAAATTAGGCTCTTGCAAAACTCACCTCATGGAAAACTCGCCACACGCAAAACTTGCACACACGGAAAAATTGCCACATGCACAAAAGTTGCAACACATGCAAAATTTGCCTCACACAAAACTTGCACATACTCAAAAGGCACCACACAAAACTCGCCACGCGCAAAACTCGCCATGCTCAAAACTTGCTGCACACAAGTTGCTACACTAACCTGTCACATGCAACTCGACACACAAAAAGTTGCTACACGCATGTTGCCACACAAAACTCATCTCACAAAAGTCACTACATGTATGTCGCCACACGCAACTCAACACACACAACTTGACAAACGAAACTCGCCCTAAAACACACACAAGTCTGGTCTTATCCTTCAAAAATAAAAATCTGATTAATAAGCAGACAAACTACAACAAATGTACCATATAGGAAATACGGCAGCTGTCAGTCACATGACCTGTCTATTATGTGTATGTGTGAGCTAATATATACTGCCAGGGGGAGGGCTTCCTGTTGGCTGGGGATTTATCAGGCTGCCAATTTAGCTTATAAATACTGAGGTAAAAATACTGAGCAAATAACGTGTGAACGAGGTCTAATACAGGAGGAGATGACACACAGGTATATACTATATACAGGAGGAGATGACACACAGATATATACTATATACAGGAGAGATGACACACAGGTATATACTATATAGAGGAGGAGATGACATACAGGTACATACTATATACAGGAGGAGATGACACACAGTTATATACTATATACAGGAGGAGATGACACACAGGTATATACTATATACAGGAGCAGATGACCTACAGGTATATACTATATACAGGAGGAGATGACCTACAGGTATATGCTATATACAGGGGAGATGACACACAGGTATATACTATATAGAGGAGGAGATGACATACAGGTACATACTATATACAGAAGGAGATGACACACAGGTATATACTATATATACAGGAGCAGATGACACACAGGTATACACTATATACAGGAGCAGATGACCTACAGGTATATACTATATACAGGAGCAGATGACCTACAGGTATATACTATATACAGGGGAGATGACACACAGATATATACTATATACAGGAGGAGATGACACACAGGTATATACTATATAGAGGAGGAGATGACACACAGGTATATATATATACAGGAGGAGATGACATACAGGTATATGCTATATATAGAAGATGACATGCAGGTATATACTATATACAGGAGGAGATGACACACAGATATATACTATATACAGGGGAGATGACACACAGGTATATACTATATACAGGAGGAGATGACATACAGGTATATACTATATATAGAAGGAGATGACATTCAGGTATATACTATATATAGGGGAGATGACACACAGCAGGTATATAATATATACAGGGGAGATGACATACAGGTATATACTATATACAGGAGATGACATACAGATGTATACTATATATAAGGGAGATGACAAACATGTATATACTGAGGTGATGAGGTGAAAATGAGAGGTGTGAGGTGAAAATGAAAAGGTGTGAGTGCAAAATGAGAGGAGTGAGGAAAAATAATGGAGTGATCAGAAAATGACAGATGTGAGGTTGAAATGACAAGTGTTATGGGGGAATGAGAGGAGGGAGAAAATGAGAGATGTGAGGGAGAAAATGAGAGATGTGAGGGGGAAAATGAAAGATGTGATTGGGAAAATGAGAGGCGTGATGGGAAAGTAAGAGAAGTGAGGTGCTATAACTAACCACCGATATTTACTATGCCCAGGCAACGCCGGGCTCTTCAGCTAGTCTAATATATAAAGCTGAATGTGTGTGTGTGTGCATGTATGCATGTTTGTATGTGTGTGTGTGTGTGTATGTGTGTATGTCCGGGATTGGCATCTGCACCGTCGCAGCTACAGCCACAAAATTTTGCACAGTCACACGTATGGACCCCGAGAGCGTCATAGGCTATGTTGTGAGGCGAAATTTTAACCCCGCACTTTCCAATTCACCAAACAATTTTGCCCCTATCTACATAATGGGGAAAAAGCGAAAGGAAAAGTGTTGGAGGCAAATTGGCAGCTGCCAGATGTGAACAAGGGGGACTTAAAGAGTGAGAGTGATGGCGCCAAAGAGTATATACCGTACAATTGCTAAGGTGGGGCCCCGACATGGGATACTCACCACACAACGGGGATATGAACACACAGACAAAATGCGCCACACACTTGAACACATATACCACCCTCAGCACACATTTCACCACACATACACCAACCTCACCACATAAAAGTCGAAACACAAAAGTTTAAACACAAAAGTCACCACTCAAAACTCGCCACGCACAAAACTCGCCACATGCAAAACTAGGCTCAAGCAAAACTCGCCACACGTGCAAAACTCCCCTCATGGAAAACTCACCACACGCAAAACTTGCACATGCAGAAAAATTGCCACATGCAAAAGTTGCCTCACACAAAACTTGCACATACTCAAAACGTACCACACATAAAACTCGCCATGCACAAAATCGCCATGCGCAAAACTTGCTGCACACAACTTGCTACACTAACCTGTCACATGCAACTCCACACATAAAAAGTTGCTACACGAATGTCGCCACACAAAACTCATCTCACAAAAGTCGCTACATGCATGTCGCCACACGCAACTCAACACACACAACTTGACAAACGAAACTCGCCCTAAAACACACACAAGTCTGGTATTATCCTTCAAAAATAAAAATCTGATTAATAAGCAGACTAACTACAACAAATGTACCATATAGGAAATACGGCAGCTGTCAGTCACATGACCTGTCTATTATGTGTATGTGTGAGCTAATACAGTTAGGGCCAGAAATATTTGGACAGTGACACAAGTTTTGTTATTTTAGCTGTTTACAAAAACATGTTCAGAAATACAATTATATATATAATATGGGCTGAAAGTGCACACTCCCAGCTGCAATATGATAGTTTCCACATCCAAATCGGAGAAAGGGTTTAGGAATCATAGCTCTGTAATGCATAGCGTCCTCTTTTTCAAGGGACCAAAAGTAATTGGACAATGGACTCTAAGGGCTGCAATTAACTCTGAAGGCGTCTCCCTCGTTAACCTGTAATCAATGAAGTAGTTAAAAGGTCAGGGGTGGATTCCAGGTGTGTGGTTTTGCATTTGGAAGCTGTTGCTGTGAGCAGATAACATGCGGTCAAAGGAACTCTCAATTGAGGTGAAGCAGAACATCCTGAGGCTGAAAAAAAAGAAAAAATCCATCAGAGAGATAGCAGACATGCTTGGAGCAGCAAAATCAACAGTTGGGTACATTCTGAGAAAAAAGGAATTGACTGGTGAGCTTGGGAACTCAAAAAGGCCTGGGCGTCCACGGATGACAACAGTGGTGGATGATCGCCGCATACTTAATTTGGTGAAGAAGAACCCGTTCACAACATCAACTGAAGTCCAGAACACTCTCAGTGAAGTAGGTGTATCTGTCTCTAAGTCAACAGTAAAGAGAAGACTCCATGACAGTAAATACAAAGGGTTCACATCTAGATGCAAACCATTCATCAATACCAAAAATAGACAGGCCAGAGTTAAATTTGCAGAAAAACACCTCAAGAAGCCAGCTCAGTTCTGGAAAAGTATTCTATGGACAGATGAGACAAAGATCAACCTGTACCAGAATGATGGGAAGAAAAAAGTTTGGAGAAGAAAGGGAACGGCACATGATCCAAGGCACACCACATCCTCTGTAAAACATGGTGGAGGCAACGTGATGGCATGGGCATGCATGGCTTTCAATGGCACTGGGTCACTTGTGTTTATTGATGACATAAGAGCAGACAAGAGTAGCCGGATGAATTCTGAAGTGTACCGGGATATACTTTCAGCCCAGATTCAGCCAAATGCTGCAAAGTTGATTGGACGGCGCTTCATAGTACAGATGGACAATGACCCCAAGCATACAGCCAAAGCTACCCAGGAGTTCATGAGTGCCAAAAAGTGGAACATTCTGCAATGGCCAAGTCAATCTCCAGATCTAAACCCAATTGAGCATGCATTTCACTTGCTCAAATCCAGACTTAAGACGGAAAGACCCAGGGCCGCCATCAGGGCATTACAGCCATTACATGTGTAAGGGGCCCGGTGAGGAGAGGCAAGGAGGGAGGGCCCGGACTGACCAGACATGCAGTCAGCACGTCTCATACACTTTGGGCCCCGCCTCTTTTCCTGCTGATCTGGAGGCATTATGAGGTGATTGCATCGCTCCTGTCTGATGTGGCCGCACTCACTGCAGCAGACGCTGCACAAGGACCTGGGCTTTTGCTCTGTGCAGAGCTCGGTGCCGCGGCTCCGCCTCCGCCATCTCTCACCCTCACCTACTCCAGAACATAACAGCAGCAGTGACCGCAGCTCTGAGTCTGCAGGAAGAGATTGAAGCCAGTAAAGGTCAGCAATTCTGTGCTGCTGCCTCCTAGTGGCTCCAGAACTAGGGCTGCAGGAGGGACCCCCGGGGCCCCACTATTCCTGTGGGATCAAGCTGCCGGCAGGGCCCCACACTACACTGTCCCTCCATAACACCAGTGCTAGGAAACTGCTGTGCAGGAAGTCTCCCTGTACTCATCACTTGCAGTCGGGACGGGGGAGGGGGTGACCAAGAGTCTGCACTGGAAGAGACAGCAGCCGCTCTTATTATAGTCTCCTGCTGACTGCTGCCCTGGCTGTCTGCTGGCCTGGGATAATGGGGCAGGTGGTGAAGGCCCTGCAGCATAGGTAAGTATATATAATACTATGTGTATATAGTGTATGTAATATATAGTGTAGTGTGCAGTATATGTATTTTCTTGTTTGTAAATAAGTGTATGGATATACTGGAGATGATCCTTGTATATGTAATAGTGTATCTGCAGTATATAGTGTAGTTAATGTATAGCGTACAGTGTGTATATATATATATGATCCTTGTATCTGTAGTATATATTGTACGTAATGTACAGTGTGTGTGTATATATGTATGTATATATATTCTAGTTCTATCAGTGTAGAGATGCCATGTCTACAGAGGAGGGCTGCACTCAGTACCCTAATACCAGCACACAATGCATGTGTGTATTTTTATGAATTATCTTTAATAACACACCTCACCTATAATGCGTGAGAAGACGTCATATACTGGTTTACTGTATGTATATATGTGAGCATTTTACAGGGCCGCCATCAGGGCATGACGGCCGTGACTGGCGTATGGGGCTCGGTGAGCAGAGTGGGCCCGCATCAGGCCCCATCTCATCTGCTCACCGGGCCCCTACCGGCAGCCGCAGGCTAACCGGGCCCTTAGCGCCGATGCTGCAGCTGTTCAAAGCTATTGACGTGCGGGTGCGGGCCCGCACGTCAATAGTTAACAGCCGCCAGCCAATCTGAGGCTGGCAGCTGACGTCAGCCGCAGCGTGCGTGCATGTCGCCGGCGTCTGACGTCATTGTCAGTCGCCGACGAGTACACGCTGCAGCTGCGTGGAGACAGAGAACTTCGCCCGCCGCAGGAGCACGGCCAGGTAAGAAGAACTTTTTTTTTTTCCCTTGAGAGCGGAGATCCGGGGGGCCCAGGGAAGAACGCTGGACAGAGATGGGGCAGAGTGCTGGACAGAGATGGGGCACAGTGCTGGACAGAGATGGGGCAGAGTGCTGGACAGAGATGGGGCAGAGTGCTGGAAACAGATGGGGCAGAGTGCTGGAAGCAGATGGGGCAGGATTGGACACAGATGGGGCAGAGTGCTGGAAACAGATGGGGCAGAGTGCTGGACACAGATGGGGCAGAGTGCTGGACACAGATGGGGCAGAGTGCTGGACACAGATGGGGCAGAGTGCTGGACACAGATGGGGCAGAGTGCTGGACACAGATGGGGCAGAGTGCTGGACACAGATGGGGCAGAGTGCTGGACACAGATGGGGCAGAGTGCTGGACACAGATGGGGCAGAGTGCTGGACACAGATGGGGCAGAGTGCTGGACACAGATGGGGCAGGATTGGAAACAGATGGGGCAGAGTGCTAGACACAGATGGGACAGGATTGGACACAGATGGGGCAGAGTGCTGGACACCGATGGGGCAGGATTGGAAACAGATGGGGCAGAGTGCTGGACACAGATGGGGCAGAGTGCTGGACACCGATGGGGCAGGATTAGAAACAGATGGGGCAGAGTGCTGGACACAGATGGGGCAGAGTGCTGGACACAGATGGGGCAGGATTGGAAACAGATGGGGCAGAGTGCTGGACACAGATGGGGCAGGATTGGACACAGATGGGGCAGAGTGCTGGACACAGATGGGGCAGGATTGGAAACAGATGGGGCAGAGTGCTGGACACAGATGGGGCAGAGTGCTGGACACAGATGGGGCAGAGTGCTGGACACAGATGGGGCAGAGTGCTGGACACAGATGGGGCAGAGTGCTGGACACAGATAGGGCAGAGTGCTGGACACAGATGGGGCAGAGTGCTGGACACAGATGGGGCAGAGTGCTGGACACAGATGGGGCAGAGTGCTGGACACAGATGGGCAGGATTGGAAACAGATGGGGCAGAATGGAGACAGATGGGGCAGGATTGGAGACAGATGGGGCAGGATGGATACAATGGAGACAGATGGGGCAGGATGGGGAGATCATATGGGGCAGGATGGGAGAACATATGGCTGACGCCAGGAATGAGACACACGGGGGCTAGGATGGCAAATATTACCATAGGAGCTAATTAAGGGATATTATTATTGCAGTGATGCATTTATTTTATTTTTTGAGTATACTGTTTTAAATGGGGGGGCGGTCCTGTTACTGTGTAGAGTGATACTGTGTTGCGTTCTTCATGTGGTGTAATGTAAAGGCTGGGAAAATTAAGTAATGTGTTCTACAAGCAGAACTCGAGATAACTGTGTTATTTCCTGCAGAGACGAGTCCTGGCTGGATGAAGTGATGGCGGTCTGTGCTGGATGAAAGATGAAGGACTTCACCTAGAGACGTCACTGGTGAGTCAGCGTTACCTATACACTGACACTATACACTGTATACTATATACAGAGGTCCTGTGTACAATGTCACCAGTGATCACTGTATTACCTATACATTATATACAGAGCTCCTGTGTACAATGTCACCGGTGATCACTGTATTACCTCTACACAGACACTGCATACTAATTACAGATCTCCTGTGTATAATGGCACTGATGGTGATAGTATTGTGGGTTTTTTTTTATTACTGATCAGTATTGTAGTATTCAGTCATTGGTGGTAATATGCGGTCTGGTCATGGTGTAGCGGTATTTGTTCCTTGTATGTGATATTATTCGATCACTGTGGTGGTAATATGTGGTCTGGTCATAGTGCTGTGGTATTTGTTCCTTGTATGTGATATTATTGGTCATTTTAAAAATTGAAAAATAAATAAAAATATACCTAAATTGTATTGCATATTTTAACAAATATTTAATAGGTTACAGCAGAGTAGGGCCCGACCAAAAGTGTCTACCGTGTTATGGTGGCGGCTTAAAAAATCTTTTGGCCAAAACAAAAGCTGCTGGCTATATGTGTGATCTGGTGATGGGAACTGTCAATGTATGATAGGTGAGAAGTGGAGATTTTCCAAGAGAGAGCGGTGGGACAGTGGACAGTTTGAGGGGTGGAGCCTGGAGGCGGGGCTGGGGTGGAGCCTGGGCGGAGTCTCAAGGGGGCCCCGAAAATTTTGCCAGTATGGGGCCCCGAAATTTCTAGTGGCAGCCCTGGAAAGACCCACAAACAAACAAGACCTGAAGGCTGCGGCTGTAAAGGCCTGGCAAAGCATTAAGAAGGAGGAAACCCAGCGTTTGGTGATGTCCATGGGTTCCAGACTTAAGGCAGTGATTGCCTCCAATGGATTTGCAACAAAATATTGAAAATAAAAATATTTTGTTTGGGTTATGTTTATTTGTCCAATTACTTTTGACCTCCTAAAATGTGGAGTGTTTGTAAAGAAATGTGTACAATTCCTACATTTTCTATCAGATATTTTTGTTCAACCCTTCAAATTAAACGTTACAATCTGCACTTGAATTCTGTTGTAGAGGTTTCATTTCAAATCCAATGTGGTGGCATGCAGAGCCCAACTCGCGAAAATTGTGTCACTGTCCAAATATTTCTGGCCCTAACTGTATATACTGCCAGGGGGAGGGCTTCCTGTTGGCTGGGGATTTATCAGGCTGCCAATAGCAACCAATCACAGCTCAGCTTCTATTTTGGTACAGTTAATTAATCTGACTTCTGATTGATATATATAGGCAACAAAAGACATTCTCAGTATAACAACGCTTGTGTGAGGTAATAGCATGTCAGTTAGGGTGTGTTGGTGGAAAGGTTTTGTGTTTTTTTGTGTGCAGAATAAATTTTTGTAAACACATTCTATTTTGCTAACAGCAGTTATTAACCCGGGCGAAGCCGGGAAGTACAGCTAGTAAATAATAATAATAATAATAATAATAATAATAATTTTGGTTAAAATTAAGGTCCTGTGTGATGACAACTTCATGCACTTTCAATTCATCGCCAGGAAAATGACGTCACAACAACCAGACAGAAGTAATCACACTTTTTAAAAAAAATGCAAAACTTTTGGTCTCCACTGTAAATGTAAGGTATAAAGATTTTATTCTCCTTGTCAATGACTCTCATATACTTTCACTTCACCCTCATTTTTGCCATACCTTACCTTTGGGATCAATTGCAACAGGTAAAATTATTTTATTTGGACTGAGGCACAACTCGTCTCCTTGGAAGAGAACAAAAAGGAGTTAAGAGTTGAATGCCAACCATCTGTTTCTTAGATACAAATATTGCACTTATTATAAAGAAGGTTGAAATTTAATACATTACATAAAAGTTGACATTTCTGGACTCTAACTAGTAATGATGTTAATTGCAAACAGACTATATTGAAGAAATATGCAAATATCCCCTCTCCTTAAAGGGAATCTGTCACAGTAGGACCAATCCTTCTAAGCCAGGGTTTATTTTCTATACCCAACAGATCTGAAAAAAGTGAGAAAACCAAGTGAATCTCTTCAATGCTTACGTGATTTTTGTGATCCTCCTCAGATCATTATAGTTTGGAATTTCTTGGTACACATGTGCCATCTGTAATCACATAGTCAATAAAATACATAAGACACCAAAGGAAATGATGTTAAAATCAAAAAGAGAACATCCCTATCACTATCGGGAAAATCAAAAAATAGTGAAAGTCATCATTGAGGTGACAACACCAAATCGCATCGAAAAATGATCTTCTAGATAAGAAAAATATTTAGAATTGAGATTCCTCAGTGGTTGATACCTTTTAATGGCTAACTGAAAAGATGGTAACAAATTGCAGCTTTCGAGACTACACAGGTCTCTTCATCAGGCAAAGACTAAAACAAATTCTCAGTCTTTGCCTGATGAAGTGACCTGTGTAGTCTCGAAAGCTTGCAATTTGTTACCATCTTTTCAGTTAGCCATAAAAAGGTATCAACCACCGAGGACTCTCAATTCTAAATATTTTTCTATCCACTGGCTAACACGGTGCCAAGGTATATTTCTTTCCTGCTTCTAGATAAGAGGATTTCCACAAGAAGAATAACACAAAGCAAAATAAACGTGGCACCAATCAACCAGAGCACGTGAATAATAGTTTCACTTCTGAGAGCTTGTAGAGCTGCTGTCAAGAATAAAGGTGGTGCTTTGCTCAATTGTATAACATGCAAAATGGCCGTAGTCCACATCGCTTTCTGCATCCCTCATAGACGTCCCACTGAACTTCAAATTAAGGACTTTCTTCTTCAAGTAATGGGGAGTGCTGTTTTTATTTCCTTTTTTCTTGATACTACTTCCAAAAGAAGGACAATTAACCCCTTCATGACCCAGCCTATTTTGACCTTAAAGACCTTGCCGTTTTTTGCAATTCTGACCAGTGTCCCTTTATGAGGTAATAACTCAGGAACGCTTCAACGGATCCTAGCGGTTCTGAGATTGTTTTTTCGTGACATATTGGGCTTCATGTTAGTGGTAAATTTAGGTCAATAAATTCTGCGTTTATTTGTGATAAAAACGGAAATTTGGCGAAAATTTTGAAAATTTCGCAATTTTCACATTTTGAATTTTTATTCTGTTAAACCAGAGAGATATGTGACACAAAATAGTTAATAAATAACATTTCCCACATGTTTACTTTACATCAGCACAATTTTGGAAACAAAATTTTTTTTTGTTAGGAAGTTATAAGGGTTAAAATTTGACCAGCGATTTCTCATTTTTACAACGAAATTTACAAAACCATTTTTTTTAGAGACCACCTCACATTTGAAGTCAGTTTGAGGGGTCTATATGGCTGAAAATACCCAAAAGTGACACCATTCTAAAAACTGCACCCCTCAAGGTGCACAAAACCACATTCAAGAAGTTTATTAACCCTTCAGGTGCTTCACAGCAGCAGAAGCAACATGGAAGGTAAAAATGAACATTTAACTTTTTAGTCACAAAAATTATATTTTAGCAACAATTTTTTTATTTTCCCAATGGTAAAAGGAGAAACTGAACCACGAAAGTTGTTGTCCAATTTGTCCTGAGTACGCTGATACCTCATATGTGGGGGTAAACCACTGTTTGGGCGCACGGCAGGGCTTGGAAGGGAAGGAGCGCCATTTGACTTTTTGAATCAAAAATTGGCTCCACTCTTTAGCGGACACCATGTCACGTTTGGAGAGCCCCCGTGTGCCTAAAAATTGGAGCTCCCCCACAAGTGACCCCATTTTGGAAACTAGACGCCCCAAGGAACTTATCTAGATGCATAGTGAGCACTTTGAACCCCCAGGTGCTTCACAAATTGATCCGTAAAAATGAAAAAGTACTTTTTTTTGACAAAAAAATTCTTTTCGCCTCAATTTTTTCATTTTCACATGGGCAGTAGGATAAAATGGATCCTAAAATGTGTTGGGCAATTTCTCCTGAGTACACCAATACCTCACATGTGGGGGTAAACCACTGTTTGGGCACATGGTAAGGCTCGGAAGGGAAGGAGCGCCATTTGACTTTTTGAATGAAAAATTATTTCCATCGTTAGCGGACACCATGTCGCGTTTGGATAGCTCCTGTGTGCCTAAACATTGGCGCTCCCCCACAAGTGACCCCATTTTGGAAACTAGACCCCCCAAGGAACTTATTTAGATGCCTAGTGAGCACTTTAAACCCTCAGGTGCTTCACAAATTGATCTGTAAAAATGAAAAAGTACTTTTTTTTCACAAAAAAATTCTTTTCGCCTCAATTTTTTCATTTTCACATGGGCAGTAGGATAAAATGGATCATAAAATTTGTTGGGCAATTTCTCCCGAGTACGTCGATACCTCATATGTGGGGGTAAACCACTGTTTGGGCACTCGGCAGGGCTCGGAAGGGAAGGCGCGCCATTTGACTTTTTGAATGGAAAATTAGCTCCAATTGTTAGCGGACACCATGTCGCGTTTGGAGAGCCCCTGTGTGCCTATGCATTGGAGATCCCCCAGAAATGACCCCATTTTGGAAACTAGACCCCCAAAGGAACTAATCTAGATGTGTGGTGAGGACTTTGAACCCCCAAGTGCTTCACAGAAGTTTATAACGCAGAGCCATGAAAATAAAAAAAAAAAATTATTTTCTCAAAAATGATCTTTTAGCCTGCAATTTTTTATTTTCCCAAGGGTAACAGGAGAAATTTGACCACAAAAGTTGTTGTCCAGTTTCTCCTGAGTACGCTGATATCCCATATGTGGGGGTAAATCACTGTTTGGGCACATGCCGGGGCTCAGAAGTGAAGTAGTGACGTTTTGAAATGCAGACTTTGATGGAATGCTCTGTGGGCGTCACGTTGCGTTTGCAGAGCCCCTGATGTGGCTTAACAGTAGAAACCCCCCACAAGTGACCGCATTTTGGAAACTAGACCCCGAAAGGAACTTATCTAGATGTGTGGTGAGCACTTTGAACCCCCAAGCGCTTCATAGAAGTTTATAATGCAGAGCTGTGAAAATAATAAATACGTTTTCTTTCCTCAAAAATAATTATTTAGCCCAGAATTTTTTAATTTTCCCAAGGGTAACAGGTGAAATTTGACCCCAATATTTGTTGTCCAGTTTCTCCTGAGTACGGTGATACCCCATATGTGGGGGTAAACTACTGTTTGGGCACATGCCGGGGCTTGGAATTGAAGTAGTGACGTTTTGAAATGCAGACTTTGATGGAATGCTCTGCGGGCGTCACGTTGCGTTTGCAGAGCCCCTGATGTGCCTAAACAGTAGAAACCCCCCACAAGTGACCCCATTTTGGAAACTAGACCCCGAAAGGAACTTATCTAGATGTGTGTTGAGCACTTTGAACCCCCAAGTGCTTCATAGAAGTTTATAATGCAGAGCCGTGAGAATAATAAATACGTTTTCTTTCCTCAAAAATAATTATTTAGCCCAGAATTTTTTATTTTCCCAAGGGTTACAGGAGAAATTGGATCCCAAAAGTTGTTGTCCAGTTTCTCCTGAGTACGCTGATACCCCATGAGTGGGGGTAAACCACTGTTTGGGCACACGTCGGGGCTCAGAAGGGAAGTAGTGACTTTTGAAATGCAGACTTTGATGGAATGGTCTGCGGGTGTCACGTTGCGTTTGCAGAGCCCCTGATGTGCCTAAACAGTAGAAACCCCCACAAGTGACCCCATTTTAGAAACTAGACCCCCCAAGGAACTTATCTAGATATGTGGTGAGCACTTTGAACCCCCAAGTGCTTCACAGACGTTTACAACGCAGAGCCGTGAAAATAAAAAATCATTTTTCTTTCCTCAAAAATTATGTTTTAGCAAGCATTTTTTTAGATTCACAAGGGTAACAGGAGAAATTGGACCCCAGTAATTGTTGCGCAGTTTGTCCTGAATATGCTGGTACCCCATATGTGGGGGTAAACCACTGTATGGGCACACGTCAGGGCTCGGAAGTGAGGGAGCACCATTTGACTTTTTGAATACGAGATTGGCTGGAATCAATGGTGGCGCCATGTTGCGTTTGGAGACCCCTGATGTGCCTAAACAGTGGTAACCCCTCAATTCTAACTCCAACACTAACCCCCCCACACCCCTAACCCTAATCCCAACTGTAGCCATAACCCTAATTCCAACCCTAACCACAACCCTAATTCCAACCCTAACCCTAAGGCTATGTGCCCACGTTGCGGATTCGTGTGAGATATTTCCGCACCATTTTTGAAAAATCCGCAGGTAAAAGGCACTGCATTTTACCTGCGGATTTACCGCGGATTTCCAGTGTTTTTTGTGCGGATTTCACCTGCGGATTCCTATTGAGGAACAGGTGTAAAACGCTGTGGAATCCGCACAAAGAATTGACATGCTGCGGAAAATACAACGCAGCATTTCCGCGCGGTATTTTCCGCACCATGGGCACAGCGGATTTGGTTTTTCATATGTTTACATGGTACTGTAAACCTGATGGAACACTGCTGCAAATCCGCAGCGGCCAATCCACTGCAGATCCGCAGCCAAATCCGCACCGTGTGCACATAGCCTAATTCTAAAGGTATGTGCACACGCTGCCGAAAACGCTGCGGATCCGCAGCAGTTTCCCATGAGTTTACAGTTCAATGTAAACCTACGGGAAACAAAAATCGCTGTACACATGCTGCGGAAAAACTGCACGGAAACGCAGCGGTTTACATTCCGCAGCATGTCACTTCTTTGTGCGGATTCCGCAGCGGTTTTACAACTGCTCCAATAGAAAATCGCAGTTGTAAAACCGCAGTGAAATGCGCAGAAAAAACGCGGTAAATCCACCATAAATCCGCAGCGGTTTAGCACTGCGGATTTATCAAATCCGCAGCGGAAAAATCCGCAGAGGACCAGAATACGTGTGCACATACCGAAACCCTAACCCTAGCCCTAACCCTACCCCTAACCCTACCCCTAACCCTAACCCTAGCCCTAACCCTAGCCCTAACCCTAACCCTACCCCTAACCCTAGCTCTAACCCTAACCCTAGCCCTAACCCTACCCCTAACCCTACCCCTAACCCTAACCCTACCCCTAACCCTACCCCTAACCCTAACCCTAACCCTACCCCTAACCCTAACCCTATTCTAACATTAGTGGAAAAAAAAAATTTCTTTATTTTTTTATTGTCCCTACCTATGGGGGTGACAAAGGGGGGGCGTCATTTATTATTTTTTTTATTTTGATCACTGAGATATAATCTATCTCAGTGATCAAAATGCACTTTGGAACGAATCTGCCGGCCGGCAGATTCGGCGGGCGCACTGCGCATGCGCCCGCCATTTTGGAAGATGGCGGCGCCCAGGGAGAAGACGGACGGGACCCCGGCTGGATCAGTAAGTATGATGGGGTGGGGGGGACCACGGGGGGGATCGGAGCACGGGGGGGGGAATCGGAGCGCGGGAGGGGTGGAACGAAGCACGGGGGGGCGTGGAACGGAGCACGGGGGGGTGGAACGGAGCACGGGGAGGGGTGGATCGGAGTGCAGGGGGGGTGATTGGAGCACGGGGGGGTGATTGGAGACGGGGGGAGCGGACAAGAGCACGGGGGGGAGCGGAGCACTGGATGGAGGGGAGCCGGAGCAGTGTACCGGCCAGATCGGGGGGCTGGGGGGGCGATCGGAGGGGTGGAGTGGGGGCACATTAGTATTTCCAGCCATGGCCGATGATATTGCAGCATCGGCCATGGCTGGATTGTAATATTTCACCCGTTATAATAGGTGAAATATTACAAATCGCTCTGATTGGCAGTTTCACTTTCAACAGCCAATCAGAGCGATCGTAGCCACGAGGGGGTGAAGCCACCCCCCCTGGGCTAAACTACCACTCCCCCTGTCCCTGCAGATCGGGTGAAATGGGAGTTAACCCTTTCACCCGGCCTGCAGGGACGCGATCTTTCCATGACGCCACATGGGCGTCATGGGTCGGATTGGCACCGACTTTCATGACGCCTACGTGGCGTCATGGGTCGGGAAGGGGTTAATCTAGTATGGATGAAGAGGTAATCTTTTGGAAAAATGTCTCCATTTCAGTTTCTAAATAACATATGTATTGGAATCTATCCACCAAAAACCAAACGCCTAATGAACTTAATTGAATGGTCTCCACCACTTAAAGCAAGGGTGGGGAACCTCAGGCTCACGGGACGTAAACAATAACTTTTTATCTGGGCCCCCGGCAGATTCCCGGCCCTTTTATTTCTTCTTATTTTGCTAGCATGTGCAGGGAGCATTCACTACTGAACGCCTCAGCACATGCAATTAAAGATTATGTCAGGACACTAAGCATTGCCAGTGTCTGCACATACTCTGCGGGTGACGTTATTATGCAATGTGCTCCCGGCCCATAGAAGCAGACAGCAGTGCCTTCCCCAGTGTCACCTGTGTTATCTATGCAGCAACCTCAGCATCTCCTGTGATGTCTGTACCATAGCCCAATGTCTCTTGTGATGTCTATACTGCAGCCCCAGCTTCTCCTGTGATGTCTGTACCAGAGCCCAATGTCTCTTGTGATGTCTATACTACAGCCCCAACATCTTCTGTGATGTCTGTACCAGAGCCCAATGTCTCTTGTGACATCTATACTGCAGCCCCAACATCTCCTGTGATGTCTGTACCAGAGCCCAATGTCTCTTGTGACATCTATACTGCAGCCCCAACATCTCCTGTGATGTCTGTACCAGAGCCCAATGTCTCTTGTGACATCTATACTGCAGCCTCAGCATCTCTTGTGATGCCTATACCAGAGCCCAATGTCTCTTGTGACATCTATACTGCAGCCCCAACATCTCCTGTGATGTCTGTACCAGAGCCCAATGTCTCTTGTGACGTCTATACTACAGCCCCAACATCTCCTGTGATGTCTGTACCAGAGCCCAATGTCTCTTGTGACATCTATACTGCAGCCCCAACATCTCCTGTGATGTCTGTACCAGAGCCCAATGTCTCTTGTGATGTCTATACTGCAGCCCCAACATCTTCTGTGATGTCTATACCATAGCCCAATGTCTCTTGTGACATCTATACTGCAGCCTCAGCATCTCTTGTGATGCCTATACCAGAGCCCAATGTCTCTTGTGACATCTATACTGCAGCCCCAGCATCTCCTGTGATGTCTGTACCAGAGCCCAATGTCTCTTGTGACATCTATACTGCAGCCTCAGCATCTCTTGTGATGCCTATACCAGAGCCCAATGTCTCTTGTGACATCTATACTGCAGCCCCAGCATCTCCTGTGATGTCTGTACCAGAGCCCAATGTCTCTTGTGACATCTATACTGCAGCCCCAGCATCTCCTGTGATGTCTGTACCAGAGCTCAATGTCTCTTGTGATGTCTATACCGCAGCCCCAGCATCTCCTGTGATGTCTGTACCAGAGCTCAATGTCTCTTGTGATGTCTATACCGCAGCCCCAACATCTCCTGTGATGTCTGTACCATAGCCCAATGTCTCTTGTGACGTCTATACCGCAGCCCCAGCATCTCTTGTGATGTCTGTACCAGAGCTCAATGTCTTTTGTGACGTCTATACTGCAGCCCCAACATCTCCTGTGATGTCTATACCATAGCCCAATGTCTCTTGTGACGTCTATACTGCAGCCCCAGCATCTCCTGTGATGTCTGTACCATAGCCCAATGTCTCACGTGATGTCTATACCGCAGCCCCAGCATCTCTTGTGACATCTGCACCATAGCTCAATGTCTCTTGTGACATCTATACTGCAGCCCCAACATCTTCTGTGATGTCTATACCATAGCCCAATGTCTCTTGTGATGTCTATACTGCAGCCCCAACATCTTCTGTGATGTCTATACCATAGCCCAATGTCTCACGTGATGTCTATACTGCAGCCCCAACATCTCCTGTGATGTCTGTACCATAGCCCAATGTCTCTTGTGACATCTATACTGCAGCCTCAGCATCTCTTGTGATGCCTATACCAGAGCCCAATGTCTCTTGTGACATCTATACTGCAGCCCCAACATCTTCTGTGATGTCTATACCATAGCCCAATGTCTCTTGTGATGTCTAAACTGCAGCCCCAACATCTTCTGTGATGTCTATACCATAGACCAATGTCTCACGTGATGTCTATACTGCAGCCCCAACATCTTCTGTGATGTCTATACCATAGCCCAATGTCTCTTGTGATGTCTATACTGCAGCCCCAGCATCTCCTGTGATGTCTATACCAGAGCCCGATGTCTCTTGTGATGTCTATACTGCAGCCCCAGAATCTCCTGTGATGTCTGTACCAGAGCCCAATGTCTCTTGTGACATCTATACTGCAGCCCCAACATCATCTGTGATGTCTGTACCATAGCCCAATGTCTCTTGTGATGTCTATACTGCAGCCCCAACATCTTCTGTGATGTCTATACCATAGCCCAATGTCTCTTGTGATGTCTATACTGCAGCCCCAACATCTTCTGTGATGTCTATACCATAGCCCAATGTCTCACGTGATGTCTATACTGCAGCCCCAACATCTTCTGTGATGTCTATACCATAGCCCAATGTATCTTGTGATGTCTATACTGCAGCCCCAACATCTCCTGTGATGTCTATACCAGAGCCCAATGTCTCTTGTGATGTCTATACTGCAGCCCCAGCATCTCCTGTGATGTCTATACCAGAGCCCAATGTCTCTTGTGATGCCTATACTGCAGCCCCAGCATCTCCTGTGATGTCTGTACCATAGCCCAATGTCTCACGTGATGTCTATACTGCAGCCCCAGCATCTCCTGTGATGTCTGTACCATAGCCCAATGTCTCTTGTGACATCTATACTGCAGCCCCAGCATCTCCTGTGATGTCTGTACCATAGCCCAATGTCTCACGTGATGTCTATACTGCAGCCCCAGCATCTCCTGTGATGTCTGTACCATAGCCCAATGTCTCTTGTGATGTCTATACTGCAGCCCCAGCATCTCCTGTGATGTCTGCACCATAGCCCGATGTCTCTTGTGACATCTATACTGCAGACCCAACATCTCCTGTGATGTCTGTACCATAGCCCAATGTCTCACGTGATGTCGATACTGCAGCCCCAGCATCTCCTGTGATATCTGCACCATAGCACGATGTCTCTTGTGATGTCTATACTGCAGCCCCAACATCTCCTGTGATGTCTATACCAGAGCCCAATGTCTCTTGTGACATCTATACTGCAGCCCCAACGTCTTCTGTGATGTCTGTACCATAGCCCAATGTCTCTTGTGATGTCTATACTGCAGCCCCAACATCTCCTGTGATGTCTGTACCATAGCCCAATGTCTCTTGTGACATCTATACTGCAGCCTCAGCATCTCTTGTGATGCCTATACCAGAGCCCAATGTCTCTTGTGACATCTATACTGCAGCCCCAACATCTTCTGTGATGTCTGTACCATAGCCCAATGTCTCTTGTGATGTCTATACTGCAGCCCCAGCATCTCCTGTGATGTCTGTACCAGAGCCCAATGTCTCTTGTGATGTCTATACTGCAGCCCCAGCATCTCTTGTGATGTCTGTACCATAGCCCGATGTCTCTTGTGACATCTATACTGCAGCCCCAACATCTTCTGTGATGTCTGTACCATAGCCCGATGTCTCTTGTGATGTCTATACTGCAGCCCCAGCATCTCCTGTGATGTCTGTACCATAGCCCGATGTCTCTTGTGACATCTATACTGCAGCCCCAACATCTCCTGTGATGTCTGTACCATAGCCCAATGTCTCTTGTGATGTCTATACTGCAGCCCCAACATCTCCTGTGATGTCTGTACCATAGCCCGATGTCTCTTGTGACATCTATACTGCAGCCTCAGCATCTCTTGTGATGCCTATACCAGAGCCCAATGTCTCTTGTGACATCTATACTGCAGCCCCAACATCTTCTGTGATGTCTATACCATAGCCCAATGTCTCTTGTGACATCTATACTGCAGCCTCAGCATCTCTTGTGATGCCTATACCAGAGCCCAATGTCTCTTGTGACATCTATACTGCAGCCCCAACATCTTCTGTGATGTCTATACCATAGCCCAATGTCTCTTGTGATGTCTATACTGCAGCCCCAACATCTTCTGTGATGTCTATACCATAGCCCAATGTCTCACGTGATGTCTATACTGCAGCCCCAACATCTCCTGTGATGTCTGTACCATAGCCCAATGTCTCTTGTGACATCTATACTGCAGCCTCAGCATCTCTTGTGATGCCTATACCAGAGCCCAATGTCTCTTGTGACATCTATACTGCAGCCCCAACATCTTCTGTGATGTCTATACCATAGCCCAATGTCTCTTGTGATGTCTATACTGCAGCCCCAACATCTTCTGTGATGTCTATACCATAGCTCAATGTCTCACGTGATGTCTATACTGCAGCCCCAACATCTTCTGTGATGTCTATACCATAGCCCAATGTCTCTTGTGATGTCTATACTGCAGCCCCAACATCTCCTGTGATGTCTATACCAGAGCCCAATGTCTCTTGTGACATCTATACTGCAGCCCCAGAATCTCCTGTGATGTCTGTACCAGAGCCCAATGTCTCTTGTGACATCTATACTGCAGCCCCAACATCTTCTGTGATGTCTGTACCATAGCCCAATGTCTCTTGTGATGTCTATACTGCAGCCCCAACATCTTCTGTGATGTCTATACCATAGCCCAATGTCTCTTGTGATGTCTATACTGCAGCCCCAACATCTTCTGTGATGTCTATACCATAGCCCAATGTCTCACGTGATGTCTATACTGCAGCCCCAACATCTTCTGTGATGTCTATACCATAGCCCAATGTATCTTGTGATGTCTATACTGCAGCCCCAACATCTCCTGTGATGTCTATACCAGAGCTTAATGTCTCTTGTGATGTCTATACTGCAGCCCCAGCATCTCCTGTGATGTCTATACCAGAGCCCGATGTCTCTTGTGATGTCTATACTGCAGCCCCAGCATCTCCTGTGATGTCTATACCAGAGCCCAATGTCTCTTGTGACATCTATACTGCAGCCCCAACATCTCCTGTGATGTCTGTACCATAGCCCAATGTCTCTTGTGACATCTATACTGCAGCCTCAGCATCTCTTGTGATGCCTATACCAGAGCCCAAGATCTCTTGTGACATCTATACTGCAGCCCCAACATCTTCTGTGATGTCTGTACCATAGCCCAATGTCTCTTGTGATGTCTATACTGCAGCCCAAGCATCTCCTGTGATGTCTGTACCAGAGCCCAATGTCTCTTGTGATGTCTATACTGCAGCCCCAGCATCTCTTGTGATGTCTGTACCATAGCCCGATGTCTCTTGTGACATCTATACTGCAGCCCCAACATCTTCTGTGATGTCTGTACCATAGCCCGATGTCTCTTGTGACATCTATACTGCAGCCCCAGCATCTCCTGTGATGTCTGTACCATAGCCCGATGTCTCTTGTGACATCTATACTGCAGCCCCAACATCTCCTGTGATGTCTGTACCATAGCCCAATGTCTCTTGTGATGTCTATACTGCAGCCCCAACATCTCCTGTGATGTCTGTACCATAGCCCGATGTCTCTTGTGACATCTATACTGCAGCCTCAGCATCTCTTGTGATGCCTATACCAGAGCCCAATGTCTCTTGTGACATCTATACTGCAGCCCCAACATCTTCTGTTATGTCTATACCATAGCCCAATGTCTCTTGTGACATCTATACTGCAGCCTCAGCATCTCTTGTGATGCCTATACCAGAGCCCAATGTCTCTTGTGACATCTATACTGCAGCCCCAACATCTTCTGTGATGTCTATACCATAGCCCAATGTCTCTTGTGATGTCTATACTGCAGCCCCAACATCTTCTGTGATGTCTATACCATAGCCCAATGTCTCACGTGATGTCTATACTGCAGCCCCAACATCTCCTGTGATGTCTGTACCATAGCCCAATGTCTCTTGTGACATCTATACTGCAGCCTCAGCATCTCTTGTGATGCCTATACCAGAGCCCAATGTCTCTTGTGACATCTATACTGCAGCCCCAACATCTTCTGTGATGTCTATACCATAGCCCAATGTCTCTTGTGATGTCTATACTGCAGCCCCAACATCTTCTGTGATGTCTATACCATAGCCCAATGTCTCACGTGATGTCTATACTGCAGCCCCAACATCTTCTGTGATGTCTATACCATAGCCCAATGTCTCTTGTGATGTCTATACTGCAGCCCCAACATCTCCTGTGATGTCTATACCAGAGCCCAATGTCTCTTGTGACATCTATACTGCAGCCCCAGAATCTCCTGTGATGTCTGTACCAGAGCCCAATGTCTCTTGTGACATCTATACTGCAGCCCCAACATCTTCTGTGATGTCTATACCATAGCCCAATGTCTCTTGTGATGTCTATACTGCAGCCCCAACATCTTCTGTGATGTCTATACCATAGCCCAATGTCTCACGTGATGTCTATACTGCAGCCCCAACATCTTCTGTGATGTCTATACCATAGCCCAATGTATCTTGTGATGTCTATACTGCAGCCCCAACATCTCCTGTGATGTCTATACCAGAGCCCAATGTCTCTTGTGATGTCTATACTGCAGCCCCAGCATCTCCTGTGATGTCTGTACCAGAGCCCAATGTGTCTTGTGATGTCTATACTGCAGCCCCAGCATCTCCTGTGATGTCTATATGAGAGCACAATGTCTCTTGTTATATCTGTACTGCAGCCCTAGAATCTCCTATCATGTCTGTACCGCAGCCCAAGCATCTCATTTGACATCTATATTGTATCCCATGTTTCTTGTGATGTTTATATCACAGACCCAGCATATCCTGTGACAATATACCTCATCCCTATATCTCTTGTGCTGTATATGCCCCAGTCTCTTATATCCTGTGATGTATATACCGTAGCCCCTTGTCTGATGTGATGTATTGCATATGCAGGCCCATGATCCATGATTAGATGCAGTGAAAATTGAGATACACAGGCGGTATAGTTTGTTTCACAGGCAGGCTACTCTGTTGACGTGCAGACACTGCTCCTAGGCCCAAAACTATCAACTGGATTAGATGCAGTGTAAATTGAGATACACAGGTGGTATAGTTTGTTTCACAGGCAGGCTACTCTGCTGACGTGCAGACACTGCTCCTATGCCCTAAACTATCAACTGGATTAGATGCAGTGTAAATTGAGATACACAGGCGGTATAGTTTGTTTCACAGGCAGGCTACTCTGCTGACGTGCAGACACTGCTCCTAGGCCCTAAACTATCAACTGGATTAGATGCAGTGAAAATTGAGTTACACAGGCGGTATAGTTTGTTTCACAGGCAGGCTACTCTGCTGACGTGCAGACACTGCTCATAGGCCCTAAACTATCAACTGGATTAGATGCAGTGAAAATTGAGATACACAGGCGGTATAGTTTGTTTCACAGGTGGGCTACTCTGCTGACGTGCAGACACTGCTCCTATGCCCTAAACTATCAACTGGATTAGATGCAGTGAAAATTGAGTTACACAGGCGGTATAGTTTGTTTCACAGGCAGGCTACTCTGCTGACGTGCAGACACTGCTCCTATGCCCTAAAATAATAACTGGATTAGATGCACTGAAAATTGAGATACACAGGTGGTAAAGTTTGTTTCACAGGCGGGCTACTCTGCTGACGTGCAGACACTGCTCCTAGGCCCTAAACTATCAACTGTATTAGATGCACTGAAAATTGAGATACACAGGCGGTATAGATTGTTTCACAGGCGGGCTACTCTGCTGACGTGCAGACACTGCTCCTAGGCCCTAAACTATCAACTGGATTAGATGCAGTGAAAATAGAGATACACAGGCGGTGTAGTTTGTTTCACAGGCAGGCTACTCTGCTGACGTGCAGACACTGCTCCTAGGCCCTAAACTATCAACTGGATTAGATGCAGTGAAAATTGAGATACACAGGGGGTGTAGCTAGCTTCACAGGCGGGCTACTCAGATGACTATCAGACAATGCTACTAGCCCAAAAGGATTGGCTGAGCTAGATTACACCAAATGCTGTGACAAACACTTGCACAGAACTGGCACAGACCTGCCTGGCAAACAGTACTATGAACTGCTGTAACCTACCCTGAAAAGGGCTGATATTACAACTAGTCCCGACTCCTCCCGACTCCCTAAACCTATCTCTCTGACAATTCGCTCCAAAAAACACTATTAGTCTGTATAGCGCCCACAGCAGCAGCGATGCCGTCTAACACTAAGCTGCAGCAATGAGGAAATGGTGGCGACGGGGCAAATGGCCGGTTCTTATAGGGCAAGGACATGTGACATACACAGCCAATGACACATGCCCTTGCTTGTGTGCATCACATGCACATTGCTGTGTGTGTGCGCACTGCTGATAGGCTGAGAGACTGCACCGCCCCACTGTAAATGCGGGAAAGAAAAAAAAATGGAGATCGGCGTTATTTCAGCACAGATCTATCCCCCCCCCCCGCCCACTATACACTGAAACAGTCTATTAACAATGATAAACAGTTTTAATGCAAATCAAGCGAGGCTTTTGGTGAATGAACAGTTATTGAACAGAAACTTGAACAGCCGAATTTTAAGCAAATTGTTCGGGTTCGTCGAACGACTCGAACACCGCCCAAAACAGCTCGAATTTGAGATTGGCGAACAGTTCGACTCGAACACCGCTCATCTCTAGTGTTTAATAAATGTCTCTGTCTATCTAATAATGCCAGTTCAGAATTTGCAATAGTATTCGTGCGAATCACCAAAAATAACGTTCCTCACCATTTTACACATTGCAGAACACTGCATCAGCCACAGGTTTACATGACCCCAGGCTTTACTACGCGGGCGTCCATATACTGCCTTGCAGATGTCACATGACATGCTATTCAGTGCTATTATAGCCTGTATAAAAGTCAAGGCAGGAAAGGCAGCAGCCAATTCAGGGTGATTTATGATAGTGTTAGGACAATAAAGCTCGCAGCTCTGTAATAGAAATAAGTAGACAAAGCAATAAAACATTGGAAAAATACTCCCGACAGTATTATATTGTACAACTGCAGCAGTGAAGCAGAATTTACAGTAGTCTCTGAATAATATAGAGATTCAATTGACAGTGGAAGAAAGAATTACATGACAGGAGATACCAGCAGTGCGAGACTCACTGTGCTTGACCAGTGATGGGGTGGAGCTGGCATCTGTCCTGTTGCATTAGAATTACAATGACTATTTTTTTTTTCTATTGTTTTTTTCATATCTGTTTTACTAGTCACATTTTATAGCTGTGCACACCTTAACAATACAGCACTCTATTGCAGGTGCTACCTTTTGAGATTCGTTCTCATCTCTCATTTCTCATGACATCACAAGGAGTTTGATTTATTTTTAAAAAAATAGAAACAATTATGAAAAAATGTAGACAATTACCTGAGCATGTCTATTTTTCCACACTCATTTTACTAGTCCAATTTGACAACTGCACGCACCATAACTGTCCTGAATCTTGCTGCCACATTTTGCTTTCATTACTAGTGTTGAGCATTCCGATACCGCAAGTATCGGGTATCGGCCGATACTTGCGGTATCGGAATTCCGATACCGAGATCCGATATTTTTGTGGTATCGGGTATCGGTATCGAATCAATAGGGATGTGTAAAATAAAGAATTAAAATAAAAAATATTGATATGCTCACCTCTCCGGCGGCCCCTGGACTTCACACTGCTAACCGGGAGGCTTCTTTGTTTAAAAAGCGCGCCTTTCGGACCTGTGAATGACGTCCCGGCTTCTGATTGGTCGCGTGCCGCCCATGTGACCGGCACGCTGCCAATCAGAAGCCGCGACGTCATTCTCATTCACAAAACTGCTAATTCTAGGAATTGAGGACCTGCGAATGACGTCGCAGCCTCTGATTGGTCGCGTGCCGGTCACATGGGCGGCACGCGACCAATCAGAAGCCGGGACGTCATTCACAGGTCCGAAAGGCGCGCTTTTTAAACAAAAAAGCCTCCCGGTTAGCAGCGTGAAGTCCAGGGGCCGCCGGAGAGGTGAGCATATCAATATTTTTTATTTTAATTCTTTATTTTACACATCCCTATGGATCCCAGGGCCTGAAGGAGAGTTTCCTCTCCTTCAGACCCTGGGAACCATGAGAATACTTGATGTCCCATTGACTTGTATTGGTATCGGATATCGGTATCGGCGATATCCGATATTTTTCGGGTATCGGCCGATACTATCCGATACCGATACTTTCAAGTATCGGACGGTATCGCTCAACACTATTCATTACATGTATTTATTTTCCAATTATTTCTCATCACATCTTTTGTGCAAGGGTTAAATAACTGGTGTTAAAAAGATTGCCAAAAGTTTTCAGAAAAACTTGCCACCCCTTGAAGGATTTTGAATTGCGAGATGATAGACTGAAAAAAATCTAATATATAAAGCTGAATGTGTGTGTGCATGTGTGTATGTCCGGGATTGGCATCTGCACCGTCGCAGCTACAGCCACAAAATTTTGCACAGTCACACGTCTGGACCCCGAGAGCGTCATAGGCTATGTTGTGAGGTGAAATTTTAACCCCGCGTGTTCCAATTCACCAAACAATTTTGCCCCCATCTACATAATGGGAAAAAATGAAAGGAAAAGTGTTGGAGGCGTCGAAGCTACAGCCACAAAATTTTGCACAGTCACACGTCTGGACCCTGAGAGCGTCATAGGCTATGTTGTGAGGTGAAATTTTAACCCCGCGCTTTCCAATTCACCAAACAATTTTGCCCCTATCTACATAATGGGAAAAAATGAAAGGAAAAGTGTTGGAGGCAAATTGACAGCTGCCAGATGTGAACAAGGGGGACTTAAAGAATGAGAGCGATGGCGCCAAAGAGTATATACCGTACAGTTGCTAAGGTGGGGCCTCGACATGGGATACTCACCACACACGGGGATATGAACACACACAAAATGCGCCACACACTACCACGTGCTTGAACACATATTACCCTCAGCACACATTTCACCACACATACACCAACCTCGCCACATAAAAATTGAAACACAAAAGTCGCCACTCAAAACTCGCCACGCGCAGAACTCGCTACATGCAAAAACTAGGCTCTTGCAAAACTCGCCACAAGTGCAAAACTCACCTCATGGAAAACTCGCCACACGCAAAACTTGCACACACGGAAAAATTGCCACATGCACAAAAGTTGCAACACATGCAAAAGTTGCCTCACACAAAACTTGCACATACTCAAAACGCACCACACATAAAACTCGCCACGCGCAAAACTCGCCATGCGCAAAACTTGCTGCACACAACTTGCTACACTAACCTGTCACATGCAACTCGACACACAAAAAGTTGCTACACGCATGTTGCCACTCAAACCTCATCTCACAAAAGTCGCTACATGCATGTCGCCACACGCAACTCAACACACACAACTTGACAAATGAAACTCGCCCTAAAACACACACAAGTCTGGTATTATCCTTCAAAAATAAAAATCTGATTAATAAGCAGACAAACTACAACAAATGTACCATATAGGAAATACGGCAGCTGTCAGTCACATGACCTGTCTATTATGTGTATGTGTGAGCTAATATATACTGCTAGGGGGAGGGCTTCCTGTTGGCTGGGGATTTATCAGGCTGCCAATTTAGCTTACAAATACTGAGGTAAAAATACTGAGCAAATAACGTGTGAACGAGGTCTAATACAGGAGGAGATGACACAGGTATATACTATATACAGGGGAGATGACACACAGATATATACTATATACAGGAGAGATGACACACAGGTATATACTATATAGAGGAGGAGATGACATACAGGTATATATATATACAGGAGGAGATGACATACAGGTATATACTAAATACAGGAGGAGATGACATACAGGTATATGCTATATATAGAAGATGACATGCAGGTATATACTATATACAGGAGGAGATGACACACAGATATATACTATATACAGGGGAGATGACACACAGGTATATACTATATACAGGAGGAGATGACATACAGGTATATACTATATATAGAAGGAGATGACATTCAGGTATATACTATATATAGGGGAGATGACACACAGCAGGTATATACTATATACAGGGGAGATGACATACAGGTATATACTATATACAGGAGATGACATACAGATGTATACTATATATAAGGGAGATGACAAACATGTATATACTGAGGTAATGAGGTGAAAATGAGAGGTGTGAGGTGAAAATGAAAAGGTGTGAGTGCAAAATGAGAGGAGTGAGGAAAAATAGTGGAGTGATCAGAAAATGACAGATGTGAGGTTGAAATGAAAAGTGTTAGGGGGAATGAGAGGAGTGAGGGAGAAAATGAGAGATGTGAGGGGGAAAATGAGAGGTGTGATGGGAAAATAAGAGAATTGTGGTGCTATAACTAACCACAGATATTTACTATGCCCAGGCAACGCCGGGCTCTTCAGCTAGTAGAAAATATTGCAGGAACAGATCTGGACGGAATATATAGGGATATTGCAGTAATTTGCTGTTGGAATGCAGTCCATCAGCAAATAGCTTCCATATCATCTGCGTTGTTCCTGCATTTCTTTCTACTTTACTCAGTCTTTCATCTTACAATCCATATCTGATGGTCTGATTATATACGAGAGACTGAAATGTTACCTGGATGATTATAGCTTGAAAATTCAATTAGGTATTCAATACCGTCTTCCAAGTTTTTCTGAATATATGATTAAGAAGTGATTCCTTAATTGAACATTTCAAAGAGATGTGTTTCCTTCTCTTCAAGAGTTAAATATAGTTTTTACAAAATATATCGTTAAAGAGAAAGTGGCAACAACAATGGACATGGTAGTATAAGATATATTTAACAAAAATACCGTGGCTAAGAAAGTGGGAGCTGCTAGCAACAGCGGAAACACCACCACCACCCCTGGTACCAGCTGTCAGGGCAGTACTACTATAAAATGTAGGTGACAATTGTCTGACTTTCCCTCTATTAGGCATACTAGTGAGGAACAAGCGGAGGGCTTCACGCCTCCCGAAGAAGCATTGCGAAACGCGCGTCGGGGCAGAGGGACGCCGAGGTATCTCCACTGTTAGGACTGGCGGAACGCACCAAGAAAGGTGATAAAGATGCGTTCGCAGTCCGGGGTCCACCGTGCAGGTGAAAACCTGCTCCTAGTAAATACAGACTATATGGCGGTACACTAAAGTATATACACGTGGGTTCAACCTCACCCAGCGTGAAGGGAGCAATCCTGTTGCATCACAGGATCGCGGTACCGCACCTAAAGCGCGAGCGAGTAAATAGCGTACTTAACCCCAACTGGGATTGAAGTCCGATTAGACCCTCGCTGGCACTACACCACAACTGGGTGTGTAAGGAAATTAAGTATAAATATATAAATGCACAGGAGTGCGAGCAATGCCGCACTGACGGACGCCACCAACCACACTGGCTTGGGTATGGAAAGCGCAAGGCAAGCGCACGGCGCCGTACAGGCGGACACAGCAAGAGGACGCTGTAATGTGTGTATCGTGCAGATGATTAGTCGGGCGCTAGATAGCTACCAACATCCGCGAGCAGACAACAACTCTAGGGAGGGATATTTAGGAGCTTTCATCCATCGACATACATTCATCTACACACACATATAACATTATGAGACAATACTAGCGCATGGCCGTGCGGTCATGCGCAGTTTAGATAGTTGCAGCACAGGAAGTGGCTACAGCACTTTTGCCCTTCCAAGACCTGCCAAGAGGACCAATGGAATGTGCTGCAGAGCTTGAGCACATGACCCTCGATCTCCAACGGGAGATCTTACCCTGGGCATGCTCAGTACGTGCAGACAAGGACTTAGTCCCAGAGAAGTCCGCTCGCTGCTGACCAGCACTGACTTTAATGGCAGAGACTGGAGAAGCAGCAGCAACTCTTCGCACAGAGTCAGACTGAGCGAGACGCTGGGATCGACGTTCCTGCTGAGCAGACTCCACTGCAGCTGGAGGAGAATGGGAGACCGCAGCGGAGACGGATCAAGATTCCCCCTGTGCAGCAGAGGAAACTCGACTCCTAACATTACCCCCCCTCCTAGGGCCCCCCCTCCTTGGGCCTCGCTACGTTCGAAGGCAGCAATGAGCTGCGGAGCCCGAATGTGCTCAACAGGCTCCCAGGACCTGTCCTCGGGGCCATAACCCTTCCAGTCTACCAAATAAATTATTTTACCACGCACCACCTTGCACCCCAAAATAGCGTTCACCTCATAATCATCCGTAGACGAACCCGATGTCCCAGCAGATGACTCGGAAAACCGGGACATATACACGGGTTTCAAGAGGGACACCTGAATGGTGTCGGTGATACCCAGGCGTGGCGGAAGGGCCAAACGATAGACCACAGGATTAACCTGCTCGAGGACCTTGAATGGGCCCAAGTAGCGAGGAGCAAATTTAGTGGACTCAACTCGCAGCCTGATGTTATGGGCGGAGAGCCACACCAAGTCGCCAGGAGCAAAGGTCGGAGCGGGGCGCCGATGAGCATCGGCGGAGGACCTCATTCTCTCCTTAGAGGCCCGAATGGCATCCTGAGTGCGGTCCCAAATATCCCGTGCCTCCACAGCCCAGTCTGCCACCCTGGAGTCGGCGGAAGACACGGGCATAGGCACAGGTACCCGTGGATGCTGACCATAGTTGAGGAGGAATGGGGTTTGTCCAGTGGAGTCGGCTACAGCATTGTTCAGTGCAAACTCTGCCCATGATAGCAAGGATGCCCAGTCATCCTGCCTGGCTGAAACAAAATGTCGCAGGTATGTGACCAAGGTCTGGTTGGCCCTCTCTACCAACCCATTCGTCTCGGGATGATAAGCGGAAGAGAGATTCAACTCAATACTGAGAAGACGACAGAGCTCTCTCCAGAACCGAGACGCAAACTGGGGACCCCGGTCACTGACAATTTTGTCTGGCATACCATGCAGGCGGAAGATATGTCTAATGAACAACGCTGCCAAGGCCCGTGCAGAAGGTAACCGCGGCAGCGGCACCAAATGCACCATTTTTGAGAAATGATCGGTGATGACCCAAATGATGGTACAGCCGCGAGACTTGGGCAAACCCACAACAAAATTCATCCCGACCATCTCCCAGGGCCTATCTGCCACCGGCAAGGGATAGAGCAAACCAGCTGGCCTTTGACGCGGAGATTTATTTTTGGCGCAGGAGACACACGCCAGAACATAATCCCTGACATCCCGGACCATATGCGGCCACCAGTACGTCCTCGCCAGTAGCTCAGATGTCCTCTTTGTCCCAAAGTGTCCACCCACCCTGGACGAATGAGCCCAAGAGAGAACCTCCGGTCGCAAATTAATGGGCACAAAAGTCTTGCCCGGAGGCACAGACTCTAGCAAAACCGGCGCCATGGTTCTCAGGCTCTCGGAAGGGACAATAAGCCGAGGCTCCTCTTCCTCCTCCTCAGTTGACATAACGGAGCGAGAGAGAGCGTCAGCACGGATATTCTTCTCCCCGGCGAGATAATGAAGGGAAAAGTGGAACCGGGAGAAGAACAGGGACCATCTGGCCTGGCGAGAATTTAGCCGCTGGGCTGTCTGCAAATAGACCAAATTTTTGTGGTCCGTGTAAACTTGGAAGGGAAACCGCGCACCTTCCAGAAGGTGTCTCCACTCCGAAAAGGCCAACTTCATTGCTAGCAACTCCCTGTCCCCGATGGAGTAGTTCCTCTCCGCTGGCGTGAAGGTCTTGGAGAAGAAGAAGCATGGATGCTTCCGACCTTGAGCATCCTTTTGGTAGAGGACTGCTCCAGCACCAACGGACAAGGCATCCACCTCCAGTAGGAATGGCTTATCCACATCGGGACGATGTAAGATGGGAGCGCTAGCAAAGTGGGACTTAATAGAAGTGAAGGCCTTGGAGACCTCTTCCGACCACAATTTGGGATTCGCTCCCTTCTTGGTGAGGGCTACCAAGGGAGCTACCAGAGTTGAGAAGTGGGGAATGAACTGGCGGTAATAGTTTATGAACCCCATAAAGCGCTGCACCGCTTTAAGAGAATGGGGCTCTTGCCAGTCCATCACTGCCTGTAGTTTGGCAGGATCCATAGCCAATCCCTGGGCGGAGATGATATAGCCCAGGAAAGGTAAGGACTCGTGCTCAAACACACACTTCTCCAACTTTGCATAAAGAGAGTTTGCCCGTAGGAGGTCGAAGACTCTGCCAACATCTCTCCGGTGGGAGTCAATATCTGGAGAAAAGATGAGAATATCATCCAGATAGACTACAACCGAGGTGGAAAGCATATCCCGGAAGATGTTGTTGACAAAGTCTTGGAAAACGGCAGGTGCATTACAGAGCCCGAAGGGCATCACCAGATACTCATAGTGCCCATCTCTGGTGTTAAATGCTGTTTTTCACTCGTCCCCCTCATGGATGCGAATCAGGTTATAAGCACCCCGCAGATCTAGTTTAGTAAACACTCTAGCTCCCCGAAGCCTATCGAAAAGCTCAGATATCAATGGCAAAGGGTACTTGTTCTTAACTGTGATAGCATTAAGACCCCTGTAGTCTATGCATGGACGTAGTTCTCCATTCTTCTTCTGCACGAAAAAGAACCCTGCCTGTTGTGAATTCTGTGGCAGAGCTCCCTCCTGTGGTCACAAGTGGTACTTCGGCTGATTCTCTCTGGGAGCTTCCGTTTGTGGAGGAAACTGGTACTGCTGCTTCTGAGTTTCCTTCCTCAGGTGATCTGGTGAGGTCGTTAGGTGCTTCTCTACTTAACCCCACCTAATGCTTTGATTCATGCTTCCTGTCAATGTTCCAGTGTTGGACTTGTGTTTCTCTGGATCATTCCTGTGGCCTGCTGCTCTGCATAGCTAAGTGCTTCTTTGCTATATGTGGCTATTTTTTCTGTCCAGCTTGTCTATTTGTTTTGCTGGAAGCTCTGGGACGCAAAGGGTGTACCTCCGTGCCGTTAGTTCGGTACGGAGGGTCTTTTTGCCCCTTTGCGTGGTTTTCTTTAGGGTTTTGTGTAGACCGCAAAGTTATCTTTCCTATCCTCGTTCTGTCTAGAATATCGGGCCTCACTTTGCTGAATCTATTTCATCCCTATGTTTGTCTTTTCATCTTACTCACAGTCATTATATGTGGGGGGCTGCCTTTTCCTTTGGGGTATTTCTCTGAGGCAAGGTAGGCTTATTTTTCTATCTTCAGGCTAGTTAGTTTCTCAGGCTGTGCCGACTTGCATAGGGAGCGTTAGGCGCAATCCACAGCTGCCTCTAGTTGTGTTTGGAGAGGATCAGGAATTGCGGTCTACAGAGTTTCCACGTCTCAGAGCTCGTTCTATTATTTTGGGTTATTGTCAGATCACTGTATGTGCTCTGATCGCTATGTACATTGTGTTACTGAATTGCCTTTCATAACACCTGCCCCAGCAGGTGACACTGACTTCCTGATGAACCCTCTTGCCAGATTCTCTTGTATGTACTGCGACATTGCCTCCGTTTCCGGGAGAGATAATGGATAGACTCGACCCTGGGGAGGCTCAGCACCAGGCAAGAGATCAATAGGACAGTCATAGGGGCGATGGGGTGGAAGGGTCTCCGCCGCCTTTTTGGAGAACACGTCTGCATAAGACCAATATTGCTTGGGGAGAGAGGAGAGATCTGCGGCTACCTCTGTAGTAGTAACCTGAACGCACTCTCGATGACACCTGTTCCCACATGATTCACCCCATCCCAGAATTCTGCCAGAGGACCACTCGATATGAGGAGAGTGGTACCGTAACCAAGGTATCCCCAAGGGAACCTCATCAATTCCCTCAGGAATGACGAGTAGAGATATAATCTCCTGATGAGATGGTGACATGGACAGAGTAAAAGGGATAGTTTGATGTGTAATCTGTGTGGGCAGTGTCGACCCATTCACCACTCGTACCGTTACTGGTTGAGATAGCATGACCAGAGGAATTGCGTGATGTTGGGCGAAGGCTGAAGACATAAAATTGCCCTCCGCCCCAGAATCCACGCAGAGTTCCACCGAGTGAGAGGATGAGCCCAATGTTATTGTCCCCTTAAAGGACAATTTGGAGGCAAACGTCGCCGTGTTTAGTGCACCTCCACCAACTACCACTAGACGCTGACGTTTCCTCGACCGCTGGAGACATCTGGAGGCAAGATGTCCAGACTGTTGGCAAAGATGACAAATCTGGAGTGCACGAGCGGTCCGGGACTTAGATCCTGCTCGAGACTCTACCACAGGCTCATGGGGCTCAGGAGCCTGGTCTGGAGATTCCAAAGGTTTGGCGAAGGTGGGAGCCAGCCGAAACCTCTGCCTACACTGGGCTCGCTCTAACCTCCGCTCATGAAAACGGAGATCAATACGAGTGGATAGAGTTATTAATTCCTCCAGTGTGGCGGGAATCTCCCTAGTGGCCAGGGCGTCCTTAACGTGGTCAGCCAGCCCCCTCCAAAATATTGGAATGAGGGCTTTATCCGACCACTCCAGCTCAGATGCTAAGGTGCGGAAGTGGATGGCAAAATGACTGACCAAGGACGAGCCCTGAGTCAATGCCAACAATTGGAGCGCCGTATCATGGGTGACACGAGGTCCTAAAAAGACCTGTTTCAGAGTGCTCAGAAACAATGGAGCACTCTGCACCACATGATCGCTACGCTCCCATAGCGGCGTAGCCCACTGCAACGCTCTGTCCAACAGAAGAGACACTATAAATCCCACTTTAGCCCGCTCTGTAGGGAAACGAGAGGCCAGAAGCTCGAGATGGATAGAGCACTGACTCACGAAACCCCTACAAGACTTACTATCACCAGAAAATTTCTCTGGAAGCGGGAGGCGAGTTAGAGTCGGGACAGGAGCGGCAGTGGACAAGGTGGCTGCAGCAACACTAGCAGCCTGAACAGCGACAGCAGTGACATCCATAGCTGAAGTTGAACGCTCAAGAGCCGCCAACCTTCCCTCCAGCTGCTGGATGTACCGCTGTGAACGCTGATCGTCCATCATTTACTAGGCAGACCCTGGCACTAGTATTCTGTTAGGACTGGCGGAACGCACCAAGAAAGGTGATATAGATGCGTTCGCAGTCCGAGGTCCACCGTGCAGGTGAAAACCTGCTGCTAGTAAATACAGACTATATGGCGGTACACTAAAGTATATACACGTGGGTTCAACCTCACCCAGCGTGAAGGGAGCAATCCTGTTGCGTCACAGGATCGCGGTACCGCACCTAAAGCGCGAGCGAGTAGTCAGCGTACTTAACCCCAACTGGGATTGAAGTCCGATTAGACCCTCGCTGGCACAACACCGCAACTGGGTGTGTAAGGAAATTAAGTATGAATATATAAATGCACGGGAGTGCGAGCAATGCCGCACTGACGGACGCCACCAACCACACAGGCTTGGGTATGGAAAGCTCAAGTCAAGCGCACGGCGCCGTACAGGCGGACACAGCAAGAGGACGCTGTAATGTGTGTATCGTGCAGATGATTAGTCGGGCGCTAGATAGCTACCAACATCCGCGAGTAGACAACAACTCTAGGGAGGGATATTTAGGAGCTTTCATCCATCGACATACATTCATCTACACACATATAACATTATGAGACAATACTAGCGCATGGCTGTGCGGTCATGCGCAGTTTATATAGTTGCAGCACAGGAAGTGGCTACAGCACTTTTGCCCTTCCAAGACCTGCCAAGAGGACCAATGGAATGTGCTGCAGAGCCTGAGCACATGACCCTCGATCTCCAATGGGAGAACTTACCCTGGGCATGCTCAGTACGTGCAGACAAGGACTTAGTCCCAGAGAAGTCCGCTCGCTGCTGACCAGCACTGACTTTAATGGCAGAGACTGGAGAAGCAGCAGCAACTCTTCGCACAGAGTCAGACTGAGCGAGACGCTGGGATCGACGTCCCTGCTGAGCAGACTCCACTGCGGCTGGAGGAGAATGGGAGACCGCAGCGGAGACGGATCGAGATTCCCTCTGTGCAGCAGAGGAAACTCGACTCCTAGCATCCACAGGCTGTTTACAAGGTAATTATTTCACCGCCACTTAGCTGCACATTATTTGTTTGATACTATATTATCAGTTCAGGCAGTGTCAGCGTTTAGGACACATTGATAGGTCTATTTATTTATTTAGAGCATTTGTACTGATTGCCCTTTGCTGTGAAACTATGCATATCTGGTTTTCTAGTGTGGCTTGGATATTGGCAGGCTGTTATTACCTATGCATTGTATACATCAGCCTATGCTTTTTGTGAAATCACCTATGGCATTATAGTCCCTTGTTTGTGGAATTTGCACTCAATTGTTACATGCAGTTATGGATATTTTTCATATATCTTTTTATGCCATTTGTTTTGTTTAATAAAATATTTTTCTTAATAGTACCATAGTGGGGATCATTTATTGTTGGTCACGCTATATGTGAAATATTTGCCTCTATTAGGCATCCTAGTGAGAAACAAGCAGAGGGCTTCATGGTATATATGGCACATCACTCATCTTAGTTACAGCAGGAGGATGTTACCTTTGACAGCGACACCATCAGTATTAGTCAGTGTTCTGCACTGTTAGGCCGGAGTCACACTCAGCGTAGGGAAATACGGTCTGTATTTTACATGCGTAATACGCAGAAATGTTCCCAAAATAGTGATCCGTATGTCATCCGTAGGCAGGGTGTGGCAGCGTATTTTACGCATGTTTACCTCCGTATGTAATCCGTATGCCATCCGTAATGCGTTTTTTTTTACGCAAACTCACAAATTGGACATGTTAACGGTTTTGAGGCCTGAAAATAATTTAAATCATCAGCCTAATCCTATTTAAGACCTCAACAACAGATGAAACCCTCCCATGTGGCCATTTTGTTGCTGTGCTTGGGTAGGTGTTGTGGTGTTACTTGCGCAACATGTCAGACGTCCTGCTATTCACACCAACTCAGCGGGTGTTATTTAATTGGGTCTTGTCACGCCGCTTTGGCCAGCCATACCCTGTGATAGTTGATCCGCGAAGGAGGAGAAGAAGAATGTGGGTGCATCCACTTTTGCAGCAACGCTCCATTAAAGGGCATTTTCACAGGCTCTATTCAGCTCTGCGGACACATCCGGACAAATTCTTCAACTACTGTCGGATGACACATTTGATATGTTGTTGGAGATTGTACTTCCAGGAATCACATATCAGGATACCAGGATGCGGAAATGCATATCCGCGGAGGAGCGTCTTCCCCTTACCTTACGGTATGTAATCACCATCCTCACATACTGTATGTTGATGATATTTTTTTTTTAATTTTAGCAACCTAGCTTATTCTTTTAATTAGATTACTAAATGTTTTATCAATCCTACACAAATATGTCTTAAAGGTTAAATGTTGTTATCCAGTGTAAATTTATGAAGGTACACTGTTCTCCTGCCTTTTTTTTACTCTTATTACTTTGTTTTACTATGGTTTTGTCTAAGCATTGTAATGTATATGTTACTGTAAAAGTCAGAAGGACGGTAAAACCTAAACGCTGTAGAGAAATGTTAACATTTACCAAGACTTCACCGGTAAAAGTCCAATTTTACTTTTCATTTTGAGCTTTTACTGACGGCCTCGGTGAATGTCCAGAGTGACCGGTAAATCCTAGGTTTTACCGTCCTTCTGACTTTTACAGTAACATATAAATTGCATGTTTTTAATTGCTTTTATATGTCTTTTGCGGTGAAAATAAAGGTTTGTGATTTTTTACTCTTATGCGGTGGTGCAGGCCCTTTCTAGTCCAGTCTTTTTTCTCTCTTTTTTGCTGTTGTGCTATTATCGAATTTATATTGTGGGTCAATTGATCAGTCAACAACCTGTGTTGCTATCCATAAAATTTTCCGCTAATAGTAATCTACGAAACTGATATTTGTGCCACCTGGTTAGGTGTCTATCTGCTGGATTGAGTTTAGTGGAAGACCAATCTGTCCCTATAATACTGTTTTTACTGTGGTGAAATTGATGCCACTTCTGTGATGTAAGGCCCTCATTTGTTTAAATGTGAGCACTCCTGGTTGGGTGTCTATATACTATCTATACTGTGGTGAAATTGATGCCACTTTTGTGGTGTCTGCCACTAATTATTGGAAATGTGAACACTCCCTGTTGGGTGTCCATCTGTTGGATTGGGTTCAGTGGAAGACATGTCAGTCCCTATTATACTATTTCTACTGTAGTGAAATTGATGCCACTTCTGTGGTGTAAAGCCCTCATTTGTTTAAATGTGAACACTCCTTGTTGGGTGTCCATCTGCTGGATTGGGTGTAGTGGAAGACCTGTCGGTCACTATTATACTATTTCTACTGTGGTGAATTTGATGTCACTTTGGTGGTGTCTGCCAATAATTTTTGGAAATGTGAACACTCCTGGTTGGGTCTCCTTTATGCGTGTTGCCTATGGCAGTAGGCCTCTGAGACCACCAGGCCTTCACTTCCTTGGACTCAAAATACCCGTGTTACCATCCTTAAATTTTTCTCACAATGGTAGTCTACAAAACTGATATTTGTGCCACCTGACTGTGGCTCAGCATGAAAGCAGGTAGAGGTTTTGCATGTGGTATCAGGGCTTCAAGCAAAGAAGGCCTACACTGATCCCTCACCCACCTCGTCTTACTGTGACGTTCAATTGAAAGCTGTAAATGCTGACCCAGACACCTCATGCCATGCTGCAATTTGTACTGTGGGTGAATTGAGACCACTTTCCTGGTGTCTGTCCACCATTTGATGTGTTTTGGCAGCATTTGGGGCCATTATAAGGTTTTGTGCACGCGTTTTTGCCTCCCATTGGGATGAATGGCGTTCGGCTATGTTCGGTGAATATTCGAACATAGTAATCAGAACCGAACCAACATTGAAATATTCGCACCGTCGAAGCATTTTAGCACTTGTTCACCACTGATATATACTGAAATTACAGTCATACATGTGTTTTAGCAATTTCTTTCTACCTTAACAAGAAAATGGATTCCAAGTATAAGATTTAACAATTTTTTAAAATTTTGTCAGAGTTTACTCAATTAACAGAACATTTAATCTATGATCAGGGCAATCTTATAGGATCAAGCAAGTGAAACTTTTTGAACTTTGTATATGTTGATTATATGGCAACAAAAAATATAATATTTTCTAAATGACAGTCAGCCGTCATGTAAAATTTATGAGCTCGGCAATAAACCATAGAGAGCCACAGCTGCCATCTGGGATGGTCGGGTATTTTTAGAATCTCTTTAGATTCTTTTTCCACTTTCTATGGTATCTCGTAGATCATCATTGGATGGATTTATAGCTCTTAGAGTAAAAGCGGAACAATCAGAAGAGGATTCTATATATTTATTATTATTATTATTTATTATTATAGCGCCATTTATTCCATGGCGCTTTACATGTGAGGAGGGGTATACATAGTAAAACGAGTACAATAATCTTTAACAATACAAGTCACAACTGGTACAGGAGGAGAGAGGACCCTGCCCGCGAGGGCTCACAATCTACAAGGGATGGGTGAGGATACAGTAGGTGAGGGTAGAGCTGGCCGTGCAGCGGTTTGGTCAATCGGTGGTTACTGCAGGTTGTAGGCTTGTCGGAAGAGGTGGGTCTTCAGGTTCTTTTTGAAGGTTTCGATGGTAGGCGAGAGTCTGATATGTTGTGGTAGAGCATTCCAAAGTAGGGGGGATGCACGAGAGAAATCTTGTATGCGATTGTGGGAAGAGGAGATAATAGGGGAGTAGAGAAGGAGATCTTGTGAGGATCGGAGGTTGCGTGCAGGAGAGTACCGGGAGACAAGGTCACAGATGTATGGAGGAGACAGGTTGTGGATGGCTTTGTATGTCATGGTTAGGTTTTTGTACTGGAGTCTCTGGGTGATGGGGAGCCAGTGCAGGGATTGACAGAGGGGAGAGGCCGGGGAATAGCGGGGGGACAGGTGGATTAGTCGGGCAGCAGAGTTTAGAATAGATTGGAGGGGTGCAAGAGTGTTAGATGGGAGGCCACAGAGCAGGAGGTTACAGTAGTCAAGGCGGGAGATGATGAGGGCATGGACTAGGGTCTTTGCAGATTCTTGGTTTAGGAATGTGCGGATCCGTGAAATATTTTTGAGTTGGAGGCGGCAGGAAGTGGAAATATATATATATATAATATATAGTATTATACCTTGTAGATTGTGAGCCCTCGCGGGCAGGGTCTTCTCTCCTCCTGTACCAGTTGTGACTTGTATTGTTTAAGATTATAGTACCTGTTTTTATTATGTATACCCCTCCTTAAATGTAAAGCGCCATGGAATAAATGGCGCTATAACAATAAATAATAATAATATATCACTGGCGTAGACTCAAATTCTTTTAAATCCCAATCGATGAAAAGCAAACTTTCAAAAAAATTAACAGAGTATACCCAAATGTGCAGTCGTTGCCAATCCAGAGAATCAGTAGTTTCACCTTGTGAATGAGAAAATGTATCAGACATGAAAGTGTAGAGTGAACTTAGAAGACAGAGGTACTATTGCGAACTACCTGCCTGCCAGCTCAGAGCAGTCAAGGACCGTTCCTGCCATCGATTCTACTGTTTCATTTGACCTCACATCAACTCTTTCTCTTTCAGACTGTTCTGTTGATGGGACATCACTGCCAACGTCATGCTGCTTGACAGCTGGCTCCCTGTAGTTAGGCAGTGGGAAACAAATTGTCCATCAGCATGACATCGGAGAATAAGCCCCGTTTACAAGGCAGAGCAAAAGAAAACAAGCTGCTCGGATGACTTGAGATCACCAGAAGCCACTGGAAACAGGAGTCCATGACTATTCTGAGCCAGAAGAGATTTTCACTGGGCAAAACAGACAGGCATTTTGTTAGCATCTACCTGCCTAGCGGTTCTTTGCCCCATAGCAAAAATCGAGTAAAGTCCTGGATATCCCCTTTCACAACATTAGCTGTGTGTTGGGGGTCGTTGACCTACTGCTTAATAAATGCGGAGCCAATCAGATGCCTCACTGAAGATGTTGCATGACTATCTTCAACACAAAGAATAACAAGAAATCATGGAAGTGATTATCCGGCCCCCACAGAGTCCTGATCTCAAATCATCCAGTATGTCTGGGATTACACGGAGAGACAGAAAGATTCGCACAAGCCTACATCACACATGCTTGAAACAATCTCCTGCTGAGTTCCTTCAAACACTGAGTACAAGTACAAGTACCTGGAAGAAGTGATGCTGTTTTGAAGGCAAAGAGTCATCACACTGAATATTGATGTGACAAACCCATAAGTGGCCTAGATTTGTGGCACTTCCAAAAATATATGAACCAAAAACAAGATAAAGGAAGTAAATACCATAAAATAAACTTTATTGAAACATATTAGAAAGTTAGAATTTAAGTAGGGACATAAATGCAAAAAAAGCCACTGTTAAGGGTGTACATCAAAAATAATACCATACACATTTCAAGAAAATAACCTTAAATAACTAAACACAGGCTATCTTAAAGATAAAATAGTAATTTGAACATATCAATGCATATACAAGACTGTGATATTTTTACTGACTAAAACAGAGTACGTAGAGCCTATAACAGGTTCCACCCAGTAATGGGATTGGAGCCCTAAGTTAGTAGATAAAATAGACAGTATGCTGTATTAAATAAAGTCAATAATTATCATAATAAATAGAGTGTTCAAATAGAGTCCTATACCTAGCTGCATTATATCATAAAGTGCAATAGCTGGAGCCAAAAAGTCAAATATACAGCTGTAATACAACAAGAAAAAGTCTATAAATAATAGGTAACGCACCTGAAATAAAGTATATATGTTGTAGCAGCATGTGTATAAATAATGAAGAATCAGATTAGAAAAGCATATGAATTGTAGCAGCAAGGAAATAGAAAAAAAAAGACAATAGTGCAAAAGTGTGCAGGTAAGGCAGATTAACCTGGCATACAACCTTGAGGTGGCACAGGGACCCCGACGCGCGTTTCGCCTTTAGATTCTTCATTATTTATACATGGTCAGAAGAATAGAAGTATCAAGGTCAATAGGAAGACCAGCCACCCATGGCTTGATACTATCAAGATAACAGCATAGAAGACACTGGTGGACCTATCTAGGCTTGTACAGGGTTGATCCTCCTGCAGAGCTTTCATCAATCAGGTCGCCATGGCCATTAGTCTCCTTACGCTGGCTTGGCACTTTTTACACAAGGGAAATATTACCCCTAGACACCCTACATGTATAACACAAAGAACATCTTTTGTTCAATTGTAATCTTTTCTTTAATGGACATTTGTTACACAAGGCCTGATGTTATATGAAATCTAACTTTTTATTTAGATGCTTTAAAATTAAATACAAAATGCAATAATATACTTTCATAAATACTAATACAATAATAAATAAATAATCTCATAAATTAAAATAAAGTTTTAATATTTAGATTTTTTGAAAGTTCATGTTTAAAAATGTAGGGTCGTTCAGGATGGTGCTGGGTTAATCCATTGATCATGCTGTACCCTCTTTTCGTAATAATCCATGCAGAGCAATCAATGTTGAAAGTGTATGTTCCCAATGGAGCTAAAGTGACTCTAAAATGTGTTAACTGTATACTTGACCCAATGGGGGTTCATTACCATTTCCCATGTAAACCAACGTTGTAGTTGCATCTGATTTTCATTTTTTTCTCCACCATAGTGTCCTTGATTTTTATAGGAATTTGCTAGATCCCTTGATAGCCTTTGTTCTTCACCATTAAATAAAATCATCAGTTAACCTTTAAGGGTGGTCAGATATTTTGAAGATTGTGTTGGACTCCTCTTGTGACTTATTGTTGAGATCTTTTACTATCGTTGGACCGGGGTCTGCTCATCTGAAAAAATAATGGAAACGAATATTCTTCATGTTAAAAAGATCATTGTCTATCGTTAATCTCATGGTGTTTTTACAATTAGTCAACTTCTATGAGCATTATGATTTTCTGCAGGTGGACAACAGGAACAACCACAAAAGGAAATAATTTGAGGAACCATAATTCGGTTTTTAAACTATTTTGTCCTATAACCTTGGAGAAGAAGAAAGAAAGGTGAAATTTAGTCAGTGCGAGTAAATTGTGTGGTCGGTATTGTTTGCCGGTTTTAGTGGCAAATGGTTGACTAGTAGACATTGTCAATCCATTCAATTTTGGAGCCACCCAACATATGAGAAATCCAGCTTAGAAACTGTAATACATAGACAGTCTAAGACCTGATTAACCCCTTCATGACCCAGCCTATTTTAACCTTAAAGACCTTGACGTTTTTTGCAATTCTGACCAGTGTCCCTTTATGAGGTAATAACTCAGGAACGCTTCAACGGATCCTAGCGGTTCTGAGATTGTTTTTTCATGACATATTGGGCTTCATGTTAGTGGTAAATTTAGGTCAATAAATTATGCGTTTATTTGTGATAAAAACGGAAATTTGGCAAAAATTTTGAAAATTTCGCAATTTTCACAATTTGAATTTTTATTCTGTTAAACCAGAGAGTTATGTGACACAAAATAGTTAATAAATAACATTTCCCACATGTATACTTTACATCAGCACAATTTTGAAAACAAAAATTTTTTTGCTAGGAAGTTATAAGGGTTAAAATTTGACCAGCGATTTCTCATTTTTACAACGAAATTTACAATATATGGCTGAAAATACCCAAAAGTGACACCATTCTAAAAACTGCACCCCTAAAGCTGCACAAAACCACATTCAAGAAGTTTATTAACCCTTCAGGTGCTTCACAGCAGCAGAAGCAACATGGAAGGAAAAAATGAACATTTTAACTTTTTAGTCACAAAAATTATCTTTAGCAACAATTTTTTTGATTTCCCAAAGGTAAAAGGAGAAACTGAACCACGAAAGTTGTTGTCCAATTTGTCCTGAGTACGCTGATACCTCATATGTGGGAGTAAATCACTGTTTGGGCGCACGGCAGGGCTTGGAAGAGAAGGAGCACCATTTGACTTTTTGAATGAAAAATTGGCTCCACTCTTTAGCGGACACCATGTCACGTTTGGAGAGCCCCCGTGTGCCTAAAAATTGGAGCTCCCCCACAATTGACCCCATTTTGGAAACTAGACCCCCCAAGGAACTTATCTAGATGCCTAGTGAGCACTTTAAATCCTCAGGTGCTTCACAAATTGATCTGTAAAAATGAAAAAGTACTTTTTTTTCACAAAAAAAATTTTTCGCCTCAACTTTTTCATTTTCACATGGGCAATAGGATAAAATGGATCCTAAAATTTGTTGGGCAATTTCTCCCGAGTACGCCGATACCTCATATGTGGGGGTAAACCACTGTTTGGGCACACGGCAGGGCTCGGAAGGGAAGGCGCGCCATTTGACTTTTTGAATGGAAAATTAGCTCCAATTGTTAGCGGACACCATGTCGCGTTTGGAGAGCCCCTGTGTGCCTAAACATTGGCGCTCCCCCACAAGTGACCCCATTTTGGAAACTAGACCCCCCCAAGGAACCTATCTAGATGCATATTGAGCACTTTAAACCCCCAGGTGCTTCACAGAAGTTTATAACGCAGAGCCATGAAAATAAAAAATAACTTTTCTTTCCTCAAAAATGATTTTTTTAGCCTGGAATTTCCTATTTTGCCAAGGGTATTAGGAGAGATTGGACCCCAAATGTTGTTGTCCAGTTTGTCCTGAGTACGCTGATACCCCATATGTGGGGGTAAACCACTGTTTGGGCGCACGGCAGGGCTCGGAAGGGAAGGCACGCCATTTGGCTTTTTAAATGGAAAATTAGCTCCAATCATTAGCGGACACCATGTCACGTTTGGAGAGCCCTTGTGTGCCTAAACATTGGAGATCCCCCACAAATGACCCAATTTTGGAAACTAGACCCCCAAAGGAACTAATCTAGATGTGTGGTGAGGACTTTGAACCCCCAAGTGCTTCACAGAAGTTTATAACGCAGAGCCATGAAAATAAAATAAAAAATTATTTTCTCAAAAATGATCTTTTAGCCTGCAATTTTTTATTTTCCCAAGGGTAACAGGAGAAATTTGACCCCAAAAGTTGTTGTCCAGTTTCTACTGAGTACGGTGATACCCCATACGTTTGCAGAGCCCTTGATGTGGCTAAACAGTAGAAACCCCCCACAAGTGACCCCATTTTGGAAACTAGACCCCGAAAGGAACTTATCTAGATGTGTGGTGAGCACTTTGAACCCCCAAGTGCTTCACAGAAGTTTATAACGCAGAGCCGTGAAAATAATAAATAAGTTTTCTTTCCTCAAAAATAATTATTTAGCCCAGAAATTTTTAATTTTCCCAAGGGTAACAGGAGAAATTTGACCCCAATATTTGTTGTCCAGTTTCTCCTGAGTACGGTGATACCCCATATGTGGGGGTAAACTACTGTTTGGGCACATGCCGGGGCTCGGAAGTGAAGTAGTGACGTTTTGAAATGCAGACTTTGATGGAATGCTCTACGGGCGTCACGTTGCGTTTGCAGAACCCCTGATGTGGCTGAACAGTAGAAACCCCCCCACAAGTGACCCCATTTTGGAAACTAGACCCCGAAAGGAACTTATCTAGATGTGTGGTGAGCACTTTGAATCCCCAAGTGCTTCACAGAAGTTTATAACGCAGAGCCGTGAAAATAATAAATACGTTTTCTTTCCTCAAAAATAATTATTTAGCCCAGAATTTTTTATTTTTCCAAGGGTTACAGGAGAAATTGGACCCCAAAAGTTGTTGTCCAGTTTCTCCTGAGTACGCTGATACCCCATGTGTGGGGATAAACCACTGTTTGGGCACACGTCGGGGCTCAGAAGTGAAGTAGTGACTTTTGAAATGCAGACTTTGATGGAATGGTCTGCGGGTGTAACGTTGCGTTTGCAAAGCCCCTGGTGTGCTTAAACAGTAGAAACCCCCCACAAGTGACCCCATTTTAGAAACTAGACCCCCCCAAGGAACTTATCTAGATGCATATTGAGCACTTTAAACCCCCAGGTGCTTCACAGAAGTTTATAACGCAGAGCCATGAAAATAAAAAATAATTTTTCTTTCCTCAAAAATGATTTTTAGCCTGGAATTTCCTATTTTGCCAAGGATAATAGGAGAAATTGGACCCCAAATATTGTTGTCCAGTTTGTCCTGAGTACGCTGATACCCCATATGTGGGGGTAAACCATGTCAGGTTGCGTTTGCAGAGCCCCTGGTGTGCCTAAACAGTAGAAACCCCCCACAAGTGACCCCATTTTAGAAACTAGACCCCCCAAGGAACTTATCTAGATATGTGGTGAGCACTTTGAACCCCCAAGTGCTTCACAGACGTTTACAACGCAGAGCCGTGAAAATAAAAAATCATTTTTCTTTCCTCAAAAATGATGTTTTAGCAAGCATTTTTTTAGATTCACAAGAGTAACGGGAGAAATTGGACCCCAGTAATTGTTGCACAGTTTATCCTGAGTACACTGATACCCCATATGTGGGGGTAAACCACTGTTTGGGCACACGTCGGGGCTCGGAAGTGAGGGAGCACCATTTGACTTTTTGAATACGAGATTGGCTGGAATCAATGGTGGCGCCATGTTGCGTTTGGAGACCCCTGATGTGCCTAAACAGTGGTAACCCCTCAATTCTACCTCCAACACTAACCCCAACACACCCCTAACCCTAATCCCAACTGTAGTCATAACCCTAATCACAACCCTAACCACAACCCTAATTCCAACCCTAACCCTAAGGCTATGTGCACACGTTGCGGATTCGTGTGAGATATTTCCGCACCATTTTTTAAAAATCCGCGGGTAAAAGGCACTGCGTTTTACCTGCGGATTTTCCGCAGATTTCCAGTGTTTTTTGTGCGGATTTCACCTGCGGATTCCTATTGAGGAACAGGTGTAAAACGCCGCGGAATCCGCACAAAGAATTGACATGCTGCGGAAAATACAACGCAGCGTTTCCACGCGGTATTTTCTGCACCATGGGCACAGCGGATTTGGTTTTTCATATGTTTACATGGTACTGTAAACCTGATGGAATACTGCTGCGAATCCGCAGCGGCCAATCCGCAGCCAAATCCGCACCGTGTGCACATAGCCTAATTCTAAAGGTATGTGCACACTGCGGAAAACGCTGCAGATCCGCAGCAGTTTCCCATGAGTTTACAGTTCAATGTAGACCTATGGGAAACAAAAATCGCTGTACACATGCTGCGGAAAAACTGCACGGAAACGCAGCGGTTTACATTCCGCAGCATGTCACTTCTTTGTGCGGATTCTGCAGCGGTTTTACAACTGCTCAAATAGAAAATCGCAATTGTAAAACCGCAGTGAAATGCGCAGAAAAAAACGCGGTAAATCCGCCATAAATCCGCAGCGGTTTAGCACTGCGGATTTATCAAATCCGCAGCGGAAAAATCCGCAGAGGACCAGAATACGTGTGCACATACCGAAACCCTAACCCTAGCCCTAACCCTACCCCTAACCCTACCCCTAACCCTAACCCTAACCCTAGCCCTAACCCTAGCCCTACCCCTAACCCTACCCCTAACCCTAACCCTACCCCTAACCCTAACCCTACCCCTAACCCTAACGCTATTCTAACATTAGTGGAAAAAAAAAATTTCTTTATTTTTTTATTGTCCCTACCTATGGGGGTGACAAAGGGGGGGGGGTCATTTATTATTTTTTTTATTTTGATCACTGAGATATAATCTATCTCAGTGATCAAAATGCACTTTGGAACGAATCTGCCGGCCGGCAGATTCGGCGGGCGCACTGCGCATGCGCCCGCCATTTTGGAAGATGGCGGCGCCCAGGGAGAAGACGGACGGGACCCCGGCAGGATCGGTAAGTATGATGGGGTGGGGGGGAACATGGGGGGGGATTGGAGCACGGGGGGGAGAATCGGAGCGTGGCAGGCATGGAACGGAGCACGGGGGGCGTGGAACGGAGCACGGGGGGCTGGAACGGAGCACGGGGGGGTGGAACGGAGCACGGGGGGTGGATCGGAATGCAGGGGGGGTGATTGGAGCACGGGGGGGGTGATTGGAGTACGGGGGGAGCGGACAAGAGCACGGGGGGAGCGGAGCACTGGATGGAGGGGAGCCGGAGCAGTGTACCGGCCAGATCGGGGGGCTGGGGGGCGATCGGTGGGATGGGGTGGGGTCACATTAGTATTTCCAGCCATGGCCGATGATATTGCAGCATCGGCCATGGCTGTATTGTAATATTTCACCCGTTATAATAGGTGAAATATTACAAATCGCTCTGATTGGCAGTTTCACTTTCAACAGCCAATCAGAGCGATCGTAGCCACGAGGGGGTGAAGCCACCCCCCCTGGGCTAAACTACCACTCCCCCTGTCCCTGCAGATCGGGTGAAATGGGAGTTAACCCTTTCACCCGGCCTGCAGGGACGCGATCTTTCCATGACACCACATAGGCGTCATGGGTCGGATTGGCACCGACTTTCATGACGCCTACGTGGCGTCATGGGTCGGGAAGGGGTTAAAAAAAAAAGTACACATGTTTGGAATAGCGGCGTCCGGTGTGACCTGTCCCTAAAACCTGTCCCACTAGTTAACTCCTTTAGTGGGCACTGTAAAAAAAGGGGGGGGGGGCAAAAAATGATGCTTTTCATCATATCGTTGAACAAAAAGTGGAATAAAACGTGATCAAAAAACAAGACCTCACGTGACTCTGTCAGCAGAAATATGGAAAATTATAGCTTTCAAAATATAGCGATGACATAACAGCACCCTGACGTGCGCCCAAGCAGTAGTTTTCCCCCACATATGGGGCATCTGCGTACTCAAGAGAAATTGCACAACAAATTTTATGGTGCAATTTCTCCTTTTACCCTTTACGGCAAAAATGTGATTTTTTATTTTCATAGCTCAATGTTATAAACTTCTGTGAAACATCTGGAGGCTCAAGGTAAAGTTTCCAAAATGGAGTCACTTGCGGGGGGTTTCACTGTTTAGGCACATCAGGGGCTCTTCAAATGGGACGTGCAATTTGCTAATGTTTCTAGCAAATTTGACATTGAAAGAGTCAAATGGCGCTCCTTTCACAGTAGTTTTCACCCACATATCAAATATCATCACTCACAGGAGAAATTGCACAACAATTTACATGGCGCAATTTCTCCTTTTACCCTTTCTAAGTTAAAAAAAATGGCTAAAATTACATTTTTTGTGGGGAAAATGTGATTTTTTATTTTCAAAGGTTAAAGTTACAAACTTCTGTAATGCACCTGGAGTTTCAACATGCTCACCATACATCCAGATACATTTCTTGAGGGGTCTAGTTTCCAAAATGGCACCACTTGTGGAGGATTTTCACTGTTTAGGCACATCAAGGGCTCTTCAAGGGTGACATGGTGTCCGCTAATGATTTCAGCCAATTTTGCATTCAAAAAGTCCTCCTTCCCTTACGAGCCCTGCCATGAGCCCAAACAGTTCTTTTTCCCCACATATGGGGAACCATCGTACTCAGAATAAACTACACAACAATTTTTGGGGTCCATTTTCTCCTATTACCCTTGTGAAAATAAAAAAATTGGGGGCTAAAAGAACATTTTTGTGGAAAAAATGCAATTTTTGGTTTTCACAGCTCAATATTATATATTTCTGTGAAGCACCTGCGGATTCAAGGTGCTCACCACATATCTAGATAAACATCCGCTTTCGATTCCAGCCAATATTGCGTTCAAAAAGTCAAATGGTGCTCCTTTACTTCTAAGCTTTGCCGTGCTCTCAAACAGTACTTTTTCCCCACATATGGGGTATTGCCGTGCTCAGGTGAAATTGTACAACAAATTTTGGGGTTCATTTTTTCCTGTTTCTCTTGTGAAAATAAAGAAATTCGCGTCTAAATTTAAATTTTTGTGAATTTTTTTAATTTTTCCTACCAGATTCGATAAATTCTTGTGAAGCACCTGAAGAGTTAGTAAACTTTTTGAATGTGGTTTTGAACACCTTGAGGGGTACAGTTTTTAGAATTGTGTCACTTCTGGCTTTTTTCTGTCATATATACCCCTCAAAGTCACTTCAAATGTGATGTGGTCCATAAAAAACATGGTTTTATAAATTTTGTTGGAAAAATAAGAAATTGCTGGTCAACTTTTAATTCTTATAACTTCCTAACAAAAAAAAATTATGCTTTCAAAAACTGTGCTGATGTAAAGTAGACATGTGGGAAATGTTATTTATTATCTGTTTTGTGTGACGTATCTCTCTGATTTAACATAAAAATGAAAGCTTTGAAAGTTGCAAACATTTCGTAAATTTTCTCCAAATTTCTGTTTTTCGTCAGAAATAAACGCAAGTCACATTGAATAAATTTTACCACTATCATGAACTGCAATATGTCACAAAAAACAATCCCAGAATCAGCGGGATTCAGAGTTCCAGAGTTATTAAGAGTTCCAGAGTTATTACCTCATAAAATGACACTGGTCAGCAGTCTAACCTGAATATACCGATGTTTAGTTCCTGACCTTGGCTAGTATTTCTGATTGCCCAACTCTCAGTTCTCTACATGACTTTGACCTCCAAGTATGACTCCTTTCTGCCAGTTGGCTAAACCGGCCAGCAGCCACTCAATGAACGTAACTCAGGAAGCTCTGTGTAAAGATACTTATATACAGGTTAAAAGAATTTTCCTAGGACTCTTTACGTGGAGTGGATTTGTTCAACAACTGTCCAAGAAAGCCTTATTTAGAACTGCTAGACTACCACGAACAGAGCTCCATTGCAATGAGTATGTCAGTTTTTACCATCAGAGTTTCATTAGTTTTTCTAGCATAAACAAAATTGCGGGAAGTTTCTCATGCTTCTCCTATTAGTCAGTAAAACACAAGCAGTGTACAGATGGCATCCAACTTTTTTTTCAATGACCATCAGAGTTCTATTGAGCAGTTTAGTCCGTGACTTGGACATACTTGCCTTATTTTGGCGCAGACCACTTGGTCTAACTAGTCACGCAGACTAAAACAAGTATGAGCTCTATCAGTGATAAACATGCCTACCGCCATGAATAGAACTGTTGCTTGTTCTGCTTGCTCGCTGCTCTCTTCTCTATCTAATGGAGGGAACTATGTGTCCCTTTGTGAAGACTACGTGCCCTTATAGGAAATGCAAAAAAAGGTTTACCCTGGTAGTAGAGCTTCTTTGTACAGTAAATGAGATTGGTCACCTATTAAGAACTCATTAGCCAGTGGAGATCATCTACAAAAAATTATTTCATTACAGGAGAATGTGGCACATGTCTACATGCAAAGCCCATCGATTGGATTGGGTGCCTGCTAACGCTTTAGCTCTCTAGTGGGGCCGCTGCAAATTACAGTTTGGTGGTTCCAGAAGTTTGGCTCTTGTTATCGTCATATTGTCATGGGACCCTTCAGCTTAAAAGGGATCATTGTTTACAACTTTTCAATTTACAGCCATAAGTTACCTTGTGCAAGTCAACATTTCCTAAAGATAAGTGGAAGTCGGGTCTAGAATTCTGAGATCCAAATGATGGAAGAGTTATTGCTGCAGCATCACTCTCCGATGATATCTCCAAGACACAACTGGGGTTGACAATAACAGGTTCCTGAGAAGTAAAATCCCAATCATCCTCCTGAAAGTTTCCATCTGGATCAGTTAACCTACAGATGAAAAGTAATCCACTTAATAATAGAAGGTCCTAAGTATTAGGGGCATTTGCTGCCAAGTTTTAGGAGCATTTTGTATGAGAAAAATAATATTTTTATAGAAAAATTAGGCCAATGAGAGTCCAAGATTATCCATTTGTTAAATACGTTGAGCTTAATTTTTATTGGTATAAATGCTTCTAAAATTAAAAAAAGCCATTTTGTTTTTAAAAATAGTATAAAAAATATAAAACTATGTACCCCCATGGTAACAGACTGCAAACAAGTCTGGTGTGTGGTGTCAACCAGTAGTTAGAAAGTGGGATGTAACATGTGTCTTCATAGGAGCTGTATACACAAAATGGCAGGAGATTCTAATCAGGGCTTGCGTAAAGCCGCTTCATTTTATATTTTTAATAAATAGGAGCAGTAAGTAGGTTACAAAGATACACACAATTTTTGGGCTCTGTAGCTGACACAATGGAGAAGATTGAGAATTGTTTTTTTCCCCATCTTCTCCTCATCAGAGAAAATTGGGTCAAATTCTGATCAGAGTGTTATTAGCATAATCGACCCAATTTTTTCAGATGGGAAAAAAATACTGTTGTGTGGCCGTAGCGTAATCAACATCACTTCATGACTTGGTCACATTTCCACACAAGGACCAGTGTGTTAAAAAAAATTAAAGACAAATAAAAACTGAAAAATGGAAAGCGAAATCTGGTAAAGAAGGAAATAAGGTTTCTGGTAAATAAATGTTCTTCCCAGCCTCACGTCTCCTACAACACTTTTGTTTATTTCACTCATAAACACAACTTGGTGACCTGTAAAGATGCTTGATCCCAGACTAAAAGTCATAACAAGGGGAGAAAATAGGTTTAACTGGTTAACAAGAACTTCAAGGCATGCTTTTTAACTTTGAACTGTTGTGTATGGGCCATAAAGTTTCTATAAAAACAGCAATGGGTGACCTATACAAAGGCAGGGGTCATGCCTGAGGAAGCGTAATGGCCATCAGCAACATTAGAACTAGTGATGAACGAACGTGCTCTGATAAGGTGTTATTCGAGCATTCTCGGGTGCTATCCGAGTATCTTGGGCGTTCTCGAATAATATGTTTAAATCCCCGCGGTTGCGTGTCTCGCGGCTGTTAGTCAGAAGCTACACATGCGGGGATTGCATAACAAACAGGCATAACAAACAGGCAATCACCACATATATTGCATCTGGCTAACAGTTGCGAGACATGCAACCAAGAGGACTCCAACGTATTATACCAACATGCCAAGATAAGGGTCCAGTTCGGGCTGTAAAAAAAAAAACAGAAAATGAATAATAAACATTATAATTATATTTACCTGTCCAGTAACGCATCCTCCCGTCCCGCCGTCTCCCGGCCGCATCTGCTTACAGGGCCGCTCATTACCTTCTGCCGGTATTCACTGCACTCGGCAGTCTTCGGCTTTTTCCGACAGTGTTTGTGTGGTGACATCATAGCATGAACACTGCCGAAAAAAGACGATGTCTGCCGAGTGCAGTGAATACTGCCGGCAGTTAATGAGCAGCCCTGGAAGCAGATGTTGCCGGGAGACAGCGGGGCAGGAGGATGCATCTCTGGACAGGTAAGTATGATTATAAAGTTTATGATTCATTTTCCGCTTTTTTTACAGCCCCCCTGCCCCATCCCATATATGTAAAGTCCGAGTTTGGGGTTCAGACTCAAGTTTGTGTCATCTCCCGCCGATCCCGAACATCAGGGGGTTCGCCCATCACTAGCCAAGCTACCCGGATAGCACCCGCGCAAGCTCGAATCACATCTTATCCGAGCACATTCAGTCAACGTTAATTAGAACATATCAAAATTCTAAATCGTAATTTTTTTATTGTAACCCTGAAGCTTCAAATTACATATCCTCTAATCACATCCTATCCCATGAAAATGTGCAGAATATTATTCCATTATTTTACAAAATTCAGCAGAACTTCTTGTTTGTAAAGCTATTTCATTCAACAGAAGCTCCCACTCTCCCAACACTCCGCAAGAAATAAAAAATGGAGAGAAACATGAAGAAATTAGAAAATCCAATACGCTTGAAACTGGACCAAACTCCTGATGCAAAATACAATTTTGGGACTGGATTTATTACTGCATTATCTTGACCAGTTTTCGTTGTTTTGCTTTCAAGATGTTTGCTGCTAACTCCCAATTCATCAATTGCAAATTTTGTAAAAATTGGATTTTTTTTGCACCTATTTATTTCAGTCTATGCCCCCTGAAAATGTCTCTTTTTGTATGCCTGAAATTGTATACAATTTTGCAATTTTTCTTTGCAACGTTTGCACCTTTTTGAGTTGAAAAGTTGTCAAAAGGTTGAAGACAAAAATAAAAAACATTACTGACTTTGCACAAACTTTATGAACAGTTTGAAAAATTTGGTGAAAAGAATATAAACAAATAAAATATGAAAAAAGAAAAAACAAAAGTAAATGAAAAAAATGCAAATGATGATTCGGGTCCTTGGTTTGCACAATGATTTTGAGGAGGCTCCCTTTAACCTAAAGAATGCACTGGTTTACACCACTTTAACATGTTTTACTTACGTTCCCTCGTTCTTTTTATGCTTCTGTCGATGTAGTAAAAAAGCCAGCAATATAATGATTGTCAGAAGGAATGTAAGAGCAGCAGCCGCACCACCATAAATTCCTGACTTACTGACAGCCACCTGGCATCGGTCCCCTCTATACCAAAACTGGCTTGATGATTGACAGCTATAAAAAAAGATGAAATGAAATAAAAAATAAAAAAAAATTAGGTTTAACATCATAAAAAGGAGAAGAGAAGGGAGGTGAAGGCAAAATGGTGGATAGAAGTTGGGATGGCATTGTTTAAATTAGAATGAAAAATAAATGCAATGTAAATGGTATATTTTATGGTCTACCTATAATTATGTTTTGGAGTAAGACACATCAGGAAGAGTGGTCAAAGAAATGGGTAACTTTGTGTTTAAATTTTAAAAATGTCCTAATTAATATAGGGAACCCTAAGTACCTCAGTTTAGGGGACAACATTACAAATCCTCATGCTGCCCTTGAATAGAATGTGCGAAGAGATGACGGCAGCATGGCTCTAAAGATGGCATGGGTCTCACGAGTGACTCACATGGTCTCCTACTTGTTCTTCTGTGCTGGCATCATGTTGGTAATTCATAGAACCACAGCAATATGGAAAGTCATGGAATGGATACAAAACACAATCCACTCTTTATTTAAAGGGCATAGCATTTTAGATTTCCATCCAAAATGTGGTCAACCCCTTTCAAGCCGTATTCAACGTAAGTGTACTAAGACAGAAGACTTTCTTCGAAAGCTTCAGACAATTATACTGTGGAGTTCTGAAGAAATTTTCAGGGATAGTCTTCAAACTTTTTACTATAGCTAACCTTCAGGTGGTAGCATCTACCATGGCATAATTCAAGGTGTCCTTCCTCAAAGAAACAGGAAAAATATACCTTGGTACCGTGTTAGACAAATAATCATCATTATGTCGTTTCAAATATCAGTATGCATTCTTCAAAGACATACCAATAAGGAATTCAAATTAATTAATTGTTGACGTGGAAAAGCATATATGTATAAATTAGACTCAAAAGAATTGTGGAAACCCCAAGGAGATCCCTCACTTGTAAGCCCTAAAATTTAACTTTTATTGATATTTTAAAATAGCGAGGTACATAAACAATTATGTATTTTACCCCTACACTGCCTTAAAAATTCTGATTAAGCATATAGGAAATTGCCTGAAATATCAAGTGGTGGTTCCCCAGGGTCATCAGGGGATGAGACAATAGCTCATTATCTTGCGAGTTCTTACACTAAATTCAAAAACAATTCACTGAAAAAAGGACTCTTATACAGACACAGGTGCATCTTACGTAATGGTGTGAATGACACCCTATGCAGACCTGTATGCAATTAGACTAATAGGTAGCCACCCCACGGATGGCTGAAGGTTAGTAAGTGCTTGTTTTATTAGTATTTTGCACCTGTGCTGCCCCTGCCTATGTCATGGAGGATCTGCTGCATCCTGTTTGTGCATTTGTGTCTGGACATAGTATTGCAATTATGGCTGCTTTTTCTTTCATTCAATGATGCTTTTATTGATTTTTTAGTCCTTTTTTCAATGAATTGGTCATAAGGAACCCTTCTTTTCTTGCTAATAAACAGCCACACTTATGGAATGTAAATGGACTTCATTTCAAGAAGCCCACTCATCTATATTTTATTTACTAAGCCTGTGTATATGTGCATGTAATGTAGTGTGAGTTTCACGATTCAGCTGTCGGGTGACCCAGGACCAGGAGCTTCTTCCCTGTCCCTAACACTAGGGGGTGGAATAGCTCATCCTATTTCCCAGGATACTTCTGAATGTGAAGATGTCGGGGTTGCCACTTTTGCCTTATGTTAGGTGTCGAGTTCCCGCCGCTGCACAGGGGGAATCTCGGACCATGTCCTCTGCAGTCTCCCATTCTTCCCCAGCTGCAGTGGAGTCTGCTCAGCAGAGACGTTGGTCCCAGCATCTGGCTCAAGCTGATACTGTGTGACTGGTTACAGCTACCGCCCCAGGTTCAGCCTTTGTAACCAGCATTGATCAGCGGCGAGCAGACGTTCCAGGGACTAAGCTCTGCTTTTCATCTACTGAGCATGCCTGTGGGACGACCTCTAATTGAAGGTCGGAGGTCATATGCTCAGGTCCTGTAGCGGCTCCATTGGACCACTGGCAAGGTCCCAGAAGGCTACATCTATTAAAGGCTCGCATGGCCACTCGGCCATGCGCTAGTATAAATCTATAATCGGGTAAGTGTGAATGTATGTATGCAATATGATGAAAGCTTCTAGTTTATCCCCTTCCCTAGCATTGTTGACTGAGTGTGGGTGATTGGAGCTAACTAGCACCAGATTGTGCCATCCAGCACAAGGCACGACAGTACAGCGTCCATAGCAGCGTCTCTCAGAGTGGCGCTGTGCGCAGATAGTGCACTTTCCTGGCCCAAGCTTAGGGTGGTAAGGTGCATCCGCCAGAGCGGTGCTGTACGCACATAGTGCGGTAAATCTTTAAGTTTACTTTCAGTTACAACTAGCGGAACGCACCAAATAATTAAGAAGATGGTATAAGGTGCATTCGCAGCCCGGGGTCCACCGTGCAGGGATGGAAGTTGCTGCTGAGTAATGATAGACTATATGGCAGTATAATGTGGATACACACACGGGTTAGCTTCACCAAGTATGAAGGAAGCGACACTGTTGCGTCACAGGGCCGTGGTACCGCACAAAGTGCGCAAGCAGAGAGTCACAGAACTCTATCCCAAGACACAGGTTAAGAGTTCCTCTAGACCTCTTGCGCTCGACACTGCTACTGAGGTGTCAGAGTTTAACAGAAATAATAATTTAATGCACAAGACTGCATGCAGTGCCGCACTTGCGGACGCCACTAACCACCCAGACTTGGGTCAGGAAAACACTCTAATAGCGCATGGCGCCACACTGGCGGTCACAGCAATAGGACGCTGTATCATGTGTTGAGTGCAGATAGCACTGTCGGGCGCTAATAATAATAATTTTTATTTATATAGCGCCAACATATTCCGCAGCGCTTTACAAATTATAGAGGGGACTTGTACAGACAATAGACATTACAGCATAACAGAAATACAGTTCAAAACAGATACCAGGAGGAATGAGGGCCCTGCTCGCAAGCTACAAACTATGAGGAAAACAATTGCTTTAGTTATTCGGACCGGCCATAGTGTAAGGCTCGGGTGTTCATGTAAAGCTGCATGAACCAGTTAACTGCCTAAGTATGTAGCAGTACAGACACAGAGGGCTATTAATTGCATAAAGTGAATGAGAACATGATGCGAGGAACCTGATTGCCTATTTAAAAAAAAAAATAAATAAAAACAATAGTTTTTTTTTTTTTTTTAACCCCTTCCCGACCTTTGACGCCACGTAGGCGTCATGAAAGTCGGTGCCATTCCGACCCATGACGCCTATGCGGCGTCATGGAAAGATCGCGTCCCTGCAGATCGGGTGAAAGGGTTAACTCCCATTTCACCCGATCTGCAGGGACAGGGGGAGTGGTAGTTTAGCCCAGGGGGGGTGGCTTCACCCCCTCGTGGCTACGATCGCTCTGATTGGCTGTTGAAAGTGAAACTGCCAATCAGAGCGATTTGTAATATTTCACCCATTATAACGGGTGAAATATTACAATCCAGCCATGGCCGATGCTGAAATATCATCGGCCATGGCTGGAAATACTAGTGTGCCCCCACCCCACCCCTCCGATCGCCCCCCCACCCCCCCGATCTGGCCGGTACACTGCTCCGGCTCCCCTCCGTCCAGTGCTCCGCTCCCCCCCCGTGCTCGTGTCCGCTCCCCCCGTGCTCCAATCACCCCCCCGTGCTCCAATCACCCCCCCTGCACTCCGATCCACCCCCCCCCGTGCTCCGTTCCACCCCCCCGTGCTCCATTCCAGCCCCCCCGTGCTCCGTTCCACGCCCCCCGCGCTCCGTTCCACCCCTCCCGCGCTCCGATCCCCCCCCCCCCGTGGTCCCCCCCCACCCTATCATACTTACCGATCCAGCCGTGGTCCCGTCCATCTTCTCCCGGGCGCCGCCATCTTCCAAAATGGCGGGCGCATGCGCAGTGCGCCCGCCGAATCTGCCGGCCGGCAGATTCGTTCCAAAGTGCATTTTGATCACTGAGATATAATCTATCTCAGTGATCAAAATAAAAAAAATAATAAATGACCCCCCCCTTTGTCACCCCCATAGGTAGGGACAATAAAAAAATAAAGAAATTTTTTTTTTTCCACTAATGTTAGAATAGGGTTAGGGTTAGGGGTAGGGTTAGGGTTAGGGGTAGGGCTAGGGGTAGGGTTAGGGTTAGGGTTAGGGGTAGGGTTAGGGGTAGGGTTAGGGTTAGGGGTAGGGTTAGGGGAAGGGTTAGGGCTAGGGTTAGGGCTAGGGTTAGGGTTAGGAATGTGCACACGTATTCTGGTCCTCTGCGGATTTTTCCGCTGCGGATTTGATAAATCCGCAGTGCTAAACCGCTGCGGATTTATGGCGGATTTACCGCGTTTTTTTCTGCGCATTTCACTGCGGTTTTACAATTGCGATTTTCTATTGGAGCAGTTGTAAAACTGCTGCGGAATCCGCACAAAGAAGTGACATGCTGCGGAATGTAAACCGCTGCGTTTCCGTGCAGTTTTTCCGCAGCATGTGTACAGCGATTTTTGTTTCCCATAGGTTTACATTGAACTGTACACTCATGGGAAACTGCTGCGGATCCGCAGCGTGTGCACATATCTTTAGAATTAGGCTATGTGCACACGGTGCGGATTTGGCTGCGGATCCGCAGCAGTGTTCCATCAGGTTTACAGTACCATGTAAACATATGAAAAACCAAATCCGCTGTGCCCATGGTGCGGAAAATACCGCGCGGGAACGCTGCGTTGTATTTTCCGCAGCATGTCAATTCTTTGTGCGGATTCCGCAGCGTTTTACACCTGTTCCTCAATAGGAATCCGCAGGTGAAATCCGCACAAAAAACACTGGAAATCCGCGGAAAATCCGCAGATAAAACACAGTGCCTTTTACCCGCAGATTTTTCAAAAATGGTGCGGAAATATCTCACACGAATCCGCAACGTGGGCACATGGCCTTAGGGTTAGGGTTGGAATTAGGGTTGTGGTTAGGGTTAGGGGTGTGTTGGGGTTAGGGGTGTGTTGGGGTTAGGGTTGTGATTAGGATTATGGCTACAGTTGGGATTAGGGTTAGGGGTGTGTTGGGGTTAGTGTTGGAGTTAGAATTGAGGGGTTACCACTGTTTAGGCACATCAGGGGTCTCCAAACGCAACATGGCGCCACCATTGATTCCAGCCAATCTCGTATTCAAAAAGTCAAATGGTGCTCCCTCACTTCCGAGCCCTGACGTGTGCCCAAACAGTGGTTTACCCCCACATATGGGGTACCAGCATACTCAGGACAAACTGCGCAACAATTACTGGGGTCCAATTTCTCCTGTTACCCTTGTGAATCTAAAAAAATGCTTGCTAAAACATAATTTTTGAGGAAAGAAAAATGATTTTTTATTTTCACGGCTCTGCGTTGTAAACGTCTGTGAAGCACTTGGGGGTTCAAAGTGCTCACCACATATCTAGATAAGTTCCTTGAGGGGTCTAGTTTCTAAAATGGGGTCACTTGTGGGGGGTCTCTACTGTTTAGGCACACCAGGGGCTCTGCAAACGCAACGTGACACCCGCAGACCATTCCATCAAAGTCTGCATTTCAAAAGTCACTACTTCCCTTCTGAGCCCCGACGTGTGCCCAAACAGTGGTTTACCCCCACATATGGGGTATCAGCGTACTCAGGAGAAACTGGACAACAACTTTTGGGGTCCAATTTCTCCTGTAACCCTTGGGAAAATAAAAAATTCTGGGCTAAATAATTATTTTTGAGGAAAGAAAACGTATTTATTATTTTCACGGCTCTGCATTATAAACTTCTATGAAGCACTTGGGGGTTCAAAGTGCTCACCACACATCTAGATAAGTTCCTTTCAGGGTCTAGTTTCCAAAATGGGGTCACTTGTGGGGGGTTTCTACTGTTTAGGCACATCAGGGGCTCTGCAAACGCAACGTGACGCCCGCAGAGCATTCCATCAAAGTCTGCATTTCAAAACGTCACTACTTCAATTCCAAGCCCCGGCATGTGCCCAAACAGTAGTTTACCCCCACATATGGGGTATCACCGTACTCAGGAGAAACTGGACAACAACTTTTGGGGTCAAATTTCTCCTGTTACCCTTGGGAAAATTAAAAAATTCTGGGCTAAATAATTATTTTTGAGGAAAGAAAACGTATTTATTATTTTCACGGCTCTGCATTATAAACTTCTATGAAGCACTTGGGGGTTCAAAGTGCTCACCACACATCTAGATAAGTTCCTTTGGGGGTCTAGTTTCCAAAATGGGGTCACTTGTGGGGGGTTTCTACTGTTAAGCCACATCAGGGGCTCTGCAAACGCAACGTGACGCCCACAGAGCATTCCATCAAAGTCTGCATTTCAAAACGTCACTACTTCACTTCCGAGCCCCGGCATGTGCCCAAACAGTGATTTACCCCCACATATGGGGTATCAGCGTACTCAGGAGAAACTGGACAACAACTTTTGGGGTCAAATTTCTCCTGTTACCCTTGGGAAAATAAAAAATTGCAGGCTAAAAGATCATTTTTGAGAAAATAATTTTTTTTTTTATTTTCATGGCTCTGCGTTATAAACTTCTGTGAAGCACTTGGGGGTTCAAAGTCCTCACCACACATCTAGATTAGTTCCTTTGGGGGTCTAGTTTCCAAAATGGTGTCATTTCTGGGGGATCTCCAATGTTTAAGCACACAGGGGCTCTCCAAACGTGACATGGTGTCCGCTAATGATTGGAGCTAATTTTCCATTTAAAAAGCCAAATGGCGTGCCATCCCTTCCGAGCCCTGCCGTGCGCCCAAACAGTGGTTTACCCCCACATATGGGGTATCAGCGTACTCAGGACAAACTGGACAACAATATTTGGGGTCCAATTTCTCCCATTATCCTTGGCAAAATAGGAAATTCCAGGCTGAAAAATCATTTTTGAGGAAAGAAAAATTATTTTTTATTTTCATGGCTCTGCGTTATAAACTTCTGTGAAGCACCTGGGGGTTTAAAGTGCTCAATATGCATCTAGATAAGTTCCTTGGGGGGTCTAGTTTCCAAAATGGGGTCACTTGTGGGGGAGCTCCAATGTTTAGGCACACAGGGGGCTCTCCAAACGCGACATGGTGTCCGCTAACAATTGGAGCTAATTTTCCATTCAAAAAGTCAAATGGCGCGCCTTCCCTTCCGAGCCCTGCCGTGTGCCCAAACAGTGGTTTACCCCCACATATGAGGTATCGGCGTACTCGGGAGAAATTGCCCAACAAATTTTATGATCCATTTTATCCTACTGCCCATGTGAAAATGAAAAAATTGAGGCTAAAATAATTTTTTTGTGAAAAAAAAGTACTTTTTCATTTTTACAGATCAATTTGTGAAGCACCTGAGGGTTTAAAGTGCTCACTAGGCATCTAAATAAGTTCCTTGGGGGGTCTAGTTTCAAAAATGGGGTCACTTGTGGGGGAGCGCCAATGTTTAGGCACACAGGAGCTATCCAAACGCGACATGATGTCCGCTAACGATGGAAATAATTTTTCATTCAAAAAGTCAAATGGCGCTCCTTCCCTTCCGAGCCTTACCATGTGCCCAAACAGTGGTTTACCTCCACATGTGAGGTATTGGTGTACTCAGGAGAAATTGCCCAACACATTTTAGGATCCATTTTATCCTGTTGCCCATGTGAAAATGAAAAAATTGAGGCTAAAAGAATTTTTTTGTGAAAAAAAAGTACTTTTTCATTTTTACGGATCAATTTGTGAAGCACCTGGGGGTTCAAAGTGCTCACTATGCATCTAGATAAGTTCCTTGGGGCGTCTAGTTTCCAAAATGGGGTCATTTGTGGGGAAGCTCCAATTTTTAGGCACACGGGGGCTCTCCAAACGTGACATGGTGTCCGCTAAAGAGTGGAGCCAATTTTTGATTCAAAAAGTCAAATGGCGCTCCTTCCCTTCCAAGCCCTGCCGTGCGCCCAAACAGTGGTTTACCCCCACATATGAGGTATCAGCGTACTCAGGACAAATTGGACAACAACTTTCGTGGTTCAGTTTCTCCTTTTACCATTGGGAAAATAAAAAAATTGTTGCTAAAAGATAATTTTTGTGACTAAAAAGTTAAATGTTCATTTTTTCCTTCCATGTTGCTTCTGCTGCTGTGAAGCACCTGAAGGGTTAATAAACTTCTTGAATGTGGTTTTGAGTACCTTGAGGGGTGCAGTTTTTAGAATGGTGTCACTTTTGGGTATTTTCAGCCATATAGACCCCTCAAACTGACTTCAAATGTGAGGTGGTCCCTAAAAAAAATGGTTTTGTAAATTTCGTTGTAAAAATGACAAATCGCTGGTCAAATTTTAACCCTTATAACTTCCTAACAAAAAAAAATTTTGTTTCCAAAATTGTGCTGATGTAAAGTAAACATGTGGGAAATGTTATTTATTAACTATTTTGTGTCACATATCTCTCTGGTTTAACAGAATAAAAATTCAAAATGTGAAAATTGCGAAATTTTCAAAATTTTCGCCAAATTTCCGTGTTTATCACAAATAAATGCAGAATTTATTGACCTAAATTTACCACTAACATGAAGCCCAATATGTCACGAAAAAACAATCTCAGAACCGCTAGGATCCGTTGAAGCGTTCCTGAGTTATTACCTCATAAAGGGACACTGGTCAGAATTGCAAAAAACGGCAAGGTCTTTAAGGTCAAAATAGGCTGGGTCATGAAGGGGTTAAATAGGCCACACAGGGATCGTTAGGTTAATACATTGAGGCGGTAGGCCAGTCTGAACAAGTGAGTTTTTAGGGCACGCTTAAAGCTGTGGGGATTGGGGATAAATCGTATTAACCTAGGTAGTGCATTCCAAAGAATCGGCGCAGCACGTGTAAAGTCTTGGAGACGGGAGTGGGAGGTTCTGATTATTGAGGATGCTAACCTGAGGTCATTAGCGGAGCGGAGGGCACGGGTAGGGTGGTAGACTGAGACCAGAGAGGAGATGTAGGGTGGTGCAGAGCCATGGAGTGCTTTGTGGATGAGGGTAGTAGTTTTGTACTGGATTCTGGAGTGGATGGGTAACCAGTGTAATGACTGGCACAGGGTAGAGGCATCGGTGTAACGGTTGGTGAGGAATATGATCCTGGCAGCAGCATTCAGGACAGATTGGAGCGGGGAAAGTTTGGTAAGAGGGAGGCCGATTAGTAGAGAGTTACAATAGTCCAGACGAGAATGAATAAGTGAAACAGTAAGAGTTTTTGCAGAGTCGAAAGTAAGAAAAGGGCGAATTCTAGAAATGTTTTTGAGATGCAGGTAAGAAGAGCGAGCCAGTGATCGGATGTGGGGGGTGAATGAAAGGTCAGAATCAAGGATGACCCCAAGGCAGCGGGCATGTTGCTTTGGAGTAATGGTGGAACCGCACATGGAGATGGCAATGTCAGGCAAAGGCTAGGTTAGTAGAGGGAGAGAACATGAGGAGTTCAGTTTTTGACAGGTTTAGTTTCAGATAGAGGGAGGACATGATGTTAGAGACAGCGGTAAGACAATCCCTGGTGTTTTCTAAAAAGGTCGGGGTGACAACAGGAGAAGAGGTGTATAATTGGGTGTCGTCAGCATAGAGATGGTACTGGAAACCAAATCTACTGATTGTTTGTCCAATAGGGGCAGTATACAACGAGAAGAGGAGGGGGCCTAAGACTGATCCTTGAGGAACCCCAACAGTAAGGGGAAGATGAGAGGAGGAGGAACCAGCAAAACATACAGTGAAGGATCGGTCAGAGAGATAGGAGGAGAACCAGTAGAGAACGGTGTCCTTGAGGCCGATGGAGCGGAGCATAGTGAGGAGGAGCTGATGATCCACAGTATCGAATGCTGCAGAGAGATTCAAGAGAATTAGCATGGAGTAGTGACCATTAGATTTAGCTGTTAGTAGGTCATTAGAGACTTTAGTGAGGGCGGTTTCAGTAGAGTGTAAAGAGCGGAAGCCAGATTGAAGAGGGTCGAGAAGAGAGTTATCTGAGAGATAGCGGGTAAGACGGGAGTGGACCAGGCGTTCGTGGAGTTTAGAGATGAAGGGAAGATTAGAGACAGGTCTATAATTAGCGGCACAGTTTTGATCGAGGGATGGTTTTTTAAGTAATGGATGTATGATGGCATGCTTAAATGAGGAGGGAAAAATACCGTAAGTGAGGGAAAGGTTGAATATTTTTGTTAGGTGAGAGGTGACAGCCGGGGAAAGGGACTGGAGGAGATGTGACGGAATGGGGTCACTGGTGCAAGTGGTCGGGCGAGAAGATGCAAGGAGCCTGCTTACTTCTTCTTCTGTAACTGCTTCAAAGTCAGAGAGTGAACTAGATGCAGTAGGGGAGGGAGGACAGTGCATGGTATGAAGAGATTGGGAGATGATTTCCTGTCGAATGTGGTCAATTTTTTCTTTGAAGTAATTGGCCAGATCGTCAGCACGGAGATCCGTGGTTGGGGCCTGCTCTCTTGGGTTGAGTAGGGACTGGAACGTGTCAAAGAGACGTTTAGGGTTTTTGGACAGGGAGGTGATGAGGGTGTTGAAGTAGGTTTGTTTGGAGAGGTGAAGGGCAGAATTGTATGTCTTTAGCATGAACTTATAATGGATGAAATCTTCGGGTAGATTAGATTTTCTCCACAGACGTTCTGCGCACCTGGAGCACCGCTGCAGGAAACGTGTTTGCAGCGTGTGCCACGGTTGTTGCCGTCTGTGCCGAGTTGTTTTATGTATAGGAGGAGCAGCTTCATCCAGAGCACTTTGCAGGGTTTCATTGTAATGCTTCAGAGCAGAATCAGGACATGAGATGGAGAAGATTGGGGCCAATGAGGACTGCAAGTTCTTCATAAGTTTCTGGGTGTTAATGGCCTGTATGTTTCTATAAGTGTGGAAAGTGGGGGTGACCTGAGCGGGATGGCAGTTCTTGATAGAGAATGAAAGAAGGTTGTGGTCAGAGAGTGGGAGAGGGGAGTTTGTGAAATCATCCACTGAGCAAAGCCGGGAAAAGACCAAGTCAAGGGAGTTTCCATCTTCATGTGTTGGAGAGTTAGTATGCTGTGAGAGGCCGAAAGAGGAGGTTAGAGATAAAAGGTGAGAAGCAGATGGGGAGGGGGGAGAGGCAGTGGGGATGTTGAAATCACCCATGATAAGGGTGGAGGTGTCACAGGAGAGAAAGTGTGGAAGCCAGGTGGCAAAGTGATCCAGGAACTGATGAGAGGGGCCGGGAGGACGATACACCACCGCCACTCGCATGGAGAAGGGACGTAGAGTCTGACCACATGGACCTCAAAGGAAGGGAAGACAAGTGAGGGTACTTGGGGGATAACTTGGAAAGTACATTTGGGTGAAAGGAGCAGACCAACGCCTCCACCTGCTCTGTTGTCCGATCTTGGGGTATGAGAAAAATGTAGTCCACCATATGAAAGAGCAGCAGCAGCGATGGTGTCTGACTGCTGGATCCAGGTTTCAGTAAGAGCCAGGAGATTAAGAGAATTGGAAAGGAAGAAGTCATGAATGAAGGAGAGTTTATTACACACAGAGCGAGAATTCCAAAGGGCACAATTCAAAGAGACAGAAGGCATGCAGGGAATATTAATAAGGTTAGAGGGGTTTCTGGGTGTAACAATTGGGAGGTTTGACTGGCTATAACATGGGGGGCCGGGGTTTGGAGAGATGTCTCCAGCGACTAGGAGAAGGAGGATCGAAAGAGTGAGCAGATGGTTAAGTGATTTGTGAGAGCGTCTCTTGTGTTGGATGGTGGGACTGAATGGATCTGTGCTGTTAAGCAATGTGAACAGAGCATGAGTGCTATACATAGGAGAGGCAAGGACAGAGGGGCCGATATGGATGGAGTATAGAGAGTTAATGCAAGGGCGGTGAATGTGAGTGAATGCAGCAGCCAGGATATAGATTATACAAATAAATATGGTGAGTATTTGTGCTGTTTCAAGTGAATAGGGAATAGATTTAGATTGTCTTACCTGTCTCCTGCCCTGTCTAACTGTCATGTTATAACTGCCGAGTACTTAGAAAAAAAGTACTTTGAATAAAAATACACGAATACTAATGCACGAATGCATCCCCAAGCTAAGTCTACATTTATAGAAGGCTAGCCCTTAGATCTCACTTTTTTTTTTTTTTGTGTTAAAGCTCGTTAGCAATCAATCTAAAGGTACCTTCACACATAACGATATTGTTAACGATATCGTTGCTTTTTGTGACGTAGCAACGATATCGTTAATAAAATCGTTATGTGTGACAGCGACCAACGATCAGGCCCCTGCTGGGAGATCGTTGGTCGCTGAAGAAAGTCCAGAACTTTATTTCGTCGCTGGATCTCCCGCTGACATCGCTGGATCGGCGTGTGTGACACCGATCCAGCGATGTCTTCACTGGTAACCAGGGTAAACATCGGGTAACTAAGCGCAGGGCCGCGCTTAGTAACCCGATGTTTACCCTGGTTACCATCCTAAAAGTAAAAAAAACAAACAGTACATACATGAGCGTCGGTCAGCCGGAAAGCAGAGCGGTGACGTCACCGCTCAGCTTTCCGGCCGCTGTGCTCACAGACAGTACAGGAGGAGAGCAGAGCACAGCGCTGGAGGACAGACAGCGTTAGGTAAGTATGTACTGTTTGTTTTTTTTACTTTTAGGATGGTAACCAGGGTAAACATCGGGTTACTAAGCAAGGCCCTGCGCTTAGTTACCCGATGTTTACCCTGGTTACCGGCATCGTTGGTCGCTGGAGAGCGGTCTGTGTGACAGCTCTCCAGCGACCAAACAGCGACGCTGCAGCGATCCGGATCGTTGTCGGTATCGCTGCAGCGTCGCTTAATGTGAAGGGGCCTTAACTCAGTTGAGACAACAGGACACAATAAATGTAGTGATCAGATAAACAAATGTCCAGGTCTACATGGATCATAAACCGCTTTGAAACAGTTATGTGATCTCTCTGAGTAAGGACATGCAAAAGTCAGATTAAATATCTATAAACACAAACAAATGCATAATAGGATGAATAACATATATACATATATGCAGGATTCAATGCCGAAAATAGAATGACTCAGATACCATCCAAGCTGCTTGCTGTCAGGGACTGGAGCAATAGACATGCAGGATATTTCAGCTCAGAGAATGAATGATATGTTTACCATCCAAGCTGCTTGCACTTGGATTGCTCTAGCTTGCGCTAGATAGCAGGCATCCACCATTCGCGAGCAGTCAACAACACTAGGAAGGGGGATGATTAAAGAGCGACTTTCACACATCTGCACACACATATATACACTAGCGCATGGCCGAGCGGCCATGAGAACTTTTTAACCTTTTATAGCAGCAGTGCTATGGGACCTTCCAGATGGTCCAATAGGAGCCACAACAGGACCTGAGCATGTCACCCCCGACCTCCAATGGAAGGTCGTCCCGTGGGCATGCTCAGTATGGGAAAAGAAGGACTTAGTCCCAGAAAGACCTGCTTGCTGCTGATCAGTGCTGGCTACAAAGGCAGAGCCTGGAAGGGCAGCAGTAACCAGTCGCCAGACACTGAGACTGACTTCTCCGCTGAGCAGGCTCCACTGCGGCTGGAGAAGAATGGGAGACCGCAGCAGAGATGGTTTGAGATTCCCCCTGTCCAGAGGCGGGAACTCGACACCTAACATTACTCCCCCTCCTAGGGCTCCCCTCCCTGGGCCTCGCTACGTTCAAAGGCTGCAATGAGCAGCAGAGCCCGAATGTGCTACACAGGTTCCCAGGTTCTGTCCTCTGGGCCGTGACCCTTCCAGTCCACCAGATAGAACTTTTTGCCATGTACCAGCTTGCACCCCAAGATAGCATTCACCTCATAATCGTCTGTGGACGAACCCAATGTCCCGGCAGAAGACTCAGAACACCGGAACATGTAAACGGGCTTTAAGAGGGATACATGAAAGGAGTTGGTGATACCCAGGCATGGAGGAAGAGCCAGATGGTAGACCACAGGATTAACCTGTTCTAGAACCTTGAAGGGACCTAAATAGAGATGCGCAAACTAAGTCGAATCAATTCGCAGCCTGATATTGCAGGCGGAGAGCCATACTATGTCACCAGGAGCAAAGGTTGGAGCTGGGTGCCGATGTGCATCGGCAGAGACCCTCATTCTCTCCTTGGAAGCCTGGATGGCATCCTGTGTGCGGTCTCAGTGTCCCGTGCTTCCACTGCCCAGTCTGCCACCCTAGAGTCGGCAGAAGACATGGGCATGGGCACAGGAACCCATGGATGCTGGCCGTAATTAAGGAGGAATGGGGTCTGTCCAGTGGAGTCGGCTACGGCGTTGTTCAATGCAAACTCTGCCCACGGTAGCAGGCATGACCAGTCATCCTGCCTGGCCGAGACAAAATGTCGTAGGTATGTGACTAGGGTCTGGTTGGTCCTCTTTACCAATCCATTCATCTCAGGATGGTACGCTGAAGAGAGATTCCCCTCTATACTAAGAAGGCGACGAAGCTCTTTCCAGAACTGAGACGCAAACTGGGGACCCCGGCCACTGACAATCTTATCAGGCATACCATGTAAGCGGAAGACATGTTTGACAAACAATGCCGCCAAGGCCCATGCAGAAGATAACCGTGGGAGAGGCACCAAATGCACCATTTTAGAGAAATGGTCGGCAACTACCCAAATAATGGTGCAGCTATGGGACTTGGGTAAGCCAACCACAAAGTCCATCCCGACCATCTCCCAAGGCCTATCAGCCACCGGAAGAGGGTAAAGTAGCCCAGGAGGCCGTTGTCGAGAAGACCTATTCCTGGCGCAGGAGACACATGCCCGAATATAGTCTTCGACGTCACGGGCCATATGCGGCCACCAGTACGTCCTTGCCAGAAGCTCTGATGTCCTCTTGATCCCAAAATGTCCACCCACCCTGGATAAGGGAGCCCAAGAGAGAACCTCCAGTCACAAATTAGATGACACGAAAGTCTTGCCCGGGGGCACAGACACTAGCGACACTGGAGCCACAGTTCTCAGACTCTTGGAGGGGACAATTAGCCGAGGCTTCTCCTATGATGACACCACGGAGTGGCAGAGAGCATCGGCGTGAATGTTCTTCTCCCCGGATAGGACATGTAGGATGAAGTGGAAAAGGGATAAGAACAGGGACCATCTAGCCTGGCAAGAATTTAGCCGCTGGGCTCTTTGCAAATACACCAAATTCTTTTGGTCAGTGTAAAGTTGGAAGGGAAAGCGAGCTCGCTCCAGGAGGTGTCTCCACTCTGAAAAGGCCAACTTCATTGCTAGCAACTCCCTGTCCCCGATGGAATAATTCCTCTCCGCCAGATTGAAGGTCTCGGAGAAGAAGAAGCAAGGATGCTTCTGACCTTGAGCATCCTTTTGGAAGAGGACCGCTCCAGCACCGATGGATGAGGCATCCACCTCAATAATGAAGGGCTTATCTACATCGAGACGAAGTAGAATGGGAGTACTAGCAAAATGGGACTTAACAGATAAGAAGGCCTTGGAGACTTTCCTCCGACCACAATTTGGGATTTGAACCCTTCTTGGTGAGGGCTACCAAGGGAGCTACCAAAGTGGAGAAGTGGGGGATGAACTGGCAATAGTAATTAATGAACCCCATTAAGCGCTGCACCGCTTTGAGAGAATGAGGTTCCTGCCAGTCCATCACTGCTTGTAGCTTGGCAGGATCCATAGCTAATCCCTGGGCTGAGATGATATAACCCAGGAAAGGCAAGGACTCCTGCTCAAACAGACACTTCTCCAACTTGACATAGAGGGAGTTTGCCGGTAGGAGGTCGAAGACTCTGCAAACATCTCTCTGCTGAGAATCTATATCTGCAGAGTAGATGAGAATATCATCCAGATAGACGACTACCAAGGTGGAGAGCATATCCCGGAAGATGTCATTCACAAAGTCTTGGAAGACTGCTGGGGCATTACAGAGCCCCAAGGGCATCACCAGATACTCATAGTGCCCATCCCTGGTATTAAAAGCCGTCTTCCATTCATCCCCCTCACGGATGTGAATCAGGTTATAAGCACCCCACAGATCTAACTTTGTAAATACCCTCACTCCACGTAGACTATCGAAGAGCTCAGTTATCAAAGGCAGAGGGTACTTATTCTTAACAGTGATGGCGTTAAGACCCCAGTAGTCAATACATGGATGCAATTCTCCGTTCTTTTTTTGCACAAAGAAGAACCCTGCCCCTTCAGGTGACACTGACTTCCTAATGAATCCTTTTGCCAGATTTTCCTGGATGTATAGGGACATTGCCTCCGTCTCCGGGAGAGACAGGGGATAGACTTGTCCCTGGGGAGGCTCTGACCCAGGCAAGAGATCAATAGGACAGTCATAGGGGCAGTGAGGTGGCAGAGTCTCTGCAGCTCTCTTGGAGAATACGTCCACATAAGACCTATAGTGTTTGGGGAGAGAGGTAAGATCTGCGGGTATCTCTGTGGTGGCAACCTGAATGCACTCCCTCAGACATCTGCCCTCACAAGATTTACTCCCTCCCAGAATTCTCCCAGAGGACCACTCTATATGTGGAGAGTGGTAACGCAACCAAGGTATCCCTAGCAGAATCTTGTCTATTCCCTCAGGAATGACAAAAAGAGAAATGATCTCCTGATGGGATGGAGACATGGATAGTGTAAACGAGATAGTCTGGTGTGTAATTTGTGAGGGCAGTGTCGACCGATTCAGCACTCTTACGGTCACTGGTTTGGCTAGTGTAACCAGGGGTATTGCGTGCCATTGGGCAAAGGCTGAGGACATGAAATTTCCCTCCGCCCCGGAATCCACACAAAGCTTGACCATAAAAGTGGAAGGACCAAAGGAAATTGTCCCCTTGGAGGAAAATGCAGCTGTGTCTAGAGAACCTCCTCCTACAGTTACTAGACGTGGTCGTTTACCCTGCCACTGTGGACATTTGTTGGTATAATGTGATATAGAAGATGCTAAGCACAGCCTAAATAGGGGAGGTGCACAGTCATAGGTGCCCAAACCTGAACGTATACAATATAAAGTGACTAGCACACTCCAGGTGGGATTTATTACATACAGTAAATCACAAACGTTTCGGTCGATACTGGACCTTCATCAGTGTGCTAGGTATAATTGTATACTTGTATGGCCCCAAATACAATAGAATACTCGGATTTGCATCAATCAGACATGCTGGAAAGAAAAAAAAAAAAAAAGCAACAAGCCGGGAAGAAACAGAACCAGGCTGGTCAACTGACGGTGAGTCAGAATAATAGGTGGCGCTGAGGCTTAAAAGAGCTGTCAGTACGCAGGGACACTAGGGATAAATGCAGTATCCACCGCTAGGCATTTTTCTACCATACATTTTTTGCTGCTACCCTATTTACCTTATATTTGGCACTTCTTCATCATTTTTGCTGTGAAATGCTAATATGAGCCTATGCAACAAGCAGGAATTGGTAAACAATGTAGACTTGCGTATCTCGTACTTCAAATGTTGATGGGTGAAAGGCCACCAAGATCTTTGGGTTGTGTAGAGCTCTTTACCATACAGAGTGGTGGTTTGAGTCTGGGTAATTATTAATTTGCCCGTAGTGTAAGTGTCATGCTGTAACTGTATGTGAGATTGGGAAAAGGTCCGTTCACTGAGCCTCAGGCTGGGGCCCTAACTATTACTGTTCCCAAAGGGACCTCTGAAGGTAAGGCGGTTTGGGTCTTGTGCCTTACTGATTTCCTGTTATACCCTATGCTGTCCCCACCTCCTCCCCCATGAGGCCCGACACATATATGTTAGTGCATAAACACATAAGACAAACATGGATAACAGAAAAGCCACTAAAGGTACCGTTACAATAAGCGACTTACCAATGATCACGACCAGCGATACGACCTGGCCGTGATCGTTGGTAAGTCGTTGTGTGGTCTCTGGGGAGCTGTCACACAGACAGCTCTCTCCAGCGACCAACGATCAGGAGAAAGACTTCGGCATCGTTGAAACTGTCTTCAACGATGCCGAAGTCCCCCTGCAGCACCCGGGTAACCAGGGTAAACATCGGGTTACTAAGTGCAGGGCCGCGCTTAGTAACCCGATATTTACCCTGGTTACCATTGTAAAAGTAAAAAAAAAACACTACATGCTCACATTCTGATGTCTGTCACGTCACCCGGCATCAGCTTCCCTGCACTTTCTGTGTCAGAGTCGGCAGTAACAGCGGTGACGTCACCGCTGTGCTCTGCTTTCCGGCCGGCGCTGACACAGTCAGTGCAGGGAAGCTGACACCGGGGGACGTGACAGACATCGGAATGTGAGTATGTAGTGTTTTGTTTTTTTTTACTTTTACAATGGTAACCAGGGTAAATATCGGGTTACTAAGCGCGGCCCTGCGCTTAGTAACCCGATATTTACCCTGGTTACCAGTGAACACATCACTGGATCGGCGTCACACACGCCGATCCAGCGATGACAGCGGGTGATCAGCGACCAAAAAAGGTCCTGATCATTCCCCAGCGACCAACGATCTCCCATCAGGGGCCTGATCGTTGGTCGCTGTCACACATAACGAGATCGTTAGCGGGATCGTTGCTATGTCACAAAAAAGCATGACGTTGCAACGATATCATTAACGATATCGTTATGTGTGAAGGTACCTTAACATACAAAACCACTCAACAAAGGCTGATAAGTGTATAACAAACAAATGGTAACAGGATAAGGAGAAAAGCATACACCCAAAAACAGCATACAATAGTATCCAGCAGCAACAAACGATCTCCAACTCAGCACAGCAACCCCAGGGAACCAGGAAGTAGAACTTTCACTGGTGAGGAAGAGAAAGCCTGGCCAGATTTTATAGTAGGGAATGACCAGATCAGGAGCAGCTGAGTGATGGAGCTGCATGTTTCTAACAGCATAGAAAGGGTCGTTAACCTCTTCAGCACCAAAGGAAACAAAATCCATTTAATATGGCTCACGAAACACACAGGCTAAATGGATGACCTATGGTTCACAATGATTAATGACTTTCTAACCCCAAATCTCCTAGGAGGACGTGACAGTAGGACAACATATCCTGGAAGATACACTATAGATGAGAATCTACTCATACTGTACTTCAGAACATTCTGAAGAAAAATTAATGTCTGAGCCCTGGGATCCATATCCATCTCATGGGTGAGGAATCCTGCAATATTTATGGTGGCGAGGTCATTTTCCATATGTTGTGACTCACGATTAATATATTCTTAATTCGAAAGGCGGTTCCTATATATATTATAGTAAAACTTTAACCATCGTGTACAGAGTTACCGCAACACTAGTCTGATGACTGATGTCTGGAAAAAGATAGACTGGGCATGTTGGATTTTAACATGTCCAATCATTCGATCTCTTGGGAGATAAGTCTCCTTGAGATGTGTCTCAGATAAGATTATTTCCTCCTCCCTGTTAAAAAAAATAGGTACATTTGGTAGAGATCAGCATTAATGCACATGAGTGAGTAGGGAGGAAAGATGGAAGATGTGTGACCAATGCCACCCATATACCACTGCCATGCAAGTAAATATGCTAAACTTAACTGACCAATAGAAAAAGTCACAAAAGCTAAATTGCGTATTCAAAAAGGACACAACACAGGGTGAAGCAGAAAAGTAGAAAGTGAACTTACAAGCAGCTGGGACCCTTGGCAGAAACCAGACATTGTCCAATATTACAGTCTATCAAATTCAGATTATTACTGCTGCAATTGGTCACACACAAGAATTGATTGGAGACAGTGATGATGCCGAAGAAAAATTCATGAAATTCGTTAGGAATGACATCCAAATCAGAGCACAAACCTAAAGAGAAAGTATTACATCATAGGCAATTAATATAATGTATATTAATAAAGAAATATTAATGAGGGCAATATTACAGCTATAAAATTCTTCTCTATAGGTGACTGCATTCTACTAGTTGTACACATGCAAAAAACGTGAAAGGATTAAATTAAATATATTCTTGTACATAGGAGGCAGTATTATAGTAGTTATATTCTTGTACATAGGAGGCAGTATTATAGTAGTTATATTCTTGTACATAGGGGCAGTATTATAGTAGTTATATTCTTGTACATAGGGGCAGTATTATATTAGTTATATTCTTGTACATGGGAGCAGTATTATAGTAGTTATATTCTTGTACATAGGAGCAGTATTATAGTAGTTATATTCTTGTACATAGGGGGCAGTATTATAGTAGTTATATTCTTGTACATAGGGGCAGTACTATAGTAGTTATATTCTTGTACATAGGGGCAGTATTATAGTAGTTATATTCTTGTACATAGGGGGCAGTATTATAGTAGTTATATTCTTGTACATGGGAGCAGTATTATAGTAGTTATATTCTTGTACATAGGGGCAGTATTACAGTAGTTATATTCTTGTACATAGGAGCAGTATTATAGTAGTTATATTCTTGTACATAGGGGGCAGTATTATAGTAGTTATATTCTTGTACATAGGGGCAGTACTATAGTAGTTACATTCTTGTACATAGGGGCAGTATTATAGTAGTTATATTCTTGTACATAGGGGCAGTATTATAGTAGTTATATTCTTGTACATAGGAGGCAGTTTTATAGTAGTTATATTCTTGTACATAGGAGGCAGTATTATAGTAGCTATATTCTTGTACATAGGGGGCAGTATTATAGTAGTTATATTCTTGTACATGGGAGCAGTATTATAGTAGTTATATTCTTGTACATAGGGGCAGTATTATAGTAGTTATATTCTTGTACATAGAAGGCAGTTTTATAGTAGCTATATTCTTGTACATAGGGGGCAGTATTATAGTAGTTATATTCTTGTACATGGGAGCAGTATTATAGTAGTTATATTCTTGTACATAGGGGCAGTATTATAGTAGTTATATTCTTGTACATAGGAGGCAGTTTTATAGTAGTTATATTCTTGTACATAGGAGGCAGTATTATAGTAGTTATATTCTCGTACATAGGAGGCAGTTTTATAGTAGTTATATTCTTGTATATAGGGGCAGTATTATAGTAGTTATATTCTCGTACATAGGAGGCAGTTTTATAGTAGTTATATTCTTGTACATAAAAGCAGTATTATAGTAGGTATATTCTTGTACATAGGGACAGTATTATCTATATATATAATTGTCTAAGGGCTTTTCCGTCTGTCTGTCTGTCTGTCTGTCTGTCCTGGAAATCCCGCGTCTCTGATTGGTCGAGGCCGTCAGGCCTCGACCAATCAGAGACGGGCACAGCATCGACGTAGAAATCCCACGTCTCTGATTAGTCGAGGCCACCAGGCCTCGACCAATCAGCGACAGGCACAGTGACGATGATGTCATAAAGGACGTAGACATCCCGCGTCTCTGATTGGATCAGAGACCGGCACAGCATCGACGTAGAAATCCCGCCTGGCGGCCTCGAGCAATCAGCGACGGGCACAGCGACGATGATGTCATAATGGTTGCCATGGCGACGATGATGTCATAAAGGTTGCCTCAACCAATCAGCGACGGGCACAGTCTGCCAGGAATTCTGGAATCATCATTGTCCATATACTACGGGGACATGCATATTCTAGAATACCCGATGCGTTCGAATCGGGCCACAATCTAGTAGTAGTTATAATTGTCTAAGGGTTTTTCCGTCTGTCTGTCTGTCTGTCTGTCTGTCTTGGAAATCCCGGCTCTCTGATTGGTCGAGGCCGCCAGGCATCGACCAATCAGAGACCGGCACAGCATCGACGTAGAAATCCCGCGTCTCTGATTGGTCGAGGCCTCCAGGCCTCGACCAATCAGCAATGGGCATAGCGACGATGATGCCATAAAGTACGTACACATACCGTGTCTGAGTGGTCGAGGCCGCCAGGCCTCGACCAATCAGCAACGGGCACAGCGACGATGATGTCATAAAGGACGTAGACATCTCACGTTTCTGATTCAGCGACGGGCACAGTATTGACGTAGATCTCATAATGGTTGCCATGGCGATGATGATGTCATAAAGGTTGCCTCGACCAATCAGCGACGGGCACAGTGTGTCACGAATTCTGGAATCATCATTATCCAAATACTACGTGGACATGCATATTCTAGAATACCCGATGCGTTAGAATCGGGCCACAATCTAGTAGTAGTTATATTCTTGTACATAGGAGCAGTATTATAGTAGCTATATTTTTGTACATAGGGGCAGTATTATAGTAGTTATATTCTTGTACATAAGGGCAGTATTATAGTAGTTATATTCTTGTACATAGGGGGTAGTATTACAGTAGTTATATTCATGTACATAGGGGCAGTATTATAGTAGTTATATTCTTGTACATAGGGGCAGTATTATAGTAGCTATATTTTTGTACATAGGGGCAGTATTATAGTAGTTATATTCTTGTACATAAGGGCAGTATTATAGTAGTTATATTCTTGTACATAGGGGGTAGTATTACAGTAGTTATATTCATGTACATAGGGGCAGTATTATAGTAGTTATATTCTTGTACATAGGGGGCAGTATTATAGTAGTTATATTCTTGTACATAGGAGCAGTAATATAGTAGTTATATTCTTGTACATAGGTAGCAGTATTATAGTAGTTATATTCTTATATTCTTGTACATAGGGGGCAGTATTACAGTAGTTATATTCTTGTACACAGGGGCAGTATTATAGTAGTTATATTCTTGTACATAGGCGCAGTATTATAGTAGTTATATTCTTGTACATAGGGGGCAGTATTACAGTAGTTATATTCTTGTACATAGGGGCAGTATTATAGTAGTTATATTCTTGTACATAGGGGCAGTATTATAGTAGTTATATTCTTGTACATAGGGTCAGTATTATAGTAGTTATAGTCTTGTACATAGGTAGCAGTATTATAGTATTTATATTCTTGTACATAGGGGGCAGTATCACAGTAGTTATATTCTTGTACATAGGGGGCAGTATTATAGTAGTTATATTCTTGTTCAAAGGGGCAGTATTATAGTAGTTATATTCTTGTACATAGGGGGCAGTATTATAGTAGTTATATTCTTGTACATAGGGGCAATATTATAGTAGTTATATTCCTGTACATAGGAGCAGTATTATAGTAGTTATATTCTTTTACATAGGCACAGTATTATAGTAGTTATATTCTTGTACATAGGGGCAGTATTATAATAGTGATACTCTTGTACATAGGAACAGTATTATAGTAGTTATATTCTTGTATATAAGGGCAGTATAATAGTAGTTATATTCTTGTACATTGGGCAGTATTATAGTAGTTATATTCTTGTACATAGGGGCAGTATTATAGTAGTTATATTCTTGTACATAGGTAGCTGTATTATAGTATTTATATTATTGTACATAGGGGGCAGTATTACAGTAGTTATATTCTTGTACATAGGGGCAGTATTATAGTAGTTATATTCTTGTTCAAAGGGGCAGTATTATAGTAGTTATATTCTTCTACATAGGAGCAGTATTATAGTAGTTATATTCTTATACATAGCGATAATATTATAGTAGTTATATTCTTGTACATAGGGGGCAGTATTATAGTAGTTATATTCTTGTACATAGGGGCAGTATTATAGTAGTTATATTCTTGTACATAGGTAGCAGTATTATAGTATTTATATTCTTGTACATAGGGGGCAGTATTACAGTAGTTATATTCTTGTACATAGGGGCAGTATTATAGTAGTTATATTCTTGTTCAAAGGGGCAGTATTATAGTAGTTATATTCTTGTACATAGGAGCAGTATTATAGTAGTTATATTCTTGTACATAGCGGTAATATTATAGTAGTTATATTCCTCTACATAGGAGCAGTATTATAGTAGTTATATTCTTTTACATAGGCGCAGTATTATAGTAGGTATATTGTTGTACATAGGGGCAGTATTATAGTAGTTATCTTCTTGTACATAGGGGCAGTATTATAATAGTGATACTCTTGTACATAGCAAAAGTATTATAGTAGTTATATTCTTGTATATAGGGGCAGTATTATAGTAGTTATATTCTTGTACATGGGGCAGTATTATAGTAGTTATATTCTTGTATATAGGGGCAGTATTATAGTAGTTATATTCTTGTGCATGGGGCAGTATTATAGTAGTTATATTCTTGTTTATTGGGGCAGTATTATAGTAGTTATTTTCTTGTACATGGGGCAGTATTATAGTAGTTGTATTCTTCTATATAGGAGCAGTATTATAGTAGTTATATTCCTGTACATAGGAGCAGTATTATAGTAGTTATATTCTTGTATATAGGGGCAGTATTATAGTAGTTATATTCTTGTACACAGGGCAGTATTATAGTAGTTATATTCTTGTATATAAGGGTAGTATTATAGAAGTTATATTCTTGTACATAGGGACAGCTTTATTAGTTATATTCTTGTACATAGGGAGCAGTATTATAGTAGTTATATTCTTGTACATTGGGGCAGTATTATAGCAGTCATATTCCTGTACATAGGAGCAATATTATAGTAGTTATATTCTTGTATATAGGGGCAGTATTATAGTAGTTATATTCTTGTACATGGGGCAGTATTATAGTAGTTATATTCTTGTATATAGGGGCAGTATTATAGTAGTTATATTCTTGTGCATGGGGCAGTATTATAGTAGTTATATTCTTGTTTATTGGGGCAGTATTATAGTAGTTATTTTCTTGTACATGGGGCAGTATTATAGTAGTTGTATTCTTCTATATAGGAGCAGTATTATAGTAGTTATATTCCTGTACATAGGAGCAGTATCATAGTAGTTATATTCTTGTATATAGGGGCAGTATTATAGTAGTTATATTCTTGTACACAGGGCAGTATTATAGTAGTTATATTCTTGTATATAAGGGTAGTATTATAGAAGTTATATTCTTGTACATAGGGACAGCTTTATTAGTTATATTCTTGTACATAGGGGGCAGTATTATAGTAGTTATATTCTTGTACATGGGAGCAGTATTATAGTAGTTATATTCTTGTACATAGGGGCAGTATTATAGTAGTTATATTCTTGTACATAGGAGGCAGTTTTATAGTAGTTATATTCTTGTACATAGGAGGCAGTATTATAGTAGTTATATTCTCGTACATAGGAGGCAGTTTTATAGTAGTTATATTCTTGTACATAAAAGCAGTATTATAGTAGGTATATTCTTGTACATAGGGACAGTATTATCTATATATATAATTGTCTAAGGGCTTTTCCGTCTGTCTGTCTGTCTGTCTGTCTGTCCTGGAAATCCCGCGTCTCTGATTGGTCGAGGCCGTCAGGCCTCGACCAATCAGAGACGGGCACAGCATCGACGTAGAAATCCCACGTCTCTGATTAGTCGAGGCCACCAGGCCTCGACCAATCAGCGACAGGCACAGTGACGATGATGTCATAAAGGACGTAGACATCCCGCGTCTCTGATTGGATCAGAGACCGGCACAGCATCGACGTAGAAATCCCGCCTGGCGGCCTCGAGCAATCAGCGACGGGCACAGCGACGATGATGTCATAATGGTTGCCATGGCGACGATGATGTCATAAAGGTTGCCTCAACCAATCAGCGACGGGCACAGTCTGCCAGGAATTCTGGAATCATCATTGTCCATATACTACGGGGACATGCATATTCTAGAATACCCGATGCGTTCGAATCGGGCCACAATCTAGTAGTAGTTATAATTGTCTAAGGGTTTTTCCGTCTGTCTGTCTGTCTGTCTGTCTGTCTTGGAAATCCCGGCTCTCTGATTGGTCGAGGCCGCCAGGCATCGACCAATCAGAGACCGGCACAGCATCGACGTAGAAATCCCGCGTCTCTGATTGGTCGAGGCCTCCAGGCCTCGACCAATCAGCAATGGGCATAGCGACGATGATGCCATAAAGTACGTACACATACCGTGTCTGATTGGTCGAGGCCGCCAGGCCTCGACCAATCAGCAACGGGCACAGCGACGATGATGTCATAAAGGACGTAGACATCTCACGTTTCTGATTCAGCGACGGGCACAGTATTGACGTAGATCTCATAATGGTTGCCATGGCGATGATGATGTCATAAAGGTTGCCTCGACCAATCAGCGACGGGCACAGTGTGTCACGAATTCTGGAATCATCATTATCCAAATACTACGTGGACATGCATATTCTAGAATACCCGATGCGTTAGAATCGGGCCACAATCTAGTAGTAGTTATATTCTTGTACATAGGAGCAGTATTATAGTAGCTATATTTTTGTACATAGGGGCAGTATTATAGTAGTTATATTCTTGTACATAAGGGCAGTATTATAGTAGTATATTCTTGTACATAGGGGGTAGTATTACAGTAGTTATATTCATGTACATAGGGGCAGTATTATAGTAGTTATATTCTTGTACATAGGGGCAGTATTATAGTAGCTATATTTTTGTACATAGGGGCAGTATTATAGTAGTTATATTCTTGTACATAAGGGCAGTATTATAGTAGTTATATTCTTGTACATAGGGGGTAGTATTACAGTAGTTATATTCATGTACATAGGGGCAGTATTATAGTAGTTATATTCTTGTACATAGGGGGCAGTATTATAGTAGTTATATTCTTGTACATAGGAGCAGTAATATAGTAGTTATATTCTTGTACATAGGTAGCAGTATTATAGTAGTTATATTCTTATATTCTTGTACATAGGGGGCAGTATTACAGTAGTTATATTCTTGTACACAGGGGCAGTATTATAGTAGTTATATTCTTGTACATAGGCGCAGTATTATAGTAGTTATATTCTTGTACATAGGGGGCAGTATTACAGTAGTTATATTCTTGTACATAGGGGCAGTATTATAGTAGTTATATTCTTGTACATAGGGGCAGTATTATAGTAGTTATATTCTTGTACATAGGGTCAGTATTATAGTAGTTATAGTCTTGTACATAGGTAGCAGTATTATAGTATTTATATTCTTGTACATAGGGGGCAGTATCACAGTAGTTATATTCTTGTACATAGGGGCAGTATTATAGTAGTTATATTCTTGTACATAGGGGGCAGTATTATAGTAGTTATATTCTTGTTCAAAGGGGCAGTATTATAGTAGTTATATTCTTGTACATAGGGGGCAGTATTATAGTAGTTATATTCTTGTACATAGGGGCAATATTATAGTAGTTATATTCCTGTACATAGGAGCAGTATTATAGTAGTTATATTCTTTTACATAGGCACAGTATTATAGTAGTTATATTCTTGTACATAGGGGCAGTATTATAATAGTGATACTCTTGTACATAGGAACAGTATTATAGTAGTTATATTCTTGTATATAAGGGCAGTATAATAGTAGTTATATTCTTGTACATTGGGCAGTATTATAGTAGTTATATTCTTGTACATAGGGGCAGTATTATAGTAGTTATATTCTTGTACATAGGTAGCTGTATTATAGTATTTATATTCTTGTACATAGGGGGCAGTATTACAGTAGTTATATTCTTGTACATAGGGGCAGTATTATAGTAGTTATATTCTTGTTCAAAGGGGCAGTATTATAGTAGTTATATTCTTCTACATAGGAGCAGTATTATAGTAGTTATATTCTTGTACATAGCGATAATATTATAGTAGTTATATTCTTGTACATAGGGGGCAGTATTATAGTAGTTATATTCTTGTACATAGGGGCAGTATTATAGTAGTTATATTCTTGTACATAGGTAGCAGTATTATAGTATTTATATTCTTGTACATAGGGGGCAGTATTACAGTAGTTATATTCTTGTACATAGGGGCAGTATTATAGTAGTTATATTCTTGTTCAAAGGGGCAGTATTATAGTAGTTATATTCTTGTACATAGGAGCAGTATTATAGTAGTTATATTCTTGTACATAGGGGGTAGTATTACAGTAGTTATATTCATGTACATAGGGGCAGTATTATAGTAGTTATATTCTTGTACATAGGGGCAGTATTATAGTAGCTATATTTTTGTACATAGGGGCAGTATTATAGTAGTTATATTCTTGTACATAAGGGCAGTATTATAGTAGTTATATTCTTGTACATAGGGGGTAGTATTACAGTAGTTATATTCATGTACATAGGGGCAGTATTATAGTAGTTATATTCTTGTACATAGGGGGCAGTATTATAGTAGTTATATTCTTGTACATAGGGGCAATATTATAGTAGTTATATTCCTGTACATAGGAGCAGTATTATAGTAGTTATATTCTTTTACATAGGCACAGTATTATAGTAGTTATATTCTTGTACATAGGGGCAGTATTATAATAGTGATACTCTTGTACATAGGAACAGTATTATAGTAGTTATATTCTTGTATATAAGGGCAGTATAATAGTAGTTATATTCTTGTACATTGGGCAGTATTATAGTAGTTATATTCTTGTACATAGGGGCAGTATTATAGTAGTTATATTCTTGTACATAGGTAGCTGTATTATAGTATTTATATTCTTGTACATAGGGGGCAGTATTACAGTAGTTATATTCTTGTACATAGGGGCAGTATTATAGTAGTTATATTCTTGTTCAAAGGGGCAGTATTATAGTAGTTATATTCTTCTACATAGGAGCAGTATTATAGTAGTTATATTCTTGTACATAGCGATAATATTATAGTAGTTATATTCTTGTACATAGGGGGCAGTATTATAGTAGTTATATTCTTGTACATAGGGGCAGTATTATAGTAGTTATATTCTTGTACATAGGTAGCAGTATTATAGTATTTATATTCTTGTACATAGGGGGCAGTATTACAGTAGTTATATTCTTGTACATAGGGGCAGTATTATAGTAGTTATATTCTTGTTCAAAGGGGCAGTATTATAGTAGTTATATTCTTGTACATAGGAGCAGTATTATAGTAGTTATATTCTTGTACATAGGGGGTAGTATTACAGTAGTTATATTCATGTACATAGGGGCAGTATTATAGTAGTTATATTCTTGTACATAGGGGCAGTATTATAGTAGCTATATTTTTGTACATAGGGGCAGTATTATAGTAGTTATATTCTTGTACATAAGGGCAGTATTATAGTAGTTATATTCTTGTACATAGGGGGTAGTATTACAGTAGTTATATTCATGTACATAGGGGCAGTATTATAGTAGTTATATTCTTGTACATAGGGGGCAGTATTATAGTAGTTATATTCTTGTACATAGGAGCAGTAATATAGTAGTTATATTCTTGTACATAGGTAGCAGTATTATAGTAGTTATATTCTTATATTCTTGTACATAGGGGGCAGTATTACAGTAGTTATATTCTTGTACACAGGGGCAGTATTATAGTAGTTATATTCTTGTACATAGGCGCAGTATTATAGTAGTTATATTCTTGTACATAGGGGGCAGTATTACAGTAGTTATATTCTTGTACATAGGGGCAGTATTATAGTAGTTATATTCTTGTACATAGGGGCAGTATTATAGTAGTTATATTCTTGTACATAGGGTCAGTATTATAGTAGTTATAGTCTTGTACATAGGTAGCAGTATTATAGTATTTATATTCTTGTACATAGGTGGCAGTATCACAGTAGTTATATTCTTGTACATAGGGGCAGTATTATAGTAGTTATATTCTTGTACATAGGGGGCAGTATTATAGTAGTTATATTCTTGTTCAAAGGGGCAGTATTATAGTAGTTATATTCTTGTACATAGGGGGCAGTATTATAGTAGTTATATTCTTGTACATAGGGGCAATATTATAGTAGTTATATTCCTGTACATAGGAGCAGTATTATAGTAGTTATATTCTTTTACATAGGCACAGTATTATAGTAGTTATATTCTTGTACATAGGGGCAGTATTATAATAGTGATACTCTTGTACATAGGAACAGTATTATAGTAGTTATATTCTTGTATATAAGGGCAGTATAATAGTAGTTATATTCTTGTACATTGGGCAGTATTATAGTAGTTATATTCTTGTACATAGGGGCAGTATTACAGTAGTTATATTCTTGTACATAGGTAGCTGTATTATAGTATTTATATTCTTGTACATAGGGGGCAGTATTACAGTAGTTATATTCTTGTACATAGGGGCAGTATTATAGTAGTTATATTCTTGTTCAAAGGGGCAGTATTATAGTAGTTATATTCTTCTACATAGGAGCAGTATTATAGTAGTTATATTCTTGTACATAGCGATAATATTATAGTAGTTATATTCTTGTACATAGGGGGCAGTATTATAGTAGTTATATTCTTGTACATAGGGGCAGTATTATAGTAGTTATATTCTTGTACATAGGTAGCAGTATTATAGTATTTATATTCTTGTACATAGGGGGCAGTATTACAGTAGTTATATTCTTGTACATAGGGGCAGTATTATAGTAGTTATATTCTTGTTCAAAGGGGCAGTATTATAGTAGTTATATTCTTGTACATAGGAGCAGTATTATAGTAGTTATATTCTTGTACATAGCGGTAATATTATAGTAGTTATATTCCTCTACATAGGAGCAGTATTATAGTAGTTATATTCTTTTACATAGGCGCAGTATTATAGTAGGTATATTGTTGTACATAGGGGCAGTATTATAGTAGTTATCTTCTTGTACATAGGGGCAGTATTATAATAGTGATACTCTTGTACATAGCAAAAGTATTATAGTAGTTATATTCTTGTATATAGGGGCAGTATTATAGTAGTTATATTCTTGTGCATGGGGCAGTATTATAGTAGTTATATTCTTGTATATAGGGGCAGTATTATAGTAGTTATATTCTTGTGCATGGGGCAGTATTATAGTAGTTATATTCTTGTTTATTGGGGCAGTATTATAGTAGTTATTTTCTTGTACATGGGGCAGTATTATAGTAGTTGTATTCTTCTATATAGGAGCAGTATTATAGTAGTTATATTCCTGTACATAGGAGCAGTATTATAGTAGTTATATTCTTGTATATAGGGGCAGTATTATAGTAGTTATATTCTTGTACACAGGGCAGTATTATAGTAGTTATATTCTTGTATATAAGGGTAGTATTATAGAAGTTATATTCTTGTACATAGGGACAGCTTTATTAGTTATATTCTTGTACATAGGGAGCAGTATTATAGTAGTTATATTCTTGTACATTGGGGCAGTATTATAGCAGTCATATTCCTGTACATAGGAGCAATATTATAGTAGTTATATTCTTGTATATAGGGGCATTATTATAGTAGTTAAATTCTTGTACATTGGGGCAGTATTATAGTAGTCATATTCTTGTATATAGGGAACAGCATTATAGTAGTTATATTCTTGTATATAGGGGGCAGTATTATAGTAGTTATATTCTTGTACATAGGAGCAGTATTATAGTAGCTATATTTTTGTATATTGGGAGCAGTATTATAGTAGTTATATTCTTGTATATAGGGGGCAGTATTATAGTAGTTATATTCTTGTACAAACGAGCAGTATTATAGCAGATATATTTCTGTACATAGGAGCAGTATTATAGTAGTTATATTCTTGTACATATGGGCAGTATTATAGTAGTTATATTCTTTTACATAGTAGCAGTATTATAGTAGTTATTATATTAGTTATATTCTTATTCATAGGAGCAGTATTATAGTAGATAATTCTTTCACATAGGAGGCATTGTTATAGTAGTTATATTCTTTTATATAGGAGCAGTATTATAGTAGTTATAATCATGTATACAGGTGCAGTATTATATTAGTTATATTCTTGTACAAAGGGGCAGTATTATAGTAGTTATATTCTTGTACATAGGGGCAGTATTTTAGTAGTTATATTCTTGTACATAGGAGCAGTATTATATTACTTACATTCTTATACATAGGAACAGTATTATAGTAGATAATTATTTCACATAGGAGGCATTGTTATAGTAGTTATATTCTTTTATATAGGAGCAGTATTATAGTAGTTATAATCATGTATACAGGTGCAGTATTATATTAGTTATATTCTTGTACAAAGGGGCAGTATTATAGTAGTTATATTCTTGTACATAGGGGCAGTATTATAGTAGTTATATTCTTGTACATAGGAGCAGTATTATATTAGTTATATTTTATACATAGGAACAGTATTATAGTAGATAATTCTTTCACATAGGAGGCATTGTTATAGTAGTTATATTCTTTTACATAGGAGCAGTATTATAGTAGTTATAATCATGTATATAGGTGCAGTATTATATTAGTTATATTCTTGTACATAGGGGCAGTATTATAGTAGTTATATTCTTGTACATAGGAGGCAGTATTATAGTAGTTATATTCTTGTACATAGGGGCAGTATTATAGTAGTTATATTCTTGTACATAGGGGCAGTATTATAGTACTTATATTCTTGTACATAGGAGCAGTATTATATTAGTTATATTCTTATTCATAGGAGCAGTATTATAGTAGTTATAATCATGCATATTTATATATTTATCATATAGGCAATGATAAATGTAAGGTTATACACATGGGAAGAAGGAATCAATATCACCATTACACACTGAATGGGAAACCACTGGGTAAATCTGACAGGGAGAAGGACTTGGGGATCCTAGTTAATGATAAACTTACCTGGAGCAGCCAGTGCCAGGCAGCAGCTGCCAAGGCAAACAGGATCATGGGGTGCATTAAAAGAGGTCTGGATACACATGATGAGAGCATTATACTGCCTCTGTACAAATCCCTAGTTAGACCGCACATGGAGTACTGTGTCCAGTTTTGGGCACCGGTGCTCAGGAAGGATATAATGGAACTAGAGAGAGTACAAAGGAGGGCAACAAAATTAATAAAGGGGATGGGAGAACTACAATACCCAGATAGATTAGCGAAATTAGGATTATTTAGTCTAGAAAAAAGACGACTGAGGGGCGATCTAATAACCATGTATAAGTATATAAGGGGACAATACAAATATCTCGCTGAGGATCTGTTTATACCAAGGAAGGTGACGGGCACAAGGGGGCATTCTTTGCGTCTGGAGGAGAGAAGGTTTTTCCACCAACATAGAAGAGGATTCTTTACTGTTAGGGCAGTGAGAATCTGGAATTGCTTGCCTGAGGAGGTGGTGATGGCGAACTCAGTCGGGGGGTTCAAGAGAGGCCTGGATGTCTTCATGGAGCAGAACAATATTGTATCATACAATTATTAGGTTCTGTAGAAGGACGTAGATCTGGGGATTTATTATGATGGAATATAGGCTGAACTGGATGGACAAATGTCTTTTTTCGGCCTTACTAACTATGTTACTATGTTACTATGTAGTATTATATTAGTTATATTCTTGTACATAGGGGGCAGTATTATAGTTGTTATATTATTGTACATAGGGGCAGTATTATAGTAGTTATATTCTTGTATATAGGGTGCAGTATTATATTAGTTATATTCTTGTACATAGGGGCAGTATTATAGTAGTTATATTCTTGTATATAGGGAGCAGTGTTATAGTAGTTATATTCTTATACATAGGAGCAGTATGATAGTAGTTATATTCTTGTATATAGGGAGCAGTGTTATAGTAGTTATATTCTTATACATAGGGGCAGTATTATAGTAGTTATATTCTTGTATATAGGGTGCAGTATTATATTAGTTATATTCTTGTACATAGGGGGCAGTATTATAGTAGTTATATTATTGTACATAGGGGCAGTATTATAGTAGTTATATTCTTGTATATAGGGAACAGCATTATAGTTGTTATATTCTTGTACATAGGGGCAGTATTATAGTAGTTATATTCTTGTATATAGGGTGCAGTATTATATTAGTTATATTCTTGTACATAGGGGGCAGTATTATAGTAGTTATATTATTGTACATAGGGGCAGTATTATAGTAGTTATATTCTTGTATATAGGGAACAGCATTATAGTAGTTGTATTCTTATACATAGTGGCAGTATTATAGTAGTTATATTCTTGTACATAGGGGCAGTATTATAGTAGTTATATTCTTGTATATAGGGAGCAGTGTTATAGTAGTTATATTCTTATACATAGGAGCAGTGTTATAGTAGTTATATTCTTGTACATAAGAGCAGTATTATAGTAGTTATATTCTTGTACATAGAGGCAGTATTATAGTAGTTATATTCTTGTATATAGGGAGCAGTGTTATAGTAGTTATATTCTTATACATAGGGGCAGTATTATAGTAGTTATATTCTTGTACATAGGAGCAGTATTATAGTAGTTATATTCTTGTATATGAGGGTAGTATTATAGAAGTTATATTCTTGTACATAGGGGCAGTATTATAGTAGTTATATTCTTGTACATAGGAGCTGTATTATAGTAGTTATATTCTTGTATATAGGGGGCAGTATTATAGTAGTTATATTCTTGTACATAGGGGCAGTATTATAGTAGTTATATTCTTGTTCATAGGGGCAGTATTATAGTAGTTATATTCTTGTATATAGGGGGCAGTATTATAGTAGTTATATTCTTGTACATAGAGGCAATTTACCGTAACATCAGATCTATTCTTTTACCTGGATTCAGTAATTTTTCTTATATTAAAATGTTTATAGATGCCTTGTTTTTTTACAATTGCTAGCTCTATAAAACCTATAATGTTACAGATCTTTAACTAGGAATTGGCTCAAACACACTATAAAGAAAAACTAACCCCCTATGAATTAAATATATCATGCATCTTTCAGTTACACAGATAATCCCTCTCAAAACATTATAAGGGTCTACTGTTAAATTTTTTAGAAATGAAATCAAATCCTTAAGACAATAGAACGTACAGTATCTACTATTATATATCCTAAGTAGTACTGTCCCAAAATACAACCATTCTATCAAGAAATAAATACTGAATTTTATGCACTTTGCTATAATAGGTTTGACCCCCTGCCAATATGTCACTGTCACCACTAGGGTTGAGCGACTTTTCTCAAAAGTTGAGTCGAGTGAAATCGGCCGATTATGTTGAAAAGTCGGGGTCGGGAGATCGGCCGAAACACGAAACCCAATGCAAGTGAATGGGAAATCTCTATATATTTATATTTACTTCAGCGCGATATAGCAGAAAGCCGGTAATTCAATTACCGGCTTTTGCATTCTCCTTCCTAAACCCGACATGATATGAGACATGGTTTACATACAGTAAACCATCTCATATCACCATTTTTTTTGCATATTCCACACTACTAATGTTAGTAGTGTGTATTTGCAAAATTTGGGCGCTGTAGCTATTAAATTTAAGAGTTAAATCACGGAAAAAATTGGCGTGGGCTCCCGTGCAATTTTCTCCGCCAGAGTAGTAAAGCCAGTGACTGAGGGCAGATATTAATAGCCTGGAGAGGGTCCACGGTTATTGCCCCCCCCCCCGGCTAAAAACATCTGCCCCCAGCCACCCCAGAAAAGGCACATCTGGAAGATGCGCCTATTCTGGCACTTGGCCGCTCTCTTCCCATTCCCGTGTAGCGGTGGGATATGGGGTAATGAAGGGTTAATGCCACCTTGCTATTGTAAGGTGACATTAAGCCAAATTAATAATGGAGAGGCGTCAATTCTGACACCTATCCATTATTAATCCAATTGTATGAAAGAGTTAAAAAAACACACACACACATTATTACAAAGTCTTTTAATGAAATAAAGATACAGGTTGTTGTAATATTTTATTAGACTCTTAGGCTGGGTTCCCATTGCGTTATGGGAACGCGCTTAACGGACAGCGTTGCACGGCGAAATTTACGCCGTGCAACGCGTCCGTTAGCGTGCCCATTCACGGCAATGGGAACGCGCAGCACTAGCGCGTGCCATGTTCGGCACACGCTAGCGACGCGCCGATGTTTCCTGGCGCGCCGCGGACGCTGCTTGCAGCGTCCGAGGCGCGCCCGCGGTCCGTTCCCCGCTCTCGCAGATCGGGGATCTGCGAGAGCAGGGACATTACCGCGACCCCGCGACGCGGCCACAGTAAAAACATTGCGTTAGCGCAACCCGCTAGCGCTAGCGCTAAACGGGTTGCACAAACGCAATGTGACCCTAGCCTTAATCCACCTGAAGACTCTCGCTCTGTAACAAAGGAAAAATAAAAAACAACAATATACATAAAGCCAAAAAAAAGAAAAACGGCTAACAAAAGCCGCAGCCAGCTCACCAACCAGACCATCAGATGTGGAGCACGAAAGTAAGTCATGACCCGGGACTCCAAGCAGCAGCAGATCCAACCATGTATATACTCCAGCTCCAGATAAATGTTAAAAATCTTTTTCTTTATTAATCCAACGTAATAAAAACAGGATAATCCTTACAGATGGCAGACAGAATAAGTGATTGCGCAGAGAACGGCTACGCGTTTCGACCACAGCGGGTCTTACTCATGCCTAGATAATCTCAGAAATGGTAGCTATATATATAGCACCCTAGAACCTATCACAAGCACTTCATCCATTACAAGACAAATACAAATAGTGCATATAAAAGTAAAATAACGCATACATAAATGTAAAATATAAAATTGTCAAACCTACCTATTGCCCTAATTAGCAATAATGTAAAGTATTTCGTTTCTTTTATTCATACCCGCGGGGAAGCGAGTGTTCAGACTGTACATCCAAAACGCCTCCCTAGTAAGTAGGCGTCTTTTTATGTCACCCCCGCGGCTTTGAGAAAAAACTCTCTCTATGCCGTGTACTCTAAGAGCTGCGGTGTCTCCATTATGTGTCATACCGAAGTGTTTGGATACCATTGAGATATTCCTATTAATCATGTTGTAATTTTTTGCGTCCCTGAGATGTTCGGAGACGCGTGTTTTCAACTTTCTTGATGTGCACCCTATGTATGATTTTGGCAAATTAAACAGTCTATTTTGTAGATCACATTTTTATTGTGACAATTTATAAAACTATTAATTTTGTAACTTTTAGTTTTTTCGGTATTTTGAAAGGTGTTGCCTACACAAGAATGCGCACAGGTACTGCAAGCCGCAGTGCCGCATCTAAAGAAACCCTTGCATTCAAGCCAGGTTTTGGATCCTGATTTAGTCAGAAACGAATTCGGAGCTACTAGATCCCCGATAGTTCGAGCCCTTCTCGCTACCAGATTAACCCCATCTTTCAGAATATTCATGAGTGTATGGTCTTCATATAAAATAGGTAATCTATGATTGATAATTTTTTTAATATGGTTAAACTGAAAACTGAACTGTAAACATACATGAGGTTTATCACTTAATCTCTTTTTATCAGATCCACTCATAGCACTATTTACCAAAAGATCTTCTCTGCGTTTTTTGTCCACTATATTTTTGGCCCTATTAATCGACCAATTGGGGTATTTACGGGCTTTTAATTTTTCGTTAAGTTCACTGAATTCTTTTAGTTTATCCTCATCCCTACTGCAATTACGTTTCAACCTAGTAAACTCACCCAGTAGCCACCCAGCCCACACAATAAAATCTATACCTGTGGGTGAGTTTACTAGGTTAAAACGTAATTGCAGTAGGAGAAAATTGCGCGGGAGCCCACGCCAATTTTTTCCGCGATTTAACCCTTAACTTTAATAGCTACAGCGCCCAAATTTTGCACATATACACTACTAACAGTAGTAGTGTGGAATATGCAAAAAAAAATGGGGATATGACATGGTTTACTGTATGTAATCATGTCTCATATCATGTCGGGTTTAGGAAGGAGAAATGAAAAGCCGGTAATTGAATTACCGGCTTTTCTGCTATATCGCGCTGAAGTAAATATAAATATATATATATATATATATATATATATGTGTGTCTCAATGACATATATATATATATATATATATATATATATATATAAACAAAACCCGACTTTGGAGCGAAGATCGCCGACCTCTGACCCGATCCCATAGTGGGATCGGGTCGAGTTTCACTTTCGAAATTGGCCGATCCGTTTCGCTCAACCCTAGTCACCACCAACAATCATAATTTTTTTCCGCCCATCTACTGCACTTCTTACCCAACAATATGAAGAAATTTATATGTCTTTCAATAACCCTGTAAGTCCAGCAATATTGGCGGAACTGGCATCAAAGTACAGAACTTTGCCCCAAAATTCAGTAATTGTGCACATAGTATGTACCGTACTTGTCGAAGCGCCCGTCCATGTGTGTACAATACACTTTCCTCTGCCTCCTCCTAGTCACATCGGGTGAGTATTGATAAACCTTACGGCTTTTATTGGGAGTTTTACAAGCTTTCTACGTGCCAGTAAAGTGCCAGTTACGAGTTCGGCAAATATCCTTTTTTTTATTTCTGTTTCCCCGACACTTCTCACTCAGTCTAACAATGTTCTTTATTACCGGCTGTAATGTTTTACAACTTGTTTTACTTCTCTGCAATAATAATTGATATTTTATTACCTGTTTCATCCAGTTGATCGTTGATAATCGCTCGGCTTGGATTAAAACATAATATTCCTGTATGGGAAAATTAATAGGATATAGATGTAGTCAGGTGGAAATTGTAGCCCCAGGGCCCTAGACTCGAATTCTGTAACAGCCCCTCCCCCACCATCTGCTATTCATACCACTGATGTCTTCTTATATATTATTGGGGCCCCTCGGAGGTCAGGATTTAAGCGTGACCCTAACTCTGAAACGACTCATTTGACTATTTTTTAAGTTTCTATTCTTTTTTGTTTTGTAGCACTTGTTGACTTTGTAAAGAAATTTTTCATCACAGCGAAAGTGGTTTCTGAATTTTGTTCAACATAAAATATGATTTTTTAAAAAAATTTTTTGTCTTTATCCTATAACCACCTGGTACTTTTTTGTTTTTTCGCTTTTAGGGATGGGTGAACCCGAACGGTAAAGTTCGGGGTCCATGCCGAACACCTAGTGTCCATGCACGGACCACGAAGGCGGACTTTTCCAGGTAGTCCGTGCTACTGTTTGGGTTTGGCAGTAAATAAACAAGCTTTGCTGGTGTGGGCACTTCTGGATCAATCATAAACATGTCAAGTATTGGCATGGCTGTGTTTGGCCGGCACATTGTTTAACAAAAAAAAAGACGTGCGGTCTCATCTATTATTGATAGCAAGTGCGGGCAAAGCTGACAGCTGCCCTCAGCAGTCAGCTTTATATTGGCTGAGTATTAAAAATTAAGGGGTCTCACTCCAGTTTTTAAAACTATTTCAATTAATAATTTAAAAAAACTACATGGGGTTAATCCCATTTTTGACAACCAGCCAAGCTAAAGCAGACAGCTTGGGGCCAATATTCTCAGACTGGGAAGGGGCCATTGCTATTGGCACTCCCCAGCCTAAAAACAGCAGCCCACAGCAGCCCAAGAAAAGGCGCATGTATTGGATGCACCAATTCTGTTAAAACATGGCAGTTAGACCGGGCAGGAGACAGGTAAGACAATTTAAGATTGATATTCCCTGCTCATTTGGAACAGAACAAATATTCACCATATGTATTTGTATAATCAATATCCTGGCTGCTGCATTCACTCACATTCACTGCCCTTGCACTAACTCTTTACACTCCATCCATATCGGCCCCTCTGTCCTTGCCTCTCCTATGTATAGCACTCATGCTCTGTTCACATTGCTTAACAGCGCAGATCCATTCAGTCCCACCATCCAACACAAGAGACGCTCTCACAAATCACTTAACCATCTGCTCACTCTTTCGATCCTCCTTCTCCTAGTCGCAGGAGTCATCTCTCCCAAACCTGGTCCCTCATGTTATAGCCAGTCTAACCTCCCAACTGCTACACTCAGAAACCCCTCTAGCCTTACTAATTTTTCATGCATGCCTTCTGCCTCTTTCAATTGTGCCCTTTGGAATTCTCGCTCTGTGTGTAATAAACTCTCCTTCATCCATAACTTCTTCTTTTCTAATTCTCTTAACCTCCTGGCTCTTACTGAAACCTGGATCCAGCAGTCAGACACCACCGCTGCTGCTGTCCTTTCATATGGTGGACTATACTTTTCTCATACCCCAAGATCGGACAACAGAGCAGGTGGAGGAGTTGGTCTGCTCCTATCAACCAAATGTACCTTCCAAGTTATCCCCCAAGTACCTTCACTTGTCTTCCCTTCTTTTGAAGTCCATGCGGTCAGACTCTACATCCCGTTCTCCATGCGAGTGGCGGTGGTGTATCGTCCTCCTGTTCCCTCTCATCAGTTCTTGGATCACTTTGCCACATGGCTTCCACACTTTCTTTCCTGTGAGATCCCCACCCTCATCATGGATTTCAACATCCCCATTGCTTTTCCTCTCTCCCCATCTGCTTCTCACCTTTTATCTCTAACCTCCTCTTTCGGCCTCTCGCAGCATACTAACTCTCCAATGCATGAAGACTGAAACTCCCTCGACTTGTTCTTCTCCCGGATATGCTCAGTGGACGATTTCACAAACTCCCCTCTCCCGCTCTCTGACCATAACCTTCTTTCATTCTCTATCAAGAACTACCATCCTGCTCAGATCACCCCAACTTTCCACACATATAGAAACATACAGGCCATTAACACCCAGAAACTTATGAAGAACTTGCAGTCCTCATTGGCCCCTATCTCCTCCATCTCATGTCCTGATTCTGCACTGAAGCACTATAATGAAACACTGCAACATGCCCTGGATGAAATTGCACCTCCTTTACATAGAACAACTTGGCACAGACGGCAACAACCGTGGCACATGCTGCAAACACGTTTCCTGCAGCAGTGCTCCAGGTGCACCGAACGTCTGTGGAGAAAATCTAATCTACCTGAAGATTTTATCCATTATAAGTTCATGCTTAAAACATACAACTCTGCCCTTCACCTCTCCAAACAAACCTATTTTAACACCCTAATCCCCTCACTGTCCACTAACCCTAAATGTCTCTTTGACACTTTCCATTCCCTACTCAACCCAAGAGTGCAGGCCCCAACCACAGATCTCCGCGCTGACGATCTGGCCAATTACTTCAAAGAAAAAATTGACCACATCCGACAGGAAATTATCTCCCAATCTCTTCATACCATGCACTGTTCTCCCTCCCCCACTGCATCTAGCTCACTCTCTGACTTTGAACTAGTTACAGAAGAAGTAATCAGGCGCCTTGCATCATCTCGCCCCACCACTGGCAACAGTGACCCCATTTCGTCACATCTCATACAGTGCCTTTCCCCGGCTGTCACCTCTCACCTAACAAAAATATTCAACCTTTCTCTCTCCTCTGGTGTATTTTTCCCTCCTCATTTAAGCATGCCATCATACATCCATTACTTAAAACACCATCTCTCGATCAAAACTGTGCCGCTAATTATAGACCGGTCTATAATCTTCCCTTCATCTCAAAACTCTGCTACATCTGGATGTATTGCTGAGCGGTGGCATGATGCGACCCCTCAGCTGTACATCCAGGAGACGCTGAGCGTGAATATACAGCTTCAGTGCCGAGTGGTTATATCAATAAGGTGACCGAATTTCATAGCTGATGAACTCCAGTCACCTTATTGACGTCAGCGCTCAACACTGAAGCTGAGTTCTCATTCTCAACTCAGCATCTCGTGGATGTACAGCTGAGAGGTTGCATCATGCCACCGCTCAGCAATGCATCCAGATGTAAAAGAGTTGGAACATGTTGTGGGACATATGAATTATCGGCAGACAGGTGAAGAATACTGTGATTTTTTTTAACGGTAATAAATGGGTAACAGAAGGTGCAAAGTGTTTATTTCAAATAAAGCAGTTTATTCTGTGTGTATTTCAATTAAAGAACTTTTTATCTGTGTGTCTTTTACTAATTTTCACTACGACACCTCTCCCTTATTAACCCCTGGGCTTGATAAAGCGGACATGAACCCCAATACTATTACCACACTTGCCTATTGCGTATATTTATTAGATGTGCCTTATCTGGGGTGGCTGTGGGCTGCTATTTTTAGGCTGGAGAGGGCCAATATCCATGGCCCCGTCCCAGTATGAGAATACCAGTCCCCAGCTGTCTTCTTTAGCTTGGCTTGACCTCATGCCATTTTTTAAATTATTTATTTAAAGAATTAAAAAAATATGGCTTATCGACCCCTTTTTTTTTTATAACCAACCAAGGTTCTGTAGAAGGACGTAGATCTGGGGATTTATTATGATGGAATATAGGCTGAACTGGATGGACAAATGTCTTTTTTTGGCCTTACTAACTATGTTACTATGTAAGGTAAAGCTGATAGCTGAGAGCTGCAGCCCACAGCTGTCAGCTTTACCTGTGCTGGTTAGCAACAATAGAGGGGACCCCACGCCATTTTTTATCGTATTTATTTGTTGCGTAAGCGCTGGCTAGTGTATATTCTCTCATCATCGTACGCATGCTCTAACAGCTATCAGGGAGACCAGGCATGCGATGATGAGAGATGTACTACCAGTTGCAGCTGCTTGCTCGCATGCTGTCATCTGTGTGACAGCATGGGAACTACAGCGCTCTGACTGGCAGTAATAAACTTACCAATGATCAGAGGTGTTGTTTCTCACTCTGTCACACAAATGACAGCATTGGAATTGCCGGATGTTCGGGCCTCCATTCATTTGAATGGGTTCCAGGTTCGAATTTGGGTACTAAATTTCCACAGGTCCGCCCATTACTATTTTTCTCCTTTCATTTTTTTCCTCCACTTCTTCAAGGAGCCTTAACTTTTAAAAAAAATTTCCATCAACATAGATGTATCAGGGCTTGTTTATCTGTCAGATGCATTGTAGCATTGAATCACTCAATTCATTTTACCAGACAACGTAGTAAATACCGGGAGGAGAAAAATATGCAATTCATTAAATGATAAAAATGACTGGACAGCAGGATTCTCCAGGTTAGTACAATTACCGTGATGGCAAATTTTCATTTTTTTTTTAATTTGGTGAGGTGAGTTAAAGGGAACCTGTCACCTCCAAAATCAAAGGTGAGCTAAGCCCACCAGCATCAGGGGCTTATCTACAGCATTCTGTAATGCATTCTGTAATACTGTAGATAAGCCCCCGATGTATCCTGAAAGATGAGATGAGGGCGGTCCTGCTGCAATCCGGTCCGATGGGCATCGCGGTCCGGTGCCTCCCATCTTCTTACGATGACGTCCTCTTCTTGTCTTCACGCTGCGGCTCCGGCGCAGGCGTACTTTGTCTGTCCTGTTGAGGGCATAGCAAAGTACTGCATTGCGCAGGCGCCGGGAAAGGTCAGAGAGGCCCGGCATCATCGTAAGAAGAGGACGTCATCATAAGAAGATGGGAGGCCCTGGACCGGACCGCGATGCCCATCGGATCGGACCGCCCATCCAGGTGAGTATAATCTAAGCTCTTTTTCTCATCTTTCAGGATACATCGGGGGCTTATCTACAGCATTACAGAATGCATTACAGAATGCTGTAGATAAGCCCCTGATGCTTGTGGGCTTAGCTCACCTTTGATTTTGGGGGTGACAGGTTCCCTTTAATGCAATTTAATCCCATTCACATTAATAGAGTTGAGCAACAATACCAGAGGTAACCTGTGGACAAGAGGTGGTGCTGTTTCAAAAAAAAAGTCACACTGTTTCTAACAGCTCTTTTACCGCTTTCCAACATCAGCAAAATAGTATGCCGATGTCGGACTCCCACTGTTTGATGCAGGCTCCAGCAATGAACTTGCACATTTCCAAGCACATGACAGCTGATTTATACAGCTGACATGCAGCTGCAACAGCCACAGATGGAATTGCAATCCACCCATGTCTGTTAACTAGTTAAATGCTGCTGTCAATTTCTGACAGCGGCAATTAACTAGCGCTTATTGCAAGTGATTTCTAACCCTGCCTATCAGTGACCCCGTTACATGATCGTAGATAACCGATGGGTCGGCATGACAACCAAAAGTCTGCAGCAGACCTCTATGGTTGTCATTGCCGGATTGCTATGAGCAATGGTGTCGTTCAAAAGTACAACTCTTCCCACATAAAACAAGCCCTCACACGGCCATATTGACTGAAAAATAAAAAAAAAAGTTACGGCTCTGGGAAGAAGGGGAGCAAAAAATAAAAACGGAAATACCTCTGGTCATGAAGGGGTTAAGGTTGTGTTTGCATCTTTCAGCCATGTTGTGCTTTTTTGTCATTGTGCACTTACCTTCAAAATAAAAACTCTTTGTGCAGTTTTCATTTCTTAATGCCTCGTACAGACTTTGTACGGCCCTCGCGTGCTGCTCTCGGACACTGTCGGAATCCACGCTCAGTAGTACCACGTGATTCACGCAGACGCTCCCCATTCTAGAGACAATGGAGACACAAATAATCTGTCCTGCCCTTTCCAGGATTCTCTTAGTAATGGTCCCTTGCGTCGTCTCCTCATATAATGTGACGTAATATGAGATAACACACGAGTGACTACCGCTGCCAGGAGCAAATTACCTCTGACTCACAGCCATTGCCAATGTCACCGGTGTAATCTGGCATCACTCTCCCCGGTCATTGATATCGGGATGATCTATGTGCACAGGTCACTATCTGTGCCCCTATGTCTGGCGGCAAGGTCAATGTCCTATTGGCAACCAATAATCCAGGCTTGTGTCACCAACCCCACACTAATGATTCTGTGGATGAACCATTCTAGGCTCAAAAAAATCCCCTTCCCCTTGATATTACGTATCTGTCAAGTAAAGGGGTTAGGGATATTTATTTTCGTACTCAAATGCACAACATTTTTGGCTAAAAATGATTTTTGTAATTGGGTTTTGTTCAAACATTTGACCCGTTTGCCTTCTGTAGCCTCGTTTTATTTTCTGGCTGCAGAATAGAGTAACTGAGAATCCATCAGAGTTTCTAACTCTTTTTACCAGTCAAAGTTGAAAGTTCAGGGAAACAAAGAGTCTGTGCAAAAACAATTCACTTTGCGATAATTGCATAAAATGGTTATATATCACAGAACGCTCACATATGACCTATAAAGATGCCTGTTAGACTTCCACATATTGTCTTGCAGGCTTGGACTGGCCAGCCGGGGAAAAGGTGAATTTCCAGGTGGGCCCTCCAACTCCATAATATGGGTAATGTTTTGCCCAATAGACTTGACTCACCATGTACAGACAAAGACAGCATCTCATCATTAATTTATCAAACCACCCGGTATATTATTATATAGAAACATAAGTACATTTTTTAATGAAATTAATGTAATATTTGCAGTGGGTCCTCTTTGTCAGTGTTACTGGTGGACCTTGGTCATCTCAGTCCAACAATTCTTGCAGCTGTCACATCACATTATATAGCATAGCTATTCAAGAGGGAATATAATGGCCAATAAAAAAAAGTAGAAGAAGGGAACGCAACAGCCATTTTGCTGTGAATCTGGATAGTGAGTAGACGTCACAGCTCAAAACACAGAAGAAACTGTAAAGACATTGCATGATAGCAAAGCCATGAGGAAAATTGAGGTATGAGGAAAACTAAATAATGTCACAAAAGTCTTTCAAGACCATTGGAAACTTTGCTGCAAATTGATTTGCCGATGATTGAATTTTCTTCTGAAAATTTGGTGAACTTTAATTTCAATTGTCTTGTTCATATTTGTTAGTTACTCTGCATTTCTTGTATTGTAAGGTACATTCTGTTCGCTCCACGTTTGATGTGTATGTTGGATAAATCTATTTTTAAGCCCAATGTGAAATTTGTCTTAGATAAGTGTTGAGTTTCCGGTCAAAGTCTTCCCCCTGGTGAAGACTTGGTAATAAGACCTCGTTATTCCCGGAATAATGCACGGGAGCTGGGAGATACCACATTATTATATAATAGGGTCATGTGACTTTACAATGTACCACAGGGTTTGAGCTGCCATTAGGTCAAACTGTCAGTGGACCTGTCAGCGTTGAGAAAGGAAGCCACCAACTTGGGATAAATGTCTATGTACAACATGTTCTGCGTCATGTTCTGATGTCCCTCACCTTATAGAAGACATCCTGACCTCTGTGAAGTAGGGAACTAGCTCTCCATAGAAATAAGTCATCTGCAGAAGAAAATTGTTGTACCTGTTAAGACGTCTAAAAAAGCCAAATTAAAATTTTGACAAAATTTTCTGCCATCTACCTAAGTAGCCTTCTAGGGCTTGTACAAATGTAGCATGACTCACATAAACATTGAGTAGTGAAAGTTGTCACTTTGCATAGCTTACATCACATTTGGTACCATGATGCAACTCTGCAATCTAAAACTTTGGGAAACTTCTTAGTATGGAATAAAAGATTGGATTAAGCCCTCCAGATGCTCATTTTTCTCTAACAACAGAAAGACCACAAAAATGTCTTAGCGGTGCAGAGATCACTGATACCAGGGCGGTGCTGTAATAGAAGCTACTGGGGTAAAATGTCCACTCATGACATTATTTCCTCATGGATCTTCCTCCATCACCTGTGAGTGATAATATTGAGAAGTAGGAGGAACCATAGCAACTTAGCGGAGACCCCATAACATTACAGAGTGGGGGCCGAGTGCTGAGAAGCAGAGGGCAGAAAAGTCACCAATCTGTCTTGCATAAGATGTATAGTTTTAGAAAAAGGAATTCAGGGGTAGAGGAGGGAGTGGCTCATGAGTGGAGAAAGAAGCCGATTTCTCTGTTCAGAGGTATTACAGCAATTCTAACATTCACTTGTACTATTGCTTTGTATACAGTTTATAGACAGGACAGTGACTATTTCATTGGACATACCTGTTCTATGAACCTGGCTGAGAATTCCCTGCATGCGTCGGTGCTCTGATTACTGAGGTTGTCTGTGAATGCCTCATTCACAATGTAGACTGTGACGTTGACCTTGATGATGACTTTAGCTAAAAGTAGATTCCTTAATATTATATCAGACTTACTGTATATTAAAAAAAAAAAATCAGCAGAATTGTCGATGACATTGTTCCTAGAAATGATATGTAGATAGGCATTCCTTCACTGGCAGCCAGCACCCGGACACAGGTCCTGGTTGTCAACTTGAAGGCACCCTGCTCCCCTAAAGTTCTGACCTGTTAGTCAACTTGAAGGCACCCTACTCCCCTGAAGTTCTGACCTGCTAGTCAACTTGAAGGCACCCTACTCCCTTGAAGTTCTGACCTGCTAGTCAACTTGAAGGCACCCTACTCCCCTGAAGTTCTGACCTGTTAGTCAACTTGAAGGCACCCTACTCCCCTGAAGTTCTGACCTGTTAGTCAACTTGAAGGCACCCTACTCCCCTGAAGTTCTGAGGACTTTATGTCTGCAGAATATGGTGTATTGCTTTTCAATGTAACCCGAACTTGTGACTTAAAGGCTGGACATTGACTTACAAAACAGTGACCTATAGGGGGCAGTAGAGAGGCACTTTCCCGGATGGCACCTAAAATGATCTTCTGTCACTTCAGAGGACATAACTCGTTCATGTATTACTTGGACAGTCATTTAATATTAAGTGGAGTCATGTAATGCTTTATTTTCAGAGATTTGGTTCTTTTCATTTTTAAGGCTACTTTTTATGGTCTTTATAAGAGGGTGTGGCTCACAGGGTAATAATACAGAGCAGCCTAATGACACGCCCCTGATGATCCCTTGAGACCACCCCCTCTCTGAAACTGTAAGACAGAATAAAAAAAATATTCAGGTGATCAGTGGGAATAAAATAAGAACAAGAATAGGCCACTTTTTACTTGTTGACAGATGATTTTTAATGGGGTTATCTAAGAACAACATGGCTGCCATTTTCCAGATGCAACCGCAAGGTCAAGTGTGGTGCTCTTTTGTTTTAAAGAAAGTAGTCTTTTTTTTCTAATTTTGGACAACCCTTTAAACCAACCTTGGTATTTTTTTTTATTATGTCAGTGCAGAACATCAACTGAAGAACTTCCATTCTCAGGATCATATGGTCCTAATAATGTGATTAGAAGCTGCCATGATTTTCCGATGACCTCTTTGTGACGACTTATATAGAAGTCATTAACGTCTAAGAGAACGAAGCTGATGGGGACAGGTGGTAAAATCACTCATCAACATGTGCCTTATCCAATTTATTCTGAAATAGTGGGCCTGGGGATGCAATGCTTTATGGGAAAAAAAGAATGCAAATTAGCTATCTCTCTGGTGCCACCTATGGGGAGTTACCTATAAGTCAATGTCTAGCCTTGAAATAAGACTACAGATATCTGTGAAACCAAACAGCATCTATCAGGTGTACAACAGTTTCATGGTTATTACTCCTCTTCAGTATTTAGTAAAGATGAGGTAGCAAGTTTTTCTACAAATTTCTCTAAAACAAATCTGAATTTTTGGGATGAAATTTGAGTGAATCCAGGAAAATCTAGGATTGTGGTGGCCAAGAAAAGATTCAAAAAAATGTAAAAATGATTATACTCATCTGTAATGATCTGGTGGCCTAGGAGCAGCATGTGACGTACTCTGGAGAAGGTGGTACCTGTACTGACCGCAGACCCTGAACTTAGCACCGCAACTAGAAGTAGCCGTGGGATGTACCTAACACTCCCTAGACCCCTTGACACAGCCTAAGGACTAACTTCCCCTAAAGATAGAAACGGGAAAACTATCTTGCCTCAGAGAAAATACCCAAAGGATAGACAGCCCCCCACAAATATTGACTGTGAGAGGAGAGGGAAATGACATAGGCAGACTGAAATCAGGATTTAGCAAAGGAGGCCTTTCTAACTAAAAAGAAAGAATAGGACAGAGTACTATGCGGTCAGTATTAAAACACTAGAAAATATCCACCACAGAAAATACAAAACTCCACATCTGACTAAAGACATGGAGGGTATATCTGCATCTCCAGAGATACAACTTGGCTGCAAAAAATCCTTACACAGACAAAGCTGGACAAGACAAAACATGAAAATGCACAGAACTATAAGGCCCACAGCATGTGGACAGCAAAAACAAAGCCAGAACTTATCTTTGTTGAAACGAACAGCAAAACAGGAGAGACCAGACAGGGATGTGAATCCTCCAAAAACAATGGACAACTGGCACTGACTAAAGGATCAAGCAAGACTAAATAGCCCAGTCCAAATTGCAATAAGTGGACACACCTGATAAATGCTGCGATCCAAAGACAGCAGCACTACCACTTATAACCACCGGAGGGAGCCCAAGAGCAGAATTCACAACACTCATCCCTTTCCATATCTGTCCCTTTGTTAAATATCTACCTATCCTATGACTGGTCTCCTTCTTGTTCCCGGTCATCAGGCACTGCTGCTGATTAGCAGGGCTGGCGTTATTGACAGGCAGATCAGGCAGGAGCCTTGGGCCCCGCTGCTACAGGGACCCCCAGTCAGTGGCCGCTCTGGGGCCCATGAGTAAAAGGACCCCAGTGCGGGCTCTGTTATGAACTTGTGGTTTAGGAGCAACATGGGACGAGCTCTGAAGGAGGTGGTACCTGTACTGACCGCAGTTCCTAAGCTCAACACAACACTAGCAGTAGCCGTGGGATGTTCCTGTCACTCCCTAGACACCTCGTCACAGCCGGAGAACTAACTGCCCCTAAAGATAGAAACAGGAAAGCTATCTTGCCTCAGAGAGAATCCCCAAAGGATAGACAGCCCCCCACAAATAATGACTGTGAGTGGAGAGGGAAATGACATACGTAGAATGAAACCAGGATGTAGCAAAGGAGGCCAGTCTAGCTAGATAGATAGAACAGGACAGAATACTGTGCGGTCAGTATTAAAAAACTAGAAAAATCCACACAGAGTTTACAAAAATCTCCTCACCTGACTAAAGGTGTGGAGGGTAAATCTGCTTCCCAGAGTTTCCAGCTTAACTGACAAGCTGGACCAAAAACATAGAATGTACAGAACAATTAAGTCCACTACATGTGGACAGAAAAGAGCAAAGCAAGGACTTATCTTTGCTGAACTGGTCAGGATATCAGGGAAATCCAAGCAGAGATGTGAATCCAACCAGGAACCATTGGCAAGTGGCACTGGCTGAAGGAAAGAGCCAGGCATAAATAGCCGAGCAGAAAGACAATCAGTGGAAGCAGCTGCAGACTGCTAAATCCAAGGAGCAGCCATTCCACTTAAAACCACCGGAGGGAGCCCAAGAGCAGAACTCAGAAAAGTGCCACTTATAGCCACCGGAGGAGCCCAAGAGCGGAATTCACAACAGTACCCCCCCCCTTGAGGAGGGGTCACCAAACCCTCACCAGAGCCCCCAGGCCGATCAGGACGAGCCAAGTGAAAAGCACGAACAAAATCGGCGGCATGGGCATCGGAGGCAGCAACCCAAGAATTATCCTCCTGGCCATAACCCTTCCACTTGACAAGATACTGAAGCCTCCATCTCAAAAAAAGAGAATCCAAAATTTTCTCAACCTCATATTCTAACTCTCCCTCAACCAACACCGGGGCAGGAGGATCAACCGAGGGAACAATGGGCACTACATATCTCCGTAACAAAGATCTATGGAAAACATTATGAATGGCAAAAGAGGCTGGAAGGGCCAAACGAAAAGACACCGGATTGATAATTTCAGAAATCTTATAAGGACCAATAAACCGAGGCTTAAACTTAGGGGAAGAAACCTTCATAGGAATATGACGAGAAGACAACCAAACCAAATCCCCCACACGAAGCTGGGGACCAACACACCGACGGCGGTTAGCAAAACGTTGAGCCTTTTCCTGAGACAACGTCAAATTGTCTACCACATGAGTCCAAATCTGCTGTAACCTGTCCACCACAGAATCCACACCAGGACAATCAGAAGGCTCAACCTGCCCCGAAGAAAAACGAGGATGAAAACCAAAATTACAAAAGAAAGGTGAAACCAAAGTAGCCGAGCTAGCCCTATTATTAAGGGCAAACTCGGCCAACGGCAAGAAAGCCACCCAATCATCCTGATCAGCAGACACAAAGCATCTCAAATAGGTTTCCAAGGTCTGATTAGTTCGCTCAGTTTGGCCATTTGTCTGAGGATGAAACGCCGAAGAAAAAGACAAATCAATGCCCATCCTAGCACAAAAGGCCCGCCAAAACCTAGAAACAAACTGGGAACCTCTGTCAGACACAATATTCTCCGGAATGCCATGCAAACGAACCACATGCTGAAAAAACAATGGAACCAAATCTGAGCAGGAAGGCAACTTAGGCAAAGGTACCAGATGGACCATTTTAGAGAACCGGTCACAAACCACCCAGATAACAGACATCTTCTGGGAAACAGGAAGATCCAAAATAAAATCCATGGAAATATGCGTCCAGGGCCTCTCAGGGACCGGCAAAGGCAAAAGCAACCCACTAGCGCGGGAACAGCAGGGTTTGGCCCGGGCGCAAGTCCCACAGGACTGCACAAAAGCATGCACATCCCGCGACAAGGAAGGCCACCAAAAGGACCTAGCAACCAAATCTCTGGTACCAAAAATCCCAGGATGACCAGCAAACACTGAACAATGAACCTCAGAAATTACCTTACTTGTGCATCTATCAGGAACAAACAGTTTCCCCACTGGACAGCGGTCAGGTTTATCAGCCTGAAATTCCTGAAGCACCCGCCGCAAATCAGGTGAGATGGCAGAAAGAATCACCCCTTCCTTAAGAATACCAACCGGCTCAAGGACTCCAGGAGAATCAGGCAAAAAACTCTTAGAGAGGGCATCAGCCTTAACATTCTTAGATCCCGGAAGATACGAGACCACAAAATCAAAACGGGAGAAAAACAGGGAACATCGAGCCTGTCTAGGGTTCAGCCGCTTTGCCGACTCGAGGTAAATCAGATTCTTATGATCAGTCAAGACCACAATGCGGTGCTTGGCTCCCTCAAGCCAATGTCGCCACTCCTCAAATGCCCACTTCATAGCCAACAACTCACGATTGCCGACGTCATAATTGCGCTCCGCAGACGAAAACTTTCTGGAAAAAAAAGCACACGGTTTCATCAAAGAACCATCAGAATTCCTCTGAGACAAAACGGCCCCTGCCCCAATCTCAGAAGCGTCAACCTCAACCTGAAAAAGGAATAGAAACATCCGGCTGACGCAACACAGGGGCAGAAGTAAATCGGCGTTTAAGCTCCTGAAAGGCCTCAACAGCCGCAGAGGACCAATTCGTCACATCAGCGCCTTTCTTCGTTAAATCAGTAAGGGGTTTAACCACACTGGAAAAGTTGGCAATGAAACGGCGATAGAAATTAGCAAAGCCCAAAAATTTCTGAAGGCTCTTCACAGATGTGGGTTGAATCCAGTCATGAATGGCTTGGACCTTAACAGGATCCATTTCCATAGACAAGGGAGAAAAAATAAAACCCAAAAAAGAGACCTTCTGAACTCCGAATAGGCACTTAGACCCCTTCACAAATAAAGCATTATCACGAAGGATCTGGAATACCATCCTGACCTGCTTCACATGAGACTCCCAATCATCGGAAAAATCAAAATATCATCCAAATACAAAATCATGAATTTATCAAGGTAATTGCGGAAAATATCATGCATGAAGGACTGAAATACAGAAGGAGCATTAGAAAGCCCGAAAGGCATCACAAGATATTCAAAATGGCCTTCGGGCGTATTAAATGCAGTTTTCCATTCGTCACCCTGTTTAATACGAACAAGATTATATGCCCCTCGAAGGTCAATCTCAGTAAAACAACTAGCCCCCTTAATCCGAGCAAACAAATCAGAAAGCAAAGGCAGGGGGTATTGGAATTTGACCGTGATCTTATTAAGAAGACAATAATCTATACAGGGTCTCAAGGAGCCATCCTTCTTTGCAACAAAAAAGAAACCCGCTCCCAATGGTGATGAAGACGGCCGAATATGCCCCTTCTCCAAAGACTCCTTAACATAACTCCGCATGGCGGCATGCTCTGGCACAGACAGATTGAAAAGTCGGCTCTTAGGGAACTTCTGAACTCTGAATAGGCACTTAGACCCCTTCACAAATAAAGCATTATCACGAAGGATCTTGAATACCATCCTGACCTGCTTCACATGAGACTCCCAATCATCGGAAAAATCAAAATATCATCCAAATACACAATCATGAATTTATCAAGGTAATTGCAGAAAATATCATGCATGAAGGACTGAAATACAGAAGGAGCTTTAGAAAGCCCGAAAGGCATCACAAGATATTCAAAATGGCCTTCGGGCGTATTAAATGCAGTTTTCCATTCATCACCCTGTTTAATACAAACAAGATTATATGCCCCTCGAAGGTCAATCTTAGTAAACCAACTAGCCCCCTTAATCCGAGCAAACAAATCAGAAAGCAAAGGCAGGGGGTATTGAAATTTGACCGTGATCTTATTAAGAAGACGATAATCTATACAGGGTCTCAAGGAGCCATCCTTCTTTGCAACAAAAAAGAAACCCGCTCCCAATGGTGATGAAGACGGCCGAATATGCCCCTTCTCCAAAGACTCCTTAACATAACTCCGCATGGCGGCATGCTCTGGCACAGACAGATTGAAAAGTCGGCCCTTAGGGAACTTGCAGCCAGGAATCAAGTTAATAGCACAATCACAGTCCCTATGTGGAGGAAGGGAACTGGACTTGAGCTCATCAAATACATCCTGAAAATCCGACAAAAACTCAGGGACCTCAGAAGAGGGGGAAGAGGAAATTGACATCAAAGGAACGTCACTATGTACCCCTTGACAACCCCAACTAGTCACAGACATAGTTTTCCAATCCAGCACCGGATTATGTTCCTGTAACCATGGAAAACCCAGTACAACAACATCATGCAGGTTATGCAACACCAGAAAATGGCAATCTTGTAATGGTAACAGACCTAGCGACCCTCCTAGTACGTTTAGGGCAATCAGAAATAACATGAGCAGAATCACCACAGTAAAAACACAGCCTATTCTGACGTCTGAATTCCTGCCGTCCTGTTTTAGTCAAAATCCTATCACATTGCATAGATTTAGGACTCAGCTCAGAGGACACTGCCATATGGTGCACAGCTTTGCGCTTGCGCAAACGCCGATCAATCTGAATGGCTAGAGACATAGACTCGCTCAAACCAGTAGGCGTAGGGAAGCCCACCATAACATCTTTAAGGGCTTCAGAAAGACCCTTTCTGAAAATAGCAGCCAGAGCATCCTCATTGCATTTAGTAAGCACAGATCATTTCCTACATTTCTGGCAGTATAATTCTGCCGCTTCCTGACCTTGACACAAGGCCAACAGGGTATTTTCTGCATGATCCACAGAATTTCAGTGTGAATTAACTCTGTGTTGCTGGAAGCTCTGGGAAGCAGATTTACCCTCCACACCTTTAGTCAGGTGTGGAGATTTTTGTAATCTCTGCGTGGATTTTTGTAGTGTTTTATACTGACCGCACAGTATTCCATCCTGTCCTATCTATCTAGCTAGACTGGCCTCCTGTGCTCATCCTGGTTTCATTCTGTGTATGTCCTTTCCCTCTCCACTCACAGTCATTATTTGTGGAGGGCTAATCTATCCTTTGGGGATTTGCTCTGAGGCAAGATAGTTTTCCTGCTTCTATCTTTAGGGGTAGTTAGCTCTTAGGCTGTGACGAGGTGCCTAGGGAGAGTTAGGAGCATCCCACGGCTACTTCTAGTGTTGTGTTGAGCTTAGGGACTGTGGTCAGTACAGATACCACTTCCTTCAGAGCTCGTTCCATGTTGCTCCTAAACCACCAGATCATAACAGGGGCGGCTGTATTATACTGTGTGTCGGGGGCTGCACTATACTGCGGAAAGGCTGCATTATACTGTGTGTGGGGGCTGCATTATACTGTGTATCTGTGTGGGGGGCTGCATTATACTGAGTGTATGTGTGTGGGGATGGCATTATACTGTGTATCTGTGTGGGGGGCTGCATTATACTGTGTGTGGGAGGGCTGCACTATACTGTGGAGCGGTTGCATTATACTGTGTGTGTGGGGGGGCTGCATTATACTGAGTGTCTGTGTTTGGGGGCTGCATTATACTATGTGTGTTTCATGTATGTGTATATGTGTATGCATTATACTGTGTGTGTTCACTGCATTATACTGAGTGTCTGTGTGGGGGCTGCATTATACTATGTATCTGTGCGGGGGGGTGCACTATACTGTGTTTTGAGGGGCTGCATTATACTGTGTGTGTTTTATGTATGTGTATATATGTATGCATTATACTGTGTGTGGGGGCTGCATTATACTGTGGGGACTGCATTATACTGTGTGGGAACTGCATTATACTGTGTGGGGGCTGCATTATACTGTGTGTGGGGGGCTGCATTGTACTCTGAGGGGGCTGCATTATACTGTGCGTGTGTGTGGGGGCTGCATTATACTTTGAGGGGGCTGCATTATACTCTGAGGGGGCTGCATTATAGTCTATGAGGGGACTGCATTATACTCTGAGGGGGATACATTATACTCTCTGAGGGGGCCACATTATAGTCTATGAGGGAGCTACATTATAGTCTATGAGGGGGCTTTATTATACTGTGTGTGGGAGGCTGCAATATACTCTATGAGGGGGCTACATTATGCACTATAAGGGGGCTGCAATATATTCTGAGGTGGCTGCATTATACTCTGAGTAGGCTGCAGTATACTTTGAGGAGGGCTGCAGTATACTGTAAGTGGTTTTGCAGTATACTCTATGAGGGGGTCTGAATTATACTCTATGATGGGGGCTGCATTATATTCTATGACTGGAGCTGCATTATTCTCTGAGTGGGGTTACAGTATACCCCAAGAGGGGCTGCAGTATACTCTCAGGGGGGCTGCAGTATGCTCTGAGAGAAGCTGTATTGTACTCTGAGGGGGCTTCATTATACTCTGAGGGGGCTGCATTATACTCTATGAGGGGACTACATTATACTGTGTGTGGGGGGGGCTGAATTATACTCTATGGGGGGCTGTATTATACTCTGAGGGGGCAGTATACTCTGTGGATGGCTGAAGTATACTTTGAGGAAGGCTGCAGTATACTCTATGAGGGGGGCGGCATTATACTCTATGACGAGGGCTGCATTATATTCTACGAGTGGAGCTGCATTATTTTCTGAGGGGGGTTACAGTCTACCCTGAAAGGGGCTGAGGTATACTCTATCAAGGACCATGGGAAGTTCACTATACTATATGTACTATTTGGGACCTGCATCATCCTGTATCAAGGACTTTCTTTTTCTGTCCTCATCATTCTTCCTCATCCAGTGTAAAGAAACTCAGGAACAAGCATTGAACGACTTCAATATTGTCGATTGCGCTCATTTAACGGCCTGAACTCAGCTCATGTAAATACAACTGAAATGTTTCTATGTGATGGTGCAATATGTGAGCATTTGGGGTCCAACTTTAAACTTTTGCCCGGGGCCCCACTTAGTCTAAAACTGGCCCTGCTGATTAGGTCCCATGCAGGTACGGCAGACATCACTGATGTCAATCATGTGCTACATAACTATAAGAAGTTTGGTCAGCAGCCATACCTGAAGACCAAAGAGGGGAGATTGGAGGTACTGGTTTGAGTACAGAATCATAAGGGATATTCTCCATAGGAAAAGTATGCAAATTAGCTTTTTTTTTCAAAAGTAAGAAAACTTTCTGTGTTGTGCCACTAATGGTTAGCTACTAGAGTTGAGCAAATTTTTCAAAATATGATTCTAATTATGATCGGTGGCAAATATTGTTTTTGCAATATTTGCCAAACAGAACCAAACGTCATTGTAGTCATTTGGAGTAGAATTGACCGAATATGTTCGGAACCGATCACCAAACAAAAATTCAGCATGAATAGGGTACAAGAATGGCACAAATATGGCAAATTCAGATTCGGCAACCGATTCTGAACATATTCATTCAACTCTAAATTCAGTCACTTAGGCCCCCAAAAAAATCTATACCATAGTCATCTTCTTTCCATGTGACTTTTGCAATACTCATCACGATGGGGATCTTCGGATGAATTACATGCTATAAAAGTGTAGAATACTCACCAGGTTTTATCTCATTGATGATGAATTCACATTGTTTTCCATAAAAGAGCTCTTTACAGATGCAATACCTGCCACTGTAATGGCCGCCATAACCACAGAGGTCATCTGGAGGAAGGGACAATGAGATATAAGTAGATATGAATGAGCTAATAAGTAGATGAACTTGGAAATGATGAAAGTTCATGTTGTGGACGTTGAAAGGCACCCAAATTAGATGTGACTCACCTATGTTGGTAGTTGGATCCCGAGTAGACTTGGTCTGGAGCTGTCCACTTGTTTTTGGTACCGACTGACCAGTCACTCTTGATGTGTATAGTTTAGTGTACAGCTGATCTGTTGATCCAGAAGAAGTTGAAGTAGCTATAGACAATGAGATGGTGCTTCCTTCAGGAGATATTGTAGATGTAGTGGAGTCAGTATAATTTTCATAAGTAGGGGCCGATCCAATCAAGTCTGCTGAAGATCCAGGAGTATTTTCAGTAGTAAGCAAAACATTAGCACCAGATGTAATGGTGGAAGTAGTATTTCCATCAGAGCCCTGAGATATGATGGGGTCAGATGTAGGTCCATCAATCTTCATAGATGTAATAGTGTAAATCGTAGAAACAACATTCTTCTCAGTTGTAGTGGATTTGGTAGTACTGGAGTTTGTAGTGGATTTGGTAGTACTGCCAGATATGATGGAGTCAGCAGTAGATCTGGTAGTGAAATCAGAGATGATAGAGTCAGTAGAATATCTGAGAGAAGTGTCAGATATGATGGAGTCAGTAGTAAAACTGGTAGCACTCTCAGAGATAACACTGTCAATAGTAGTTATGGCAGTACTGTCAAGAATAATGGCATCAGTGGTATAACTGCTAGCACTGTCAGAAATTATGGACTCAGTAGTAGGTCTGGTTGTAATGTCAGATATGATGGAGTGAGTCGAAGATCTGATAGGAATATTAGAGATAATGAAGTTAGTTGTAGATCTAGTAGCAGGGTCAGATATGGGGACGTCAGCGGTAAATCTGGTAGATCTGTTAGAAATAATATTATCAGGACTAGATTTGGAAATACTCTCAGAGATGATGGAGTCAGTAGTAGATTTGGTACACCTGTCAGACACTGTGGAGTCTGCAGTAAGTCTGGCAATATGGTCAGAGATGATGGAGTCAGTAGTTGTACTGGTAGCACTCTCAGAGATAATGGAGTCAGTAGTAATACTGGTAGCGCTCTCAGAGATGATGGAATCAGTAGTAGTACTAGTAGCACTCTCAGAGATGATGGAGTCAGTAGTACTACTGGTAGCACTCTCAGAGATGATGGAGTCAGTAGTAGTACTGGTAGCGCTCGCAGAGATGATGGAGTCAGTAGTAGTACTGGTAGCACTCGCAGAGATGATGGAGTCAGTAGTAGTACTGGTAGCATTCTCAGAGATGATGGAGTCAGTAGTAGTACTAGTAGCACTCTCAGAGATGATGGAGTCAGTAGTAGTAATACTGGTAGCACTCTCACAGATGATGGAGCCAGTAGTAGTAATAGTAGCACTCTCAGAGATGATGGAGTCAGTAGTAGTACTGGTAGCACTCTCAGAGATGATGGAGTCAGTAGTAGTAATACTGGTAGCACTCTCAGAGATGATGGAGTCAGTAGTAGTACTGATAGCGCTCTCAGAGATGATGGAGTCAGTAGCAGTACTGGTAGCACTCTCAGAGATAATGGAGTCAGTAGTAGTACTGATAGCGCTCTCAGAGATGATGGAGTCAGTAGTAGTAGTAGCACTCTCAGAGATGATGGAGTCAGTAGTAGTAATACTGGTAGCACTCTCAGAGATGATGGAGCCAGTAGTAGTAATAGTAGCACTCTCAGAGATGATAGAGTCAGTAGTAGTACTGGTAGCACTCTCGGAGATGATGGAGTCAGTAGTAGTAATACTGGTAGCACTCTCAGAGATGATGGAGTCAGTAGTAGTACTGATAGCGCTCTCAGAGATGATGGAGTCAGTAGTAGTTCTGGTAGCACTCTCAGAGATGAAGGAGTCAGTAGCAGTACTGGTAGCACTCTCAGAGATAATGGAGTCAGTAGTAGTACTGATAGCGCTCTCAGAGATGATGGAGTCAGTAGTAGTACTGATAGCACTCTCAGAGATGATGGAGTCAGTAGCAGTACTGGTAGCACTCTCAGAGATGATGGCGTCAGTAGTAGTACTAGTAGCACTCTCAGAGATGATGGAGTCAGTAGTAGTACTGGTAGCACTCGCAGAGATGATGGAGTCAGTAGTGGTACTGGTAGCACTCTCAGAGATGATGGAGTCAGTAGTAGTACTGATAGCACTCTCAGAGATGATGGAGTCAGTAGTAGTAATGGTAGCACTCTCAGATATGATGGAGTCAGTAGCAGTACTGGTAGCACTCTCAGAGATAATGGAGTCAGTAGTAGTACTGATAGCGCTCTCAGAGATGATGGAGTCAGTAGTAGTTCTGGTAACACTCTCAGAGATGAAGGAGTCAGTAGTGGTACTGGTAGCACTCTCAGAGATGATGGAGTCAGTAGTAGTACTGATAGCGCTCTCAGAGATGATGGAGTCAGTAGTAGTACTGGTAGCACTCTCAGAGATGATGGAGTCAGTAGCAGTACTGGTAGCACTCTCAGAGATAATGGAGTCAGTAGTAGTACTGATAGCGCTCTCAGAGATGATGGAGTCAGTAGTAGTAGTAGCACTCTCAGAGATGATGGAGTCAGTAGTAGTAATACTGGTAGCACTCTCAGAGATGATGGAGCCAGTAGTAGTAATAGTAGCACTCTCAGAGATGATAGAGTCAGTAGTAGTACTGGTAGCACTCTCGGAGATGATGGAGTCAGTAGTAGTAATACTGGTAGCACTCTCAGAGATGATGGAGTCAGTAGTAGTACTGATAGCGCTCTCAGAGATGATGGAGTCAGTAGTAGTTCTGGTAGCACTCTCAGAGATGAAGGAGTCAGTAGCAGTACTGGTAGCACTCTCAGAGATAATGGAGTCAGTAGTAGTACTGATAGCGCTCTCAGAGATGATGGAGTCAGTAGTAGTACTGATAGCACTCTCAGAGATGATGGAGTCAGTAGCAGTACTGGTAGCACTCTCAGAGATGATGGCGTCAGTAGTAGTACTAGTAGCACTCTCAGAGATGATGGAGTCAGTAGTAGTACTGGTAGCACTCGCAGAGATGATGGAGTCAGTAGTGGTACTGGTAGCACTCTCAGAGATGATGGAGTCAGTAGTAGTACTGATAGCACTCTCAGAGATGATGGAGTCAGTAGTAGTACTGATAGCGCTCTCAGAGATGATGGAGTCAGTAGCAGTACTGGTAGCACTCTCAGAGATGATGGATTCAGTAGTAGTACTGGTAGCACTCTCAGAGATGATGGAGTCAGTAGTAGTACTGATAGCACTCTCAGAGATGATGGAGTCAGTAGTAGTACTGATAGCGCTCTCAGAGATGATGGAGTCAGTAGTAGTACTGGTAGCACTCTCAGAGATGATGGATTCAGTAGTAGTACTGGTAGCACTCTCAGAGATGATGGAGTCAGTAGTAGTACTAGTAGCACTCTCAGAGATGATGGAGTCAGTAGTAGTAGTAGTAACACTCTCAGACATGATGGAGTCAGTAGTAGTACTAGTAGCACTCTCAGAGATGATGAAGTCAGTAGTAGTACTGGTAGCACTCTCAGAGATGATGGAGTCAGTAGTAGTCCTGGTAGCACTCTCAGAGATGATGGAGTCAGTAGTAGTACTGGTAGCACTCTCAGAGATGATGGAGTCAGTAGTAGTATTGGTAGCACTCTCACAGATGATGGAGTCAGTAGTAGTAGTAGTAACACTCTCAGACATGATGGAGTCAGTAGTAGTACTGGTAGCACTCGCAGAGATGATGGAGTCAGTAGTAGTACTGGTAGCACTCTCAGACATGATGGAGTCAGTAGTAGTACTGGTAGCACTCTCAGAGATGATGAAGTCAGTAGTAGTACTGGTAGCACTTTCAGAGATGATGGAGTCAGTAGTAGTACTGGTAGCACTCTCAGAGATGATGGAGTCAGTAGTAGTAGTAGGACTCTCAGAGGTGATGGAGTCAGTAGTAGTACTGGTAGCACTCTCAGAGATGATGGAGTCAGTAGCAGTACTGGTAGCACTCTCAGAGATGATGGAGTCAGTAGTAGTAATGGTAGCACTCTCAGAGATGATGGAGTCAGTAGTAGTACTGGTAGCACTCTCAGAGATGATGGAGTCAGTAGTAGTACTGGTGGCACTCTCAGAGATGATGGAGTCAGTAGTAGTACTGGTAGCACTCTCAGAGATGATGGAGTCAGTAGTAGTACTGGTAGCACTCTCAGAGATGATGGAGTCAGTAGTAGTACTGGTGGCAATCTCAGAGATGATGGAGTCAGTAGTAGTACTGGTAGCACTCTCAGAGATGATGGAGTCAGTAGTAGTACTGGTGGCACTCTCAGAGATGATGGAGTCAGTAGTAGTACTGGTAGCACACTCAGAGATGATGGAGTCAGTAGTAGTAGTAGTAGGACCCTCAGAGATGATGGAGTCAGTAGTAGTACTGGTAGCACTCTCAGAAATGATGGAGTCAGTAGTAGTACTGGTGGCACTTTCAGAGATGATGGAGTCAGTAGTAGTACTAGTAGCACTCTCAGAGATGATGGAGTCAGTAGTAGTACTGGTAGCACTCTCAGAGATGATGGAGTCAGTAGTAGTAGTAGTAGGACTCTCAGAGATGATGGAGTCAGTAGTAGTACTGGTAGCACTCTCAGAGATGATGGAGTCAGTAGTAGTGCTGGTAGCACTCTCAGAGATGATGGAGTCAGTAGTAGTACTGGTAGCACTCTCAGAGATGATGGAGTCAGTAGTATTACTGGTAGCACTCTCAGAGAAGATGGAGTCAGTAGTAGTACTGGTTGCACTCTCAGAGATGATGGAGTCAGTAGTAATACTAGTAGCACTCTCAGAGATGATGGACTCAGTGGTAGTAGTAGTAGGACTCTCAGAGATGATGGAGTCAGTAGTAGTACTGGTAGCACTCTCAGAGATGATGGAGTCAGTAGAAGTACTGATCGCAATCTCACAGATGATGGAGTCATTAGTAATACTGGTAGCACTCTCAGAGATGATGGAGTCAGTAGTAGTACTGGTAGCACTCTCAGAGATGATGGAGTCAGTTGTAGTACTGGTAGCACTCTCAGAGATGATGGAGTCAGTAGTAGTACTGGTAGCACTCTCAGAGATGATGGAGTCAGTAGTAGTACTGGTAGCACTCTCACAGATGATGGAGTCAGTAGTAGTACTGGTAGTACTCTCAGAGATGATGGGGTCAGTAGTAGTGCTGGTAGCACTCTCAGAGATGAAGGAGTCAGTAGTAGTACTGGTAGTACTCTCAGAGATGATGGAGTCAGTAGTAGTGCTGGTAGCACTCTCAGAGATGATGGAGTCAGTAGTAGTACTGGTAGTACTCTCAGAGATGATGGAGTCAGTAGTAGTACTGGTAGCACTCTCAGAGATGATGGAGTCAGTAGTAGTACTGGTAGTACTCTCAGAGATGATGGAGTCAGTAGTAGTACTGGTAGCACTCTCAGAGATGATGTAGTCAGTAGTAGTACTGGTAGTACTCTCAGAGATTATGGAGTCAGTAGTAGTGCTGGTAGCACTCTCAGAGATGAAGGAGTCAGTAGTAGTACTGGTAGTACTCTCAGAGATGATGGAGTCAGTAGTAGTACTGGTAGTACTCTCAGAGATGATGGAGTCAGTAGTTTTTCTGGTAGCACTCTCAGAGATGATGGAGTCAGTAGTAGAACTGGTAGCACTCGCAGAGATGATGGAGTCAGTAGTAGTACTGGTAGCACTCTCAGAGATGATGGAGTCAGTAGTAGTACTGGTAGCACTCTCAGAGATGATGGAGTCAGTAGTAGTACTGGTAGCACTCTCAGAGATGATGGAGTCAGTAGTAGTACTGGTAGCACTCTCAGAGATGATGGAGTCAGTTGTAGTACTGGTAGCACTCTCAGAGATGATGGAGTCAGTAGTAGTACTGGTATCACTCTCAGAGATGATGGAGTCAGTAGTAGTACTGGTAGCACTCTCAGCAATGATGGAATCAGTAGTAGTACTGGTAATACTCTCAGAGATGATGGAGTCAATAGTAGTACTAGTAACACTCTCAGAGATGATGGAGTCAGTAGTAGTACTAGTAGCACTCTCAGAGATGATGGAGTCAGTAGTAGTCCTGGTAGCACTCTCAGAGATGATGGAGTCAGTAGTAGTACTGGTAGCACTCTCAGAGATGATGGAGTCAGTAGTTTTCCTGGTAGCACTCTCAGAGATGATGGAGTCAGTAGTAGAACTGGTAGCACTCGCAGAGATGATGGGGTCAGTAGTAGTACTGGTAGCACTCTCAGAGATGATAGAGTCGGTAGTAGTACTGGTAGCACTCTGAGAGATGATGGAGTCAGTAGTAGAACTGGTAACACTCTCAGAGATGATGGAGTCAGTATTAGTACTAGTAGCGCTCTGAGAGATGATGGAGTCAGTAGTAGTACAAATAGCACTCTCAGAAATGATGGAGTCAGTAGTAGTACTAGTAGCACTCTCAGAGATGATGGAGTCAGTAGTTTTTCTGGTAGCATACTCAGAGATGATGGAGTCAGTAGTAGTACTGGTAGCACTTGCAGAGATGATGGGGTCAGTAGTAGTACTGGTAGCACTCTCAGATATAATGGAGTCAGTAGTAGTACTAGTAGCACTCTCAGAGATGATGTAGTCAGTAGTAGTACTGGTAGCACTCTCAGAGATGTTGGAGTCAGTAGTAGTACTGGTAGCACTCTCAGAGATGATGGAGTCAGTAGTAGTACTAGTAGCAATCTCAGAGATGATGGAGTCAGTAGTAGTACTAGTAGCACTCTCAGAGATGATGGAGTCAGTAGTTTTTCTGGTAGCACTCTCAGAGATGATGGAGTCAGTAGTAGTACTGGTAGCACTCTCAGAGATGATGGAGTCAGTAGTAGTACTAGTAGCACTCTCAGAGATGATGGAGTCAGTAGTAATACTAGTAGCACTCTCAGAGATGATGGAGTCAGTAGTAGTACTAGTAGCAATCTCAGAGATGATGGAGTCAGTAGTAGTACTGGTAGCACTCTCAGAGATGATGGAGTCAGTAGTAATACTAGTAGCACTCTCAGAGATGATGGAGTCAGTAGTAGTACTAGTAGCAATCTCAGAGATGATGGAGTCAGTAGTAGTGCCAGTAGCACTCTCAGAGATGATGGAGTCAGTAGTTTTATTGGTAGCACTCTCAGAGATGATGGAGTCAGTAGTAGTAGTAGTAGGACTCTCAGAGATGATGGAGTCAGTAGTAGTACTGGTAGCACTCTCAGAGATGATGGAGTCAGTAGTAGTACTGGTAGCACTCTCAGAGATGTTGGAGTCAGTAGAAGTACTGATAGCACTCTCAGAGATGATGTAGTCAGTAGTAGTAGTAGTAGGACTCTCAGAGATGAAGGAGTCAGTAGTAGTACTAGTAGCACTCTCAAAGATGATGGAGTCAGTAGTTTTTCTGTTAGCACTCTCAGAGATGATGGAGTCAGTAGTAGAACTGGTAGCACTCGCAGAGATGATGGGGTCAGTAGTAGTATTGGTAGCACTCTGAGAGATTATGGAGTCAGTAGTAGTACTAGTAGCACTCTCAGAGATGATGGATTCAGTAGTAGTACTGGTAGCACTCTCAGAGATGATGGAGTCAGTAGTAGTACTGGTAGCACTCTCAGAGATGATGTAGTCAGTAGTAGTACTAGTAGCGCTCTGAGAGATGATGGAGTCAGTAGTACTAGTAGCAGTCTCAGAGATGATGGAGTCAGTAGTAGTACTGGTAGCACTCTCAGAGATGATGGAGTCCGTAGTAGTAGTAGTAGGACTCTCAGAGATGATGGAGTCAGTAGTAGTACTGGTAGCACTCTCAGAGATTATGGAGTCAGTAGTAGTACTGGTAGCACTCTCAGAGATGATGGAGTCAGTAGTAGTCCTGGTAGCACTCTCAGAGATGATGGAGTCAGTAGTAGTGCCAGTAGCATTCTCAAAAATGATGGAGTCAGTAGTAGTACTGGTAGCACTCTCAGAGATGATGGAGTCAGTAGTAGTGCCAGCAGCACTGTCAGAGATCATGAAGTCAGTAGTAGTACCGGTAGCACTCTCAGAGATGATGGAATCAGTAGTAGTACTGGTAGCACTCTCAGAGATGTTGGAGTCAGTAGTAGTCCTGGTAGCACTCTCAGAGATGATGGAGTCAGTAGAAGTACTGATCGCAATCTCAGAGATGATGGAGTCATTAGTAATACTGGTAGCACTCTCAGAGATGATGGAGTCAGTAGTAGTACTGGTAGCACTCTCAGAAATGATGGAGTCAGTAGTAGTACTGGTAGCACTCTCAGAGATGATGGAGTCCGTAGAAGTACTGGTAGCTCTCTCAGAGATGATGGAGTCAGTAGTAGTACTGGTAGCACTCTCAGAGATGATGGAGTCAGTAGTAGTGCCAGTAGCACTCTCAGAGTTGATGTAGTCAGTAGTAGTACTGGTCGCAATCTCAGAGAAGATGGAGTCAGTAGTAGTACTGGTAGCACTCTCAGAGATGATGCAGTTAGTAGTAGTACTATTAGGACTCTCAGAGATGATGGAGTCAGTAGTAGTACTGGTAGCACTCTCAGAGATGATGCAGATAGTAGTAGTCCTGGTAGCGCTCTCAGAGATGATGGAGTCAGTAGTAGTACTGGTAGCACTCTCAGATATGATGGAGTCAGTAGTAGTAATAGGAGGAATCTCAGAGATGATGGATTCAGTAGTAGTACTAGTAGCACTCTCAGAGATGATGGAGTCAGTAGTAGTTCTAGTAGGACTCTCAGAAATGATGGAGTCAGTAGTAGTACTAGTAGCACTCGCAGAGATGATGGAGTCAGTAGTCGTCCTGGTAGCACTTTCAGAGATGATGGAGTCAGTAGTAATGCCAGTAGCACTCTCAGAGATGATGGAGTCAGTAGTAGTAGTCCTGATAGCACTCTCAGAGATGATGGAGTGAGTAGTAATGCTGGTAGCACTCTCAGAGATGATGGATTCAGTAGTAGTTCTGGTAGCACTCTCAGAGATGATGGAGTCAGTAGTAGTACTAGTAGGACTCTCAGAGATGATGGAGTCAGTAGTAGTACTGGGAGCACTCTCAGAGATGATGGAGTCACTAGTAGTCCTGGTTGCACTCTCAGAGAAGATGGAGTCAGTAGAAGTATTGGTAGCACTCTCAGAGATGATGGAGTCAGTGGTACTAGTAGGACTCTCAGAGATGATGGAGTCAGTAGTAGTACTGGTAGCACTCGCAGAGATGATGGAGTCAGTAGTAGTACTGGTTGCACTCTCAGAGATAGTGGAGTCAGTAGTAGTACTGGTAGCACTCTCAGAGATGATGGAGTCAGTAGTAGTACTAGTAGGACTCTCAGAGATTATAGAGTCAGTAGTAGTACTGGTAGTACTGTTAGAGATGATGGAGTCAGTAGTAGTACTTGTAGCACTCTCAGAGATGATGGAGTCAGTAGTAATACTGGTAGCACTCTCAGAGATGATGGAGTCAGTAGCAATACTGGTAGCACACTCAGAGATGATGGAGTCAGTAGTAGTACTGGTAGCACTCTCAGAGATGATGGAGTCAGTAGTAGTGCCAGTAGCACTCTCAGAGATGATGGAGTCAGTAGTAGTGCCAGTAGCGTTCTCAGAGACGATAGAGTCAGTAGAAGTACTGGTAGCACTCTCAGAGATGATGGAGTCAGTAGAAGTACTGATCGCAATCTCAGAGATGATGGAGTCATTAGTAATACTGGTAGCACTCTCAGAGATGATGGAGTCAGTAGTAGTACTGGTAGCACTCTCAGAGATGATGGAGTCAGTAGTAGTACTGGTAGCACTCTCAGAGATGATGGAGTCCGTAGAAGTACTGGTAGCTCTCTCAGAGATGATGGAGTCAGTAGTAATACTGGTAGCACTCTCAGAGAAGATGGAGTCAGTAGTAGTACTGGTAGCACTCTCAGAGACGATAGAGTCAGTAGTAGTATTGGTAGCACTCTCAGAGATGATGGAGTCAGTAGTAGTACTGGTCGCAATCTCAGCGATGATGGAGTCAGTAGTAGTACTAGTAGCGCTCTGAGTGATGATGGAGTCAGTAGTAGTCCTGGTAGCGCTCTCAGAGATGATGGAGTCAGTAGTAGTAATAGGAGGAATCTCAGAGATGATGGAGTCAGTAGTAGTACTAGTAGCACTCTCAGAGATGATGGAGTCAGTAGTAGGGCTAGTAGGACTCTCAGAGATGATGGAGTCAGTAGTAGTACTAGCAGCACTCTCAGAGATGTTGGAGTCAGTAGTAGTACTGGTAGCACTCGCAGAGATGATGGAGTCAGTAGTCGTCCTGGTAGCACTCTCAGAGATGATGGAGTCAGTTGTAGTATTAGTAGGACTCTCAGAGATGATGGAGTAAGTAGTAGTCCTGGTAGCACTCTCAGAGATAATGGAGTCAGTAGTAGTTCTGGTAGCACTCTCAGAGATGATGGAGTCAGTAGTAGTACTAGTAGGTCTCTCAGAGAAGATGGAGTCAGTAGAAGTACTGGTAACACTCTCAGAGATGATGGAGTCAGTAGTACTAGTAGGACTCTCAGAGATGATGGAGTCAGTAGTGGTACTGGTAGCACTCGCAGAGATGATGGAGTCAGTTGTAGTACTAGTAGGACTCTCAGAGATGATGGAGTCAGTAGTAGTCCTGGTAGCACTCTTAGAGATAATGGAGTCAGTAGTAGTTCTGGTAGCACTCTCAGAGATGATGGAGTCAGTAGTAGTACTAGTAGGTCTCTCAGAGAAGATGGAGTCAGTAGACGTACTGGTAGCACTCTCAGAGATGATGGAGTCAGTAGTACTAGTAGGACTCTCAGAGATGATGGAGTCAGTAGTAGTACTGGTAGCACTCGCAGAGATGATGGAGTCAGTAGTAGTACTGGTTGCACTCTCAGAGATAATGGAGTCAGTAGTAGTACTGGTAGCACTCGCAGAGATGATGGAGTCAGTAGTAGTACTGGTTGCACTCTCAGAGATAATGGAGTCAGTAGTATTACTGGTAGCACTCTCAGAGAGGATGGAGTCAGTAGTAATCCTGGTAGCACTTGCAAAGATGATGGAGTCAGTAGTAGTGTTAGCACTCGCCGAGATGATGGAGTCAGTAGTAGTACTGATAGGACTCTCAGAGATGATGGAGTCAGTAGTAGTACTGGTAGTACTGTTAGAGATGATGGAGTCAGTAGTAGTACTTGTAGCACTCTCAGAGATGATGGAGTCAGTAGTAATACTGGTAGCACACTCAGAGATGATGGAGTCAGTAGTAGTACTGATAGCACTCTCAGAGATGATGGAGTCAGTAGTAGTGCCAGTAGCACTCTCAGAGATGATGGAGTCAGTAGTAGTACTGGTAGCACTCTCAGAGACGATAGAGTCAGTAGTAGTACTGGTAGCACTCTCAGAGATGATGGAGTCAGTAGTAGTACTGGTCGCAGTCTCAGAGATGATGGAGTCAGTAGTAATACTGGTAGCACTCTCAGAGATGATGGAGTCAGTAGTAGTACTGGTAGCACTCTCAGAGATGATGGAGTCAGTAGAAGTACTGGTAGCACTCTCAGAGATGATGGAGTCAGTAGTAATACTGGTAGCACTCTCAGAGATGATGGAGTCAGTAGTAGTACTGGTAGCACTCTCAGAGATGATGGAGTCAGTAGTAGCACTGGTAGCACTCTCAGAGATGATGGAGTCCGTAGTAGTACTGGTAGCACTCTCAGAGATGATGGAGTCAGTAGTAATACTGGTAGCACTCTCAGAGACGATAGAGTCAGTAGTAGTACTGGTCGCAATCTCAGAGATGATGAAGTCAGTAGTAATACTGGTAGCACTCTCAGAGATGATGGAGTCAGTAGTAGTACTGGTAGCACTCTCAGAGATGATGGAGTCAGTAGTAGTACTGGTAGCACTCTCAGAGATGATGGAGTCCGTAGTAGTACTGGTAGCACTCTCAGAGATGATGGAGTCAGTAGTAATACTGGTAGCACTCTCAGAGACGATAGAGTCAGTAGTAGTACTGGTCGCAATCTCAGAGATGATGGAGTCAGTAGTAGTACTAGTAGCGCGCTGAGTGATGATGGAGTCAGTAGTAGTCCTGGTAGCGCTCTCAGAGATGATGGAGTCAGTAGTAGTAATAGGAGGAATCTCAGAGATGATGGTGTCAGTAGTAGTACTAGTAGCACTCTCAGAGATGATGGAGTCAGTAGTAGTGCTAGTAGGACTCTCAGAGATGATGGAGTCAGTAGTAGTACTAGCAGCACTCTCAGAGATGTTGGAGTCAGCAGTAGTAGTAGTAGTAGCACTCGCAGAGATGATGGAGTCAGTAGTCGTCCTGGTAGCACTCTCAGAGATGATGGAGTCAGTTGTAGTACTAGTAGGACTCTCAGAGATGATGGAGTCAGTAGTAGTGCCAGTAGGACTCTCAGAGATGATGGAGTCAGTAGTAGTACTGGTAGCACTTTCAGAGATGATGGAGTCAGTTGTAGTACTAGTAGGACTCTCAGAGATGATGAAGTCAGTAGTAGTGCCAGTAGGACTCTCAGAGATGATGGAGTCAGTAGTAGTACTGGTAGCACTCTCAGAGATGATGGAGTCAGTACTAGTACTGGTAGCACTCTCAGAGATGGTGGAGTCAGTAGTAGCACTAGTAGGACTCTCAGAGATGATGGAGTCAGTAGTAGTGCCATTAGGACTCTCAGAGATGATGGAGTCAGTAGTAGTACTGGTAGCACTCTCAGAGATGATGGAGTCAGTACTAGTACTGGTAGCACTCTCAGAGATGATGGAGTCAGTAGTAGTGCCAGTAGCACTCTCAGAGAAGATGGAGTCAGTAGTAGTACTGGTAGCGCTCTCAGAGATGATGGAGTCAGTAGTAGAACCGGTAGCACTCTCAGAGATGATGGAGTCAGTAGTAGTGCCAGTAGCACTCTCAGAGATGATGGAGTCAGTAGTAGTACTGGTAGCACTTGCAGAGATGATGGAGTCAGTAGTAGTACTGGTAGCACTCGCAGAGATGATGGAGTCAGTAGTAGTACTAGTAGCACTCTCAGACATGATGGAGTCAGTAGTAGTACTGGTAGCACTCTCAGTGATGATGGAGTCAGTAGTAGGACTAGTAGCACTCGCAGAGATGATGGAGTCAGTAGTAGTACTGGTAGCACTCTCAGTAATGATGGAGTCAGTAGTAGGACTAGTAGCACTCGCAGAGATGATGGAGTCAGTAGTAGTACTGGTAGCACTCGCAGAGATGATGGAGTCAGTAGTAGTACTGGTAGCACTCGCAGAGTTGATGGAGTCAGTAGTGGTACTAGTAGCACTCACAGAGATGATAGAGTCAGTAGTAGTACTGTTAGCACTCTCAGAGATGATGGAGTCAGTAGTAGTACTAGTAGCACTCTCAGAGATGATGAAGTCAGTAGTAATACTGGTAGCACTCGCAGAGATGATGGAGTCAGTAGTAGTACTAGTAGCACTCTCAGAGATGATGGAGTCAGTAGTAATACTGGTAGCACTCGCAGAGATGATGGAGTCAGTAGTAGAACTGATAGCACTCTCATTGATGATGGAGTCAGTAGTAGGACTAGTAGCACTCGCAGAGATGATGGAGTCAGTAGTAGTACTGGTAGCACTCGCAAAGATGATGGGGTCAGTAGTAGTACTGGTTGCACTTTCAGAGATGATGGAGTCAGTAGTAGTACTGGTAGCACTCGCAGAGATGATGGAGTCAGTAGTGGTACTAGTAGCACTCTCAGAGATGATGGAGTCAGTAGTAGTACTGGTAGCACTCTCAGAGATGATGAAGTCAGTAGTAATACTGGTAGCACTCTCAGAGATGATGGAGTCAGTAGTAGTGCTGGTAGCACTCTCAGATATGATGGAGTCAGTAGTAGTACTGGTAGCACTCTCAGAGATGATGGAGTCAGTAGTTGTACTGGTAGCACTCTCAGAGATGATGGAGTCAGTAGTATTACTGGTAGCACTGTCAGAAATGATGGAGTCAGTAGTATTACTGGTAGCACTCTCAGTGATGGAGTCAGTAGTAGTTCTGGTAGCGCTCTCAGAGATGATGGAGTCTGTAGTAGTACTGGTAGCGCTCTCAGAGATGATGGAGTCTGTAGTAGTACTAGTAGCACTCTCAGAGATGATGGAGTAGTCAGTAGTAGATCTGGTAGTAGTGTCAGAAGTGACCATTTCAATAGTAGGTCTTGTAGTAGATTCAGTGATCATGGTGTTAGTAGTAGATCTCGTAGTACCGGCATATTTTGAGGAGTCAGTAGTAGATCTGCTATTCCTCTCAGAGATGATGGTTTCGGTAATCAATCTGGTTGTACTGTCAGATATGATGTTATCTGTAGAAGAATTGGTAACACCGTCAGAAATGATGGTATCATTAGCAGATATAGTAGTAATGTCAGGTCTGATGGAGTCAGAAGTAGATCTAGTAGTAATGTCAGGTATGATGGAGTCAGTAGTAGATCTAGTAGTAATGTCAGGTATGATGGAGTCAGTAGTAGATCTAGTAGTAATGTCAGGTATGATGGAGTCAGTAGCAGATCTGGTAGTAATGTCAGGTATGATGGAGTCAGTAGTAGATCTGATAGTAATGTCAGGTATGATGGATTAAGAAGTAGATCGAGTAGTAATGTCAAGTATGATGGAGTCAGTAGCAGATCTGATAGTAATGAGCTAATGACAGGTATGATGGAGTCAGTAGTAGATCTAGTAGTAATGACAGGTATGATGGAGTCAGAAGTAGATCTAGTCGTAATGACAGGTATGATGGAGTCAGAAGTAGATCTAGTAGTAATGTCAGGTATGATGGAGTCAGTAGTAGATCTAGTAGTAATGTCAGGTATGATGGATTAAGAATTAGATCGAGTAGTAATGTCAAGTATGATGGAGTCAGTAGTAGATCTGGTAGTAATGAGCTAATGACAGGTATGATGGAGTCAGTAGTAGATCTAGTAGTAATGACAGGTATGATGGAGTCAGAAGTAGATCTAGTAGTAATGTCAGGTATGATGGAGTCAGTAGTAGATCTAGTAGTAATGTCAGGTATGATCGAGTCAGTAGCAGATCTGGTAGTAATGTCAGGTATGATGGAGTCAGTAGTAGATCTGATAGTAATGTCAGGTATGATGGATTAAGAAGTAGATCGAGTAGTAATGTCAAGTATGATGGAGTCAGTAGCAGATCTGATAGTAATGAGCTAATGACAGGTATGATGGAGTCAGTAGTAGATCTAGTAGTAATGACAGGTATGATGGAGTCAGAAGTAGATCTAGTCGTAATGACAGGTATGATGGAGTCAGTAGTAGATCTGGTAGTAATGACAGGTATGATGGAGTCAGAAGTAGATCTAGTAGTAATGTCAGGTATGATGGAGTCAGTAGTAGATCTAGTAGTAATGTCAGGTATGATGGATTAAGAATTAGATCGAGTAGTAATGTCAAGTATGATGGAGTCAGTAGCAGATCTGATAGTAATGAGCTAATGACAGGTATGATGGAGTCAGTAGTAGATCTAGTAGTAATGACAGGTATGATGGAGTCAGAAGTAGATCTAGTCGTAATGACAGGTATGATGGAGTCAGAAGTAGATCTAGTAGTAATGTCAGGTATGATGGAGTCAGTAGTAGATCTAGTAGTAATGTCAGGTATGATGGATTAAGAATTAGATCGAGTAGTAATGTCAAGTATGATGGAGTCAGTAGTAGATCTAGTAGTAATGACAGGTATGATGGAGTCAGAAGTAGATCTAGTCATAATGTCAGGTATGATGGAGTCAGTAATAGTTCTGGTAGTAATGTCAGGTATGATGGAGTCAGTAGTAGATCTAGTAGTAATGTCAGGTATGATGGAGTCAGAAGTAAATCTAGTAGTAATGTAAGGTATGATGGAGTCAGAAGTAGATCTAGTAGTAATGTCAGGTATGATGGAGTCAGTAGTAGATCTAGTAGCAATGTCAGGTATGATGGAGTCAGTAGTAGATCAGCAGCGCCCCAGAGATCTGGTCGTTGCAGTATAGCGCTCTGCCACTAAGGGGAGCAGCGGTACGTCTGATGGCACTGAAGGAATTCTCCAGACCAGGTATCACCAGCACACATTACACTTCACACTCCGGCCACTAGGGGGAGAAAAAGGCTTTATTTATTGGGCCACTCCTCACACTGGTAAAACTAGGGGTTGGATAGGAAGTTAGTCAGAAGCTGACTGGGTTGGATTCAGGCAACATCCCGTGGCAGGGGGTGTTGCAGGGAGAAGACACAGGGGGGTCCCTATCAGGCGTGGGAACCTGGCAGGTGCCTAGCGAACAGAGCAGAGCGTTACGGAACCGCGCCTGCACACCCCGCGGCGGTATCCTAAGAAAGTGACACGAAGGGAAGGATATTGTGGAACAGTGAGAAACGAGATCAAGCACAAAGGAGAACCAGTAGGAGTCGTGCCGTGGGACTGAGGCAACATCCTACTGAGGCGCGTAGCCGGTGGCCGGAACACCGCGGGAGTAACTGACTCTAGGCCTTACTCCGAACTTCGCAGGACAGTTAATTATTGGTTGGCTGTCTACCTTAAATTTCCTACGAAGACATAGGGGGCAACGCGTGGAGAGGGGCATCTCTAGGGTCCCGGAAGAGCTCCGAGCCTTCCCGTCATACGGGTGCGTCCTAGCCATAACATACATGGGGGACGAGAAACTAGTAACATCTGGAACAAGCGAGAGAGAATTAGAAAGAACGAACGAACGAGAACAGCAGTTTTGAGGACTATTCCGAATGCTCAGCAGGGTAGCACTACAACACACAGGTGCTAGTGGTAGGCACTGATTTCCACCTGCAAAGGGAACTCTGGATGTGCCCATCGGACCGGCCGGTCTCTGATAGCCCTGTTAAACGTGCTCTGGATTGAGGATCCTGAAGTCTTCAGTAAAGACTTGCAACCCTGCAACCTTGTGTCCTCGTTATTGACTGCACCTCACACCATCACCATCTACCTTACTGGGAAGCCTTGGGGACATACTTCACCTGTGGGAAGTTATACCATCCAGCTGCCATTCCATCACCCCAGCGGACCCCACAGCAGCGTCGGCCACCCTGACCGAACACCACAGATGGCGTCAAGAATCCCTGACAGACTGTACTACCTTTATTGGACGCCCCTTAGCAGGGTCGCGGACCGGGTCTAGCCACCGTGACAGCCTCAGAACCGAACCAGAGAGGCCCGGTACCGAGAACTCGTGGCCCTGTGTCTGGGGGCGCTCCAAGCACTGCTCCTGAAGTAACAGGGGAGGCGAAGAAACTTTTATCCTCAGCCTGGTTAGATTGTGGGAAAGTGCGTATCACAGCGGGTCAATGTGAAAGAAAAGTGTTACCCATAGTCTGTCAGGATGATGGGAAAGCGTTTCCCACAACCTGTCAGGGGGTTGGGAAAGTTTCATCCCCAACCTGTCAAGGTGGTGAAAAAATCGTTCCCATAGCCAGTCCGGGTGAGGGAAAAGTGTTACCTATGTCCGGTCAGGGGAATGGGAAAGTAGAGTCTACATTCTGTCAACGGGATTGGAAAGTAGAGTTCACAGCATATCAGGGGAGTGGAAAAATAGGATACTGGTAAGGTGTGCCCAGAGCATGTCACGGCGGAAGAAAAGTTGGATCCTTAGTCCATCAGTGTGAGGGGAAACTTTAATCCACAGCCTGTCAGGCTAATGGAAAAGCAATGTGATCCCCTTGGAAGACTTGTTTGAAGACGCTGAATGACCTCATGGGGAAGACCATCTCCAAATTCCTAAAAAAGGGGGTACTATGGGATCCAGGGATGTTGGATCATAAGGTGGGCTTGGGGGATGATCTGTAAATCAGTCCCTCATGTCGCCTCAAAAAGGGTGAGATGTCATAGAAAAATTTTAATCCATAAAATCTCCAGAAGTACAAGATCTTACATGTCATTAAAGTAAAAACACATGTTTAACATAGAGTAAGAGAGGAAATGATGTCTAGTTAGGAGTTGAGAAAAATTCATTAAAACACCCATTGAAGCTAGGACCTCCTAGTGTGGACAGGAAATTAAGACTGGCATATTTGCTGGGAATAGGCATGAAATCTGGGGTTTGTTTAATAAAAGGTGGAGAAATACCTTTCACAAGCACCAGCTTTTCAGAACAAAAGACTGCTTCAGACACTTGGGCATCGGTGGAAAGTTATGAATATTGGGGTTAGGATCGATCCGCTATTGATGGGATATACATTTTCAGCTTCTTGCATGTTTTTCATAACTGTTGAACATGCCTATCTGCGCCAAATTAAGGCATGCCTTCTATTGACAGTATTGTGTGAATAGTAGTAATATTTAATTTGACATTGGGACACATACTGTGTTTTCTGTTCTAATCACTGACGTAAGAGCAACATGACTTTGTGGCTGGAGAAGATAAACCGTATAATCTCGCATTTCTTACAAACATTTCAGGTTCATATAACATTGATAAAAACTTTTATGACTTAATGATATTATAAACTTTATCAGTATTATATTATCTTAGCTTTTTTTTTAATATTTAATGCCTGTATGTATTAAGGACACAGAGCCAACGTTTTAGAATTTTTCTGGTCTTAGGATGAGAGTCATTATTAATGTATTTTTATTGAAAAGATATCTGTCCACTTATAGGGAACCGGTCACCTCAAATTGGCGGGATATTAAAATGATTTTTTACCGGTCCGATGGGCGGCGTATCCTCTTCATTTGTCCGCCCCATCCGTCCCTGTTTTATGCAATATTTTAGGGAATAAGAGTATGCGTGCACCATAGTTGGCACATGCGCCATGCAGTCTTCAGTGGCGCACATGCAGTATGCTTTGCCCTACTGCGGGCAAAGCCGAAAAGCAATACTGCGCATGCGCCTGCACACTATGTCCCAGAAGTATTTTACTGTGTTCCGGGACATAGTGCGCGGGTGCTGCGCAGAAATGCTTTTTGGCTTTGCCTGCAATAGGGCAAAGCATACTGTGTGTGTGCCACCGTCCTTGGTATTGGTCCAAGCATAATATATAAGAATCAGTATATGCCTGTTAGGATTATGCATTGACTAAGATCTGACATGATCGAAACGCGTCGCATATTCTTCTGTACCTAAGCATTTGCACAATAGCAAGGAATTATGGATTGAAGGAATTTTAATGAATGAATAAAGAAGCATTGTTTTATGGAGCCAGAACGCTTTCTTTTTGTTGCCATTTCATTCTGTCCCTGTTCAAGGGGACTTACTACTGGTGTCTGGGGCTCACACAGTAACGCCCCCTTCGGAGCCCCCCGGACTGTGGTCTAGTGGTTCCACATCAAACCTTAATAAATACGAATGTGAACTTCTACATCTGTGCCTCCGTTTCCATTTGTTACAGCCAAACACACTACTGATCCCATTATGGGATGTCAGGAGCACATACAGACAAATTTGTCTATAGACGCTACTGATCACATTATGGGATGCCAATAGTACATATACTGTAGACACGTGGGGCCATCAACACTACTCATCATATTATGGGATGGCAGCAGCACATACAGACACATTTGAGCTATAGACACTATTGATCACATTATGGGATGTCAGGAGTACATACAGACTGTAACAACTCTGCTGGCATCACGGCATGGCCTCACATCTCTCACACAATCTTACCCACTGCTCCAGGCCATGATGTGGTTTCTCTTTAATGCCAGCTCCATGTTCTGTGTCTCTGCTCTCTGCATGCCTCATGGCTATGTGTATAGGGGGCCGGCGCCTGAACTCTCTGGTTCTTATAGGAATCAGGTGCATCTGTCTAATCAGTTCCTGACCAATTACCAAGAGGCCTCCTGTATATAGTGCAGCTCCACCCTGTGGTCGGGGCCTGTGCAACTTACTCCCTCAGTCAGTTCTTAGCTGCTGAGGTGCCAGGTCCTGTCTCGGTTACTCTCTCTTGTCTGCCACCCAGGGGGGCATTGTACCCTGGTCTGTGTCCTGTGTAGCCACCCAGTGGGGCTTAGTACCCTGGCCTATGTCTGCCACCCAGAGGGGCATCATACCCTGGCTTGTGTCTATGTCTCTGTGTCTTGTCTCGTTCCTGACTCTGTCTTAGTCTAGTCCTATTCCACTGTCTGTTTATATCTCTGTCTTGGTTTGCCTTTTCTGCTTTGCATTCTCTGTGTCTTGCTTTACTCCGCTTTCGGCTGCGCTCTCTGCGACCTTGCTTTGCTCTCAGCTCTGCACTCTGTGGCTTAGCTCTAGCTCTGCTCTCAGTAACTTTGCTCTGCACTCTGTGGCTTCACTCTGTGGCTTTGCTCTGCACTCCCTGGCTCCGCTCTTTGCGGTTCTACCTGGCTCCGCTCTTTGCGGTTCTACATGGCTCTGCCTCCAGCGTCTCCGCTCTTGGCTCCGCCTCCAGCGTCTCCGCTCTTGGCTCCGCCTCCAGCATCTCCGCTCTTGGCTCCGCCTCCAGCGTCTCCGCTCTTGGCTCCGCCTCCAGCGTCCCCACTCTTGGCTCCGCCTCCAGCGTCTCCGCTCTTGGCTCTGCCTCCAGCGTCTCCGCTCTTGGCTCCGCCTCCAGCGTCTCCGCCCTTGGCTCCGCCTCTTGCAGCTCCGCCCTTGGCTCTGCCTCCAGCGTCTCCGCTCTTGGCTCCGCCTCCAGCGTCTCCGCCCTTGGCTCCGCCTCTTGCAGCTCCGCCCTTGGCTCTGCCTTCTTCTCTTCTCTTAGTTCCACCTTCTACTCGTACTCTGCATCCGCTCTTGCGGTCTTTCTCTACTTGTTACTTAGTCCTTCTGTCTGAACAGGTTCCTACCTGTTTCACATACCTGCCTGCAGACCGGTCCCTACCGGTTCTTCCTATGTTCCAGCCGTACCTGCCTGCCTACCAGAGAGCCAGCCGTGTCCGCCTGCTCGCCAGTGTCTGTTGTACCCGTCTGCCTGCCTGTGCCCCAGCCGTGCCCGCCTGTCAGCCAGAGTGCCAGCCGTGCCCGCTCCATTCTTTAGTGGGATCAGCAGCCACAGCCAGACATCACCCTGGAGTGGCACCTGGTAGCTTCCTGCTGCACAAGTCTGACCTCACCATCAGAGGCTCCAGCGAACACCTAGGAAGCTACTTAGTTACGCCCCTTCCAGGGAAGTTTGGTCTGTGGTCCAGTGGGGCCACACCCCCGTATGCCCACGCCAACCAGTCTGGGCGCGTGCGTGACACAGACACATGGGGGCCATGCACACTACTGATCACATTATGGGATGTCAAGTGTACAAACAGTTATGTACCATAAACAATTAACACATTGAGTTGCCTTGATGAAACTCACAGAATTATTTGTTTTCATATTTAAGCATTCTGATAGTCATAAACTACCGTATTAGCTTTTTATCAATATGAATATAGAACAATATGGTTCATCCTTTATCTTTGTGCTCCGGATCTCTTTTCCGATTTTAACTTGGTGCTAAAGATATAGTATTGATCAGCAACATAACTGAAGGCCAACATTGTATACTTACAAACCCTCATCGCTTCAGAGAATGGCGGAAATGACTATTATATTGCGGAGAGACAAGAACATTGCTCATACTGCCGAGGCTGAAGACACAATTCCACATATTTATATTGGGCAATATCAGTATTTCTAATACATGTTAGGATAGGAATTACACTCGATACATACAGAGAGTAGGTAAGTCACCAATAAATACAAATAATGAAAATGACAGCAATTTTATAAAAACAATACCTGGTGTAGTAAGTATTGTGAATTCACATTGCGACCCATAAAATCCTGGTTCACATACGCAAACGCCATTAATAAGAGAACCGCTTATTGCAGGACACTCTCCTAAATCAAATACAGTAACACAGGAAAAAAAAAAATTAATAATTCATCTTGTAGGCTTTAAATAATGTCACACTGCCCTTTTGGACAAGAATAAATCTTACAAATCTGCTCCCAAATATAAAAGAATGGATAACATATTTGATATAAATTATAACTACTACGACTGCAGTATAACACTGCCCCTATGCACAATAATATAACTACTATAATACTACTCCTGAGTACAAGAGTATAACTACTATAATACTGCTCCTATGTACAAGAATATAACTACTATAATACTGCTCCTATGTACAAGAATATAACTACTATAATACTACTCCTGAGAACAAGAATATAACTACTATAATACTGCTCCTATGTACAAGAATAAAACTACTATAATATTGCCTCCTACGGACAAGAATATAACTACTATAATACTACCCATATATACAAGAATATAACTACTATAATACTGCTCCCTATGTACAAGAATATAACTACTATAACACTGCCCCTATGTACAAGAATATAACTACTATAACACTGCTCCTATGTACAAGAATATAACTACTATAATACTGCCCCTATGTAAAAGAATATAACTACTATAATACTGCTCCTATGTACAAGAATATAACTACTATAATACTGCCCCTATGTACAAGAATATAACTACTATAATACTGCCCCTTATGTACAAGAATATAACTACTATAATACTGCCCCTATGTACAAGAATATAACTACTATAATACTGCTCCCTATGTACAGGAATATAACTACTATAATACTGCCCATATGTACAAGAATATAACTACTATAATACTGCCCCCTATGTACAAGAATATAACTACTATAATACTGCTCCTATGTACAAGAATATAACTACTATAATACTGCCCCTATGTACAAGAATATAACTACTATAATACTGCTCCTATGTACAAGAATATAACTACTATAATACTGCCCCTATGTACAAGAATATAACTACTATAATACTGCTCCTATGTACAAGAATATTACTACTATAATACTGCCCATATGTACAAGAATATAACTACTATAATACTGCCCCCTATGTAAAAGAATATAACTACTATAATACTGCTCCCTATGTACAAGAATATAACTACTATAATACTGCCTCCTATGTACAAGAATATAACTACTATAATACTGCCTCCTATGTACAAGAATATAACTACTATAATACTGCTCCCTATGTACAAGAATATAACTACTATAATTGTCATGATCCCCATGGCAGGGGATCACAAACGGACAAGCACAAAAACAAAACAAGCTCTAGGGTGATGGAACCTGAGCTGACCGCGATCCTGAACCTAAACACACAACTAGCAGTAGCCGGGGAACGTGCCTACGATGATTCCTAGACGTCTCGCGCCAGTCGAAGGATTAACTTCCCCTATTAGAAGAAACACAGACCTCACTTGCCTCCAGAGAAACACCCCACAGAAATAGCAGCCCCCCACATGTAATAACGGTGAAATGAGAGGAAAGCACATACGTAGTTATGAAAATAGAATCAGCAAAAATGAGGCCCGCTAAAGCTAGATAGCAGAGGATACAAAAGTAAACTGCGCGGTCAGCGAAAAACCCTTCAAAAAACCATCCTGAAATTACTTGAACTCATGTGCCAACTCATGGAACATGAGGAGTAATTTCAGCCCACTAGAGCAACCAGCAGCAAGGAATCACATATCTGCAAGCTGGACTAAGACAAAAATTAAGCAAAACGTGGAAAAGGAAAATCAAAACTTAGCTTGTCCTGAAGATAACAGACGCAGGGAGCAGAAGTAAAAAGACACGCTGATTACATTGATAGCCGGCGAGGAAATGACAAAAAAGCCAGGTTAAATAGGAAACTCCCATAACCTGATGGAACAGGTGGACACCAGAGACCACAGAGAACACAAGTCACCCAGTACCATCAGTAACCACCAGAGGGAGCCCAAAAACAGAACTCACAACAGTACCCCCCCATTGAGGAGGGGTCACCGAACCCTCACGAGAACCACCAGGGCGACCAGGATGAGCCCTATGAAAAGCACGGACCAAATCGGCAGCATGAACATCAGAGGCAATCACCCAAGAATTATCCTCCTGACCATAACCCTTCCACTTGACCAAATACTGGAGTTTCCGTCTGGAAACACGAGAATCCAAGATCTTCTCAACAACATACTCCAATTCACCCTCCACCAGCACCGGAGCAGGAGGCTTAAGCGAAGGAACAACAGGTACCTCATACTTCCGCAACAACGACCGATGGAACACATTATGAATAGCAAACGATGCCGGGAGATCCAAACGAAACGACACAGGGTTAAGAATTTCCAAGATCCTATAGGGACCGATGAACCGAGGCTTGAACTTAGGAGAAGAGACCTTCATAGGAACAAAACGAGAAGACAACCACACCAAGTCCCCAACAAGAAGTCGAGGACCCACGCGGCGACGGCGATTAGCAAACTGCTGAGCCCTCTCCTGGGACAACTTCAAATTGTCCACCACATGACTCCAAATCCGATGCAACCTATCCACCACCATGTCCACTCCAGGACAATCAGAAGGCTCCACCTGACCAGAGGAAAAACGAGGATGAAACCCCGAATTACAAAAGAAAGGAGAAACCAAGGTAGCAGAACTAGCCCGATTATTAAGGGCAAACTCGGCAAGCGGCAAAAAGGAAACCCAGTCATCTTGATCAGCAGAAACAAAACACCTTAAATAAGTTTCTAAAGTCTGATTAGTTCGTTCCGTCTGGCCATTCGTCTGGGGATGGAATGCAGACGAAAAGGACAAATCAATGCCCATCTTAGCACAGAACGTCCGCCAAAATCTAGACACAAACTGGGATCCCCTGTCAGAAACGATGTTCTCCGGAATGCCATGCAAACGGACCACGTTTTGAAAAAACAGAGGGACCAACTCAGAGGAGGAAGGTAACTTAGGCAAGGGTACCAGATGAACCATCTTAGAAAAGCGGTCACACACAACCCATATGACGGACATTTTTTGAGAGACAGGGAGATCCGAAATAAAGTCCATGGAAATGTGCGTCCAAGGCCTCTTCGGGATAGGCAAAGGTGACAACAATCCACTGGCCCGAGAACAGCAAGGCTTAGCCCGAGCGCAAACTCCACAAGACTGCACGAAAGAACGCACATCCCTCGACAAGGAAGGCCACCAAAAAGACCTGGCCACCAAGTCTCTAGTACCAAATATTCCAGGATGACCTGCCAACACAGAAGAATGGACCTCGGAGATAACTCTACTGGTCCAATTATCCGGAACAAACAGTCTTTCCGGCGGACAACGATCAGGTTTATCCGCCTGAAACTCCTGCAAAGCACGTCGCAAGTCTGGGGAGACAGCCGACAAAATCACCCCATCCCTAAGGATACCAGTGGGCTCAGAATTTCCAGGGGAGTCAGGCACAAAACTCCTAGAAAGAGCATCCGCCTTAACATTCTTTGAACCTGGCAGGTATGAAACCACAAAATTGAAACGGGAGAAAAACAGTGACCAACGAGCCTGTCTAGGATTCAGACGCTTGGCAGACTCAAGGTACATCAGATTTTTGTGATCAGTCAAGACCACCACACGATGTCTAGCACCCTCAAGCCAATGACGCCACTCCTCAAATGCCCACTTCATGGCCAAAAGCTCCCGATTACCAACATCATAATTCCGTTCAGCGGGCGAAAATTTTCTAGAAAAGAACGCACATGGCTTCATCACTGAGCCATCGGAGCTTCTCTGTGACAAAACCGCCCCCGCTCCGATCCGATCTCGGAAGCATCAACCTCAACCTGAAAAGGAAGCGACGTATCTGGCTGACGCAACACAGGAGCAGAAGAAAACCGGCGCTTAAGTTCCTGAAAGGCCTCCACAGCCGCAGGGGACCAATCAGTAACATCAGCACCCTTTTTAGTCAAATCCGTCAAAGGCTTAACAACACTAGAAAAATTAATTATGCAGCGACGATAAAAATTAGCAAAGCCCAAGAACTTCTGTAGACTCTTAAGAGATGTAGGCTGCGTCCAGTCACAAATAGCCTGAACCTTGACGGGATCCATCTCAATAGTATAAGGGGAAAAAATATACCCCAAGAAAGAAATCTTCTGGACTCCAAAGAGACATTTAGAACCTTTTACAAACAAAGAATTGGCCCGCAGGACCTGAAACACCTTCCTGACCTGCTGAACATGAGACTCCCAGTCATCAGAAAAAACCAAAACATCATCCAAATACACGATAATAAATTTATCCAGATATTCACGGAAAATATCGTGCATAAAAGACTGGAAGACAGAAGGAGCATTAGAAAGTCCAAAAGGCATCACCAAATACTCGAAATGGCCCTCAGGCGTATTAAATGCGGTTTTCCACTCATCACCCTGCCTTATCCGCACAAGATTATACGCACCCCGAAGATCAATCTTAGTGAACCATTTAGCCCCCTTAATGCGAGCGAACAAATCAGTCAACAATGGCAAAGGATACTGATATTTGACTGTAATCTTATTCAAAAGACGATAATCTATGCAAGGCCTCAAGGAACCATCTTTTTTGGCCACAAAAAAAAAACCTGCTCCCAAAGGGGACGAAGATGGACGGATATGTCCCTTTTCCAAGGACTCCTTAACATAATTCCACATAGCAGTATGCTCTGGCACTGACAGATTGAACAAACGACCTTTAGGGAATTTACTGCCAGGAATCAAATCTATAGCACAATCGCAATCCCTGTGAGGAGGAAGCGAACTGAGCTTAGGCTCCTCAAAAACCTCCCGATAATCAGACAAAAATACCGGAACCTCAGAAGGAGTAGATGAAGCGATAGAAATCGGAGATGCATCATCATGAACCCCCTGACATCCCCAGCTTAATACAGACATTGTTTTCCAGTCCAGGACTGGGTTATGAGTTTGTAACCATGGCAGACCAAGCACTAAGACATCATGTAAATTATACAGTACCAGGAAGCGAATCACCTCCTGATGAACAGGAGTCATACGCATGGTCACTTGTGTCCAGTACTGAGGTTTATTCATAGCCAAAGGTGTAGAGTCAATTCCTTTCAAAGGAATAGGAACTTCCAGAGGTTCCAGACTAAACCCACAGCGATTGGCAAATGACCAATCCATAAGACTCAGGGCAGCGCCTGAATCCACATAGGCATCGACGGAAATGGATGATAATGAACAAATCAGCGTCACAGACAGAATGAACTTAGACTGTAAAGTACCAATGGCAACAGACTTATCAACCTTTTTTGTGCGTTTAGAGCATGCTGATATAACATGAGCTGAATCACCACAATAAAAACACAATCCATTTTTCCGCCTATAATTTTGCCGTTCACTTCTGGACTGAATTCTATCACATTGCATTGCCTCAGGTGCCTGTTCAGAAGACACCGCCAAATGGTGCACAGGTTTGCGCTACCGTAAACGCCGATCAATCTGAATAGCCATAGTCATGGACTCATTCAGACCTGTAGGCGCCGGGAACCCCACCATAACATCTTTAATGGCCTCAGAAAGGCCATCTCTGAATTTTGCAGCCAGAGCGCACTCATTCCACTGAGTAAGCACCGACCATTTCCGAAATTTCTGACAATATATTTCTGCTTCATCTTGCCCCTGAGAGAGAGCCAATAAAGCTTTTTCAGCCTGAATCTCTAGGTTAGGTTCCTCATAGAGCAAACCCAATGCCAGAAAAAACGCATCCACATTGAGCAACGCAGGATTCCCTGGTGCCAATGCAAATGCCCAATTCTGAGGGTCACCTCGCAGGAAAGATATAACAATCTTGACCTGCTGAGCAGGGTCTCCAGAGGAGCGAGATTTCAAGGAAAGAAACAACTTGCAATTGTTCCTAAAATTCAGAAAACTAGATCTATCTCCAGAAAAAAACTCTGGGATAGGAATTCTAGGTTCAGACATAGGCGTATGTACAACAAAATCTTGTATATTTTGAACCTTAGCAGCATGATTATTCAGGCTGGAAGCCAAACTCTGGACGTCCATGATAAACTGCTGAGGTCAGAGCCATTCAAGGATTAAGAGGAGGAAAGAAGCAGCCAAGCTGCAATTAAGGCTAGGCAGCAAACACTGAGGAGGGGAAAAAAAAAAAAAAAAAACTTCCTCAGACTACTTTTCCTCCTACTTCAGCCAAAACGATGACCAATTTTTTTTAGGCCGGCTATACTGTCATGATCCCAATGGCAGGGGATCACAAAAGGACAAGCACAGAAACAAAACAAGCTCTAGGGTGATGGAACCTGAGCTGACCGCGATCCTGAACCTAAACACACAACTAGCAGTAGCCGGGGAACGTGCCTACGATGATTCCTAGACGTCTCGCGCCAGCCGAAGGATTAACTTCCCCTATTAGAAGAAACACAGACCTCACTTGCCTCCAGAGAAACACCCCACAGAAATAGCAGCCCCCCACATGTAATAACGGTGAAATGAGAGGAAAGCACATACGTAGTTATGAAAATAGAATCAGCAAAAATGAGGCCCGCTAAAGCTAGATAGCAGAGGATACAAAAGTAAACTGCGCGGTCAGCGAAAAACCCTTCAAAAAACCATCCTGAAATTACTTGAACTCATGTGCCAACTCATGGAACATGAGGAGTAATTTCAGCCCACTAGAGCAACCAGCAGCAAGGAATCACATATCTGCAAGCTGGACTAAGACAAAAATTAAGCAAAACGTGGAACAGGAAAATCAAAACTTAGCTTGTCCTGAAGATAACAGACGCAGGGAGCAGAAGTAAAAAGACACGCTGATTACATTGATAGCCGGCGAGGAAATGACAAAAAAGCCAGGTTAAATAGGAAACTCCCATAACCTGATGGAACAGGTGGACACCAGAGACCGCAGAGAACACAAGTCACCCAGTACCATCAGTAACCACCAGAGGGAGCCCAAAAACAGAACTCACAACATATAATACTGCCCCCTATGTACAAGAATATAACTAATATAATACTGTCTCCTATGTACAAGAATATAACTACTATAATACTGCCCCTATGTGCAAGAATATAACTATAATAATACTGCTCCTATGTACAAGAATATAACTACTATAATCCTGTCCCTATGTACAAGACTATACCTACTATATTACTGCTACCTATGTACAAGAATATAACTACTATAATACTGCCCATATGTACAAGAATATAACTACTATAATACTGCCTCCTATGTACAAGAATATAACTACTATAATACTGCCCATATGTACAACAATATAACTACTATAATACTGCACCTATGTACAAGAATATAACTACTATAATACTGCCTCCTATGTACAGGAATATAACTAATATAATATTGCCTCCTACGTACAAGAATATAACTACTATAATAGTGCCCATATGTACAAGAATATAACTACTATAATACTGCCCCTGTGTACAAGAATATAACTACTATAATACTGCTCCTATGTACAAGAATATAACTACTATAATACTGCACCTATGTGCAAGAATATAACTATAATAATACTGCTCCTATGTATAAGAATATAACTACTATAATCCTGTCCCTATGTACAAGACTATACCTACTATATTACTGCTACCTATGTACAAGACTATAGCTACTATAATACTGACCCCTATGTACAAGAATATAACTACTATAATACTGCCCATATGTACAAGAATATAACTACTATAATACTGCCTCCTATGTACAAGAATATAACTAATATAATATTGCCTCCTACGTGCAAGAATATAACTACTATAATACTGTCCATATGTACAACAATATAACTACTATAATACTGCCCCTATGTACAAGAATATAACTACTATAATACTGCTCCTATGTACAAGAATATAACTACTATAACACTGCTCCTATGTACAAGAATATAACTATAATAATACTGCTCCTATGTACAAGAATATAACTACTATAATACTGCACCTATGTACAAGAATATAACTACTATAATACTGACCCCAATGTACAAGAAAATAACTACTATAATACTGCTTCTATGTACAAGAATATAACTACTATAATACTGCTCCTATAAAGAAGAATATAACTACTATAATACTGCTCCTATAAACAAGAATATAACTACTGTAATACTGCCCCTATGTACAAGAATATAACTACTATAATATTTCCTCTTTATACAAGAATATAACTACTATAATACTGCACCTATGTACAAGAATATAACTACTATAATACTGACCCCTATGTACAAGAAAATAACTACTATAATACTGCTTCTATGTACAAGAATATAACTACTATAATACTGCTCCTATCTGCAAGAATATAACTACTATGATGCTGCTACATATGCACAAGAATATAAATACTATAATATTGCTCCTATGGACAAAAATATAACTACGGTACTATAATACTGCTCCTATGTACAATAATTTAACTACTATTATAATGTCCCTATGTACAAGAACATAACTTCTATAATATTTCCCCCATATACAAGACTATAACTACTATAATACTGCTACTATGTACAAGAATATAACTACTATAATACTATCCCTATGTACAAGAATATAACTAATATAATTTTTCCCCAATATACAAGATTATAGCTACTATAATACTGTCCCCTATGTACAAGAATATAACTACTATAATACTGCTCTTATGAACAAAAATATAACTACTATAATACTGCTCCTATGTGCAAGAATATAACTACTATAATACTTTCTCTTATGAACAAGAATATAACTACTATAATACTGCTCCTATGTATAAGAATATAACTACTATAACACTGCTCCCTATGTACAAGAATATAACTACTGTAATATTTCCCCTATATACAAGAATATAACTACTATAATATTGCTACTATGTACAAGAATATAACTACTATAATACTGCCCCTAAGTACAAGAATATAACTACTATAATACTGCCCCCTATGAACAAGAATATAACTATTATAATACTGCCCCTATGTACAAGATTATAACTACTATAATATTTCCCCTATATTCAAGAATATAACTACTATAATACTACTCCTATGTACAAGAATATAACTACTGTAATACTGCCCTTATGTACAAGAATATAAATACTGTAATATTTCCCCTATATACAAGAATATAACTACTATAATACTGCTCCTATGTACAAGAATATAACTACTATAATACTGCTCCCTATGTATAAGAATATAACTACTATAATACTGCCCCTATATACAAGAATATAACTACTATAATACTGCTCCTATGTACAAGAATATAGCAACTATAATACTGCTCCTATGTACAAGACTATAACTACTATAATACTGCCCCTATGTACAAGAATATAACTACTATAATACTGCTCCTATATACAAGACTATATCTACTATAATACTGCTCCTATGTACAAGAATATAACTACTATAATACTGCCCCTATGTACAAGAATATAACTACTATAATACTGCTACTATGTACAAGAATATCACTACGATAATACTGACCCCTATGTACAAGAAAATAACTACTATAATACTGCTTCTATGTACAAGAATATAACTACTATAATACTGCTCCTATAAAGAAGAATATAACTACTATAATACTGCTCCTATGTGCAAGAATATAACTACTATGATGCTACTACATATGCACAAGAATATAAATACTATAATATTGCTCCTATGGACAAAAATATAACTACGGTACTATAATACTGCTCCTATGTACAATAATTAACTACTATTATAATGTCCCTATGTACAAGAATATAACTTCTATAATATTTCCCCAATATACAAGAGTATAGCTACTATAATACTGTCCCCTATGTACAAGAATATAACTACTATAATACTGCTCCTATGTACAAGAAAATAACTGCTATAATACTGCTTCTATGTACAAGAATATAACTACTATAATACTGCTCCTATAAAGAAGAATATAACTACTATAATACTGCTCCTATAAACAAGAATATAACTACTGTAATACTGCCCCTATGTACAAGAATATAACTACTATAATATTTCCTCTTTATACAAGAATATAACTACTATAATACTGCACCTATGTACAAGAATATAACTACTATAATACTGACCCCTATGTACAAGAAAATAACTACTATAATACTGCTTCTATGTACAAGAATATAACTACTATAATATGCTCCTATAAAGAAGAATATAACTACTATAATACTGCTCCTATGTGCAAGAATATAACTACTATGATGCTACTACATATGCACAAGAATATAAATACTATAATATTGCTCCTATGGACAAAAATATAACTACGGTACTATAATACTGCTCCTATGTACAATAATTTAACTACTATTATAATGTCCCTATGTACAAGAATATAACTTCTATAATATTTCCCCCCTATACAAGACTATAACTACTATAATACTGCTACTATGTACAAGAATATAACTACTATAATACTATCCCTATGTACAAGAATATAACTAATATAATTTTTCCCCAATATACAAGATTATAGCTACTATAATACTGTCCCCTATGTACAAGAATATAACTACTATAATACTGCTCTTATGAACAAAAATATAACTACTATAATACTGCCCCTATGTGCAAGAATATAACTACTATAATACTTTCTCTTATGAACAAGAATATAACTACTATAATACTGCTCCTATGTGCAAGAATATAACTACTATAATACTTTCTCTTATGAACAAGAATATAACTACTATAATACTGCTCCTATGTATAAGAATATAACTACTGTAATATTTCCCCTATATACAAGAATATAACTACTATAACACTGCCCCTATGTACAAGAATATATCTACTATAATATTGCTACTATGTACAAGAATATAACTACTATAATACTGCCCCCTATGAACAAGAATATAACTATTATAATACTGCCCCTATGTACAAGATTATAACTACTATAATATTTCCCCTATATTCAAGAATATAACTACTATCATACTACTCCTATGTACAAGAATATAACTACTGTAATACTGCCCTTATGTACAAGAATATAAATACTGTAATATTTCCCCTATATACAAGAATATAACTACTATAATACTGCTCCTATGTACAAGAATATAACTACTATAATACTGCTCCCTATGTATAAGAATATAACTACTATAATACTGCTCCTATGTATAAGAGTATAACTACTATAACACTGCTCCCTATGTAAAAGAATATAACTACTGTAATATTTCCCCTACATACAAGAATATAACTACTATAATACTGCCCCTATATACAAGAATATATCTACTATAATATTGCTACTATGTACAAGAATATAACTTCTATAATAGTGCCCCTAAGTACAAGAATGTAACTACTATAATACTGCCCCCTATGCACAAGAATATAACTATTATAATACTGCCCCTATGTACAAGATTATAACTACTATAATATTTCCCCTATATTCAAGAATATAACTACTATCATACTGCTCCTATGTACAAGAATATAACTACTATAATACTGCTCCTATGTACAAGAATATAACTACTATAATACTGCTCCTATGTACAAGAATATAACTTCTATAATAGTGCCCCTAAGTACAAGAATATAACTACTATAATACTGCCTCCTATGTACAAGAATATAACTACTATAATACTGACCCCTATGTACAAGAAAATAACTACTATAATAATGCTTCTATGTACAAGAATATAACTACTATAATACTGCTCCTATAAAGAAGAATATAACTACTATAATACTGCTCCTATGTGCAAGAATATAACTACTATGATGCTACTACATATGCACAAGAATATAAATACTATAATATTGCTCCTATGGACAAAAATATAACTACGGTACTATAATACTGCTCCAATGTACAATAATTAACTACTATTATAATGTCCCTATGTACAAGAATGTAACTTCTATAATATTTCCCCCATATACAAGACTATAACTACTATAATACTGCTACTATGTACAAGAATATAACTAATATAATTTTCCCCAATATACAAGAGTATAGCTACTATAATACTGTCCCCTATGTACAAGAATATAACTACTATAATACTGCTCCTATGTGCAATAATATAACTACTATAATACTTTCTCTTATGAACAAGAATATAAGTACTATAATACTGTGCCTATGTACAGGAATATAACTAATATAATACTGCTACCTATGTACAAGACAGTAACTACTATAATACCGTCTCTATGTACAAGAATATAACTATTATAATACTGCTAACTATGTACAAGAATATAACTACTATAATACCGTCCCTATGTACAAGAATATAACAACTATAATACTTCTCCTATGTACAAAAATATAACTGCTATAATACTGCTCCTATGTATAAGAGTATAACTACTATAACACTGCTCCCTATGTACAAGAATATAACTACTGTAATATTTCCCCTATATACAAGAATATAACTACTATAACACTGCCCTCTGTGTACAAGACTATAACTACTATAATACTGCTCCTATATACAAGAATATATCTACTATAATATTGCTACTATGTACAAGAATATAACTTCTATAATAGTTATATTCTTGTGCATAGGGGGCAGTATTATAGTAGTTATATTCTTGTACTTAGGGGCACTATTATAATACTGCCCCTATGTACAAGATTATAACTACTATAATATTTCCCCTATATTCAAGAATATAACTACTATCATACTGCTCCTATGTACAAGAATATAACTACTATAATACTGCTCCTATGTACAAGAATATAACTTCTTTAATAGTGCCCCTAAGTACAAGAATATAACTACTATAATACTGCCCCCTATGCACAAGAATATAACTATTATAATACTGCTCCTATGTACAAGAATATAACTACTGTAATACTGCTCCTATGTACAAGAATATAACTACTATAACACTGCCCTTATGTACAAGAATATAAATACTGTAATATTTCCCCTATATACAAGAATATAACTACTATAATACTGCTCCTATGTACAAGAATATAACTACTATAATACTGCTCCCTATGTATAAGAATATAAATACTATAATACTGCTCCTATATACAAGAATATAACTACTATAATACTGCTCCTATGTACAAGAATATAACTACTATAATACTGCCCCTATGTACAAGAATATAACTACTATAATACTGCTCCTATGTACAAGAATATAACTACTATAATACTGCCCCTATGTACAAGACTATAACTACTATAATACTGCCCCTATGTACAAGAATATAACTACTATAATACTGCCCCTATGTACAAGAATATAACTACTATAATACTGCTCCTATGTACAAGAATATAACTACTATAATACTGCCCCTATGTAGAAGAATATAACTACTATAATACTGCTACTATGTACAAGAATATAACTACTATAACACTGCCCCCTGTGTACAATAATATAACTACTATAATACTGCTCCTATATACAAGAATATATCTACTATAATACTGCTCCTATGTACAAGAATATAACTACTATAATACTGCCCCTATGTACAAGAATATAACTACTATAATACTGCTCCTATGTACAAGAATATAACTACTATAATACTGCCCCTATGTAGAAGAATATAACTACTATAATACTGCTACTATGTACAAGAATATAACTACTATAACACTGCCCCCTGTGTACAATAATATAACTACTATAATACTGCTCCTATATACAAGAATATATCTACTATAATACTGCTCCTATGTACAAGAATATAACTACTATAATACTGCCCCTATGTACAAGAATATAACTACTATAATACTGCCCCTATGTACAAGAATATAACTACTATAATACTGCTCCTATATACAAGAATATATCTACTATAATACTGCTCCTATGTACAAGAATATAACTACTATAATACTGCCCCTATGTAGAAGAATATAACTACTATAATACTGCTACTATGTACAAGAATATAACTACTATAACACTGCCCCCTGTGTACAATAATATAACTACTATAATACTGCTCCTATATACAAGAATATATCTACTATAATACTGCCCCTATGTAGAAGAATATAACTACTATAATACTGCTACTATGTACAAGAATATAACTACTATAACACTGCCCCCTGTGTACAATAATATAACTACTATAATACTGCTCCTATATACAAGAATATATCTACTATAATACTGCTCCTATGTACAAGAATATAACTACTATAATACTGCCCCTATGTACAAAACTATAACTACTATAATACTGCTACTATGTACAAGAATATAACTACTATAATACTGCCCCTATGTACAAGAAAATAACTACTATAATACTGCCCCTATGCACAAGAATATAACTATAATAATACTGCTCCTATGTACAAGAATATAACTACTATATTCCTGCCCCTATGTACAAGACTATACCTACTCTATCACTGCTACCTATGTACAAGACTATAACTACTATAATACTGACCCCTATGTACTAGAAAATAACTACTATAATACTCCTCCTATAAAGAAGAATATAACTACTATAATACGGCTCCTATAAACAAGAATATAACTACTGTAATACTGCCCCTATGTACAAGAATATAACTACTATAATATTTCCTCTTTATACAAGAATATAACTACTATAATACTGCTAATATGTACAAAAATATAACTACTATAATACTGCTCCTATGTGCAAGAATATGACTACTATAATGCTACTACCTATGCACAAGAATATAAATACTATCATACTGCTCCTATGTACAATAATTTAACTAAAATGATAATGTCCCTATGTACAAGAATATAACTTCTATAATATTTCCCCTATATATAAGACTATAACTACTATAATACTGCTACTATGTACAAGAATATAACTACTATAATACTTTCCCTATGTACAAGAATATAACTACTATAATTTTTCCCCTATATACAAGAGTATAGCTACTATAATACTGTCCCCTAAGTACAAGAATACAACTACTAAAATACTGTGCCCTATGTACAAGAATAATACTATAATATTGCTCCTATGTACAAATATAAAACTACTATAATACTGCTCCTATGCACAAGAATATAACTACTATAATACTGCTCTTATGAACAAAAATATAACTACTATAATACTTTCCCTTATGTACAAGAATATAACTACCATAATACTACCCCTATGTACAAGAATATAACTACTAAAATACTGCTCCTATAAACAAGAATATAACTACTATATTACTGCCTCCTATGTACAAGAATATAACTACTATAATACTGCCTCCTATGTACAAGAATATAACTACTATAATACTGCCCCTATATACAAGAATAAAAGTACTATAATACTGCTCCCTATGTACAAGAATATAACTACTATAATACTGCCTCCTATGTACAATAATATAACTACTATAATACTGCTCCTATGAACAAGAATATAACTACTATAATACTGCTCCCTATGTACAAGAATATAACTACTATAATACTGCCTCCTACGTACATGAATATAACTACTATAATACTGCCCATATGTACAAGAATGTAACTACTATAACACTTCTCCTGAGTCTAAGACTATAACTACTATAATACTGCTCCCTATGTACGATAATATAACTACTATTATACTGCCTCCTATGTACAAGAATATAACTACTATAATACTGCTCCTATGAACAAGAATATAACTACTATAATACTGCTCCCTATGTACAAGAATATAACTACTATAATACTGCCTCCTACGTACAAGAATATAACTACAATAATGCTGCCCATATGTACAAGAATATAACTACTATAATACTGCTCCTATGTACAAGAATATAACTACTATAATACTGCCTCCTACATACATGAATATAACTACTATAATACTGCCCATATGTACAAGAATATAACTACTATAACACTTCTCCTGAGTACAAGACTATAACTACTATAATACTGCTCCCTATGTACAAGAATATAACTACTATAATACTGCCTCCTATGTACAAGAATATAACTACTATAATACTGCTCCAATGAACAAGAATATAACTACTATAATACTGCTCCCTATGTACAAGAATATAACTACTATAATACTGCCTCCTACGTACAAGAATATAACTACTATAATACTGCCCATATGTACAAGAATATAACTAATATAATACTGCCCCCTATGTACAAGAATATAACTACTATAATACTGCTCCTATGTACAAGAATATAACTACTTTAATACTTCTCCTATATACAAGAATATAACTACTATAATACTTCTCCTTTGTACAAGAATATAACTACTATAATACTGCCTCCTATGTACAAGAATATAACTACTATAATACTGCCTCCTATGTACAAGAATATAACTACTATAATACTGCCCATATGTACAAGAATATAACTACTATAATACTGCCCCCTATGTACAAGAATATAACTACTATAATACTGTCTCCTATGTACAAGAATATAACTACTATAATACTGCCTATGTACAAGAATATAACTACTATAATACTGCCCCTATCTGCAAGAATATAACTATAATAATACTGCTCCTATGTACAAGAATATAACTACTATAATACTGCCCATATGTACAGGAATATAACTACTATAATACTGCCTCCTATGTACAAGAATATAACTACTATAATCTTGCCCATATGTACAAGAATATAACTACTATAATACAGCACCTATGTACAAGAATATAACTACTATAATACTGCTCCCTATGTACAAGAACATAACTACTATAATACTGCTCCTATGTACAAGAATATAACAACTATAATATTGCCTCCTACGTACAAGAATATAACTACTATAATACTGCCCCTATGTACAAGAATATAACTACTATAACACTTCTCCTGAGTACAAGAATATAACTACTATAACACTGCTCCTATGTACAAGAATATAACTACTATAATCCTGTCCCTATGTACAAGACTATACCTACTCTGTTACTGCTACCTATGTACAAGACTATAGCTACTATAATACTGACCCCTATGTACAAGAAAATAACTACTATAATACTGCTTCTATGTACAAGAATATAACTACTATAATACTGCTCCTATAAAGAAGAATATAACTACTATAATAGTGCTCCTATAAACAAGAATATAACTACTGTAATACTGCCCCTATGTACAAGAATATAACTACTATAATATTTCCTCTTTATACAAGAATATAACTACTATAATACTGCTCTTATGTGCAAGAATATAACTACTATAATGCTACTACCTATGCACAAGAATATAAATACTATAATATTGCTCCTATGGACAAAAATATAACTACGGTACTATAATACTGCTTCTATGTACAATAATTTAACTACTATTATAATATCCCTATGTACAAGAATATAACTTCTATAAAATTTCCCCTATATACAAGACTATAACAACTATAATACTGCTACTAAATACAAGAATATAACTACTATAATACTGCTCCTATGTACAAGAATATAACTGCTATAATACTGCTCCTATGTACAAGAATATAACTACTTTAATACTGCTCCTATGTACAAGAATATAACTACTATAACACTGCCCCCTGTGTACAAGAATATAACTACTATAATACTGCCCCTATGTGCAAGAATATAACTATAATAATACTGCTCCTATGTACAAGAATATAACTACGATAATCCTGTCCCTATATACAAGACTATACCTACTCTATTACTGCTACCTATGTACAAGACTATAACTACTATAATACTGACCCCTATGTACAAAAAAATAACTACTATAATACTGCCCATATGCACAGGAATATAACTACTATATTACTGCCTCCTATGTACAAGAATATAACTACTATAATCTTGCCCATATGTACAAGAATATAACTACTATAATACAGCATCTATGTACAAGAATATAACTACTATAATACTGTTCCCTATGTACAAGAATATAACTACTATAATACTGCTCCTATGTACAAGAATATAACAACTATAATATTGCCTCCTACGTACAAGAATATAACTACTATAATACTGCCCCTATGTACAAGAATATAACAACTATAACACTTCTCCTGAGTACAAGAATATAACTACTATAATACTGCCCCTATGTACAAGGATATAACTATAATAATACTGCTCCTATGTACAAGAATATAACTACTATAATCCTGTCCCTATGTACAAGACTATACCTACTCTGTTACTGCTACCTATGTACAAGACTATAGCTACTATAATACTGACCCCTATGTACAAGAAAATAACTACTATAATACTGCTTCTATGTACAAGAATATAACTACTATAATACTGCTCCTATAAAGAAGAATATAACCACTATAATAGTGCTCCTATAAACAAGAATATAACTACTGTAATACTGCCCCTATGTACAAGAATATAACTACTATAATATTTCCTCTTTATACAAGAATATAACTTCTATAATACTGCTCCTTTGTGCAATAATTTAACTACTATTATAATATCCCTATGTACAAGAATATAACTTCTATAAAATTTCCCCTATATACAAGACTATAACTACTATAATACTGCTACTATATACAAGAATATAACTACTATAATACTGCTCCTATGTACAAGAATATAACTGCTATAATACTGCTCCTATGTACAAGAATATAACTACTATAATACTGCTCCTATGTACAAGAATATAACTACTATAACACCGCCCCCTGTGTACAAGAATATAACTACTATAATACTGCCCCTATGTGCAAGAATATAACTATAATAATACTGCTCCTATGTACAATAATATAACTACGATAATCCTGTCCCTATATACAAGACTATACCTACTCTATTACTGCTACCTATGTACAAGACTATAACTACTATAATACTGACCCCTATGTACAAAAAAATAACTACCATAATACTGCCCATATGTACAGGAATATTACTACTATAATACTGCCTCCTATGTACAAGAATATAACTACTATAATCTTGCCCATATGTACAAGAATATAACTACTATAATACTGCTCCCTATGTACAAGAATATAACTACTATAATACTGCTCCTATGTACAAGAATATAACAACTATAATATTGCCTCCTACGTACAAGAATATAACTACTATAATACTGCCCCTATGTACAAGAATATAACTACTATAACACTGCTCCTATGTACAAGAATATAACTATAATAATACTGCTCCTATGTACAAGAATATAACTACTATAATCCTGTCCCTATGTACAAGACTATACCTACTCTGTTACTGCTACCTATGTACAAGACTATAGCTACTATAATACTGACCCCTATGTACAAGATAATAACTACTATAATACTGCTTCTATGTACAAGAATATAACTACTATAATACTGCTCCTATAAAGAAGAATATAACTACTATAATACTGCTCCCTATGTACAAGAATATAACTACTGTAATACTGCCCCTATGTACAAGAATATAACTACTATAATACTGCCCCTATGTACAAGAATATAACTACTATAATCCTGTCCATATGTACAGGACTATACCTACTCTATTACTGCTACCTATGTACAAGACAATAACTACTATAATACTGACCCCTATGTACAAGAATATAACTACAATAATACTGCTCCTATGGACAAGAATATAACTACTATAATAATGCTCCTATGTACAAGAATATAACTACTATAATACTGCCTATTATGTACAAGAATATAACTACTGTAATACTGCTCCTATGTACAAGAATATAACTACTATAATACTGCCTATTATGTACAAGAATATAACTACTATAATACTGCTCCTATGGACAAGAATATAACTACTATAATACTGCTCCTATGGACAAGAATATAACTACTATAATACTGCTCCTATGTACAAGAATATAACTACTATAATACTGCCTATTATGTACAAGAATATAACTACTATAATACTGCTCCTATGTACAAGAATATAACTACTATAATACTGCCTATTATGTACAAGAATATAACTACTATAATACTGACCCCTATGTACAAGAATATAACTACTATAATACTGCCTATTATGTACAAGAATATAGCTACTATAATACTGCCCCTATGTACAAGAATATAACTGCTATAATACTGCCCCTATGTACAAGAATATAACTACTATAATACTGCTCCTATGTACAAGAATATAACTACTATAATACTGCTCCTATGTACAAGAATATAACTACTATAATACTGCCCCTATGTACAAGAATATAACTACTATAATACTGCCTCCTAGCTGTGAGGTTGTGTGTCTGTAGTTCTCCTCATGTCTGGAGCAAGCCCAGGGAGGGGCCACCCTGGGCGGGGAAGCTCCCCAGGCAAGGCCCAGGCTTCTTGGCCTACACTGGGACAAGGCTCCCAGACCTCTCTGAATGGGAATATTAATCCCAAAGCCACTGTGAGACCAGTGAATGCAGCGGCCAAAGCTGCAGCAGTTCTGTGAAGGAGGAAAAACCTGCGAGTAAAGTTTTGGGAGGAAAATCTACTCCAAGTCCAGCAAAGAAGCCAGAAGTGAAAGTGTTGGTGAGTGATGTTCCACAGCACAGTATGAAGTCCTGTAACTCCCCGGTCAGTAAGCAGCCCCTGCCTGGAGCACAGGTGAAATCGGTCTCAGCTGTACCCATACCTCCCAACTTTTGAAGTTGGGAAAGAGGGACAAAGTTGGCGGCGCGCAATGCGCGCCGCGGCAGATTTTAGGCCACGTCTCTGACCACACCCATTCACTAGTCACACCCATATCCACGTCCCAACCACACCCATTTAGCACTGCTGATAACACTGTTCATAAAGAATAATTATAAACAAAAAAATATGGCCACACAGTGCTCCATACTGTATAATGGCCACACATGATGCTCCATACTGTATAACGGCCACACATGATGCTCCATACTGTATAATGGCCACACATGATGCTCCATACTGTATAATGGCCGCACATGATGCTCCATACTGTATAATGGCCACACATGATGCTCCATACTGTATAATGGCCACACATGATGCTCCATACTGTATAATGGCCACACATGATGCTCCATACTGTATAATGGCCGCACATGATGCTCCATACTGTATAATGGCCGCACATGATGCTCCATACTGTATAATGGCCGCACATGATGCTCCATACTGTATAATGGCCACACATGATGCTCCATACTGTATAATGGCCGCACATGATGCTCCATACTGTATAATGACCACACATGATGCTCCATACTGTATAATGACCGCACATGATGCTCCATACTGTATAATGGCCGCACATGATGCTCCATACTGTATAATGGCCGCACATGATGCTCCATACTGTATAATGGCCGCACATGATGCTCCATACTGTATAATGGCCACACATGATGCTCCATACTGTATAATGGCCGCACATGATGCTCCATACTGTATAATGGCCGCACATGATGCTCCATACTGTAAAATGGCCGCACATGATGCTCCATACTGTATTATGACCACACATGATGCTCCATACTGTATAATGGCCACACATGATGCTCCATACTGTATAATGACCACACATGATGCTCAATACTGTATAATGGCCACACATGATGCTCCATACTGTATAATGGCTGCACATGATGCTCCATACTGTATAATGGCCGCACATGATGCTCCATACTGTATAATGACCGAACATGATGCTCCATACTGTATAATGACCACACATGATGCTCCATACTGTATAATGGCCGCACATGATGCTCCATACTGTATAATGACTGCACATGATGCTCCATACTGTATAATGGCTGCACATGATGCTCCATACTGTATAATGGCCGCACATGATGCTCCATACTGTATAATGACCACACATGATGCTCCATACTGTATAATGACCACACATAATGCTCCATACTGTATAATGACCGCACATGATGCTCAATACTGTATAATGACCGCACATGATGCTCCATACTGTATAATGACCACACATGATGCTCCATACTGTATAATGACCACACATGATGCTCCATACTGTATAATGGCTGCACATGATGCTCCATACTGTATAATGGCTGCACATGATGCTCCATACTGTATAATGACCACACATGATGCTCCATACTGTATAATGGCCGCACATGATGCTCCATACTGTATAATGACCGCACATGATGCTCCATACTGTATATTGGCCGCACATAATACTTCGTATCGTATAATGGCCACGCATAGCTACTCCTACACTTTGCACACACGGCTCCGCTCCGTACACACGGCTCCACTCCATACATCTCATACACACACGGCTCCGCTCCGTACACCTCGTACACATTCAGCTCCGCTCCGTACACCTCGTACACATTCAGCTCCGCTCCATACACCTCATACACGGCTCCGCTCCATACACCTCATACACACACGGCTCCGCTCCATACATCTCGTACACATGGCACTACTCCGTACACCTCATACACACACCGCTCCGCTCCATACACATTGCACACGCTGCTCCGCTCCGTATACCTTCCACACACACGGCTCCACTGCGTACACATACGGCTCCTCTCCATACATCTCATACACACACAGCTCCGCTCTATACACATTGCACACGCTGCTCCGCTCCGTATACCTTGTACATGCATGGCTCTGCTCCGCACACCTCGTACACACGTGGCTCTGCTCTGTACACCTCGTACACACGTGGCTCTGCTCCGTACATCTCGTACACACGTGGCTCTGCTCCATACACCTTTCACACTCTGCTCTGATCTGCACACCCTACACACACGACTCCACTCCATACACCTTTCACACGCTGCTCCGCTCCGTACACCTCGTACACACGGCTCCGTACACCTCTTACACACGACTCCGCTCCGTACATCTTTCACATGCTGCTCCGCTCCGTACACCTCATACACATTCAGCTCCGCTCCATACACCTCGCAAACATTCAGCTCCGCTCCATACACCTCATACACGGCTCCGCTCCATACACCTCATACACACGGCTCCTCTCCATACATCTCATACACACACGGCTCCGCTCTATACACATTGCACACGCTGCTCCGCTCCGTATACCTTGTACACGCATGGCTCTGCTCCACACACCTCGTACACACGTGGCTCTGCTCTGTACACCTGTGGCTCCGCTCCGTACACCTCATACACACGTGGCTCCGCTCCGTACACCTTTCACACTCTGCTCTGATCCGCACACCTCTTACACCCACGACTCCACTCCATACACCTTTCACACGCTGCTCCGCTCCGTACACCTCGTACACACGCGGGTGTGCTCCGTACACCTCGTACACACGGCTCCGTACACCTCTTACACACGACTCCGCTCCGTACATCTTTCACATGCTGCTCCGCTCCGTACACCTCATACACACGCGGCTGTGCTTCGTACACCTCGTACACACGCGGCTGTGCTCTGTACACCTCGTACACACGGCTCCGTACACCTCTTACACACGACTCCGCTCCGTACACCTTTCAAATGCTGCTCCGCTCCGTACACCTCGTACACACGCGGCTGTGCTCTGTACACCTCGTACACATGGCTCCGTACACCTCTTACACACGACTCCACTCCGTACACCTTTCACATGCTGCTCCGCTCCGTACACCTCGTACACACGTGGCTGTGCTCCGTACACCTTTCACATGCTGCTCCGCTCCGTACACCTCGTACACACGCGGTTGTGCTCCGTACACCTCGTACACACGGCTCTGTACACTTCGTAGACATGGCTCCGCTCCGTACACCTTTCACATGCTGCTCCGCTCCGTACACCTCGTACACACGCGGTTGTGCTCCGTACACCTTGTACACACGCGGCTGTGCTCCGTACACCTCGTACACACGGCTCTGTACACCTCGTACACACGGCTCCGCTCCGTACACCTTTCACATGCTGCTCCGCTCCATACACACGCGACTGTGCTCCGTACACCTCGTACACACGACTCCACTCTGTACACCTCATACACATGCGGCTGTGCTCCGTACACTTCGTACACACGCGGCTGTGCTCCGTACACCTCATACACATGGCTCCGTACACCTCGTACCCATGGCTCCGTACACCTCTTACACACGACTCTGCTCCGTACACCTTTCACAGTACGAGGTGCACCGAGCGGAGCCGTGTGTGTACGAGGTGCACCAAGCAGAGCCGCGTGTGTGTGTCTGTGTACGAAGTGTACTGAGTGGAGCCTCAGCCGCGTGTGTGCACCGAGCGGAGCTGCAGCTTGTAATTAGCACATGATGATACAGTGACTGTCATAGGGGTTTAGGCTTAGGCCTTTTATGCCAGGGTAAAAAAAGCAGCCACATTGATTAGTGTTGTCACTCTCTCCCAGGAGGCTGCAGCTGCTCCTCCTCCACAATGCACTGGACGGAGGAGTCATCTCTGTGACATCCACTACTCACTGATCTGCATCTGTCCCATTAGCAGCCTCCAGTCCACTCACGGTCTGCTGCTTACATTGCCCCCGGCACCCAGGCTGTGTCCGGCTGTGTTATGTCACCTCAGGTGTCCCCTCTCTCTGAACTGTGAGGCACACTGAAGACTCAGGAACACACCGACGAGGAAGGGGCGTGGCCTAACAAAAGGGGGCGTGTTACAGCAGCTTCAACTGTTCTGTCTGCGGGAAGCTCTGCGTCCAGTGCAGGACAGCCGGGACAAGCATGAAATCCGGGGCAGTCCCGCACAATGAGGGACGGTTGGGAGGTATGGCTGTACCAATCACCTCTCCTGCCTCCAGGCAGAGACGGACGTCTTTGGAAAGACAGACCATCCAGGAGAACTTGCAGCAACATGGCAGTGTGGCGCTGTCAGGACGCACCCGGTCACAGTCAGGTGGCAGCGATAAACCTGCTGCGGAGCCGGCATCCAGCCGAGGAGCCACAAAGCCGTCTGTGGTGGAGCCGCACAAGACAGTGTTCAAAACCCCTGCACCTGTGGTGAAGACAAAACCTGTGCAGCCGGCGCGTGCACCCGAGCTGCAGCTAGCGGACGAGATACCGGGACTTGTCAGAAAACTGGGTGAGTTACAGCAGCAAAAAAAAGCGCTGCAAATGGAGGAAGACTTTATAACCTAAAGACCACTAATCCTGCCAGTAATGATGTGTATGACCTGAGACTGAACACACTGGGGGTGCAGCTGGCAAGTGTGGTGCAGGACATTGAGTCTGTGCTGGAGGGCATGGGGCCCCTGGCGGAGACCTACAGGAACCGGGAGCGGTTCGCCTCCTATAAGCAGGACTGTGCTGTAGAGACCAGGACCCCTGATGTTCAGGACGGGACCCCCCGGACACGGCCAGTGTTACAGGCTGCCCGCTTCTGCTTCCAAGAAGGAAAAAAACTGCAGCAGCAAGCAGCTGAGTGTGAACAGGAGCTTGCACTTCAGACTCCAACAGAGGCACCACAGGTCCCAGAATGCCCCACGCAGGAGCAGGACAGTGTTTGTGAGACTGTTTGTGCTGCTGAGGCAGCTGAGTGTGAATAGGAGCTTGCACTTCAGACTCCAGCATAGGCACCACAGGTCCCAGAATGCTCCATGCAGGAGCAGGACAGTATATGTGAGACTGTTTGTGTTTATGAGGCTGAGGCACAGACTGGGGCTGGTGATGTTGTGCCCATGGGGTCGGGGGTTGGGGAGGTTTCACATTCTGTCATGGACGTGGCACTGTCTGATGATAATGATGCTACTAATGATAATGTGCATGATATGTGTGACTATCCCCCGTTACCATCTAGTCCACAAGGTGTGGCAGCCCCCCCTGCTGCAGACCCTCTCCCTGTCAGTCGGCCCAGTGTGGCCCGGCAGGTGCCCCCCAGGAATGCCTGGAGCCGCGACGCCCCATCCTTCACTTCCAGCGCCAGGTATACCGGCCAGACTTTTAAGCGCATTAATGTGATGCGGTTTAAGTACATAGGTGTCAAGGAGGATCTGCCGCAGCGCAGGTATGTGGTGAGAGAGCTGCTATGCGGCCAGATGGGGTTTGTGGCAAACGAGATACTGGCGGTGTCCAATCTTCAGGACAGACAAGGCTACGAGGTCAGCTTCAAGCTGCAGTGTGACCTGGACAGGTTCTGGGCCAATTACCCCAGGTTCAGAGATGCTGAAGGCTGGAATAAATTTATATTGGTTCCTATCTCCAGGCCGGACACTGTCACGGTAAATATCACCTTCTGGAATGAGGCCGTTTCCCCCACAGGACATCGAGGTTTGGCTCCGGAGACACTGTGACCTCGCCTCTGGACTCTCCAAGGTCAGAGATGAGGATGGTATCTGGACAATGGGGTGGAAAGCTGTGGTGAAACTGCGGCAACTCAATAACATTACTGCCCATTTACCCAACTCCTTCTTCATTGGGAGGGAGAAGGGAAGATGTTATTACCCCGGGCAGCCCAGAAAGTGCTTCAAATGTGGTGAGAAAGGTCATCTGGCCAACGCCTGTACGGTGGTGAAGTGCAGCTTGTGTGGGGATATCGGCCATGTCGCTGTGGATTGCCGGGATGTTAGGTGCAACCTCTGCGGTAAGATGGGCCACCCTCACAGGGACTGTCCAGACGCCTGGCATAATATCTGCAGGGTCTTCCCTGATGAGGCTGTACTGGCAGGGGCAGAGGCTCAGGAGGATGAGGATGTGGTGGCAGGGGCGCATGAGGGGGAGGATTTAATTTCAGGAGAGATGGTGACCAGCCCAAATGCCCAACAGGAGTCCACTCATAAGCAGGGTGCAGAGGGGAACATGGAGGTCGCTCCTCAGGTCCAGCAGCCTCAGGTAGCCCCCCCTTCAGCATCACTATCTGAATCTGATGACTGGAGTGTTAATCACAATAAAAGGAAGAAAAAGAGCACGTCCTCCCGTAAACCTGAGACAGAATATGACACCGGTCAGAGTGCTACTAGGAAGGTTCAGAATTCTGCAGGAGTGATGGTTGTGTCCAACAAGTATGGGGTTTTATCTGAGTCTAATGATGACGATTATGAGACAGAGTTGAGGAAAGTTGATGCAGAGTGTGACAGGGACATAGAGGACCACCCTCCGTCAAAGCGGAAGCCCTTATCTGTGGACCCTCAGGTAGAGTCTGACATGGACACCGGCGGTGGACAGAACATCCCTGACTCATGATGATGGCAGTTACTGTGCTCCTCTATTGTGTTGTGATGGCGGGGTTCTCATTAACACTGACCTCCAGTAATGTCAATAGTATTAAGGCAAGGAGGACGAGACATGTGGTGTATGAACATCTCACACATCTGGACACCGATGTCATTTTCCTGCAGGAGACACGACTGACATCTCTGGGGCTTATGAGAGAGGCTGAGAGGGAATGGCGGTGCGGTCCTTCTTTCTGGTCACTGGCTGTGGAGCCTTACGCCGGAGTCGCTGTCCTGTTTAACACCAATGATGTGACTGTGCATAGGATGACGGAGGTGGTCATGGGAAGATGTTTGGTCCTGGAAGTCACTATTCATGGGAGGCGACTCCGGCTTATTAACATCTATGGGCCACAGACAGTGACTGACAGGATTCAGCTATTTAATAACGTTAAGCCTTACCTCTTCACTTCTCTTCCGGTGGTGATGGCAGGGGACTTTAATGCCATACTGACATCAGGTGACAGTACCTCGGGCAGGACAGTGACCAGGGACGGTAAGGTCCTACATAACATTATAATGCAGGCTGGACTGACTGACATTTTCGCACAGGGAGGTCGACAGCCAAAATTCACATATTCATGTTCCAACAGGAGCAGTAGGATAGATTTTGCTTTTGTGAGCCCTACTGAGGATGTCGACACCCTGAGTGAGAAGGTCGTCCCTTACTCTGATCACCTCGCCTTGTGCTTCTGTCTGGGGACCTCTAACCGTCCAGACATCGGTAGAGGGCTGTGGAAGCTCAATTCCAGTCTCCTGGATGATGCTTATGTTCAGAGTCGTGTCTACTCCCTTATCCAGCTTCATCTAGATAGGGTTGACTTCTATGATAACATGACCGACTGGTGGGAGGACGTCAAGTAGGATATCAGATCCCTCTTAAAGAGACTGTCAGTTAATAAAGGGAGGAATAAGTACAGCCAGTACCTAAAGCTGCGTAAAGAATTGGAGTCACTATATTCGGCGGGCGGGGATGACAAAGTGAAGATCGACCAACTGAAATCTGAGATAAGGCAGTATCAGTATAGTAGGTATACCTCCCTGGTTCTTGAACGGGATTATGGGTCCTTAGGGGCTCCTGATCCCTTTGAGAATTGCAGGGAGAGGGTAGTCAAAAAAATGGTCACGGGTCTCACTGACTTCCAGGGTGTATTGCAGGAGTCACGGGAGGGTGTCCTGGAGGTGGTGAGATCTTACTATGCTGACTTGTTTCAGAGGAAAGTTTTGGATAAAGATAAGATGGCTCAATTCTTGGAGGCAACTCCTACGCCTGATACTAATGATCTGGACTTTTCTCCTTTGACAGCGGAGTTAACGGTGGAGGAAGTTAAGGAGGCTATTGATAAATTACATCTGAAGAAGGCACCAGGTCCAGATGGCATAACAGCAGAATTTTATAGGAAATTCAGAGACCTCCTGGCTCCAATCCTCGTGGATGTGTATAGAAGTTGTCTAGAAAATCACCTGATGCCTCCATCCATGAGAGTGTCCTCGTTGATTCTGCTGTCTAAAGGTAAAGAGCCGAGCGACATCAAGAACTGGAGGCCGATTGCCCTCTTGAATGTGGACAGGAAGATTCTAGCAAAGATCCTGTTTTCTAGATTAGTCTGTTTGTCCCCAGCACTGTTGGCAGGCTCACAGTTTGGCACAGTAAAAGGGCGGAACATCTCTGGAGCAGTCATCTCGATACAGGAGATGTTTGAGAGATGTAAAGCCCTGCGGTGTGGGAAATATATTGTTAGTCTGGACCAGGCTAAAGCCTTTGACAGGGTTGATCATGACTATCTGTGGGCCACTTTGTCAAAGTACGGTATTCCGGGACAATTTGTGGATTGGCTGAAGACATTGTACAGAGAGGCGGTGAGCTTTCCTCTGATTAATGGTTGGCAGGGTGACACTTTTGGAGTTGAGGCAGGGGTGAGACAGGGTTGCCCACTGAGTCCGCTCCTGTATGTTTTTGCCCTAGACCCGTTTCTGAGGTCACTGCAGGAGTGTGATTTTCAGGGGGTGCCGGTCCCCCATTGCCTGCCTCTGAAGGTTGTTGCCTATGCGGATGATGTGACGTTGGTGATCTCTAATCCTCGAGAGGTGCAGATGTTATCTGCATCTATCAGAAGTTACTCAGAGGCCTCCGGGTCTCTGGTCAACCTTGAGAAGAGTCAAGCTCTGTGGACATTAGATACTGATCCCAGCTATGATCTGCTGCAGTTTGCCAAAGCCTCCACCCATATTAAGATCCTCGGGGTTAAATGTGGGAGGGATGATAATGCCACCCTAAATTGGGAGGAGAAATTGGAAGCCGGAAATGCAAAGGTTCAGCGATGGAAGAACTGGAGGCTGACCTACAGAGAAAGGGTCGCAATGTTGAAGACTTATCTGGTCCCTGTTTTCTTGTATGTCTCTGTCATTTTTCCTTTGCCAGAATCTTTCTCAGCGAGGCTCTTCAGCCTGTTCTTCCAGCTCTTGTGGGGGAATAGGTTGAACCTAATAAAGAGGGGAATAACCTACCTACGGCGGAGAGAGGGTGGGCTGGATATGTTGAATCCAAGGGTTTTCTTTGACTCCTTGTTTCTAAAAGTAAATTTTGCGAACATGGACTCAAACAGTAGCTCTCTGTGGGTAAATAGTATCAGGTACTGGATATTGCCTTTTGCAGAATCTTGGGTGCGAGGCGGCAGTCTCAAGAGGAGGAGATGGACAGGTGACCACCTCCCCCAGTATCTGGACTATGGTCTGAAGTGTGTTAGGAGGTGGGGACTGGAGAAGTCTTACATTGAGAGCAGTACGAGAAGAGACCTGTATGCTCATGCATGTAGGACTTTCTTCTACTCTCCACTGGCCCTGAGAGATTGTGTCACGACCACCCTGCAGGAAAGTCTTAGGTTCCTAAACGGGAAACGACTTCCTCCTAAACTGTTTGATGTCACTTGGCTTTCACTGCATAGTCGTCTCTTTGTCAGGGGGAACCTGAAACATCTGAGTGTCTCTGATAGGAATTGTCCCCTTGGTTGTCAGCAGGAGGAGACTATGGAGCACTTTATATGTGATTGCTGGGGAGGGAGGAAGATCTGGGAGGAAGTGTCCGATAATCTAAAAATCCCCAGACTGCGGACTCTAAAGTATTCTGACATAATCTATGGTGTCCCCTCCACTGTTAGTAACATCGACAGAGAGACAATGTACATTATTATAAGTGTTATCAAGTACTATCATTGGCACATGAGAACCCGGGTGTCACTGCACAATGAGCTGTTTGATCACACCGCTGCGGCTGCTCAGGTAATGTCAGATAAAATCGCTAGAAGTTGGAAGGAGTCAGAGGAACATTAAGTTATGGAGCAACATAAATTTCAGTTAGGAAATATGATGGTATATATTTATTTTGTTTTGTTTGTTTCATTTTCTTCTCCCTCCAGGTGTGGACACTTTTATTTATATATGAATATGATCTGACTATTTAGTACTTGTGTATATGTAACCTAAGTGATTTGTGTTTTTGTAATGCTGGGTGATTTTTGTTTTTATTATAATTGTATTTATGTTTGGTTTTATAATAAAAATTGCCCCTATGTACAAGAATATAGGTACTATAATACAGCTCCTATGTACAAGAATATAACTACTATAATACTGCCCCTATGTACAAGAATATAGCTACCATAATACTGCTCCTATGTACAAGAATATAACTACTATAATACTGCCTCTTATGTCCAAAAATATAACTACTATAATACTGCTCCTATGTACAAGAATATAACTACTAAAATACTGCCCCTTATGTCCAAGAATATAACTACTATAATACTGCCTCCTATGTACAAGAATATAACTACTATAATACTGCCCCTTATGTCCAATAATATAACTACTATAATACTGCCCCTATGTACAAGAATATAACTACTATAATACTGCTCCTATGTACAAGAATATAACTATTATAATACTGCCCCAATGTACAAGAATATAATTACTATAATACTGCCCCTATGTATAAGAATATAGCTACTATAATACTGCTCCTATGTACAAGAATATAACTACTATAATACTGCTCCTATGTACAAGAATATAACTACTATAATACTGCCCCTATGTACAAGAGTATAACTACTATAATACTGCCCCTATGTACAAGAATATAACTACTATAATACTGCCCCAATGTACAAGAATATAATTACTATAATACTGCCCCTATGTATAAGAATATAACTACTATAATACTGCCCCTTATGTCCAAGAATAGAACTACTATAATACTGCCCCTATATACAAGAATATAACTACTATAATACTGCCCCTATGTACAAGAGTATAACTACTATAATACTGCCCCTATGTACAAGAATATAACTATTATAATACTGCCCCAATGTACAAGAATATAATTACTATAATACTGCCCCTATGTACAAGAATATAACTACTATAATACTGCCCCTTATGTCCAAGAATAGAACTACTATAATACTGCCCCTATATACAAGAATATAACTACTATAATACTGCTCCTATGTACAAGAATATAACTACTATAATACTGCCCCTATGTACAAGAATTTAACTACTATAATACTGCCCCTATATACAAGAATATAACTACTATAATAATTTCCCCTATGTTCAAGAATATAACTACTATAATACTGCCTCTTATGTCCAAAAATATAACTACTATAATACTGCTCCTATGTACAAGAATATAACTACTATAATACTGCCCCTTATGTCCAAGAATATAACTACTATAATACTGCCTCCTATGTACAAGAATATAACTACTATAATACTGCCCCTTATGTCCAATAATATAACTACTATAATACTGCCCCTATGTACAGGAATATAGGTACTATAATACTGCTCCTATGTACAAGAATATAACTACTATAATACTGCTCCTATGTACAAGAATATAACTACTATAATACTGCCCCAATGTACAAGAATATAATTACTATAATACTGCCCCTATGTATAAGAATATAGCTACTATAATACTGCTCCTATGTACAAGAATATAACTACTATAATACTGCTCCTATGTACAAGAATATAACTACTATAATACTGCCCCTATGTACAAGAGTATAACTACTATAATACTGCCCCTATGTACAAGAATATAACTATTATAATACTGCCCCAATGTACAAGAATATAATTACTATAATACTGCCCCTATGTATAAGAATATAACTACTATAATACTGCCCCTATGTACAAGAATATAACTATTATAATACTGCCCCAATGTACAAGAATATAATTACTATAATACTGCCCCTATGTACAAGAATATAACTACTATAATACTGCCCCTTATGTCCAAGAATAGAACTACTATAATACTGCCCCTATATACAAGAATATAACTACTATAATACTGCTCCTATGTACAAGAATATAACTACTATAATACTGCCCCTATGTACAAGAATTTAACTACTATAATACTGCCCCTATATACAAGAATATAACTACTATAATAATTTCCCCTATGTTCAAGAATATAACTACTATAATACTGCTCCTATGTACAAGAATACAACTACTATAATACTGCCCCTATGTACAATAATATATCTACTATTATACTGATCCTATGTGCAAGAATATAACTACTATAATACTGCCCCTATGTACAAGAATATAACTACTTTAATACTTATCTGTTGCAGTTTTGAGGACAGAACTTCTTATTATTTGAACCATTCTATGTAACTTTTATACTGTATACTATATTTATATTATTTTTTAGTTCTTTCTATACTGTACCTGGTCTTACGACAACGATCTCACAGTTGCTTCCCATGAAGTCAGGAAGACATGAACACTTGAAACCATCAAAAGTTCCTCCATTAGCACAGAAAAGTCCTGAGTAAAATATGACAAACAGATTTTGGTGACATTATACTCCTTTGGTAATTTACCATACTATCTTTTTATACTTATATTCTGTGCAGATAATGTACCAGAACTCTTATATTTGTCAAATATTCAGTGGTCAAGATGAGCAATTCAAGGGGAAAATTATCGGCAGTCAGAAGTAAGGGACTTCCTGAGAAGAACTCTCAGAGGGTTCAGAATATAGGATGTAGGATGGTGGTTAGGTAAACTAAAGTCAAAGTCATCGAAAAGAAACATTTAATGGTTAGTTAAAACAATAAGAGGCCGAGAAACCTACTCAGGTTTCGTTCAAACTATTGACTCTAGGAGAGGAGAAGAATCGTGACAATTCCCCATAGTTTGTAAGCTTGCGAGCAGGGCCCTCACTCCTCCTGGTATCTGTTTTGAACTGTATTTCTGTTATGCTGTAATGTTTATTGTCTGTACAAGTCCCCTCTATAATTTGTAAAGCGCTGCGGAATATGTTGGCGCTATATAAATAAAATTATTATTATTATTATTTATTATTATTACCTACGCACAGCTTCCTCTCAACTACGAGTTGGCAACCCAAGAGTGAAGAAATGCCCTGACAAATTGGATCCCCTAGGAAAGTCAAATTATGTATATCATACAGCAACCAGCAGTGTTAACCACACCAATCTCCTTGTCCTACGATCAACAGTTATGACCCAGTTCCACATGGTATAGTCGGCAGAATCCAGAGTTGAGCATGAACCACTCTGCATTTTTTGAAAAAAGACATGAGGAGGTCAGCGCTCTAAGGTGAATCATCAGCCAACTGGTTGGAACTTGGGAGGTGGTGAAATTTCACAGGCTTAAAGTATGATTGCTTGACCTTCCAATGGAAGCCAAGATGCCTATATGTAAAACTTTGAAGTGTGAGATTCTGACTGATCAGCACTGCTGGGTAAGAATGTGGACCTGGTGGTGAAAGTCAGAATAACGGGACTGTCCATGAGCTGCCTGGCCAAAACAGGTTTTGAGGTCTCTACCATGACTAACATGCTATAATAGCATCACCTACAGGGAAGTGGGTTGGAAAATCCTTGTCTCACTGTGACCACCACTAAGAACTTCCCTATCTTGCTGGATATGATGTCATGTGGAGATACAGATCTTTTTAGCTTGAGTTTTAACAAAAACGGCAGTGGTAGTATTCCCCAGCTGTGATCTTAGACCCCATATTAAAACCAACAATGCAAGAAATAGTCGTTGTGCAGAGAACCACAGTTTTGGTCCAAGTGTGATCCATCAAAACATTGGATCACATTCGGACCAATGATGTTCAATGAGTTAGTGCACATATCTGATTTTTTTGTTCGGACCGTGTGCGAGCAGCGTGCATGATTTTCCTCCCATAATCCTATGGCACTCACCCATTCTTGTTTATGGAGCCATGGAGAACATCGAATCTCAATCAATTTTTATGGACCGACTGATTGGAGAAGATGGAGACTTTTTTCAATTCTCCACTTCTGAGAAAACGAGATGCTACTGTGATCTAACTCTAATCAAACTCTTATCAGAGTCTGATGAGAGTGTAACTAGCAAAATCGGATTGTTTTTTTCGGATGGAGATCATACGATCATCTTTATGAGAGGAAGATATTGACATACAGTATTTTTGCATAACCTTTAGGCAGGTTAATTCACAAATTCCAATTTTGGATGAGAAGAGACAAGAAGTAAATATGTCAACCAAGTAATTAGATTTCAACAATATGGAAACTAGACAGTTAACATCGAACGAATCCTTAATAGAATTTCCCCTCCTGGGGAACCTTTAGATTAACATCATTTGATTCCAAGGAGCCTTGATTGGGAAAAAACTTACTCATAGACCTAAAGTACGTAAAGATTTTCAAAAATTCCAAAATATTAAAAAAAGAATAAAGCATACTCCTTGTTTTATAATGATGTGTGATTTCAATTTAGACTATGATGGACTTTTAAGAAAAGATTTTCGATGAAGAACAAATTTCCCCATCTATATTATTTTCTGCCACTGGCCGATATTAATGTTTTAGGAAACTATGAAATTGCCTAACATATTAATTGAGCAGAAGCAATGTCCTTGAGGATAATTATGACCACCTTGTTGGTAAGATAATTTCGACAGGAGTCTGTGGACCAAGTTCTTCTGAGTGGAGCGAGCAGTACAAGTTTTCTCAAAGGTTTTCCTCGCCATTCATGGGACTCTGAGATTGTACCATAGTGGTCTTGCACTTTTTTGGGGATGTAACCCCCTTTTGAAACTCATTCTTTATCATTTTTGCTTTTGAAGTCAACACCGATCAGTTGGAACCCTAATGTCTCCGGAGTCCTTACACAATTTCTATTGATTGGTCATGACTATCAACAGGGCCAACTTTACAAACAAATCAAATTATCAGGTAGAAATAAAATAAACTTTATACCTAAGTTTGATAAAAGCAAAACATCTTGTAAAAAGTCAAAGCACAAAAAGTCAGTGCACATAAGAAATAAATCCAAGGTTAGCATCGTACAGTAAATAAAAAAAATTGACAAAAATATATCCAACCTGGCCAGCAAATTTCCATCTGAAAACATCTTCTTAAATGAATATATCCCTGCCATATACATTAATTAGACATGGCCCTCATTGAAAGAAACTTACCAGACACTGGATAGGTTAGCACCAGCACCATCACAAGAGACCACAAAAGGGTCCCCATCCCTCAGGATTCAGAATATTTTAGTTTCTGTGCCAAACATTAACATCTTCTTTCATGCTAGGTTCACTTATGAGCCTTGACCGGCAAGTAAGTAATATTTATGACGGAGCAGGGATGCCGACTCCAGCTATAAAGTATGTGACGCAAGGCGACGGGTGACGCACAGGGCGTGACACTTCTTTTTGAGTGCAAAGGTTTGTGGTGTTATTGGTTACAAAGAAACAATGATAGAGTCCAGAAATAATTGACCCTGTAATCTTAGAACAAGGCAGGTCTCTGCGTATGGGATAGGCTACTAAATAGCCTATTAAACCTATAGTGCTGATTTTTTTAGCTATATCCACTTTGGTATGAGGGTGCATGTACATGGTAAGACCCTGTGCATTGCGTTCGTATGGCAGAACATGGAACCTTGATGACCCCTATAAGAAAACCTTTGGGCATTATCGTACAAGTTCCATCAGACTTTGTATATTTGAAGAAATGCCTCTACAGTTCAATGGAGCCCATGACCGTTTTGGTTTATTTTTTTATTACCCGTCATTACATAGCATTATCATAGTCCATATCTTTGTAAACAAAATACAATTACTCAGATAAGATGATGACTCCAAATGGCTTCCATCCAATTTCCCTCATCTCAGTTGCATTGTAGGTCCAAGCTGAAAGGAATTAACAAGTATACCAAAACATTTTGGACTGTGAGAAGCTCACGGAATATATTGCATTTTCCATGAGTGTATTCAACAGGTTGAAAGTCTTTTGGACAATGCTTCTTCAGGCAGTTTGGAAGGTCGGCTTACTTAGCTGCTGCTCCAGGTAGCTACAATTACATATTTGGTTAAAGTTTCTAGGTGGTTTATTGCCTCATAAACCAAAAACCCAAACTGGTAACAGAAAACAGCTTTTCTGCCTCAAATGAAAGTAAACAGTTGACATAAAATCCTTCCCAGTACTTCTTGAACAACACCTATGGCAGCGCTCCCAGGAGCTAGCAGTCTGAAGGTTTCCTTCCTCCACACTACACACAGAAAGAGGGAAAAAACTGGCTGGACATTAAACTCCCTCCAGCCACACCCTGGAGGTGCAGATATGGTGGGTAGGTGTCTGGCCCATTCCTGACCTACCCACCATGAAAGCCAGGCCCATTTAGCGGCTGGTTGCTTTCAGCACATATCATAAAGGAGCACAAACTAATGGCTTTCACATCACACAGGAAAGCAACCTTTGTGACACATATCTTCCCTCACTTATGGTGCCAGTGACCCTGTCAAATATGCCCCCCTCGGCCCAAAGCCGGGGGATATGGCACCTTCAGACACCAAACAGAGAATTCGGGAGAGGGCATCTGTGTTCCCGTGTAACTTCCCGAGTTTATGTTATACGTGGAACCTGAAATCCTGGAGGCCTTAGAACCACCTAGTCACCCAGGCATGCTTACCCTTTTTCTCCTTTAACCATCTCATGGGATATGATTGGACACAAGTGTAAACTTCTGGCCTAGTAGACAATACTTCAATGTATCCATGGCCCATTTTATGGCCAGACACTCTTTCTCCACAATGGCATAGTTTTTCTTGCTTGACGAGAGCATCCAGCTCAAATACAGGATGGAATGCTCTTCCCCATTTACTTCTTGATACAGCATGGCTCCCAACCCAACTTCTAAGGCATCCATCTGGACCACGAAGTCTTTGCTGAAGTCTGGTGCAACCAGAACCGGATGTTTACACAGAGCCTTCTTCAGCTCCTGGAATGCCATCTCTGTATCAGCAATCCATTTAATTATCATTGACTTTAAGAAGGTCCGTTTATGGTGCAGCAATTATAGGAAAACTTGGGATGAACCCCCGGTAATAGCTCACAATTCCAAGAAATGTACTCACTTGCTTCTTGAAAAGCGATTGCGGCCACTTCTGAATCGCCTCGATTATGTTTATCTGTGTCTTAATTTCGCCCATCCCGATGACATAGCCCTGGTACTTAGCCTCTTCCTTCCCTATGGCAGATTTTTTGGGATTTATGGTGAACCCTGCAGTTCCTAAAGCATCCAGAACCAACTGTACCTTTGGCAGATGACTAGCCCAGTCAAGGCTAAAGACCACAATGCCATCGAGGTATGCTGCAGCATACTTCTTATGCAGAGTCAGGATCCAATCCATTGCCCTCGGGAAGGTGTCCGGGGCCTCCTGCAGACCGAAGGGCATCCTGGCATATGAAAACACCCATCATGCATCGAGATGGTTGTCTTCTTCTTGGCACTCCGATCTGCCAATAGCCCTTCGTCAGATCGAGGGTTGTACTGTACCTTGCGGGTCCAAGTCTCTCAATGAGTTCATCCTCACGAGGCATCAGGAAAGCTTCAAAACTTGAGACTTCATTCAGCCTGCGGTAGTCTTTTCAAAACCGCCACTCATCATCTGGCTTCAGCACGAGGACAATGGGTCTCGACCATCCACTTTTCGAATCCTCTGCCACCCCAAAGACTAGCATCCTCTTCACCTCATCTGATATCACCTCTCTCCATGCTTCCAGAATTCTATAGGGCTTGAGGTTCACTCTTGCATGCGATTCTCTCACCATGTCATGTCCACCACCTGTGCATGCCCTGGCAACTCTGAGAACAGGTAATGGTTCCACTGCAACAGCTTCTGACACTGTTGCCTCTGGGTCGGCATTAGAGACTCTGCAATGAAACAGTTTTTCCCCCAGACATGGATTATGGCAATACAAAGGTGACATCAACCCCACAAATATTAACCTCACTTGCCTCCGCTACAGGGCAAGTGGGAAGAGCCAGGCAAAACGCCAGAATTGGCAAATCTAATAGATGTGTCTTTTCTGGGTAGCTTTGGGCTGCTATTTTTAGGCTGGGGGGGGCAATAGCCATGACCCCTTACCAGCCTGAGAATACCAGCTGTCTGCTTTAGCAAGGCTGGTTGTCAATAATGGGGGGACCCCATGCCATGCACATGATGTGCGACAAACACCTGGTGTTCGGGCAGCTGAACCCGAACAGGAACATGAACTTCCTGTTGAAGTCCGTGTTTGGTGTCTGTGCCCAAACAGTAGATGTTCGGTGCGGACACCGAACTTACTGTTTGGGTTCGCCCATCTCTAATAGTGACCCCTGAGCGTGCCAATATCTCTGTTTTCAACTTGGCATATTCCTGCACATCCTGTAATGCTAAATCATAATAGGCCTTCTGGGGTTCACCAGTCAAATAAAGGGTGAGCACCTCTGCCCACTGCTCGGGCTGCAGCTTCTCACGATCCACCACCAGCTTGAACACAGTGAAAAATGCCTCCATATCATCCCCTGGGGTCATCTTTTGCATGGCTTGTCTTATCGCTTTCCGGATGCACAAGTTATCACCTTGATGTGGGGGAGGGGCGGTTTCTCTGCTGTGGGCATCTCCCACAAGGAGTTCCATCTGCCTTCGTTATTGTTGAATCTGATGTATTAGGAGTTGATTTGTTTCCTGCTGTACCTGGTGCTGCTTCTGTAGGCTCAGGATCAGGTGTTTGATAAGGTCCTCCATTTTGTTTGACTGTTTCTCCATCCCTGTAGCTGCCTTCACCCAGGACATATGGTTTATCCTCTGCTCCTACCCGTGTTCCTGGAATGTTGCCCGCATCTGAAACACCACTTGTGGAAGGTCAGCTCACTTAGCTGCTCCTCGAGGTAGATAGAGGAACACGTTTGGTTAAAGTCTCTTGATGGTTTATTGTCTCATAAACCAAAAGCCCAAGCTGGTGTGACTAATAGGCTGAGAACCAGACACTATGCATTACCTTTATGTGAACAGCGCCCTATACAGGCCTTTATTGTGCAAATGTATACTAAGCAGTCACCCCCTCCATGAATGGGTAGGTGGTTAGTGGCTGTCTAGAGTTGTGACACTTCAGTTGGAGCGCCTCCAGGCACAGGGCCACGCGTTTCGGTACCGGGCCTCTCTGGTTCGGTTCTGAGGCTGTCACGGTGGCTAGACCCGGTCCGCGACCCTGCTAAGGGGCGTCCAATAAAGGTGGGTACAGTTTGTCAGGAGTTCGTGACGCCACCTGTGGTGTTCAGTCAGGGTGACCGACGCTGCTGTGGGGTCCGCTGGGGTGATGGAATGGCAGCTGGATGGTATACCTTCCCACAGGTGAAGTATGTCCCCAGGGCTTCCCAGTAAGGTGGATGATGATGGTGTGAGGTGCAGGCAATAACGAGGACACAAGGTTGCAGTCTCTTTACCTCTTTACTGAAGACTTCAGGATCCTCAGTCCAGAGCACGTTTAACAGGGCTATCAGAGACCGGCCTGTCTGATGGGCACTTCCAGAGTTTCCCTCGCAGATGGATTTCGTTGCCCACCACTAGCGCCTGTGTGTTGTAGTCCTACCCTGCTGAGCATTCGGAATAGTCCTCACAACTGCTGTTCTTTCGTTTGTTCTCTACAGCTCTCTCTCTTTAGTTCCAGATGTTACTAGTTTCTCGTCCCCCAGGTATATTTTGGCTAGGACGCACCCGTATGACGGGAAGGCTTGGAGGTCTTCCGGGACCCTAGAGACGCCCCTCTCCCAATGTTGCCCCCTATGTCTTCTTAGGAAATTTAAGGTAGACAGCCAACCTATAATTAACTGTCCTGCGGAGTTTGAAGTAAGGCCTGAAGTCAGTTACTCCTGTGGTGTTCCGGCCACCGGCCACACGCATCAGTAGGATGTTGCCTCGGTCTCACGGCACGACTCCTACTGGTACTCCTTTTTGCTTGATCTCGTTTACACTGTTCCACAATATCCTTCCTTTCTTATCTCTTTCTCAGGATACCGCCGCAAGGTAGTGCAGGCGCGGTTCCGTAACGTTCTGTTCTGTTCGCTAGGCACCTGCCAGGTTCCCACGCCTGACAGGAACCCCCCTGTGCCTTCTCCCAGCAACACCCCCTGCCACGGGATGTTGCCTGAATCCAACCCAGTCAGCTTCTGGCTGACTTCCTCCCCAGCCCCTAGTTTTACCAGTGTGAGGAGTGGCCCAATAAATAAAGCCTTTTTCTCCCCCTGGTGGCCGGAGTGTGAAGTGTAATGTTTTCTGGTGATACCTGGTCAGGAGAATTCCTTCAGTGCCATCAGACGTACCATCACTCCCCTTAGTGGCAGAGTGTCATACTGCAATGACCAGTTCTCTGGGGCGCTGCACAACCCACCGGTTAAATCCAGTACTCCTGGACTGGAAAGAAGAACAACAATACATAGCAGAAAAACACATACAAAATTTTTGAAATGCTAAAACAAGTAAATAGAACAATAGTAACATAGTAACATACATAGTAACATAGTTAGTAAGGCCGAAAAAAGACGTTTGTCCATCCAGTTCAGCCTATGTTCCATCATAATAAATCCCCTGATCTACGTCCTTCTACAGAACCTAATAATTGTATGATACAATATTGTTCTGCTCCAGGAAGACATCCAGGCCTCTCTTGAACCCCTCGACTGAGTTCGCCATCACCACCTCCTCAGGCAAGCAATTCCAGATTCTCACTGCCCTAACAGTAAAGAATCCTCTTCTATGTTGGTGGAAAAAGCTTCTCTCCTCCAGACGCAAAGAATGCCCCCTTGTGCCCGTCACCTTCCTTGGTATAAACAGATCCTCAGCGAGATATTTGTATTGTCCCCTTATATACTTATACATGGTTATTAGATCGCCCCTCAGTCGTCTTTTTTCTAGACTAAATAATCCTAATTTTGCAAATACATAGTAACATAGTAACGTAGTAACATAGTTAGTAAGGCCGAAAAAAGACATTTGTCCATCCAGTTCAGCCTATATTCCATCATAATAAATCCCCAGATCTACGTCCTTCTACAGAACCTAATTGTATGATACAATATTGTTCTGCTCCAAGAAGACATCCAGGCCTCTCTTGAACCCCTCGACTGAGTTCGCCATCACCACCTCCTCAGGCAAGCAATTCCAGATTCTCACTGCCCTAACAGTAAAGAATCCTCTTCTATGTTGGTGGAAAAACCTTCTCTCCTCCAGACGCAAAGAATGCCCCCTTGTGCCCGTCACCTTTCTTCTATCTGGGTATTGTAGTTCTCCCATCCCCTTTATTAATTTTGTTGCCCTCCTTTGTACTCTCTCTAGTTCCATTATATCCTTCCTGAGCACCGGTGCCCAAAACTGGACACAGTACTCCATGTGCGGTCTAACTAGGGATTTGTACAGAGGCAATATAATGCTCTCATCATGTGTATCCAGACCTCTTTTAATGCACCCCATGATCCTGTTTGCCTTGGCAGCTGCTGCCTGGCACTGGCTGCTCCAGGTAAGTTTATCATTAACTCCAAGTCCTTCTCCCTGTCAGATTTACCCAGTGTTTTCCCGTTCAGTGTGTAATGGTGATATTGATTCCTTCTTCCCATGTGTATAACCTTACATTTATCAATGTTAAACCTCATCTGCCACCTTTCAGCCCAAGTTTCCAACTTATCCAGATCCATCTGTAGCAGAATACTATCTTCTCTTGTATTAACTGCTTTACATAGTTTTGTATCATCTGCAAATATCGATATTTTACTGTGTAAACCTTCTACCAGATCATTAATGAATATGTTGAAGAGAACAGGTCCCAATACTGATCCCTGCGGTACCCCACTGGTCACAGCGACCCAGTTAGAGACTATACCATTTATAACCACCCTCTGCTTTCTATCACTAAGCCAGTTACTAACCCATTTACACACAATTTCCCCCAGACCAAGCATTCTCATTTTGTGTACCAACCTCTTGTGCGGCACGGTATCAAACGCTTTGGAAAAATCGAGATATACCACGTCCAATGACTCACCGTGGTCCAGCCTATAGCTTACCTCTTCATAAAAACTGATTAGATTGGTTTGACAGGAGCGATTTCTCATAAACCCATGCTGATATGGAGTTAAACAGTTATTCTCATTGAGATAATCCAGAATAACGTCCCTCAGAAACCCTTCAAATATTTTACCAACAATAGAGGTTAGACTTACTGGCCTATAATTTCCAGGTTCACTTTTAGAGCCCTTTTTGAATATTGGCACCACATTTGCTATGCGCGAGTCCTGCGGAATAGACCCCGTCGCTATAGAGTCTCTAAAAATAAGAAATAATGGTTTATCTATTACATTACTTAGTTCTCTTAGTACTCGTGGGTGAATGCCATCCGGACCCGGAGATTTATCTATTTTAATCTTATTTAGCCGGTTTCGCACCTCTTCTTGGGTTAGATTGGTGACCCTTAATATAGGGTTTTCATTGTTTCTTGGGATTTCACCTAGCATTTCATTTTCCACCGTGAATACCGTGGAGAAGAAGGTGTTTAATATGTTAGCTTTTTCCTCGTCATCTACAACCTTTCTTTCCTCACTATTTTTTAAGGGGCCTACATTTTCAGTTTTTATTCTTTTACTATTGATATAGTTGAAGAACAGTTTGGGATTAGTTTTACTCTCCTTAGCAATGTGCTTCTCTGTTTCCTTTTTGGCAGCTTTAATTAGTTTTTTAGATAAAGTATTTTTCTCCCTATAGTTTTTTAGAGCTTCAATGGTGCCATCCTGCTTTAGTAGTGCAAATGCTTTCTTTTTACTGTTAATTGCCTGTCTTACTTCTTTGTTTAGCCACATTGGGTTTTTCCTATTTCTAGTCCTTTTATTCCCACAAGGTATAACCCGCTTACACTGCCTATTTAGGATGTTCTTAAACATTTTCCATTTATTATCTGTATTCTTATTTCTGAGGATATTGTCCCAGTCTACCAGATTAAGGGCATCTCTAAGCTGGTCAAACTTTGCCTTCCTAAAGTTCAGTGTTTTTGTGACTCCCTGACCAGTCCCCTTAGTGAAAGACAGGTGAAACTGTACAATATTGTGGTCGCTATTTCCTAGATGCCCGACCACCTGCAGATTTGTTATTCTGTCAGGTCTATTAGATAGTATTAGGTCTAAAAGTGCTGCTCCTCTGGTTGGATTCTGCACCAATTGTGAAAGAATTTTTCTTGGTTATTAGCAGAAACCTGTTGCCTTTATGGGTTTCACAGGTTTCTGTTTCCCAGTTAATATCCGGGTAGTTAAAGTCCCCCATAACCAGGACCTCATTATGGGTTGCAGCTTCATCTATCTGCTTTAGAAGTAGACTTTCCATGGTTTCTGTTATATTTGGGGGTTTGTAACAGACCCCAATGAGAATTTTGTTACCATTTTTCCCTCCATGAATTTCGACCCATATGGACTCGACATCCTCATTCCCTTCACTAATATCCTCCCTTAAAGTGGACTTTAGACAAGACTTTACATAGAGACAAACCCCTCCTCCTCTCCGATTTTTACGATCCTTTCTAAACAGACTGTAACCCTGTAAGTTAACTGCCCAGTCATAGCTTTCATCTAACCATGTCTCGGTTATTCCCACTATGTCAAAGTTACCTGTAGATATTTCTGCTTCTAGTTCTTCCATCTTGTTTGTCAGGCTTCTGGCGTTTGCGAGCATGCAGTTTAGAGGATTTTGTTTTGTTCCAATCTCCTCGCTGTGGATTGTTTTAGAAATGTTCTTACCTCCCTTCTGAGTATGTTTTCCTGGGTCTTCTTTGTTCGAGTCTAATGTTTTTCTTCCCGTCCCCTCTTCTTCTAGTTTAACGCCCTCCTGATGAGTGTAGCGAGTCTTCTGGCGAATGTGTGTTTCCCAGGTTTGTTGAGGTGTAGTCCGTCTCTGGCGAGGAGTCCATCGTACAAGTAATTCACACCGTGGTCCAGGAATCCGAATCCTTGTTGTCTGCACCATTGTCTTAGCCAGTTGTTCGCATCAAGGATCCTGTTCCATCTCCTGGTGCCATGCCCATCTACTGGAAGGATAGAAGAAAAAACTACCTGTGCATCCAGTTCCTTTACTTTCTTCCCCAACTCTTCAAAGTCCTTGCAGATTGTCGGTAGGTCCTTCCTTGCCATGTCATTGGTGCCAACATGTATCAGAAGAAATGGGTGGACGTCCTTGGAGCTGAAGAGCTTTGGTATCCTATCGGTCACATCCTTGATCATCGCACCTGGAAGGCAGCATACTTCTCTTGCGGTTATGTCCGGTCTGCAGATGGCTGCTTCTGTGCCTCTCAGTAGTGAGTCTCCCACCACCACCACTCTTCGTTGCTTCTTGGCTGTACTTTTTGCTGTCACTTGTTGCTGTGTGCCCTTTTCTTTTTTGCTTGCTGGTATTGCTTCATCCTTAGGTGTGCCATCTTCATCCTCTACAAAGATTTGATATCGGTTCTTCAGTTGTGTGGTTGGTGATTTCTCCACGGTCTTCTTGCTTCTTTTGGTCACATGCTTCCACTCATCTGCTTTTGGAGGTTCTCTGACACTTTTTTCACCTTCTGTGACCAGTAGAGATGCTTCTGTTCTGTCTAGAAAGTCTTCATTCTCTTTGATGAGTTTCAAAGTTGCTATTCTTTCTTCCAGACCCCGCACCTTTTCTTCTAAAAGGGCCACAAGTCTACACTTCTGACAGGTGAAATTGGATTCTTCTTCTGGTCGATCTGTGAACATGTAGCACATGCTGCAGCTCACCATGTAGGTTGTCACATCTTCCCTTTATGGGAGGTGAGGACACTTGAAAGTTACAAACAAAATTAAATATTTTTAAATAATATATTAACTATAAATAACTCTCAGTACCCAGCCGGGTATTCTACCAAGTGCAAACTCTGAACAATAAGTTAACTTTTCCTTTAAGGGCGTAAGCGCTGAACCCACTAAAGGCCTACCATAAAATACTAAATAACTCAACTTTTCTTTCCGTTCTAACTTCCCCAATGCAGGACCGCCTAGCTCCTTGGCTGGGCCTACTGTCATTGTACCGACCATCTTTCTACAGTTCTCAGGAGGACTCTCTCTCTAACCCCTACGGGTTCACTTCAAGCTTTCCTGTCCTCAATCTTTATTAACATTATCAAACTTTATTAACTTCCAACATTATTAACGTTGCAATCTTATCTAAGGCAATATGTCAATATTCCCTTTAAGAGGGAACCAAGTCTCTAGAAAATAGTGCAGATTCTCTCTCTGTCTGCAAGTCCACTGAAAGCAAGACCTTCTGCGTCATGTCCAGAAGCATTATCTTCGCAAAGTCTTCTTTCGCTTGTAAAACCAGTAGGGAGCACTTTTAAGAAGGTGCAAACTATATACAAAGCAGTTTTGAATCATTCACCGTCCATGATCCGGCAGTCTTTGAAACAATGATGAACTTTGTGCAAAAGTAGAAAAAGAAATAGAAAACAATAGGGATCCCGGGTAAACAAAGGGACCCCTTTTAGAAATAACCCTGGTCGGGTTTAAAGTAGCAGCAACAGCAGGAAACACTTAACTATATACATAATCGGATCTTCGAGGTTTAATGCTGTAATAGGTGACACGACATTAGCCGGTGGCGACCACATCCCGGCCGGGGAAGATCTGGCTCTGTGTCCAGCACCCGAGCGGTGATGCCGGTGGCAGACTCCGCAAGCAGGGCACCACACGCCAGGGTGGTAGTGCTGGGTCCTGTGGGGTCAGGGGAGTCCCGCCACCATTTTCGGTCGTGATCGTAGATGGCACAACCACTAGCGCACAGCGTTTGACTCTCTTGGCATACCACCCTCGCTCACTCCAATGGCGGGTGTAGGTCACATGGTCCCCTCTGTACAAGTTTTGGAGTGGAGGTACACTGCGGGACTGGGGTTCCACGTTGCAGCTAGTCACATAGACCTCGGTCAGCAGCCCCTCCTCTAATATGAAGCCACTACCCCTCCCCCGGTGGAAGGCTAGCACAATCCCCTGTTTTATCAAACTCTCAGGGCAGCAATTGACGAGGGGCACCCGTTCCTCGGGTCGGACAGTCTGTTCCATTCGTTCCCGATCTTCCCATTGCGAGATCAAGCTTCGCCTATACTGATCCCAGGTGAGCCTGATGACATAGGAGCCCTCCTATCGGGACCTGTCTGGTTGAAAGTGGGGAGCATTCCACTCAAAGACCACTCCCCTGGGGCTGATGTCGATCGGTATACCCAGAGGTGTCGGTAGTGGGGGCAGGATCCCCTTCATGGCGTAAAGGGCCGCCACCACGATCTCAGTAGCGGGAGACCAGTCATCAATGGGCTGGGGAGCGGTCACCGGAGCCGGAGCGGTCAGTGGGGCAGGGGCGCTGTTGGTACCTGTGTATGCTGTGGTTCCACCGATGTCGGTCGGCTCCGCTGATGAGGACGCTGGAGTCCGCTGCGGCCCTGACCACGGCTCACCCCGGGCGGCCTTCCTGCACAGCTCCGACTTCCATTTCCTCGCCGTCGCCGACCCCCCGTCTGGAGTCGGGTGGTCCAATGCCTCCTCCGGCGACTCCAGGGGATCCCCTGTTACGGCAAGCCCTGGTCCGGCTCCGCTGGGCTGCGGTGCTCCCGGGTCATTTCGTCGTCGTTCAGGTACCCGCTGGTCATCAGCTCCACTCCTGGGTCTGCAGCAGCACACACACGAGGCTCCGTCATTTTCTGGGGTTTGAGCTCCTCCATTCCTGAGCTCGTCATCCTGCAGCCGTAGTCGGAGTGGGCGGATGCTGCTGTTCGCGCCGTTTTCTCGATCTCCTCCCATGACACGCCCTCCTTCTTCTCCTGCACTCCTAGTGGCAATGGCGGCGGTTTTGGCGGGAATCATGCGACAATCAGCAGTACACAGTCCTTGCAATAAATCACAGTCCAACACATTTCAATCACAGTTCCAAGGCACACATGACCCAATTCTTCAGGCTTTAGTATGATCCTGTTCGTGACGCCAAGTTGGATCGCCCCCAGGCACAGGGCCACGCGTTTCGGTACCGGGCCTCTCTGGTTCGGTTCTGAGGCTGTCACGGTGGCTAGACCCGGTCCGCGACCCTGCTAAGGGGCGTCCAATAAAGGTGGGTACAGTTTGTCAGGAGTTCGTGACGCCACCTGTGGTGTTCGGTCAGGGTGACCGACGCTGCTGTGGGGTCCGCTGCTGTGATGGAATGGCAGCTGGATGGTATACCTTCCCACAGGTGAAGTATGTCCCCAGGGCTTCCCAGTAAGGTGGATGATGATGGTGTGAGGTGCAGGCAATAACGAGGACACAAGGTTGCAGTCTCTTTACCTCTTTACTGAAGACTTCAGGATCCTCAGTCCAGAGCACGTTTAACAGGGCTCTCAGAGACCGGCCGGTCTGATGGGCACTTCCAGAGTTTCCCTCACAGATGGAAATCGTTGCCCACCACTAGCGCCTGTGTGTTGTAGTCCTACCCTGCTGAGCATTCGGAATAGTCCTCACAACTGCTGTTCTCATTCGTTCGTTCTCTACAGCTCTCTCTTTAGTTCCAGATGTTACTAGTTTCTCGTCCCCCAGGTATATTTTGGCTAGGACGCACCCGTATGACGGGAAGGCTTGGAGGTCTTCTGGGACCCTAGAGACGCCCCTCTCCCAATGTTGCCCCCTATGTCTTCTTAGGAAATTTAAGGTAGACAGCCAACCTATAATTAACTGTCCTGTGGAGTTTGAAGTAAGGCCTGAAGTCAGTTACTCCCACGGTGTTCCGGCCACCGGCTACACGCGTCAGTAGGATGTTGCCTCGGTCTCACGGCACGACTCTTACTGGTACTCCTTTTTGCTTGATCTTGTTTACACTGTTCCACAATATCCTTCCTTTCTTATCTCTTTCTCAGGATACCGCCGCAAGGTAGTGCAGGCGCGGTTCCGTAACGTTCTGTTCTGTTCGCTAGGCACCTGCCAGGTTCCCACGCCTGACAGGGACCCCCCTGTGCCTTCTCCCTGCAACACCCCCTGCCACGGGATGTTGCCTGAATCCAACCCAGTCAGCTTCTGACTAACTTCCTCCCCAGCCCCTAGTTTTACCAGTGTGAGGAGTGGCCCAATAAATAAAGCCTTTTTCTCCCCCTAGTGGCCGGAGTGTGAAGTGTAATGTGTTCTGGTGATACCTGGTCAGGAGAATTCCTTCAGTGCCATCAGACGTACCATCACTCCCCTTAGTGGCAGAGTGTCATACTGCAACGACCAGATCTCTGGGGCGCTTCACACTCATCTCTAAAAAAAAAAAAAACCTAATTTACCGTATGTTTTTTACTAAAAGAAGCATGTGACTTAGGCTACTTTCACACTAGCGTCGGTACGGGCCCGTCGTAGTGCGTCGGGCCGACGCACCGACGCATGCTGTGAAGTAACAGCACAACGGGGGCAGCGGATGCAGTTTTACAATGCATCCGCTGCCCCATTGTAAGGTCCGGGGAGGAGGGGGCGGAGTTCCGGCGGCGAATGCGCGGTCGGAAAAAGCGGACCCGACGGACAAAAAAACGTTGCAACCAACATTTTTGGGTCCCGACGGACTGCAAAAACACGTCTCATCCGTCGCACGACGGATGCAACGTATGGCAATCCGTTACAATGCGTCACTAATGAAAGTCTATGGAGAAAAAACGCGTCCTGCAGTCAACTTTGCAGGATGCGTTTTTTTTTCAAAACGACGCTTTGTGACGTGCGTCGAACGACGCTAGTGTGAAAGTAGCCTTAGAAATTAACTTGATCATTTCATATTGGCTAAATTTAAGAATCCATATATGTTTTTGGATCTTTTTTCTGTGTTCTTACAATGATGGATAACAGAAATCCATAATATCGGTAGTCTAAAAAAAAGTATTATCAACATTTAAATGCTAAAAGTTACACTCTTTAAGGCCTTATTCCAGACATCCATTTTTTATGTACATGTTCGTTCTGTGGTTCTTACAGCTATAACACATACCGATTATAGTCCATGACGCTTGGTGACATATCTGTTTGTGGACTCGGAAGAAACCAAGAGAAACACTGATGGCAAAGCCTGACACATGGACCAAACACTGATGACAAACATGAATGTCTGAATGAGACCTCATGCATATAATGTCCTGCTTTCTAATTTAGTTACTATTTGTCCTGTTAAAGACAAACAATTGCCCCCTGAGGGAAGCAAAAACAACAGTAACATTCTAGCATTGACCTGGCGGCAGGGCCAGCATTAGGGGCAGGCAGACCAGGCAGTCGCCTAGGGCCCCCACTCATCCAGGTGCCCCGAGCCAGTGCCATGCTGCTAATAGTGGCACACCACGCGGCCGCTATGGGGCCCCTGAGATATAAGGGCCCGGCGTCACCCCCCCCCCACTCCCTCTGACTCAGCATGTCCCAGTAGGGGAGCTGATGAGACATTGAGATGCTCTGCAGAAGCTAGAGCAGCAGCGGAGAGATAAGTATTGCGAAGTATTGTGTGTGTGTGTGTCTGCTGAACTATACAGTGTGTGGGGGACTGCACTATACTGTCTGTGGGGCTGCATTATACTGTGTGGGTGTGGGGGCTGCATTATACTGTTTATGTGGGGGGGCTGCGTTATATTGTGTGGGGGGCTGCACTATACTGTGTGTGGGGGGCTGCACTATACTGTGTGAGGGGGCCGCACTATACTGTGTGTGGGGGGCTGCATTATACTGTGCATGGGGGGCTGCATTATACTGTGTGTGGGGTTGCACTATACTGTGTGTGTTTGTGGGGGCTGCATTACACTGTGTGTGTGGGGTGGATGCACTATACTGTGTATGTGGGGCTGCTTTATACTCTGGGGCAGCATTATACTCTGAGGGGGCTTCTTTATACTTTGGGGGCTGCATTATACTGTGTGTGTGTGTGGCTTCATTATACTCTTAGGGAGCTGTATTAGGGCGGCATGGTGGCGCAGTGGTTAGCACAGCAGCCTTGCAGCGCTGGAGTCCTGGGTTCAAACCCCACCAAGGACAACATCTGCAAAGAGTTTGTATGTTCTCTCCGTGTTTGCGTGGGTTTCCTCCGGGCACTCCGGTTTCCTCCCACTTTCCAAAGACATACTGATAGGGAATTTAGATTGTGCGCCCCATCGGGGACAGAAATGATAATGTGTGCAAAATGTAAAGCGCTGCGGAATATGTTAGCGCTATATAAAAATAAAGATTATTATTACTCTGAGGGCGCTGCATTATACTCTTAGGGTGCTGCATTATACTTTTAGGGTGCTGCATTATACTCTCAGGTGGCTGCATTATGCTCTGAAGGGGCTGCACTATACTGTGTGTGTGTGTTTTTTGGGGGGCTATAATGTGTGTTGGGGTGCATTATACTCTGAAGGTGCTGTGTTATACTCTGTGGGTTGCATTATACTCTGAGGGGGCTGCATTATGGTCTATGAGAGAACTACACAATACTCTAAGAGTGGCTGCAGTATGTTCTATGAGGGGTGCTGCATTATACTCTATGGGGAGGCTGCAGTATACTCTGAGGGGGGCTGCAGTATACTCTAAGGGGGCTGCATTATACTCCATCAAAGACAATGGAGAGTGCATTTTACTATATGTACTATATGGGACCTGCATTATGCTGTATCGAGGACTATCTGTAGCAATCATTCTTCCTCAACCGGAGTAAGGGTAGGTGCAAAAGGTCAGTAAACAATGTGGGTTGGGCTCTGCAGACCTGTGCAACGTCAAGATGTTACAGCATAGTGGATGGGATTTCAAGAAATCCCATGCTCACTATACGTGCACTGACATCCTTGGCTTACCTGTGGAGACGGACATGCGGCCCGTCTCTCCTGACCGTAGCATGTCTATATCTTGCGAAGACGCTAGTCTCTGCAAGATAAATTTCACCTGTACAATGTATTGGACGTGGTGTATTCGCACGGTTCAATGAACACATGCGGAATCACCTGCGTTCAATAGCCGGAAGCATTTTGGACGCAGCGGACATGTGCTGTGTCCAAAGCGCTGCCAATTACTGAACGTCTGGACCTACCCTAAAGAGGCCGGGAAACAAGCGTCAAACAATTTCAATATAGTTGATCACGCTCGTTTACCGCCCTGAATTTATCACTTAAAAATACAACAGAAATGTTTCTGTGCGATATGTGAGCATTTGGGGTCCCACTTTAAACTTTTGCCCAGGGCCCGACTCTGTCTAAAACTGGCCCTGACTGGCAGATGGCTTTATGAGCAATCAGCCTGATCTGATCGTTTAGACAGTGGTCAAGAAAGGCTTTACTCCTGCCCCCTGAGTATTGACTGTAGGACACAGGTATGATTTGCAGCAAGATTCTTTTCCTAATGGTTTCTATGCTAGTGGTAATAATTGAGGCAATAATACAGTAGCAGGAGTGGGATTGAGCTCTGTTTCATCAGATTTAATATAAAAAAATTACTAACTAAGAGATAAAAATTTAATGTTGGCAGTCATAAGGACGGCTCATAACGGGTCTGTTTCTGCACAAAAGCCAGAAAAGCCAAGTTGCATCTTTTTATTGTCTCAGTAGCACTAAATTAAGTGGCATTTCCTCATCCAGTACTGATAAGACAGGTTAAAATATATAGATTGCAAAGAGGAAATTCGATTTACTAGAGCTAATAAACGTAATGTAGATATTCCGGGATTTAACCCCTTCATGACATGCGCCATATATACAAGGTGCTGTGGGAGCTGCTTTCCCACAAACCGTAGTACATATGGACCACCGCAATCAAATGAGGGTGCCAGCCCTATATAAGAGCTGACACCCTGCAGCATATCCCACAATCAGAGCTAGCATCGATCTCGATCATTTAACCCCTCCAATGCCATTGTCGTTAGTGACAGTGACATCATTTGGCATCATCTGATCCAATCGGCACAATGAGATGGAGATCAAGTTGTGCCGATGGTCTACATGGTGACACCGGGCTGAAAGATGGCTGCGGGACTACCCAGAGAAGGTGGCCTGTAAGTTCATGCTAAGAGCAGGAGTGACATGCCTCCTCCCTGTTTGAGAGATGCTGATCTAATGCAACAGCATTGCCGAGTATAAGATCTGCGATCAGGGCAAGGAAAGTTGATGTCCCATCCTGGGACAATGTAAAAAAGTTTAAAAACGTTATTAAACTTGTAAAAAAATGTTTAAAAAAAAACAACAAAATAAAAAACAAAGAAAGACAACTATTAACCCCTTTCTGCCAATGGACGTACTATTCCGTCCATGTGGGGTGGGCCCTATTTCCCAAGGACGGAATAGTATGTCCAGCACGATCGGCCGCGCTCACGGGGGGAGCGCGGCCGATCGCGGCCGTGTGGCAGCTGCCTATCGCAGCTGACATCCGGCACTATGTGCCAGGAGCGGTCACGGACCGCTCCCGGCACATTAACCCCCGGAACACCGCGATCAAACATGACGTGTGCCGGCGGTACAGGGAAGCATCGCGCAGGGAGGGGGCTCCCTGCGGGCTTCCGTGAGCCCCCCACAGCAACGCGATGTGATCGCGTTGCTGCGAGGGTCTCCTTATCTCCCTCCATGCACCAGGCCCGGATCCAAGATGGCCGCGGGATCCGGGTCCTGCAGGGAGGGAGGTGGCTTCACAGAGCCTGCTCAGAGCAGGCACTGTGAAGCCTGCTGTGCAAACTGTCAGATCACTGATCTGTGATTTCCCCCCCCCCTCCGGGACAAAGTAAAAAAGTTTAAAAATAAATTTTCCACACGTGTTAAAAAAAAAAAATAAAAAATCCTAAATAATGAAAAAAAAAATATATATATTATTCCCATAAATTCATTTCTTTATCTAAATAAAAAAAACAAACAATAAAAGTGCACATATTTAGTATCGCCACGTCCGTAACAACCCAACCTATAAAACTGTCCCACTAGTTAACCCCTTCAGTAAACACCGTAAGAAAAAAAAAAAAAAAAAAAACGAGGCAAAAAACAATGCTTTATTATCATACCGCCGAACAAAAAGTGGAATAACACGCGATCAAAAAGACAGATATAAATAACCATGGAACCGCTGAAAGCGTCATCTTGTCCCGCAAAAAACGAGCTGCGATACAGCATCATCAGCAAAAAAATAAAAAAGTTATAGTCCTCAGAATAAAGCGATGCAAAAATAATTATTTTTTCTATAAAATAGTTTTTATCGTATAAAAGCACCAAAACATAAAAAAATGATATAAATGAGGTATCGCTGTAATCGTACTGACCCGAAGAATAAAACTGCTTCATCAATTTTACCAAACGCGGAACGGTATAAACGCCTCCCCCAAAAGAAATTCATGAATAGCTGGTTTTTGGTCATTCTGCCTCACAAAAATCGGAATAAAAAGCGATCAAAAAATGTCACGTGCCCGAAAATGTTACCAATAAAAACGAAAACTCATCCCGCAAAAATCAAAACCTTACATAACTCTGTGGACCAAAATATGGAAAAATTATAGCTCTCAAAATGTGGTAATGCAAAAAATATTTTTTGCAATAAAAAGCGTCTTTCAGTGTGTGACGGCTAAGGTTGAGCGAAACGGGTCGTTCATTTTCAAAAGTCGCCGACTTTTGGCAAAGTCGGGTTTCATGAAACCCGATCCGACCCCTGTGCGGGGTCGGCCATGCGGTACGCGACCTTCGCGCCAAAGTCGCGTTTCAATGACGCGAAAAGCGCCATTTCTCAGCCAATGAAGGTAAACGCAGAGTGTGGGCAGCGTGATGACATAGGTCCTGGTCCCCACCATCTTAGAGAAGGGCATTGCAGTGATTGGCTTGCTGTCTGCGGCGTCACAGGGGCTATAAAGGGGCGTTCCCGCCGACCGCCATCTTACTGCTGCTGATCTGAGCTTAGGGAGAGGTTGCTGCCGCTTCGTCAGAAGCAGGGATAGCGTTAGGCAGGGTCCATTAACCACCAAACCGCTTGTGCTGTAGCGATTTCCACTGCCCAACACCACCTTTTGTTTGCAGGGACAGTGGAAGCTACATTTTTTTTTTTTTCCTCAGCGCTGTAGCTCATTGGGCTGCCCTAGAAGGCTCCCTGATAGCTGCATTGCTGTGTGTACGCCGCTGTGCAAACCAACTGCTTTTCTCAAAGCACAAATCCTCTTGTTCCTTCCTTTCTGCACAGCTATCTTGTTTGTTTGTCCACACTTTTTATTTAATTTGTGCATCAGTCCACTCCTTATTGCTGCCTGCCATACCTGGCTGAGATTACTGCAGGGAGATAGTAATTGAAGGACACTCCCTGTTTTTTTTTTTTTTTTTGTGGGAGATTAAGATTGACATTTCTGCTAGAGTGCCATCTCTGTGTGTGCCATCTCTCACTCAGTGGGCCATAGAAAGCCTATTTATTTTTTTGCTTGATTTGGGTTCTAAAATCTACCTGAAAAAATCACTACATCAATCAGTGGGAGAAAAATATTGGCCTCAGGGCTTGTGTGCCACTCCTGACTCCTGTGTGCATCATCACTCACTCAGTGGGCCATAGAAAGCCCTTTTTTTTTTTTTTTGCTTTATTTGGGTTCTAAATTCTACCTGAAAAAATCAATAAATCAATCAGTGGGAGATTAATATTGGCCTTTGGGCTTGTGTGCCAGTCCTAAGCGTGCCATCTCTCTCTCTCTCTCAGATAGTGGGCCATAGAAAGCCTATTTATTATTTTTTTTATTGGGTTTATAAATTTTCCCTGGAACAAAAAAAAAAAGTGGGAGATAAATATTGGCCCCTGGGCTTGTGTGCCACTCCTGACTCCTGTGTGCGTCATCTCTCACTCAGTGGGCCATAGAAAGCCTTTTTTTGTTTTATGTGTTTTCTAAATTCTCCCTGAAAAAATCATTTTATTTTATTTGGTTTCTAAATTCTTCCTGAAAAAATCATTTTATTCTATTATTTTTTTTTCCTAAAGTCTCCCTGAAAAAAAACAAAAAAAACAAATCAGTGGGAGATTAATATTGCCCTTTCTGCTTGTGTGCCAGTCTTGACTCCTGGGTGTGCCATCTCTCTCTCTCTCTCTCTCTCTCTCTCTCTCTCCAATTGTGGGCCATAGAAAGCCTATTATTTTTTTAGCTTGATTTGGGTTCCAAAATCTACCTGAAAAAATCACTACATCAATCAGTGGGAGATAAATATTGGCCTCTGGGCTTGTGTGCCACTCCTGACTCCTGTGTGCGTCATCTCTCACTCAGTGGGCCATAGAAAGCCTTTTTTTGTTTTATTTGTTTTCTAAATTCTCCCTGAAAAAATCATTTTATTGTATTTGGTTTCTAAATTCTTCCTGAAAAAATCATTTTATTCTATTATTTTTTTTTCCTAAAGTCTCCCTGAAAAAAAAAAAAAAATCAAATCAGTGGGAGATTAATGTTTACATTTGTGCTTCAGTGACAGTCCTGCGTGTGTGGCATCTCTCTCATTTGTTGCCACCAACAACAGAGTGTGTAACATTGTGCCTGATTTTCGTTGTGGTCTCACTCACCTGTAAAGTGGTAGCTAAATCATACTAAAGTTATAGCTCACCGTGTAATTTGTGTGACAGCAACAAATACCGTTAGTTTGTTTACGTTTTTAAAACAATGAGGAAGTCTGGTGGAAGAGGTCGTGGCCGGGGGCGTTCATTGTCAGCTGGTAATGAGGGTAGTGGTAGTGGTGGAGCATCAGCTGGTCGTGGGAAAAAAAATATTGCACCTAAGTCTGGAGCTGTGGAGCCAGGTTCGTCGTCTGGCTACACAAGGCCTCGAACGCTCCCTTTTCTGGGAGTAGGAAAACCGCTTTTAAAGCCGGAGCAGCAAGAGCAAGTTTTGGCTTATCTTGCTGACTCAGCCTCTAGCTCTTTTGCCTCCTCTCGTGAAACTGGTAAATGTCAAAGCAGCGCGTCGTTAGTGGATGTTCACGGTCAGGGACAAGTCGCTTCCTTGTCCTCTTCAGCAAAAACAACAACAGAGAAGAATGCAGCAGGCGACACAACGGGTTACTCCATGAAGCTCTTTACACATACCGTCCCTGGCTTCGAAAGTGAAGCAGTTAACAGTCCATGCCCATTACAAGTTGAATCTGACATGGAGTGCACTGATGCACAGCCACAGCCAGACTACTATGCTGGTCCTTTGACTCAGACCACAACATTGCCCTCGCAGGGTAATGATCAAGAATCAGACCCTGATGAGACTATGTTGCCCCATCACGAACGCTATACCACCGACCGACACGGTGACACAGACGAAATTGCACACGAGCTACAAGAAGAGGTAATAGATGACCCAGTTCTTGACCCCGATTGGCAGCCATTGGGGGAACAGGGTGCAGGCGGCAGCAGTTCTGAAGCGGAGGAGGAGGGGCCGCAGCAGGCATCAACATCGCAACAGGTTCCATCTGCCGGGCCCGTATCTTGCCCAAAACGCGTGGCAAAGCCAAAACCTGTTGGAGGACAGCGTGGCCATCCGGTTAAAGCTCAGTCTGCAATGCCTGAAAAGGTATCCGATGCTAGAAAGAGTGCAGTCTGGCATTTTTTTAAACAACATCCAATTGATCAGCGCAAAGTCATCTGTCAAAAATGTTCAACTACCTTAAGCAGAGGACAGAATCTGAAAAGTCTCAATACAAGTTGCATGCATAGACATTTAACCACCATGCATTTGCAAGCCTGGACTAACTACCAAACGTCCCTTAAGGTTGTAGCACCCTCGGCCAATGAAGCTAGTCAGCAACGCAACATCCCTTCCGGCAGTGTAGGGCCACCATTTTCCGCACCACCTGCAGCATCTGTGCAGGTTTCTTTGCCAGGCCAAAGCAGTCAGGGTCAGGGAATCACCAGTTTCGTAGTAGGAAACACTGCATCTAGGACACCGGCGGCAACAATACCATCTCCCACCGTCTCTCAGTCTGCCATGTCCACCGGCACCCCTGCTAGTTCCACGATCTCCAGCTCTCCAGTCCAGCTCACCCTACATGAGACTATGGTTAGAAAAAGGAAGTACTTAGCCTCGCATCCGCGTACACAGGGTTTGAACGCCCACATAGCTAGACTAATCTCGTTAGAGATGATGCCCTACCGGTTAGTTGAAAGCGAAGCTTTCAAAGCCCTGATGGACTACGCTGTACCACGCTACGAGCTACCCAGTCGACACTTTTTTTCCAGAAAATCCATCCCAGCCCTCCACCAGCATGTTAAAGAGCGCATCGTCCATGCACTCAGGCAATCTGTGAGCACAAAGGTGCACCTGACAACAGATGCATGGACCAGTAGGCATGGCCAGGGACGTTACGTGTCCATCACGGCACACTGGGTAAATGTGGTGGATGCAGGGTCCACAGGGGACAGCAAGTTTGGGACAGTTCTGCCTAGCCCACGGTCTAGGAAACAGTTGGCTGTAGCCGTTCGCACCCCCTCCTCCTCCTCTTCGTCCTCCTGCAGAAGCGAGCGCTCGTCCACAGACCGCAGTCGCACAACCACTCCATCCGCAGCTGCCACTGTTGCACACCAGGTCTCCCATTATGGGGCAGCTACTGGCAAACGTCAGCAGGCTGTATTGGCTATGAAGTGTTTGGGCGACAACAGACACACCGCGGAAGTTCTGTCCGAGTTCTTGCAGAAAGAAACGCAGTCGTGGCTGGGCACTGTAGATCTTGAGGCAGGCGAGGTAGTGAGTGATAACGGAAGGAATTTCATGGCTGCCATCTCCCTTTCCCAACTGAAACACATTCCTTGCCTGGCTCACACCTTAAACCTGGTGGTGCAGTGCTTCCTGAAAACTTATCCGGGGTTATCCGACCTGCTCCTCAAAGTGCGTGGACTTTGCTCACATATCCGCCGTTCGCCCGTACACTCCAGCCGTATGCAGACCTATCAGCGTTCTTTGAACCTTCCCCAGCATCGCCTAATCATAGACGTTGCAACAAGGTGGAACTCAACACTGCACATGCTTCAGAGACTGTGCGAACAGAGGCGGGCTGTTATGTTTTTGTGGGAGGATACACATACACGGGCAGGCAGTAGGATGGCAGACATGGAGTTGTCAGGTGTGCAGTGGTCGAAGATTCAAGACATGTGTCAAGTCCTTCAGTGTTTTGAGGAATGCACACGGCTGGTTAGTGCAGACAACGCCATAATAAGCATGAGCATCCCCCTAATGCGTCTGCTGATGCAAAGTTTGACGCACATAAAGGATCAGGCGTCTGCAGCTGAGGAAGAGGAAAGCCTTGATGACAGTCAGCCATTGTCTGGCCAGGGCAGTGTACAGGACGAGTTAGCGGGCGAAGAGGAGAAGGAGGACGAGGAGGATGATGGGGATGATTATATTTGTAATGAGGAAGCTTTTCCGGGGCCACTGGAAATTGGTGGCGCGGCAAGGCCGGGTTCTGGTTTTTGGAGGGACACAAGTGACGTGGATTTGCCTGAAACTGCCCCTCAACCAAGCATAACCGGAGATTTTAGAACTGGAACTTTGGCCCACATGGCGGATTATGCCTTACGTATCCTCAAAAGGGACACACGCATAACTAAAATGATGAACGATGACGATTACTGGTTGGCCTGCCTCCTTGATCCTCGCTATAAAGGCAAATTGCAAAATATAATGCCACATGAGAACTTGGAACTAATATTAGCAACCAAACAATCAACTCTTGTTGACCGTTTGCTTCTGGCATTCCCTGCACACAGCGCCCGTGATCGTTCTCACACGAGCTGCAGGGGCCAGCAGACCAGAGGAGTTAGAGGGGCAGAAATCAGAAGTGGCATTGGCCAGAGGGGTTTTCTGACCAGGTTGTGGAGTGATTTTGCTATGACCGCAGACAGGACAGGTAATGCAGCATCAATTCAAAGTGACAGGAGACAACATTTGTCCAGTATGGTTACAAACTATTTTTCATCCCTTATCGATGTTCTCCCTCAACCGTCATTCCCATTTGATTACTGGGCATCAAAATTAGACACCTGGCCAGAATTGGCAGAATATGCATTGCAGGAGCTTGCTTGCCCGGCAGCTAGTGTCCTATCAGAAAGAGTATTCAGTGCTGCAGGTTCAATACTAACAGAAAAAAGGACTCGTCTGGCTACCCAAAATGTAGATGATCTAACCTTCATTAAAATGAACCACAACTGGATTTCGAAATCTTTTGCCCCACCTTGCCCGGCTGACACCTAGCTTTCCTATGTAAAGGTCTTGCCTGTGGACTATTCTGAACAACTTTTCCAATCTCGTAATTTGCAGCACCTGATTGTCCAGCATCCGACATGTTAACACCTCCCTAAATGGCCAAAGTCCCCACACGGGGCCGTGGTATCGCCACTTGGCGCCAGCACCCGTGAGCGTACTGTTTGTCTGAAGAGGTGGGTGTGCCCGCTTTTGGTCGACGGCACTGCCACTAGGTCCCTCATAGTACAATAAAGTGTCTGGCGGTGGTGGTGCGCACCCAACGTCAGACACACCGTTGTAATATGAGGGGCCCTGGGCCTGTACCGCCGGCCACAAGACAGTCCCCCCCCCCCCAGGTCAAACAGTGCTCTACGACTTGCAAAATTTTCTCTCACAGCTCCACCAATGTTTAGTCTATGCGCTGACATCCTTCAATGCCTGGCACTGTCAATACCATTGTATTGACATTTTTCTTATGTTAGGCCTTCGAAGCCTGTCTGCGGTCCCTCCTTCCACTAGGCCTCCACTGACCTGTATACTGCTGCCCGTGTTCCCCTGGAACCAATTTTAAATTGCCTACAGCCAGCCCAATTTATTATGTTAGGGCTTCGAAGCCTGTCTGCGGTCCCTCCTTCCACTAGGCCTCCACTGACCTGTCTACTGCCGCCCGTGTTCCCCTGGAACCAATTTTAAATTGCCTACAGCCAGCCCAACTTATTATGTTAGGGCTTCGAAGCCTGTCTGCGGTCCCTCCTTCCACTAGGCCTCCACTGACCTGTCTACTGCCGCCCGTGTTCCCCTGGAACCAATTTTAAATTGCCTACAGCCAGCCCAATTTATTATGTTAGGGCTTCGAAGCCTGTCTGCGGTCCCTCCTTCCACTAGGCCTCCACTGACCTGTCTACTGCTGCCCGTGTTCCCCTGGAACCAATTTTAAATTGCCTACAGCCAGCCCAATTTATTATGTTAGGGCTTCCAAGCCTGTCTGCGGTCCCTCCTTCCACTAGGCCTCCACTGACCTGTCTACTGCTGCCCGTGTTCCCCTGGAACCAATTTTAAATTGCCTACAGCCAGCCCAATTTATTATGTTAGGGCTTCGAAGCCTGTCTGCGGTCCCTCCTTCCACTAGGCCTCCACTGACCTGTCTACTGCTGCCCGTGTTCCCCTGGAACCAATTTTAAATTGCCTACAGCCAGCCCAATTTATTATGTTAGGGCTTCCAAGCCTGTCTGCGGTCCCTCCTTCCACTAGGTCTCCACTGACCTGTCTACTGCTGCCCGTGTTCCCCTGGAACCAATTTTAAATTGCCTACAGCCAGCCCAATTTATTATGTTAGGGCTTCGAAGTCTGTCTGCGGTCTCTCCTTCCACTAGGCCTCCACTGACCTGTCTACTGCTGCCCGTGTTCCCCTGGAACCAATTTTAAATTGCCTACAGCCAGCCCAATTTATTATGTTAGGGCTTCCAAGCCTGTCTGCGGTCCCTCCTTCCACTAGGCCTCCACTGACCTGTCTACTGCTGCCCGTGTTCCCCTGGAACCAATTTTAAATTGCCTACAGCCAGCCCAATTTATTATGTTAGGGCTTCCAAGCCTGTCTGCGGTCCCTCCTTCCACTAGGCCTCCACTGACCTGTCTACTGCTGCCCGTGTTCCCCTGGAACCAATTTTAAATTGCCTACAGCCAGCCCAATTTATTATGTTAGGGCTTCCAAGCCTGTCTGCGGTCCCTCCTTCCACTAGGCCTCCACTGACTTGTCTACTGCTGCCCGTGTACCCCTTGAACCAACATCAGAAAATATAAAAATATGTATTTTGCTTATAAAAAAGAAAATACTGGAGAGATATCAAATGCAGACATTTTAACATTAAAAACAAACACATACAACAAAAATCTGGTACAGTACTAAAAATGGCCACCAGCTACAATAACTTTCTCCTGCATGTAGTTAACTGAAAGTTTTTTTCAATTTAAAACACAGATATGGCATCCACCGAGTGTTGTCCTGTCGCGTCTTCTTTATATTATTGCCAAGAAGATGCAAAACAATGAAAATAATAAAATCTTTATTTACCAAAAAAATAGAGTAAGTCAAAACCACATTGCAAATAAACATTCATTACAAATAAAGAAGCAGGGCGCGTCCGAGGGTGAGTATATACCTAATAAGAATATAATCACCCTCGGACGCGCCCTGCTTCTTTCCGACAGCCTTCCTTCCTAAGAATCAGCCCTTTCGTGGTGTAGAGAGAGGGTTTGTTACACTCCAAGGTGTTCCCCAGGTTGCCTTTCCTGAGCTTCGATCTTCATGCTCTCGTTTAGTAGTTGTCGGAAAGTAGGCTGCATTAGGCCTACAAATTGGGTATGGGGTGGAGAGAGATGGTGTGTTACACTCCAAGGTGTTCACCAGGTTTCCTTGCCATTGCTTCGGTCTTCCGACTCTCGTTTAGTAGTTGTAGAAAACTACACTGCATTAGGCCTACAAAATGGGTATCGGGTGGAGAGAGATGGTGTGTTACACTCCAAGGTGTTCCCCAGGTTGCCTTTCCTGAGCTTCGATCTTCCGGCTCTCGTTTAGTAGTTGTTGGAAACTACACTGCATTAGGCCTACAAATTGGGTATGGGGTGTAGAGAGATGGTGTGTTCCACTCCAAGGTGTTCTCCAGGTTGCCTTTCCTGAGCTTCGATCTTCCGGCTCTTGTTTAGTAGTTGTTGGAAACTACGCTGCATTAGGCCTACAAATTGGGTATGGGGTGTAGAGAGATGGTGTGTTCCACTCCAAGGTGTTCCCCAGGTTTCCTCGCCAATGCTTCGATCTTCATGCTCTCGTTTAGTAGTTGTTGGAAACTACGCTGCATTAGGCCTACAAATTGGGTATGGGGTGTAGAGAGATGGTGTGTTCCACTCCAAGGTGTTCTCCAGGTTGCCTTTCCTGAGCTTCGATCTTCCGACTCTCGTTTAGTAGTTCTTGGAAACTACACTGCATTAGGCCTACAAATTGGGTATGGGGTGTAGAGAGATGGTGTGTTTCACTCCAAGGTGTTCTCCAGGTTGCCTTTCCTGAGCTTCGATCTTCCGGCTCTCGTTTAGTAGTTGTTGGAAACTACGCTGCATTAGGCCTACAAATTGGGTATGGGGTGTAGAGAGATGGTGTGTTCCACTCCAAGGTGTTCCCCAGGTTTCCTCGCCAATGCTTCGATCTTCATGCTCTCGTTTAGTAGTTGTTGGAAACTACGCTGCATTAGGCCTACAAATTGGGTATGGGGTGTAGAGAGATGGTGTGTTCCACTCAAAGGTGTTCTCAAGGTTGCCTTTCCTGAGCTTCGATCTTCCGGCTCTCGTTTAGTAGTTCTTGGAAACTACACTGCATTAGGCCTACAAATTGGGTATGGGGTGTAGAGAGATGGTTTGTTCCACTCCAAGGTGTTCTCCAGGTTGCCTTTCCTGAGCTTCGATCTTCCGGCTCTCGTTTAGTAGTTGTTGGAAACTACGCTGCATTAGGCCTACAAATTGGGTATGGGGTGTAGAGAGATGGTGTGTTCCACTCCAAGGTGTTCTCCAGGTTGCCTTTCCTGAGCTTCGATCTTCCGGCTCTCGTTTAGTAGTTCTTGGAAACTACACTGCATTAGGCCTACAAATTGGGTATGGGGTGTAGAGAGATGGTGTGTTCCACTCCAAGGTGTTCTCCAGGTTGCCTTTCCTGAGCTTCGATCTTCCGGCTCTCGTTTAGTAGTTGTTGGAAACTACGCTGCATTAGGCCTAAAGATTGGGTATGGGGTGTAGAGTGACGGTGTGTTCCACTCCAAGGTGTTCTCCAGGTTGCCTTTCCTGAGCTTCGATCGTCCGGCTCTCGTTTAGTAGTTCTTGGAAACTACACTGCATTAGGCCTACAAATTGGGTATGGGGTGTAGAGAGATGGGGTGTTCCACTCCAAGGTGTTCTCCAGGTTGCCTTTCCTGAGCTTCGATCTTCCGGCTCTCGTTTAGTCGTTGTAGGAAACTACGCTGCATTAGGCCTACAAATTGGGTATGGGGTGTAGAGAGATGGTGTGTTCCACTCCAAGGTGTTCCCCAGGTTTCCTTGCCAATGCTTCGATCTTCATGCTCTCGTTTAGTAGTTGTTGGAAACTACGCTGCATTAGGCCTACAAATTGGGTATGGGGTGTAGAGAGATGGTGTGTTCCACTCCAAGGTGTTCTCCAGGTTGCCTTTCCTGAGCTTCGATCTTCCGGCTCTCGTTTAGTAGTTCTTGGAAACTACACTGCATTAGGCCTACAAATTGGGTATGGGGTGTAGAGAGATGGTGTGTTCCACTCCAAGGTGTTCTCCAGGTTGCCTTTCCTGAGCTTCGATCTTCCGGCTCTCGTTTAGTAGTTGTTGGAAACTACGCTGCATTAGGCCTACAAATTGGGTATGGGGTGTAGAGAGATGGTGTGTTCCACTCCAAGGTGTTCTCCAGGTTGCCTTTCCTGAGCTTCGATCTTCCGGCTCTCGTTTAGTAGTTGTTGGAAACTACACTGCATTAGGCCTACAAATTGGGTATGGGGTGTAGAGAGATGGTGTGTTCCACTCCAAGGTGTTCTCCAGGTTGCCTTTCCTGAGCTTCGATCTTCCGGCTCTCGTTTAGTAGTTCTTGGAAACTACACTGCATTAGGCCTACAAATTGGGTATGGGGTGGAGAGAGATGGTGTGTTCCACTCCAAGGTGTTCTCCAGGTTGCCTTTCCTGAACTTCTATCTTCAGGCTCTCATTAAATTGTGGTTAAACGGAACAACTGCATTTGGCGTACTAGTTGGTTTGGAGCCTACAATCGGTGTCTGCCACTCCTTGCTGTTCTCCTGGTTTCCTGTCCTGAAATTCCGTTTTCAGGCGCTCGTTAAGTAGTTGTTAATGTTAGACTGCATTTGGCCTACTAGTTGGGTTGGGGCCTACTATCGGTGTCTGCCACTCCTTGCTGTTCTCCTCCACTGAACAAAGCTGTGCCGCCTGTTTACTACGGTTGCCAATTTTGAACTGCATTTCGACTACTTACTGATTTGGGCCTACTCTCTGTGTCAGCCTCTCATTCCAGTTGTCCTCCACTGCAATACCCCCTGGTTATTCCTGTGTTACCAATTTTGAACTGCATTTAGCCAACTTTATTCTTTGGGCCTATATCTGTGTTTCCTCCTCATCCTGCCCATTGCCCAGCCAGTGATAGATGAGTCTGCTGGTACATTGACCCATAACGCAACATTCCCCGTGCACGCTACACAACAACATTGTGACCCTGCTGAAAGTCAGGTTGCTCTTCCCGCATACCATACCACCTTACACGGGGACAAAGAGGAAGGTGCAGATGAAAGTGCAGGTTCCTTCATCAGGTGGGGGAAGGAATACTAGTTGGCAACGTCACTGGCACAGGGCCTCTCATAGTACGCAAAAGTGTTGCTGCCGGTGGGAGGCGCCCCCGCCGTGCAAACACACCGCTGTACTTTGAGGGGCCCTGTGCCAGTGCCAATGCCAACGAGTGGGCCCCCCCTGCTTGCTCAGGTTCACAGCACTTGCAAAGTTGAAATACTTACCTCTCCCTGCTCCACTGCCATGACGTGGTCCAGATTTCCTGGGCCCACTAATTACTTGAACCAGCCCTACCCACCACAACTTTAGCCAAATGACCCCCAATTTCAAATGCCTTACAATTATTATAAGGTAAATTACGCTTGACAAGCTTCATTAAGAAGAATGGATGGTTTTGACATTAAAATGGGCACTCTAGGTGTTTTCCTGGCCCCCACTCACTGCCGACTATGCTGCCCCATTGACTTGCATTGGGTTTCGTGTTTCGGTCGATCCCGACTTTACGTCCTAATCGGCCGATTTCACTCGGCCCGACTTTTGAGATAGTCGGGTTTCGCGAAACCCGGCTCGACTCTAAAAAGGTCAAGGTCGCTCAACTCTAGTGACGGCTGCCAATAATAAAAATCCGCTAAAAAACCCGCTATAAAAGTAAATGAAACCCCCTTTCATCACCCCCTTAGTTAGGGAAAAATTAAAAAATTTAAAAAATGTATTTATTTCCATTTTCCCATTAGGATTAGGTCGAGGGCTAGGGTTAGGGTTGAGGCTAGGGTTAGGGTTAGTGTTGGGGCTTGGGTTAGGGCTAGGGTTGGGGCTAGGGTTAGGGCTAGGGTTAGGGCTAGGATTGGGGCTAAGGTTAAGGCTAAAGTTAAGGTTAGGGTTGGGGCTAAAGTTAGGGTTTGGATTACATTTACGGTTGGGAATAGGGTTGGGATTAGGGTTAGGGGTGTGTCAGGGTTAGGGGTGTGGTTAGGGTTACCATTGGGATTAGGGTTAGGGGTGTGTTTGGGTTAGGGGTGTGGTTAGGGTTATGGTTGGGATTAGGGTTAGGGGTGTGTCTGTGTTAGGGGTGTGGTTAGGGTTATGGTTGGGATTAGGGTTAGGGGTGTGTTTGGATTAGGGTTTCAATTATAATTTGGGGGTTTCCACTGTTTAGGCACATCAGGGGCTCTCCAAACGCGACATGGCGTCCGATCTCAATTCCAGCCAATTCTGCGTTGAAAAAGTAAAACAGTGCTCCTTCCCTTCCGAGCTCTCCCATGTGCCCACACAGGGGTTTACCCCAACATATGGGGTATCAGCGTACCCAGGACAAATTGGACAACTTTTGGTGTCCAATTTCTCCTGTTACCCTTGGGAAAATACAAAACTGGGGGCTAAAAAAAGGATTTTTTATTTTCACGGGTCTGCGTTATAAACTGTAGTGAAACACTTGGGGGTTCAAAGTTCTCACAACACATATAGATAAGTTCCTTGGGGGTCTAGTTTCCAATATGGGGTCACTTGTGGGGGGTTTCTACTGTTTAAGTACATATGGGGCTCTGCAAAGGCAATGCGATGCCTGCAGACCAATCTATCTAAGTCTGCATTCCAAATGATGCTCCTTCCCTTCTGAGCTCTACCATGTGCTCAAACGGTGGTCCGCCCCCCCACATATCGGGTATCAGCGTACTCAGGACAAATGGACAAATTGGACAACAATAATTAGGGTCCAATCTCTCCAATTACCCTTGGAAAAATACAAAACTGGGGGCTAAAAAAAATTTTTTGTGGAAAAAAAATATTTTTTATTTGCGCGGCTCTGCGTTATAAACTGTAGTGAAGCACTTGGGGGTTCAAAGCTCTCACATCACATCTAGATGAGTTCCTTAGGGTGTCTACTTTCCAAAATGGTCTCACTTGTGGGGGGTTTCTACTGTTTAGGTACATTAGGGGCTCTGCAAACACAATGTGACGCCTGCAGACCATTCCATCTAAGTCTGCATTCCAAATGGCGCTCCTTCCCTTCCGAGCCCTCCCATGTGCCTAAACGGTGGTTCCCCCCCACATATGGGGTATCAGCGTACTCAAGACAAATTGGACAACAACTTTTGGGGTCCAATTTCTCCTCTTACCCTCGGGAAAATACAAAACTGGGGGCTAAAAAATAATTTTTGTGGGAAAAAATTTTTGTTTTATTTTTACGGCTCTGCATTATAAACTTCTGTGAAGCCCTTGGTGGGTCAAAGTGCTCACCACACATCTAGATAAGTTCCTTAGGGGGTCTACTTTCTAAGATGGTGTCATTTGTGGGGGTTTCAATGTTTAGGCACATCAGTGGCTCTCCAAACGCAACATGGTGTCCCATCTCAATTCCTGTCAATTTTGCATTGAAAACGGCGCTCCTTCCCTTCCAAGCTCTCCCATGCGCCCAAACAGTGGTTTACCCCCACATATGGGGTATCAGTGTACTCAGGACAAATTGTACAACAACTTTTGGCATCCAATTTCTTCTCTTATTCTTGGGAAAATAAAAAATTGGGGGCAAAAAATAATTTTTGTGAAAAAAAATGATTTTTTTTTTTTACGGTTCTGCATTATAAACTTCTGTGAAGCACTTGGTGGGTCAAAGTGCTCATCACACCTCTAGATAAGTTCCTTAGGGGGTCTACTTTCCAAAATGGTGTCACTTGTGGGGGGTTTCAATGTTTAGGCACATCAGTGGCTCTCCAAACGCAACATGGTGTCCCATCTCAATTCCTTTCAATTTTGCATTGAAAAGTCAAACGGCGCTCCTTCCCTTCCAAGCTCTGTCATGCGCCCAAACAGTGGTTTACTCCCACATATGGGGTATCAGCGTACTCAGGACAAATTGTACAACAACTTTTGGGGTCCAATTTCTTCTCTTACCCTTGGAAAAATAAAAGATTGGGGGCGAAAAGATAATTTTTGTGAAAAAAATGATTTTTTATTTTTATGGTTCTGCATTATTAACTTCTGTGAAGCAGTTGGTGGGTCAAAGTGCTCACCACACATCTAGATAAGTTCCTTAGGGGGTCTACTTTCCAAAATGGTGTCACTGTGGGGGGGTTTCAATGTTTAGGCACATCAGTGGCTCTCCAAACGCAACATGGCGTCCCATCTCAATTCCAGTCAATTTTGCGTTGAAAAGTCAAATGGCGCTCCTTCGCTTCCGAGCTCTGTCATGCGCCCAAACAGTGGTTTACCCTCACATGTGGGGTATCGGCGTACTCAGGACAAATTGTACAACAAAGTTTGGGGTCCATTTTCTCCTGTTACCCTTGGTAAAATAAAACAAATTGGAGCTGAAGTAAATTTTTTGTGAAAAAAAGTTAAATGTTCATTTTTATTTAAACATTCCAAAAATTCCTGTGAAACACCTGAAGGGTTAATAAACTTCTTGAATGTGGTTTTGAGCACCTTTGAGGGGTGCAGTTTTTAGAATGGCGTCACACTTGGGTATTTTCTATCATATAGACCCCTCAAAATGACATCAAATGAGATGTGGTCCTTTAAAAAAAATGGTGCTGTAAAAATGAGAAATTGCTGGTCAACTTTTAACCCTTATAACTCCCTAACAAAAAAAAAAATTTGGTTCCAAAATTGTGCTGATGTAAAGTAGCCATGTGGGAAATGTTACTTATTAAGTATTTTGTGTGACATATCTCTGTGATTTAATTGCATAAAAATTCAAAGTTTGAAAATTGCAAAATTTTCCAAATTTTCGCCAAATTTCTGTTTTTTTCACAAATAAACGCAGGTAATATCGAAGAAATTTTACCACTATCATGAAGTACAATATGTCACGAGAAAACATTGTCAGAATCACTGGGATCCGTTGAAGCGTTCCAGAGTTATAACCTTATAAAGGGACAGTGGTCAGAATTGTAAAAATTGGCCCGGTCCATAATGTGCAAACCACCCTTGGGGGTAAAGGGGTTAATCCATTAAGTAAACAAAAAAAAAAACAAATAAAAAGTACACCTATTTGGTATTGCTGCCTTCAGAGTGACCCGACCTATAAAACTGTCCCACTAGTTAACTCTTCAGTTAACACCATTAAAAAACTAAATAAAAAACAAGGCAAAAAACAATGTTTTATCATCATACAGTGAAACAAAAAGTGGAATATGTGACCAAAAACATGAATGTAAATAAATATGCTACTGCTGAAAACATCATCTTGTCAAAAAACAAGCCACCATATATCTCTTGCAAAAAAAGAGAGAGGATAGGGACGTGCATGAGCAGGACCAGTGGCGCAATAGACTGTGGATAAAGCTGTGTAGCCACTAACCTTAGGAGGTTATGCACCCCTGCATAGCCTCGGTGTGCACGTGAAGGATGACGGTGCATCCAAAGGGTAGATGGCTGACAGCTGCAAGTGGTGGCAAAGTGATCCGCTGTGGTAGCCAGGCAGGGCTTCAGTATTTCCTGCTAGAAGGATATTCTCTGTGTAATGCCTGGAAGGACTGTGATGAACCCTGGGAGTCAAGTGACCGTAGGTCCTTGCGGTCACGTGATGGAAGGTCCTGAACTGCCTGTAAGAAGCCTGTGAGAGCAGCTCCTGCCTGGCACCCTCAGGGAGGGAGAATAGCAGTCATAGCAAAGAAAATCGCGGTCTAGTGAGGAGTGCTGAGTTGAAAATGGTGGAAACAATTGTAAGGGGTTGAAATATATATAGCACTTTTCCCCCAACCCCTTTAAACATATATAATGTTACTGCTGTATTATAATGTTGTAATTTATAACCGCATATATGTGTGCATTGTGGTATTTAAGGAAAGAGTAGAACCCACATTTCGTAACAAGATGGGGCACACTTCAGTTTCTAGAAATAGGCCTTGCAAATAATTAACATAGGAGGGGCACAGTGGGTTAAGATAGAGAGGGCTTCCTGGTGTAGTCAGTTGGGGCCGGGCACCTGTGTAGCTCACATGGGCTGCCTAGCCCAGGGCGACACCGTGCTACGCAACATTCAAGGAGAGTGAGACCTAGCCTAAAGCATCCCAGGGCCAGTTCTCATCTGGAGGAACAACAGTAGCAGTGCTAGCAGATGCAGTATCTCTGGGTCTGTACTTGCTAAGAAGGAGGCTAAGCAGTACGGGCAGGTCGCTCAACATGTGGCAGATTTTTCCTTGGGCAGTGGTCCTTAAGTCCGGGGTGAAGCAGATGAGGACACCCCCACACGAGGCAAGGAATCTGGACAGAGAGGACGCTGAGGTACCGAAAGGTACGGTCCGTTCCGGGAGCGAGCTTAGAGAGAGGGAGAGAAGGAAAGGGACAGAGAGAACGTCACCTGTTGTGAAGCCTGTTGATGATACTGGAAATGTCCTGGATGTGCTGAGTAAAGCTTTTGAAGTTAAATCGGACTGTGTCTCAGTTATTGCCATTTTTACACATTTCCCAGTGTGAATATATAAAATTTGGGGCTAAAACAATATTTTGGTGGTAAGAATGCAGTTATTTTTTCTAAACTGCCCAATGTTAAAAAATTATATGACCTACCTGTCGCGTCAATATGATCACTGCACCCTAAGATGAATTCATTGAGAGGTGTAGTTTGTAAAATGGGGTCATTTTTTGGGGTTTCTACTGTTCTGTCACCTTCAATGTGACATGTCACCCTCAAACCAGCAAAATCTGAACTCCAACACGGTGCTCCATTTTCTCCTGCTACCTTTGTGAAAATGGAAAAATTGGGGCTAGAGTAACAGTTTTGTAGTGAAAATATTTTTTTTTTCCATTTTCACAAATTATTATTATTATTTATTTATATAGCACCATTAATTCCATGGTGCTGTTCATGAGAAAGGGGTTACATACAGAGTTATAGATATCGTTTACAGTAAACAGGTTTACAGTGACAGACTGGTACAGAAGGGAGAGGACCCTGTCCTTGTGGACTTACATTCTATGGGATAGTGGGGAAGAGACAGAAGGTAGGGGTGAGGCAGCAGCTCTGGTGGCGGTGAGGCGGCGGTGAGGTGGCGGCTCTGGTGCGGCGATGAGGCGGCAGCGAGGCTGAGGCGGCGGCTTTGGCGGTGGCTCTGGCGGCGGTGAGGCGGCAGCTCGGTTATTGTAGGCTGTAGGCGTTCCTGAAGAGATGAGTTTTCAGGTTCCGTCTGAAAGATCCAAGAGTGGTGGATAATCGGAAGTGTTGAGGCATGGAATTCCAGAGGATGGGGGATATTCGGGAGAAATCTAGGAGGCGGTTGTGTGAGGAATGAATAAGTGTGGAGGAGAGTAGGAGGTCTTGGGAGGATCGAAGATTACGTGAGGGAAGATATTGGGAGATTAGTTCTGAGATATAGGGAGGGGACAGGTTGTGAATGGCTTTGTAGATCAGTGTTAGCAGTTTCAACTGGATTTGTTGGGGAATTGGGAGCCAGTGGAGGGATTTGCAGAGGGGAGAAGCAGGGGAGTAGTGGGGAGAGAGGTGGACTAGCCGGGCAGCAGAGTTGAGGACAGATTGGAGTGGTGCAAGAGAGTTAGCTGGGAGGCCACAGAGGAGGGTGTTGCAGTAGTCGAGGCGGGAGATGATGAGAGCATGCACAAGAGTTTTGGTAGATTGTGGGCTGAGGAAGGAATGGATTCTAGTAATATTTTTTAGTTGGAGGTGACAGGAGGTGGCAAGAGCTTGGACGTGAGGTTTGAAGGACAGGGCAGAGTCGAGAGTTACCCCGAGGCAGCAGATTTCAGGTGCGGGTGAGAGCGTGGTGCCGTTTACCATAATTCGGGAGAAATCTTGGAGGCGGTTGTGTGAGGAACGAATAAGTGTGGAGGAGAGTAGGAGGTCTTGGGAGGATCGAAGATTACGTGAGGGAAGATATTGGGAGATTAGTTCTGAGATATAGGGAGGGGACAGGTTGTGAATGGCTTTGTAGATCAGTGTTAGCAGTTTCAATTGGATTTGTTGGGGAATTGGGAGCCAGTGGAGGGATTTGCAGAGGGGAGAAGCAGGGGAGTAGCGGGGAGAGAGGTGGACTAGCCGGGCAGCAGAGTTGAGGACAGATTGGAGTGGTGCAAGAGAGTTAGCTGGGAGGCCACAGAGGAGGGTGTTGCAGTAGTCGAGGCGGGAGATGATGAAAGCATGCACAAGAGTTTTGGTAGGCTGAGGAAGGAACGGATTCTAGTAATATTTTTGAGTTGGAGGTGACAGGAGGTGGCAAGAGCTTGGACGTGAGGTTTGAAGGACAGGGCAGAGTCGAGAGTTACCCCGAGGCAGCAGATTTCAGGTGCGGGTGAGAGCGTGGTGCCGTTCACCATAATAGATAGATCAGGTAGGGGGAAAGATGATGAATTCGGTTTTGTCTGCATTGAGTTTAAGGAAGCGAGAGGTGAAGAAGGAGGATATGGCTGACAGACATATCGGGATTCTGGACAGCAGAAAGGTGACATCTGGGCCAGAGAGGTAGATCTGAGTGTCGTCCGCATATCAACATTGTAAAATTCTGTGAACAACCTGTGGGTTCAAAGTGCCCACCACACATCTAGACAAATTCCTTGAAGAGTCTAGTTTCCAAAATTGGGTGGTTAATTCTTGGTTGTTTCCACTTTTTAGACACATCAGGGAGCCTCCAAACGTGACATGACACCGCAGACATTCCATTAAAATCTGCAATGCAAAATATTACTCCATCCTGTCCGAGACCTGCCGTGCACCTAAAATGTAACTTTCTACCACATTTGGGGTATCTGCGTATTCAGAAAAATTGCACAACAAATTTTGGGTACATTTTCTCTTGTTACTCTTGTGCAAAAAGAAAAAAAATGGTTCCAAAGTAAATTTTTTGTGAAAAAAGTTAAATGTTCATTGTTTCCTTCCACATTCCATTAATTCCTGCAAAGCACCTGAAGGGTTAATAATCTTCTTGAACGTGGTTTTGAGCACCTTGAGGGGTGCAGTTTTTAGAATGGTGTCAATTTGGGGTATTTTCTGCCATATAGGCCGCTCAAAGTCACTTCAAATGCGAGGTGGTCCCTAAGAAAGATGGTTTTGTAAATTTTGTTGTAAAAATGAGAAATTGCTGGTCAACTTTTAACCCTTCAAACGTCCTAACAAAGAAAAAATAATTAAAAAATTGTGCTGATGTAAAGTAGACTTGTCAGAAATGTTATTTAGTAACTATTTTGTGTGACTTGACTCTGATTTACAAGCTTAAAAATTTAGTCTGAAAGTTGCTAAATTTTAACAATTTTTGCCAAATTTCCGATATTTTCACAAATAAAACTCAAGTCGTATTGAACAAATTTTACCACTATCATGAAGTACAATATGTCACGAGAAAACTGTCTCAGAATTTTTGGGATCCGTTGAAGTGTTCCAGAGATATTACCTTATAAGTATGCAAATTGCCTCTTCAGAGAGGAGGAGGACTTAACCTCTATAGCGCCACCTCATAAAGTGACAGGAAACACCTGTCTTTATTTTCCGGGAGCGCCAGTCCAATGCTGATGACCAACCAGAAATATCCAATGCAAAAAATGGTGGACAGGCTTATCCAATAACAAAAAATAATCAAGCTTTATTCCAAATACATATCTTTAACACATTTCTGGCGTCTAGTGTGCCCTTACTCAAAAAGCATGATGCTCTATAGTGCGGTAGGCACCAGAAACGTGTTGCATTGCTTTAAAATAGCAGATGTGCAATTGAGTAAAAAAAAAACCTTCTGTATTGGCCATTGCTGTGTTGCGTAAATGACTTACTATGATGAATCTCAAATTGTGGGTGGGGACACTGTCTGATTAATATGTCATCTCTTAGACTCCCCTATGACCCAGTCCTTTTCGCGGAAGATCCCTTTTCACTGTCAGTCAAACTGTTGTGTTTGTGGTTGCAAAATAATTCCTTGGCTGAGTTTGGTTAAAACAGGGAGTATGAGACCTCCCTAAGACTAAAAAAAGAGTGTTGCACAATAGTGAGAGTTTTTAATATCAATCTAATCAACTATTAGTTCAGATTTACGTTAGATTTTTGGCTCAGAGTTCCGTCCGACCACATGGCCCATAGCAGTCATAAGTTCTAGCATCGTTCATTTTGTATACTGAGACATTCACAAACTTTCTGACTCGGAGAAGCATTAAAAACTTCATTGATAGTAGGCTAAAATGTGCAAGTCGGAGATTTTTGTGCTTGGCGCCCATACTCGATAGCCAATAAATCAAGAAGTGGTGACAATTTTTTATTCCATTTTGTTATCATATGCAGATAAGTAACCTGTCTATGCATTCTGAGATTTTCGTAATTCCACAACTTTTCCTCATTGACATTGCAACGTTGGAGAGCACATTTCGCACTTAAGAAATGGAGGTCATTGATGCAGATTTAACACCGTGGCCGGAAAACTCGATCCCATAATAGTGTTATAGCCTTCATCCAAGACACACTTGTGTGTCTGGCTGTTACACTCGAAGATTCCCTTTATTTACTTTCCAGTGCAGTATAAGGACAGTGAATGGTGTTATATGACATGTTATTACTGCCATTAAGATAAGGTTGGAGAAGTAGGTGCAGTGACACATTTATGGAACCTTTCTGCTTAATGCACGGCAAGGTACATGCCCTGACCCAGCCATTGTAAATTAAAATTGCCCTTAATTGTGATATCAAGTAATAATGCTGTAATCATGATCCAACCCTGCCACCATGGCTAACGAAGGCTGACTTTAACCTCTCTTAGAAAACAATGTTCCTCCATTTTGTTTGTTTCTTCTCATTAATGCTATAACTTCTTGTCGGGTTTCACTGATTTTGAGGTTTTTTTTAATTGCCCTGAGTTGCGTATTATTTTAAATTTGCACTGGTGCCCATTGTGGAGACATGGAATAATAGAATGGGATGAGGGACAGTTGTAGAAGGATGCTGTCCAGCAACTCGGACCGTATATCTAGGAAAGCACGTGGCTGTTCTGAGATAAGTGAAGGCATACACATGGTTCTTGTAGTGTGTAATGTCTGAACAGCACTTATCCAGCTGGTTGGAACCGTGTGGGCATATGACATCTATTGCTGGAGTTACAGACACCAAAACACTGTGTAATGCCCATGAGAAAAAGTGTCGGTGGGTGTGAGGCTGCGAAAAAGTATAAAGTTCTGGTTGTGGACACTCACATAGAATCAGGTCCAAAGAGGTGAATCCTTGAAAAGGAGGCATAAAGGCTACCTAGATGTTAGAGTGAAGGTGTCCGGTGTAAAGGCTGCCTACAACTTACAGTTAGTGTGTTCGGTGGAACGGTGTGAAGTAGGACCTGGCTAGGCCAAGAAAAAGCCTGAGAGTTCAGTACCAGAGATAGTGCAAGAATATCTGGAAGTCAGTAAGAGGCTAATAGTTTTGCACAAAGTTCTTTTGCAAAGTCGTTGACTGTACCTTCTGTTGAGAGTGTTATAGTAAAGGTTGTGGAACTGTCTTCTATGTTGTGACTTTTAGTTAAGGGACTTGGTTTGCTGCCTTGTTTTGGTAGATGAAAAAACCCCATCCAGCACCTTTCAAGCAAATCGATCAGCAATAATGCAATTGAGAAGCCTAAAGAAATCTTTGAAAAGTATCTCGGTGCATACCATGGGGCCGAGTCATGCAATTTCTGATGGATCACATGACCAGTAAAGATTTGGGTCTCAATAGAGTGCTGCCAGCCGTGTCGAGCCGAGTCATGCAATTTCTGATGGATCACATGACCAGTAAAGATTTGGGTCTCAATAGAGTGCTGCCAGCCATGTTGGCTCATGCGCATAATCTTTAGCATAGAATAAACAAGCAAAATTGCTAGTAGCAGTCAAACGGGCAAAATAGGTTGGGGCAACAACGATACACAGTGTGTCTGTGGAGAAGCACTGTATACCATTGGTACAACCTGGGCATCTGCAAAAGGTACCAAGATGTAAGGGGGCTCACTTCTACCTCCAAAGTGGGTGGAATTGTAGATTATGGTGAGTTATTGGACTGCAAACGCTCATATATTGCTCTTGCTCATTGGCCCTCTTCTATCTGTGTCCACTGCTGCTTTAAGTGTTTGTCTAGCTGTTGAAGTCACCAATAGCCATCATGAACGGTATGGTGGCTATGGCCAACTACACTACACAAGGAATCAGATGTGCAAGAGTAACTATTATGAGTGTGATTGGTAGAGAGTGTGTACCATACCATAGTGGGCCTATACATGTAAAGGAACCCCTGTGAAATAAAGATCTAGCTTAAGGCTCCCCATACACAAGACACTTATCTCTCTGACTGTTCTCTATGAGAGAGCCACCACAAGACTCCTCTATTCTCTCCACATTCCTCTTGTGGAGGATTTTCTCCCAGATATCAAGAGGAACGACTGTCTAAAATTGGACATATCGGATAATTCTCTCCCTTTGTTAGGGAAGAGTTTGGAGAGACCCCCATACACATTAGAGTGTCAACCGATTCTGCCGATTTTGGCAGGTTTGACTGTCGTAAGTCTAACGTGTACGGCATTCTTAGGTATACTTAATGATTGAGTGATTGGGTGTGGCTGATAGTGAAGAAACTGTAGGGAGAGTTGTGAGTAAGGGTGTGAGGCGGTGCGGTTGATAACAGCACAATAATCATTACAAATATGTGACAACAGCAATCGATGTGAACAACGAAACCATGAAGTGTGTGCGAGGCCATAAATGTGAGTCATGCATGAAGGCCCAGTACCTTGTTTGATTCCTACATGCCAAACCAAACTCACCTTGCAATGTGAACATCTAATAATAAAGCAAAGAAAAACAAAAAAATAGAAACAATTTCCCCATAAATTCATGATCACAAAAATCATACAAACAAGCATACAGTACATCTATAATAAGGTTTTTCTACTACCATGCATGAGATTGTGCACTACTCATACAACCCCTGTTCAATCACTATGTTTCCCTCCCCACGTAAAATAATAACACATCCAATGCCAACGCCTTTCCAATGGTGTCAGCACTGGCTCTCCCTAGGCTTATGGCCAATCGGCAGCCACTATACTAACCCCACTTTTGGACAAATCAAACATTGGCTGCTCTCTCATTTCCCACGGATGTCAGTTATGGTCAAAGATGGGGTAGTGAAAGCCAGTGACAACACCGCTCGAATGGCATTGTCAACTGAGGGGACTATGGACGTTACAGTGGAGGAAATAAGTATTTGATCCCTTGCTGATTTTGTAGGTTTGCCCACTGTCAAAGACATGAACAGTCTATAATTTTAAGGGTAGGTTAATCTTAACATTGATAGATAGAATATCAAAAACAAAATCCAGAAAATCACATTGTATAAATTATAGAGAAATAAGTATTTGATCCCCTACCAACCATTAAAAGTTCTGGCTCCTACAAACCAGTTAGACTCTCCTAATCAACTCGTTACCTGCATTAAAGGCAGCTGTCTTGTGTTTTCCTCACAGTGCTAGCGGGATCTCACTGAGGTCACCGCAGTTCAGCCTGGCTGGGAACGCAGCCTCAATGACATCACCGCTAGTCATTGGCGCTTCGCTCGCAGCAGTACAGTCACCAGTGGTTCTCAGTCTGGACGGTCGCATCTTGGTTGAAAACTGTTTTCCCCCAGACATGGATTACGGCGTGGGACAGAATGACAGACAGGTATGGTACATTGTTGTTTTATTATTTTTGTTTTATTACAGGAGAACGAGGGCTTTGGAGGAATAAGTCGAGGACGTAAGTATGGTTTAATTGAGATTATTAAAGGAGTCTGTGTCATTTTTTCAATTTAAGGACTTTATTCAGGGTGTCTGTGTTTTCACACAATGTGATTATGGGGTTAGTAATGGGAGCATCTTATAGACGCCTCTCTATTTCTAACCTCGAGGCTTGATGTCACCGAACAATACAAAGGTGACATCAACCCCCCAGCTATCACCCCACTTGCCACCGCTACAGGGCAAGTGGGAAGAGCCAGGCAAAGTGCCAGAATTGGCACATCTAATAGATGTGCCTTTTCTGGGCAGCTGTGGGATGGTATTTTTAGGCTGGGGTGCAAATATCCATAGCCCCTTACCAGCCTGAGAATACCAGACCCCAGCTGTCTGCTTTTGCAAGGTTGGTAGTCAAATATAGGGGGGGGGGACCCTATGCCTTTTTTTATTGTTTATTTCAATATTTAAAAACATGGTGTGGGGACCCCTCTATTCTTGATAACCAGCCTTGCTGAAGCTGTCAGCAGATGGTTGCACCCCCCAGCTGTGAGTTTTGCCTGGCTGGTTAACAAAAGTACAGGGGAACCCACACTGTTTTTTTTTATTAATTATTTATTTACACTGCAGGACCGGCTGATGAATACTCCCATGCGCCTCTCCTGCTCTCGCTGTTATTAGCGGCAGCAGGTGTCAGATGATGTGAGCAGTTGTCCCATTAGCTAACACCAGTGACCGGAGATAAACTTTATACCTCCAATCACAGCTGAGCGCTCACGCTGTCTTTTGACAGCATGGGAACGCAGCTCTCTAACCGGCGGGGATGATTTCACCGCCGAACAGAATTGGTGTCTGTCATGCTGTCTTGCACATAACAGCACAGCAAACACTGGATGTTCGGGCCCCCCATTCATATGAATGGGGTCCAGGTTCGGGTTTGGGTCTAGGTACTGTTCTGGTACCCGAATCCAAATTTTTTGTAACTGTTCGGCCGAACCCGCCGGACGCGAACAGCCAAGTGTCCGCCAATCTCTACTCCTGACGTGTGCAAACCTCATCATCATCTACAATAAAGTCTGACTGCTGTGCTGTGCTTGCCAACAAGGGTTTTGCCACAAAGTATTAAGTCTTGCTTGCCAGAGGGATCAAATACTTATTTCTCACTGCAAAATTTCAAATAAATGCATATAACTTGCACAATGTGATTTTATGGATTTCATTTTTGATATTCTGTCTCTCAATGTTAAAATTAACCTACCCTTAAAAGTGTAGACTGTTCATGTATTTGTCAGTGGGCAAACTTACAAAATCAGCAAGGGATCAAATATTTATTTCCCCCACTGTAGAAATATTTGGATTGAGAAGAGGCCTGAGTAGTGGACAACTCCTTTATTGACCCCAGGGTGGTGTGAAAAACAAAAATATCTATTCTAATTTCTCAAGATCAGTCCTGCTCCTCTGCATTCTGTACTGTGTCCCCTGGCATTAAAATACTTTAGGGTATCACATGAAGCCCCCCGCTACATGCTGATTCTGGTAACACAGTACAGAGTGTTAAGAAAAGCATCAGTTGGGCGAGACAAAGTTTTCTTGTTTTCTTGCATTACCTTTGCATTGCCCAAATTCGAATTTGTTTTAGTCTTTGCCTGATGAAGAGACCTGTGTAGTCTCGAAAGCTTGCAATTTGTTACCATCTTTTCAGTTAGCCATTAAAAGGTATCAACCACTGAGGACTCTCAATTCTAAATATTTTTCTATGAACTGGCTAACACGGTGCCAAGATATTTATCTTTCCTGTACCCAATTCATATACGAGGGGCGATCCAAAAGTAATGATAATCGGTTATTTCTATTGCACACAGAAATTAAAATAAAATGTTTTCTTCTCTCTTAGGTATCCACTAGTCCAGGAAAAAAAAATTACTTAAATAGACCACGATTCCCGGGAGCTACATTCATTTGAATATGAACTGCCGAGGAGTGAACATCAAAATGGAAAAAAACGAGCTCAGAGCTGTCATCAAATACCTCTGCTTGAAAAAAATGACTACCAAAGACATACACAGTGACTTGGTGGAAACATTGGGGGACTCTTCTCCTCCATATTCCACAGTTGCACGCTGGGCCAAGGAATTTAAGCTGGGAAGAACATCGACGGAAAATGAACATCGTGAAGGACGCCCATCCACGTCCCTCAATGAAGAAAACGTGAAAAAAGTTGAAGAAGTTGTATTGGCAGATCGAAGAGTGACCATCAGGCATGTAGCTGAGGTCACAGGGATCTCATATGGCAGTATTCAAAGAATCCTTGCAAAAGAATTGCATATGAAAAAGGTCTCCACGCGTTGGGTGCCAAAAATGTTAACCGACGAACAAAAGAAGAAATGAGTTGACATTTCAATAGCAAATCTCGAAAAGTTCCAAGCAGACAAGGAAAATTTTTTGTCACTTTTTTGACAATGGACGAGACCTGGATCCACCACTTTGATCCCGAAACTAAACAACAATCGATGACATAGAAACGAGCCGACGAACCGACGCCGAAGAAATTCAAAGTGTCAAGCTCAGCAGGGAAGGTTATGGCGTCCGTTTTTTGGGACGCTGAAGGAATTATTATGGTGAACTATTTGGAGAAGGGAGCCACTATTACGGGCTCCTACTACGCAGAACAAATAAGAAGATTGTGGGAGGCTATCAAGGAGAAAAGGCACAGCAAACTGCGGGCTGGAGTGCTGTTTCACCAAGATAACGCGCCGGCTCACAAAGCTGCTGTTGCCATGGCTACCATTCAAAAAGCGGGCTTTGAACTGGTGGAACACCCCCCTATTCACCAGATCTAGCCCCCAGTGACTTCTTTCTCTTTCCTCGACTCAAGGAACACCTCCGGGGCAAGAAATTTGACGACAATAGCGACGTGATAACCGCTGTTGGGGATTTTTTTGAGGGTCAAGATCAAGAATTTTTTTCAAAGGGAATTCTAAGTTTAGAAAAGAGATGGACTAAATGTATAGACTTGTTAGGAGACTATGTAAAAAAATAAATTTATTTTTTGACTATATTCATTGTGTTTAGTATTGATTATCATTACTTTTGGATCGCCCCTCGTACACTAAACAAGGGAAATTGTGGCCCACTGAGACCTTCTGTTCAAAGATATAGCATCCAAGGTGTTTACATCAACGAACGACTTGTGAGAGTATATGGATTTGGATGAACATGAAAATGATCCACCCTTTGAAATTCAACAAGAGTCTTTTGAGATCTAAGGGGTAGATGTTAACGCTTCAGATACTTGAGTAAATTTGTTTGCTGTCCCCGATGTAGGGAATAGATTAAATCATGATGTAGTTTGAATTGCTACAGAAATGGTTTAATATTTTTTCACTAACCCTGGTAAGATAGCTCTTGTTGAACAAGCCTAATGTTCTGTAATGCAGAATAACTTTTTTTCAAGGCGTCAGTAAAATCCATGGCTGACTCAATTTCAGGGCACACATATACCACATGGCTGCTCAATAAGAGCATATACCACATGGCAACAGGAACACATGGGCTACTTGCACAGTGAACAAGTCTGTATGATCATGTTCACACACCACCAAGAAACCTGAAGACACAAAAGAGAATAGTAAAACCAAAAACACTCAGTTTGAAAAAATGTTGCAGTAATCCGCAAGTGCTAGTAAAAGATGTAAAAAACAGGGTATTTGGTTGATACGTTTTTTGCAAAAAATGTATACTAAGCTGCTCTACCAATCTTCACGGTATACCCTTATCAGAGCAGTCCTAACTAATGTATGCAATCGCTATCTGATGTATTTAAAAACCTGATCATCTGTATATAACCTGTGTGAACAGGGTTCAGAGAGGAAAAATCCATGTGTGCATACAGGGTAGAACAGCTTTTGTGCAGATAGCCCAAGAGGAGTGGTGGAACTCCCCAGTCTTGTAGACACAAGAGAACAATTATGGAAACAGGAACACATGGGCTACTTGCACAGTGAACAAGTCTGTATGATCATGTTCACACACCACCAAGAAACCTGAAGACACAAAAGAGAATAGTAAAACCAAAAACACTCAGTTTGAAAAAATGTTGCAGTAATCCGCAAGTGCTAGTAAAAGATGTAAAAAACAGGGTATTTGGTTGATACGTTTTTTGCAAAAAATGTATACTAAGCTGCTCTACCAATCTTCACGGTATACCCTTATCAGAGCAGTCCTAACTAATGTATGCAATCCCTATCTGATGTATTTAAAAACCTGATCATCTGTATATAACCTATGTGAACAGGGTTCAGAGAGGAAAAATCCATGTGTGCATACAGGGTAGAACAGCTTTTGTGCAGATAGCCCAAGAGGAGTGGTGGAACTCCCCAGTCTTGTAGACACAAGAGAACAATTATGGAAACAGGAACACATGGGCTACTTGCACAGTGAACAAGTCTGTATGATCATGTTCACACACCACCAAGAAACCTGAAGACACAAAAGAGAATAGTAAAACCAAAAACACTCAGTTTGAAAAAATGTTGCAGTAATCCGCAAGTGCTAGTAAAAGATGTAAAAAACAGGGTATTTGGTTGATACGTTTTTTGCAAAAAATGTATACTAAGCTGCTCTACCAATCTTCACGGTATACCCTTATCAGAGCAGTCCTAACTAATGTATGCAATCCCTATCTGATGTATTTAAAAACCTGATCATCTGTATATAACCTGTGTGAACAGGGTTCAGAGAGGAAAAATCCATGTGTGCATACAGGGTAGAACAGCTTTTGTGCAGATAGCCCAAGAGGAGTGGTGGAACTCCCCAGTCTTGTAGACACAAGAGAACAATTATGGAAACAGGAACACATGGGCTACTTGCACAGTGAACAAGTCTGTATGATCATGTTCACACACCACCAAGAAAACTGAAGACACAAAAGAGAATAGTAAAACCAAAAACACTCAGTTTGAAAAAATGTTGCAGTAATCCGCAAGTGCTAGTAAAAGATGTAAAAAACAGGGTATTTGGCTGATACGTTTTTTGCAAAAAATGTATACTAAGCTGCTCTACCAATCTTCACGGTATACCCTTATCAGAGCAGTCCTAACTAATGTATGCAATCCCTATCTGATGTATTTAAAAACCTGATCATCTGCATATAACCTGTGTGAACAGGGTTCAGAGAGGAAAAATCCATGTGTGCATACAGGGTAGAACAGCTTTTGTGCAGATAGCCCAAGAGGAGTGGTGGAACTCCCCAGTCTTGTAGACACAAGAGAACAATTATGGAAACAGGAACACATGGGCTACTTGCACAGTGAACAAGTCTGTATGATCATGTTCACACACCACCAAGAAACCTGAAGACACAAAAGAGAATAGTAAAACCAAAAACACTCAGTTTGAAAAAATGTTGCAGTAATCCGCAAGTGCTAGTAAAAGATGTAAAAAACAGGGTATTTGGTTGATACGTTTTTTGCAAAAAATGTATACTAAGCTGCTCTACCAATCTTCACGGTATACCCTTATCAGAGCACCCTTATCTTGGTGGTGTGTGAACATGATCATACAGACTTGTTCACTGTGCAAGTAGCCCATGTGTTCCTGTTTCCATAATTGTTCTCTTGTGTCTACAAGACTGGGGAGTTCCACCACTCCTCTTGGGCTATCTGCACAAAAGCTGTTCTACCCTGTATGCACACATGGATTTTTCCTCTCTGAACCCTGTTCACACAGGTTATATACAGATGATCAGGTTTTTAAATACATCAGATAGGGATTGCATACATTAGTTAGGACTGCTCTGATAAGGGTATACCGTGAAGATTGGTAGAGCAGCTTAGTATACATTTTTTGCAAAAAACGTATCAACCAAATACCCTGTTTTTTACATCTTTTACTAGCACTTGCGGATTACTGCAACATTTTTTCAAACTGAGTGTTTTTGGTTTTACTATTCTCTTTTGTGTCTTCAGGTTTCTTGGTGGTGTGTGAACATGATCATACAGACTTGTTCACTGTGCAAGTAGCCCATGTGTTCCTGTTTCCATAATTGTTCTCTTGTGTCTACAAGACTGGGGAGTTCCACCACTCCTCTTGGGCTATCTGCACAAAAGCTGTTCTACCCTGTATGCACACATGGATTTTTCCTCTCTGAACCCTGTTCACACAGGTTATATACAGATGATCAGGTTTTTAAATACATCAGATAGGGATTGCATACATTAGTTAGGACTGCTCTGATAAGGGTATACCGTGAAGATTGGTAGAGCAGCTTAGTATACATTTTTTGCAAAAAACGTATCAACCAAATACCCTGTTTTTTACATCTTTTACTAGCACTTGCGGATTACTGCAACATTTTTTTCAAACTGAGTGTTTTTGGTTTTACTATTCTCTTTTGTGTCTTCAGGTTTCTTGGTGGTGTGTGAACATGATCATACAGACTTGTTCACTGTGCAAGTAGCCCATGTGTTCCTGTTTCCATAATTGTTCTCTTGTGTCTACAAGACTGGGGAGTTCCACCACTCCTCTTGGGCTATCTGCACAAAAGCTGTTCTACCCTGTATGCACACATGGATTTTTCCTCTCTGAACCCTGTTCACACAGGTTATATACAGATGATCAGGTTTTTAAATACATCAGATAGGGATTGCATACATTAGTTAGGACTGCTCTGATAAGGGTATACCGTGAAGATTGGTAGAGCAGCTTAGTATACATTTTTTGCAAAAAACGTATCAACCAAATACCCTGTTTTTTACATCTTTTACTAGCACTTGCGGATTACTGCAACATTTTTTCAAACTGAGTGTTTTTGGTTTTACTATTCTCTTTTGTGTCTTCAGGTTTCTTGGTGGTGTGTGAACATGATCATACAGACTTGTTCACTGTGCAAGTAGCCCATGTGTTCCTGTTTCCATAATTGTTCTCTTGTGTCTACAAGACTGGGGAGTTCCACCACTCCTCTTAGGCTATCTGCACAAAAGCTGTTCTACCCTGTATGCACACATGGATTTTTCCTCTCTGAACCCTGTTCACACAGGTTATATACAGATGATCAGGTTTTTAAATACATCAGATAGGGATTGCATACATTAGTTAGGACTGCTCTGATAAGGGTATACCGTGAAGATTGGTAGAGCAGCTTAGTATACATTTTTTGCAAAAAACGTATCAACCAAATACCCTGTTTTTTACATCTTTTACTAGCACTTGCGGATTACTGCAACATTTTTTCAAACTGAGTGTTTTTGGTTTTACTATTCTCTTTTGTGTCTTCATATACCACATGGCGTAGAGACCCATATTGGACTCTTAACTCCGAATGGAGATGTTGCCCCTTTATGCTGGAAATTACTTTTGGAAAAATGGTATTTTGAATTCATCGAGCATTGTGCTGTGTTGAGTGGTCTCCGTCACTATATTTATTGTCTTTGGGACTCCCAGAAAATGTCTAACGCTGCATTCGACTATTTCCGGCAGTCCTATCAACAGTGAATGGAGAGGAGGTAAAGCATGAAGATTGCTGCTCCATTCAAGATTAGCATCCAGAGCTTAGTCCTCAGGATCACTAGGGTTTCTAACTGTAGGACCCCCAGAAATTAATAAGTTATACCTTAACCAATGGATTTAGGGTAACTTGTAATTTTTGGGAATAACCCTATTATGGTTTATTCCCTTTCTAATTCTTCCAAGACTCTTAACGACTTTTGTTCGTTTGCTGTAGGAAATCAAGTACTCCATTCTTCATTGTGGATCCAGTCTTTTTTTTTTTTAAGGTTTTTTTTTAACCAAAAATATGTATAGCTTTAACAGTTGTGAATAAATTGAAATTTGGAGAAAAGTTATACCTTTTTCTAAAATCAATAAGTCAATGATATCAATAAGTTGGTGTGTAGAATGGTTCATTACTTTCAAAATGTTGATAGAAAACCGTAGAAGATTCTCATGTCTATGCTTGTTACAAGCCTGATTGAGGACCCATTTTCTCTATCCGTTCTTGCTAAGCCATGTAGTTATAGTATAGCTGGATACATCTATACCTATGATGATGACATAGAGGAAAGTCTCAGGGTTCACACTGGATATCATTTTTGTGGACGGTTTCTTGTTTCTGGTGTCCTCCTGAGATCCTTTCTGGCTTTATTTCTTCTGATTCTGAAATGTATTGTTGGTGATGGGTAGCAAATAGGCTTGGGAAACTACATAGCACTGATCCTGCTGGAAGGAGTTACCGAAAAACTAACGATTGTTAAAAGAGGAAAGCCTCCTTAAAAGACTGTGCTCTGTTTAAGGACATACTGTTAATAAACAGTGGTGAATAAATATGGCTTTTGTCTGCACAGACCAGAAGGAACAAAGAATGCAGGAATCTGTACATCAAGAGTTACGGGACTTACTAAACCTTGATTTGTTACTGTTCTGTTGAATATTGTTTATGCTATTGTTACGCACATGCCCAAGTTTATTAGATTTTCTTGTGCTCCATGATGAGCTTTGACAGTAGCTTGGTGTGCTTCCATGTGTTTCTGTCACGTGACTGTAGTTTGATTTCCCGGGGCTAGGGGTTCCTTCCCTATCCCTAAATCTAAGTGTGCCCTAGCCGTCCCTGCTTCCCGGATTACTTCTAATGATGAAGATGCCGGAACCCGAAGTTTATATAAAAAGACACATCTGCTGGTTTTTCTCAATATGACATGAAATCAAAATAAACCTTTCCTGTTTTAGGTCAATTAGGATTATCATAAATATTAATATTTGCCAAATGCCAGAATAATGCGAGAGAGAATGTTTTCAGGCATTTTTATTACTTACTGAAGAGTCAAAAGTTTACATACATTTAATTAGTATTTGGTACCATTGCCCTTAAACTAAATTACTTGGAGAAAACATTTTGGATATCCGTCCAAAAGCTTCTCACAATAGTTGATCCAAATTTGGGCCCATTCCTCCTGACAAAACTGGTACAGGAAAAAACTGGTGTAACTGATGTAGGTTTGAAGATGTCGTGCTTGCACCGGCTTTTTCAGCTTTGCCCATAAATTTTCAATAGGATTGAGATCAGGGCTTTGTGATGGCTGCTCCAATACATTGACTTTGTTATCCTTAAGCCAATTTGTTACCATGTTCGCAGTATGCTTTGGGTCATTGTCCATTTGAAAGACCCATTTTCTCCCAAGCTTTAACTTTCTGTCTAATGTCTTGAGATGTTGCTTCAGTATTGCCACATAATATTCTTTTCACGTGTTGCCATCTATTTTGTGAGGTGTACCAGTCCCTCCTGCAGCAAAACAACCCCACAACATGATGCTGCCACCCTCGTGATTCACAGTGGGGATGGTGTTCTTAGACCTCCAAGCTTCTCCCTTTTTCCTCCAAACGTAACGATGGTCATTATGTCCAAAAAGTTCAATTTTAGTTTCATCAGACCACAGGACATGTCTCCAAAAATTAAGGTGCATTTGCAACTATAAATCTTGCGTTTTTATGTTTCTTTTGGAGTAATGGCTTCTTCCAGGCTGAGTGGCCTTTCAGCCCATGTTCATGCAGCACTTATTTCAGTGTGAATATTGACACAATCTTAGTAGCTTCCACTATCATCTTCACAAGGTCTTTTGCTTTTGTCCTTGGGTTGACCTGCACATATCGGACAAAAGCACATTCATCTTTGGGTAACAGAACCCATCTCCTTCTTGAGTGGCATGATGACTGGACATTCCTATCTTGTTTGTACCTGCGTATAATTTTTTGTTCAGATGCACGAGGTACCTTCAGTTGTCTTGAAATTATACCCAAGGATTAGTACAAACAAGAAGGTCACCCAAAAGTGATATAAAAACACATGGGGTAAGGTCTCAACAAAGAGACGCAGAAAAAAGACCCCTAAAAGGATTCAAAAGACACCGCCTGCAGAGGCGTTTGCGGATAAAAGGCAGACCAACAAATGATTCACGCGCCAACTACGAGAAACAGATACATATGAATCATGAGGCAATATTACATATAGTTGGTTGCATGTAAATGAACAGATATCGCAAAATAACAAAAAACATAACACCTGTACCACGGTGTCATTAATTAGTCAAGGTAAAAAATAGAACATTCTCACCAACTCCAGGATAAATAGGCAGGAGACCCGGAAAACCTCTTGTTCAAGGAACGATCCGGAATATAATGAAGGGAACTGACAATACCCTGTCATTCCCTATGGGGCTAACAGTAGTCTATCCCCAAAACTCCTGCCCTTATAAGGGCAGTCCACAGCTACCCCTGCACAAACATGCCCTGCACTCTCCCTGTGGTCAGTCCCGACGCGTTTCCTCCAAGCTAATCATCAGGGGACCTGCTTGATTGAAGAGATAAGTGCTCAAAAGGGAGACATAAGTTGCTGCCACCCCCTATGCTATCCTGCAGAGCTTTATTTCCACTTGCGCTGTATCCAATATTGATTGTTCTAGTGGGTATATCTGTGTAGTTTATCTACATACAGATTTTTTTTTGCTATTTTTTGTACCCAAGGATTAGCCAGACTTGTGCAAGTCCACCGTGCTCTTCATGATATCTTGGCTGATTTATTTATACTTTCCCATGATGCTACACAAAGAAGCAGTGTGTTTCAGGTGTGCATTAAAATACATCCACTGGTGTGTGTCGCTAATTAACTCAGATGTTGCCAAAAAACACATGACATTATCATATGGGCAGTCCAGAATTGTTTAAAGGCATTGTAATCTTAGTGTATGTAAACTTTTGACTTTGCAGTAAGTAATAAAAATGCCTTAAAACATTCTCCCTCGCTCATTATTCTGGCACTTGTCAAATATTTAATAATTATGATAATCCTAATTGACCTAAAACGGGAAAGGTTTATTCTGAAATCATGTCAGATATTGAGAAAAACATGCATATGTGTCTTTATAAATAGTGTATGGAAACTTCTGGTTTCAACTGTACCTTGCTGAGCTCCTGAATCAGCCCTTATCAGTCCCCTCCCCCAGCCAGGGAAGTGGGGAGTAGTTGTATATAAGAATACTTAATTTAGACTAGCAATGGAAGATGTACAGGGATAAATGAAAATATAATTCACACAAACATGCACTCACAAACAACACAGTGGAACACCGAGAAATCTATGTCACAGTAAACCCATGAGAGCTGTATTTACTGGGCCTGAATAAGGCCTCCCAAAACACACAACTGGTTTGATATTGCATTAAGACATTCTAGTAACTCTATTAGTTGTCTGTGCACAGTTCCAGTCGACAGTCATCAGGACATCTCCTGCTTGACTGTGGTTTCCCGTCCATGAGTTACTTGTCTGCGGTTTTCAGTAACCTTGCTGCCAGGTAACCTTAACCTGATTGTCTGTGGTTTCCGGTAACCCTGCTACCTGCCAGACGTCTTATACTGCTTGCCTACAGTTTCCATTAAACTTGCTACCTGTCAGTGGAGGACTTCACCTGCTTGTCTGTAGCACTTGCCTGTGGTCTTCAAGACTTCATCTGTTTGTCTGTGATTTCCAGTAACCTTACTACCTGTTAGTGATTTTCAGGATTTCATCTACTTGTCTGTGTTTCCAGTAATCCTGCTTTCTGCCAGTGGTCTATAATACTTCATCTGCTTGTCTGTGGCTTCCAGAAACCTGCTTACTTGTCAGTGTGTTGTGAATTCCGTTCTTGGGCTCCCTCCGGTGGTTGTAAATTGCACTTTTGTGAATTCTGCCCTTGGGCTCCCTCTGGTGGTTTTGAGTGGAACTGCCGCTCCTTGGGTTTAGCTTTAGCAGCTGCTTTCACTAATCGTCTCTCCTGGCTCTGCTGTTTAACCTGGCTCTAGTCTTCAGCCTATGCCACTTGTCAATGTTCTCTGGCTGGATTCACATCTCTGCTTGGATTCTCCTGGTTTCCTGACCAGTTCTGCAAAGATAAGTTCTGGCTTTGCTCATTTCAGTCTACATTTTGTAGACAGGTGTGGAGATTTTGTAAACTCTGTGTGGATTGTTTTGTAGTTTTTATACTGACCGCACAGTATCCTTTCCTGTCCTATCTATCAAGCTAGACTGACCTCCTATGCTAAAATCTGATTTCATCTCTGCGTATGTTATTTTCCCCTCCTCTCACCGTCAATATTTGTGGGGGGCTATCTTTCCTTTGGGGATTTTCTCTGAGGCAAGATAGGTTTCCTGTTTCCATCTTTAGGGGAAGTTAGATCTTAGGCTGTGCCGAGGGGTCTAGGGAGCGTCAGGTACCCCCCACGGCTATTTCTAGTTGCGCTGCTAGGTTCAGGGTCTGCGGTCAGTACACATACCACATCCTTCAGAGCTTGTCTCATGTTGTTCCTAAACCACCAGATCATAACAGTACAAGTGGCCAAAAATGAATTAAATGCATCTCAAAAGAAGGAAAAGAAAGTTCTGAACCATTTTTTTTTCTGCGCTCTGGTTTGCCTCTTTTTTCCTCTTGATATCTGGGTGGTGCAGGATATATGCTCTGGCATGGATGTTCAGGGTTTGTTTTCTCGTGTGGATTAACTGGCTGCAAGAGTACAGAGTATCCAGGACTATGTTGTCCAGACTCCAGCTTTAGAGCCCAGAATTCCTACTCCGGATTTGTTCTTTGGGGACAGATCCAAGTTTTTGAACTTTAAAAATAACTGCAAATTGTTTTTTGCTTTGAAACCCCGTTCTTCAGGTGATCCCATTCAGCAGGTGAAAATCATCATATCCTTGCTGCGTGGTGATCCGCAAGACTGGGCTTTTTCTCTTGAAGTGTATTGTAGCAAAAGAATAAAATTTAACCTTTATTAGGTATATATTAAAAATAGGCCTCAAATAGGACCTGACTACAGACCAAAAAATACTAAAACAAACAAAAATAGGAAACCAAGCGTGATGTGTGCCCTATTACCTACACAGAATGGGAAAACGAGAAACAGACAGACAAATACAAATAACATATACTCTGCAGCACTGACCGTGCCAATATTGAGTTACCAATCCACAATAGTCCTTGTAGGCTCACACAAAGTGGGCCAACTATTGAACAACCCAGCTAGACAAAAATATATTTGACACAGGATGCACCTCTATATAAAGGTATTGTGGCTATAACTGTGTCTGTACAGACAAAAACGGAGTATGTCACCTTGTCACAGCTGGTTTCTAAACCAAAGAGTGTTCTTGTAGTGTGTCACTGGTAAACAACATGTCATCACTCTATCAAAATATATATACCCAGATTGGAATAACGTCAGTGCAGAGTAGCAGACCACATATGCAGCATTATAGGATGCCCAACAATTGAAAATACCCTTCCATATAGCTTAGGGATACATGTTAACTCATTTACACATGCTATGAGTGTTCCCTGAAGGATTCAGTTGTGGCATTCTTAAAGGGTTAATGATGGTGGGATATAATAACGGGAACGCTGTGATACACGAGATCAGTCATATAACCACCATGTAAATTGGTTAGATCTCACCGCGTGTTCAACTCATCACCAGCTGATCCTCTTTCCTCATCCACCTCATGTCCTGACCCTTAATCATTTACAGAGTGGTGCTGCAGAAAGCGTCTCCCGACGCGTTTCTTCCTTGTGAATTCATCAGGGGAGAATGCTGCTGCCATTACGGGTCTCCCCCTTCTGTGTCCTTTATAGATTAAGCTCGTGCCGCGCTGACATAAGCCCCGCCCACCTGGCGTGTGACGCGCTCCTCGAGCTTGTCCAGACTGTTCCAGCCACTCACCGACTTCATTGGACATAGGGAATCCCGGCTCAGTAGCGCATGCGCGTCTACCGTAGCGGGGATAGAGATATCCCAGAGTATGTGAGCGGACTATTTCTTATTCATAATACAGGGGAATAGAACGTGAATGTATGAGTTCATACATATAACTCCCTAAGGTGTCTGTAGATATTACAGCATGGAATCGATCATCCATCCAATATGCCGCACATATAGTCAGCACCCTAAAAACAGGACCTACAATAGAACACCAATCCTGTTCACCAGATGACATGATTCATGGAAAAACTCAGCATATTCTCATACCAATCAAGTTACGGTTGACAAAGGAAGGTTATCTACTTTTTGTGTATGACAATATCACATTTAGACTGCGAGAAACAGCAAGGACGAGAGGGCCAGAAAAAAAAACAAAACATAAAATTCAGTGGAAATAAACTACTGATTTGTTGATATAAGGAATTAATATAGGGAAAGAATTCTAATGCGCGGGACCCCCACCATCCATCACCAAAAAAACCAAAGGAGGGAAACGGTGACCCTAAAAATTACCCTATCATGATATCACTACTCTCCTGTCCCTACCTGTCGCGGAGGTTGGCACCCTACAAAGAACCCTGCGCAAGTGGCGCCCCCACTCGACGTCGACTCGCCCAAAACTACCTCTCCCTATAGCACCCTCATATCTACAAGGGATAGCTAGAAAGAAAGAACACGGGTTGGGGGGGAAAGAACTATAGGATTTTCCAATTGTTTTAAAATGTCTATAAAGGTCAGATCTGTTACTGGGAGATACAGACAATCCCTAAGATCCTGACCCTACCTGTCGCGGGGGTTGGCACCCTACAACCTTCGCATGTGGCGCCCCCACTCCACGACGGCTAGCCCTAATTGTAAACCCTATCAAATGTAATAACAGAAGAGGTGCAAAAAAGTAAGGTAAAAGACTACCTAACTATAGACTACAGGAAACAACTGTATGATTGTGTCTCATTCAGTCCTAACGGTTGTACAGTCTTCAACATGAATATCCATCTCGTCTCTCTTTGCAATATTTGTTTGTCCTAGTCACCACCTCTTAGTGGAGATATTATACTGTCAATCCCTATGAAATAGATCTTACTGGGGTTGCCCTGATGAAACTGATTCATGTGGATAGCCACGGGAGTGTCCCTTTTATTGACAATGTCACAGAGGTGCTCACCAATTCTCTTGTGAAACTCCCTCTTTGTTTTACCCACGTACTCTAGGTTACAATCACATGTGGCCTTGTAAATAACCCCCTTGGTCCGGCAGTTGATAAAATGCCAAATTGTGTACGTGGTACCCGTGACATTACTTATAAAGAAAAAAGCAAAAATTCCCACAACTTATCCAGAAGTGAAATGAACGGTCTATGTAATTTGGAAAAGGACAAAAATATTACCATTAAGCCCTCAGATAAAGGGGGTAATGTGGTGGTAATGGACACTATCAAATATCGCACTCTATGTCTTTCTCTTTTGGAGGGTAAGGAGGATTATAAGGTACTACCACATAGCCCCCTTAAACAATTTGAATGTGAACTCAGATCCATCATTGAGGAGGGTTTCAGAGATGGATTGTTAAGCAAGGACGAGAGGGAGTATTTGGTACCCAAGCATCCGGTTACTCCAACTTTTTATTGTCTTCCAAAGATTCACAAGGGGACCAATCCCCTAAAGGGGCGCCCAATTGTTTCAGGCAACAACAGTTTGACAGAAAGACTTGGTATTTACATCGATAAGATCTTAAAACCATTTGTGGGAGCTTTGAATTCTTATGTGCGGGACACCACTGACCTCTTGCTTAAATTGGAAGATGTTTGCCTTGACTCAGACATGATCTTAGGCAGTATTGACGTGGAGTCACTATACTCTTTAATACCACATGACAAGGGCCTAATGGCTGTGAGCCACTTCTTACACACTAGAGGCACACAATATAACAGACATAATGATTTTGTGATAAAGGCCCTAGAATTTTGTTTGACCCGAAATGTTTTTCTGTTTGACCGTAAGTACTTCCACCAGCTCAGGGGCACTGCGATGGGCAGCCCTTGTGCGCCTTCGTATGCAAATTTGCTCCTGGGCTGGTGGGAGGAAACGGTAGTTTTTGGAGACACATTGACCCATCCTGAGGAGAGGATAATTTTGTGGCTAAGATATATTGATGATGTGTTTGTAATTTGGAGAGGAGAAGCCACTGATTTTGGCAACTTTGTTGAGGGGCTAAACATCAATGACCTGGGCCTACGCTTCACGTTTGAAGCTAGTAACACTAGCCTGGCATTTTTGGACATACGCATTGATAAACGTCCTAATGGTGAATTGACCACAAAAACACACAGAAAGGACACGGCCACAAATTCTCTCCTCAGGTGGGAAAGTAGTCACCCTGCTCCTCTAAAAAGAAGGTTGTAGGGTGCCAACCCCCGCGACAGGTAGGGTCAGGATCTTAGGGATTGTCTGTATCTCCCAGTAATGGATCTGACCTTTATAGACATTTTAAAACAATTGGAAAATCCTATAGTTCTTTCCCCCCCAACCCGTGTTCTTTCTTTCTAGCTATCCTTTGTAGATATGAGGGTGCTATAGGGAGAGGTAGTTTTGGGCGAGTCGACGTCGAGTCCACTTGCGCAGGGTTCTTTGTAGGGTGCCAACCTCCGCGACAGGTAGGAACAGGAGAGTAGTGATATCATGGTAGGGTAATTTTTAGGGTCACCGTTTCCCTCCTTTGGTTTCTTTGGTGATGGATGGTGGTGTCCCGCGCATTAGAATTCTTTCCCTATATTAATTCCTTATATCAACAAATCAGTAGTTTATTTCCACTGAATTTTATGTTTTGTTTTTTTTCTGGCCCTCTCGTCCTTGCTGTTTCTCGCAGTCTAAATGTGATATTGTCATACACAAAAAGTAGACAACCTTCCTTTGTCAACCGTAACTTGATTGGTATGAGAATATGCTGAGTTTTTCCATGAATCATGTCATCTGGTGAACAGGATTGGTGTTCTATTGTAGGTCCTGTTTTTAGGGTGCTGACTATATGTGCGGCATATTGGATGGATGATCGATTCCATGCTGTAATATCTACAGACACCTTAGGGAGTTATATGTATGAACTCATACATTCACGTTCTATTCCCCTGTATTATGAATAAGAAATAGTCCGCTCACATACTCTGGGATATCTCTATACCCGCTACGGTAGACGCGCATGCGCTACTGAGCCGGGATTCCCTATGTCCAATGAAGTCGGTGAGCGGCTGGAACAGTCTGGACAAGCTCGAGGAGCGCGTCACACGCCAGGTGGGCGGGGCTTATGTCAGCGCGGCACGAGCTTAATCTATAAAGGACACAGAAGGGGGAGACCCGTAATGGCAGCAGCATTCTCCCCTGATGAATTCACAAGGAAGAAACGCGTCGGGAGACGCTTTCTGCAGCACCACTCTGTAAATGATTAAGGGTCAGGACATGAGGTGGACGAGGAAAGAGGATCAGCTGGTGATGAGTTGAACACGCGGTGAGATCTAACCAATTTACATGGTGGTTATATGACTGATCTCGTGTATCACAGCGTTCCCGTTATTATATCCCACCATCATTAACCCTTTAAGAATGCCACAACTGAATCCTTCAGGGAACACTCATAGCATGTGTAAATGAGTTAACATGTATCCCTAAGCTATATGGAAGGGTATTTTCAATTGTTGGGCATCCTATAATGCTGCATATGTGGTCTGCTACTCTGCACTGACGTTATTCCAATCTGGGTATATATATTTTGATAGAGTGATGACATGTTGTTTACCAGTGACACACTACAAGAACACTCTTTGGTTTAGAAACCAGCTTTGACAAGGTGACATACTCCGTTTTTGTCTGTACAGACACAGTTATAGCCACAATACCTTTATATAGAGGTGCATCCTGTGTCAAATATATTTTTGTCTAGCTGGGTTGTTCAATAGTTGGCCCACTTTGTGTGAGCCTACAAGGACTATTGTGGATTGGTAACTCAATATTGGCACGGTCAGTGCTGCAGAGTATATGTTATTTGTATTTGTCTATAGAATAATAACCGTAGGCACAGCTTATATCAGTGGTGCTCAAGTAGGCGCCCAAACCATATAGTGTAGAAGATAAACTTGGCACACACTTAGTGGGATGCAGTGAGATTTTAATTAGGAGAGTACATACAGTGACGTTTCGGTCAAACATAGACCTTCATTAATGTACTATAACAGAAAAAAATAATATATATAACAAAAATCAAAATGAAGTATTTACACATTCAACCCATCTGTGGGTCAAAGATAGGCAGATTGATACATGAACATAGCAGTGTATGGTTATATACAGGAGCATAAGATTTATAAGAAGATAACCAAATTAAATGTCCAAGCATCATAGTAAATCGTAGCATGAAGATAAGAGACGTGCTCTAACTGAGTGAGGTCAATGAGCGTGTTACTTCTATTAGTGAGACCGACGTGCCATGCAATGAACAAGTACCTACCCTCTCAAGAATCCCAGATTATAGGGGGTCACTATAGTAATAGTAAGCGGAAACCTGTGGTGGCACGAAAAAGGAATAGCACAAGACTCCTATATTATACTGGCCGAGATGTGACTACAATGGATAGTGATGAATAGGCGTTACCTACCCTGCTTGCTGCAGTGGATAAAGGGGCCTGAGATCGGCACTATGGGGTTAAAATAATAATGGCCATAATGCAAAAGGAAGCAGATTTGTGCATTCTCCGTAGTGCTTGCTGTGCGCACACATAACTTACCCGGTGATAAGCTGTATGGGACGCGGTGTCCACCGCTAGTCCAGAAGGTGAGGAGAGCACACCCGGGCGGCCTTAAAAAGGCGCGCTAGAAGGAGACGCGCTGCAGGAAGCGTCTGACCGGAAGTGACGCCGGGTGCCTGTATAACATTGTGCGCTCCATCTAGGAAAAGTGGGCGGAGATATGCGCTCCACCCGGAGCATGCGCAGAGAGAATAATAACCTGCTACTACGATAGTGAGTCTGTAAGGTGGCGTTTAACACAGGACATAAGTGAATGTGCCATTCTAAACAGGCGTGATGGTGTTCCGCTGGTTTATACTCCTGGTGACAGTTGAAAAGAGTGAGAGTGGGTGTGCTGATCTTGGTCACAAGAAATTAATACAGACGATTCTGTAAAAGAAATATATAGTTAGTACAATGAATAGAGGAGTAGATTCCACATACATAACAGTGCAGCAGAGAGACTAGAAAACAATGGAAATGTTTCATCAAGCCATAAATGATCCAATATCATACTCTCTATTTAGACCCATAGGGGTTAAGGTCTGCAATTCATGGATCCAATAGGCTTCTCTCTTTTTGAGCAGGTTCACCCTATCGCCCCCTCTACGTAGCGGTGTAACCTGCTCCAACACCTGAAACTTGAGCTGTGCGACAGTATGTCCTTGTGTTATGAAATGATGTGGAATAGGCAACAATGTATTTTTGCATCTGATCGTGGATTTATGTTTGGAGATTCGGTCTCTTATGGATTGTGTTGTTTCTCCAATATAACATAATCCACACGGACATTTTAATAAATAGACCACAAAAGTTGTGTCGCAAGTGAAGTATCCTTTGATATTGTATTGTTTCCCATTGTGGGGATGGTAAAAGGTAGAACCTCTCGTGACGTTGTTGCACTGTGTACATTGCAAACAAGGAAACGTCCCATATTTCGGGTTGGTGAGGAAACGTTGTTTTGGCGTCTGTTGTGTTGTGCCTATATCAGCCCTAACTAACTTGTCTCGAATGTTCCGTGGTCTCCTGAAGCAGGGAAGGAAAGGTTCCTTAAATTCCTTAATCCTAGGATGAGCTGTCCCTAGGATGTGCCAGTAGCGTCTTATGGACTTATGTAGAATGTATGACAGGGGATGGTAGTCATGGACAAAAGGAATGCGATCTTTAGCATTGGTTCTGGTAGTGGGGATAGTTTCTGATGTGTTTAGAGTTAGGGGCGGATAGCCTCTTTCTAGGAATTTGGAACGCATCTCATCCAATCGTTGTGTCTGTTTAGTTTTATCAGAGACTATCCTGTGGACCCTTTTAAATTGCGACTTGGGAATGGAATTTTTCATTCTGGTGGGATGAAAGCTGTGGTAGTGAAGGAGACTGTTTCGGTCTGTAGGTTTTGTGAAGAGGTCTGTAGATAGTTCTCCCTCATCATTCTTACAGACTAATGTGTCTAAGAAATTAACCTCTTTCTGATTATACGACATTGTAAAATCAAGACCAGGCCATGATGATTTTAAAAAAAGAAAGAAAGTTTTCAACGTTTCTTCTGGGCCATCCCAGATACAAAATATATCATCGATATATCTCTTCCACACTAAGGCATGGGTCTGGAATAGGTTGTTGGTGTAAATGGAACTCTCCTCATATTCAGCCATGTAGCAGTTAGCATATGGGGGTGCTGCGTTACTGCCCATGGCGGTCCCACGCGTTTGTAAGAAGAATTGATCTTCAAACAGAAAAAAATTCTTAGTCAAAATGATAGAAAGTAAGTCACAGCAGAGATTAATTTGTATTGGATCCTTCTTGGAGGATGTGAGTAATGTCCTGACCGATTTTATCCCCTCACTGTGCGGTATCGATGTATATAGGTCCTTGACATCAAATGTCACCAAAAACGCTTCTTTCGGAATAGTGGTGAGGTTTTGGATGAGTTCTAAAAATTTACCCGTGTCCAGTAGGAAGGAACGGGTTTGTTGGATCAGAGGTGTGAGGATCTTTTCTATAAATTTTGAAATTGGTGATAGGACAGATTCTGTCGAGGCGACAATAGGTCTGCCTGGTGGATTGTCCAAATTTTTATGGATCTTTGGCAAGATATAAAATACCGGAGTAATAGGATTCTGTTTAGTAAGGTATTCACAAGTCTTTTGATCTAATACACCCTCCTCACAGTATTTTGTGAGGGTATCTTTGATCATATTCTTGATTATGTTAGTGGGATCCCTATCCAGGGGGGTATAGATGGATGTGTCATGTAATTGGCGATACGCCTCTTGAATATACTTGACCTTATCCATAACCACTATCCCACCCCCTTTATCCGCTGGTTTGATAATTATGCCCTTATCGGTTTGTAGGGAATTAAGAGCTTGTTGATCAAGAGAGGTGAGGTTCGACGGTACTTTTAACCTTCCTCTATCAAAATCCTGTCTTAGTCTGTGAAATGAGTTATTCACAAATGTAATGAATGTTTCTAATGCATTGGATCCTAATGGGGGTCTATAATGGCTCTTATTTCTAAGTCCGAGACTACTAGATGTTAGAAGTTTACCCGTGGGGATCACGGAGGGTCGGGGTATGATATCAGACTCAGAGAAGTGTACCTTTAGTCTGAGTAAGCGGTAAAATCTCTGTAGGTCCATCTCTAGGTTAAATGTGTTAAGCCTATAACTAGGACAAAAAGACAAGCCCTTTTGTAGTATCTGAAATTCTGCTACACTTAAGGATTTTGAAGATATATTAATTACAAGGGGGTTTGTACCTGGGACCGGGTTATCCGCATGAAGTCCGTATTTCTCTGAATGTCTCTTTCCCCGGCGGGTCTTCTTCTTCTTTGGCTCCTCCCTTGTCCTAAAAAACGACCCGTGGGGGGTGGTCTGTCGTGCCGCTCTTGGTCTGACCCTGAAGTTGAGATGTCCGTAGTCGATCTGTAGTTGGAGCGTGAGGAGAAGGTTCCGGAGTTGAAGCTGTCTCGCCATTTATAGACTCTTTTTTTTTCGTAATCCTCTGCGTCCCTTATGAATTTAGATCTCTTCCGTGCTTCAGTATCTCGTCGGTGTTGATCAATGACCGTGTTGATTTTACCTTTGAGTTCAGCGAATTCCTCAACCGTAGAGGATGCAGTCAGTTGATTCTCGATATTCGCGATCTGTTCCTTACTCCGGGTGATCCCCAGGTGCAGATGCTCTAACGTGAGAGTCATAAGATCGAAAGAACATTTGTTTAGAATTTTTTTCGAAACGAGAACAGAAATCTGGTGAGTCACTGAAAAGGGTTGGGCGTAAGGGGACCCTCAGACCCCTAGGTATTCTTTGAACCTTAAGATATTCAGTCAGTGTTGTGCAGTGAAGTTCAAGGTTCGTGCAGCGCCTTAATTCCCTTTCCAGGTCACGTCCCCTTGTCTCTCTAGGGGGAACTCTCAGGAAATCAGTGGATGCCGTGGACTGTGCTATGATGCTGGACGTTTCCTCTGCATTATATGAGAAGGTGAGTGATGTCATGACCCAAAGAAGCGTGCTCTACGTAAGGGTAGTAGCAATATAGAATAATAACCGTAGGCACAGCTTATATCAGTGGTGCTCAAGTAGGCCCCAAACCATATAGTGTAGAAGATAAACTTGGCACACACTTAGTGGGATGCAGTGAGATTTTAATTAGGAGAGTACATACAGTGACGTTTCGGTCAAACATAGACCTTCATCAATGTACTATAACAGAAAAAAATAATATATATAACAAAAATCAAAATGAAGTATTTACACATTCAACCCATCTGTGGGTCAAAGATAGGCAGATTGATACATGGCCCTCACTCCTCTTGGTATCTGTTTTGAACTGTATTTCTGTTATGCTGTAATGTCTATTGTATGTACAAGTCCCCTCTATAATTTGTAAAGCGCTGCGGAATATGTTGGCGCTATATAAATAAAAATTATTATTATTATTATTATTATTACATGAACATAGCAGTGTATGGTTATATACAGGAGCATAAGATTTATAAGAAGATAACCAAATTAAATGTCCAAGCATCATAGTAAATCCTAGCATGAAGATAAGAGACGTGCTCTAACTGAGTGAAGTCAATGAGCGTGTTACTTCTATTAGTGAGACCGACGTGCCATGCAATGGTCGGTCTCACTAATAGAAGTAACACGCTCATTGACTTCACTCAGTTAGAGCACGTCTCTTATCTTCATGCTACGATTTACTATGATGCTTGGACATTTAATTTGGTTATCTTCTTATAAATCTTATGCTCCTGTATATAACCATACACTGCTATGTTCATGTATCAATCTGCCTATCTTTGACCCACAGATGGGTTGAATGTGTAAATACTTCATTTTGATTTTTGTTATATATATTATTTTTTTCTGTTATAGTACATTGATGAAGGTCTATGTTTGACCGAAACGTCACTGTATGTACTCTCCTAATTAAAATCTCACTGCATCCCACTAAGTGTGTGCCAAGTTTATCTTCTACACTATATGGTTTGGGGCCTACTTGAGCACCACTGATATAAGCTGTGCCTACGGTTATTATTCTATATTGCTACTACCCTTACGTAGAGCACGCTTCTTTGGGTCATGACATCACTCACCTTCTCATATAATGCAGAGGAAACGTCCAGCATCATAGCACAGTCCACGGCATCCACTGATTTCCTGAGAGTTCCCCCTAGAGAGACAAGGGGACGTGACCTGGAAAGGGAATTAAGGCGCTGCACGAACCTTGAACTTCACTGCACAACACTGACTGAATATCTTAAGGTTCAAAGAATACCTAGGGGTCTGAGGGTCCCCTTACGCCCAACCCTTTTCAGTGACTCACCAGATTTCTGTTCTCGTTTCGAAAAAATTCTAAACAAATGTTCTTTCGATCTTATGACTCTCACGTTAGAGCATCTGCACCTGGGGATCACCCGGAGTAAGGAACAGATCGCGAATATCGAGAATCAACTGACTGCATCCTCTACGGTTGAGGAATTCGCTGAACTCAAAGGTAAAATCAACACGGTCATTGATCAACACCGACGAGATACTGAAGCACGGAAGAGATCTAAATTCATAAGGGACGCAGAGGATTACGAAAACAAAAGAGTCTATAAATGGCGAGACAGCTTCAACTCCGGAACCTTCTCCTCACGCTCCAACTACAGATCGACTACGGACATCTCAACTTCAGGGTCAGACCAAGAGCGACACGACAGACCACCCCCCACGGGTTGCTTTTTAGGACAAGGGAGGAGCCAAAGAAGAAGAAGACCCGCCGGGGAAAGAGACATTCAGAGAAATACGGACTTCATGCGGATAACCCGGTCCCAGGTACAAACCCCCTTGTAATTAATATATCTTCAAAATCCTTAAGTGTAGCAGAATTTCAGATACTACAAAAGGGCTTGTCTTTTTGTCCTAGTTATAGGCTTAACACATTTAACCTAGAGATGGACCTACAGAGATTTTACCGCTTACTCAGACTAAAGGTACACTTCTCTGAGTCTGATATCATACCCCGACCCTCCGTGATCCCCACGGGTAAACTTCTAACATCTAGTAGTCTCGGACTTAGAAATAAGAGCCATTATAGACCCCCATTAGGATCTAATGCATTAGAAACATTCATTACATTTGTGAATAACTCATTTCACAGACTAAGACAGGATTTTGATAGAGGAAGGTTAAAAGTACCGTCGAACCTCACCTCTCTTGATCAACAAGCTCTTAATTCCCTACAAACCGATAAGGGCATAATTATCAAACCAGCGGATAAAGGGGGTGGGATAGTGGTTATGGATAAGGTCAAGTATATTCAAGAGGCGTATCGCCAATTACATGACACATCCATCTATACCCCCCTGGATAGGGATCCCACTAACATAATCAAGAATATGATCAAAGATACCCTCACAAAATACTGTGAGGAGGGTGTATTAGATCAAAAGACTTGTGAATACCTTACTAAACAGAATCCTATTACTCCGGTATTTTATATCTTGCCAAAGATCCATAAAAATTTGGACAATCCACCAGGCAGACCTATTGTCGCCTCGACAGAATCTGTCCTATCACCAATTTCAAAATTTATAGAAAAGATCCTCACACCTCTGATCCAACAAACCCGTTCCTTCCTACTGGACACGGGTAAATTTTTAGAACTCATCCAAAACCTCACCACTATTCCGAAAGAAGCGTTTTTGGTGACATTTGATGTCAAGGACCTATATACATCGATACCGCACAGTGAGGGGATAAAATCGGTCAGGACATTACTCACATCCTCCAAGAAGGATCCAATACAAATTAATCTCTGCTGTGACTTACTTTCTATCATTTTGACTAAGAATTTTTTTCTGTTTGAAGATCAATTCTTCTTACAAACGCGTGGGACCGCCATGGGCAGTAACGCAGCACCCCCATATGCTAACTGCTACATGGCTGACTATGAGGAGAGTTCCATTTACACCAACAACCTATTCCAGACCCATGCCTTAGTGTGGAAGAGATATATCGATGATATATTTTGTATCTGGGATGGCCCAGAAGAAACGCTGAAAACTTTCTTTTTTTAAAATCATCATGGCCTGGTCTTGATTTTACAATGTCGTATAATCAGAAAGAGGTTAATTTCTTAGACACATTAGTCTGTAAGAATGATGAGGGAGAACTATCTACAGACCTCTTCACAAAACCTACAGACCGAAACAGTCTCCTTCACTACCACAGCTTTTCATCCCACCAGAATGAAAAATTCCATTCCCAAGTCGCAATTTAAAAGGGTCCACAGGATAGTCTCTGATAAAACTAAACAGACACAACGATTGGATGAGATGCGTTCCAAATTCCTAGAAAGAGGCTATCCGCCCCTAACTCTAAACACATCAGAAACCATCCCCACTACCAGAACCAATGCTAAAGATCGCATTCCTTTTGTCCATGACTACCATCCCCTGTCATACATTCTACATAAGTCCATAAGACGCTACTGGCACATCCTAGGGACAGCTCATCCTAGGATTAAGGAATTTAAGGAACCTTTCCTTCCCTGCTTCAGGAGACCACGGAACATTCGAGACAAGTTAGTTAGGGCTGATATAGGCACAACACAACAGACGCCAAAACAACGTTTCCTCACCAACCCGAAATATGGGACGTTTCCTTGTTTGCAATGTACACAGTGCAACAACGTCACGAGAGGTTCTACCTTTGACCATCCCCACAATGGGAAACAATACAATATCAAAGGATACTTCACTTGCGACACAACTTTTGTGGTCTATTTATTAAAATGTCCGTGTGGATTATGTTATATTGGAGAAACAACACAATCCATAAGAGACCGAATCTCCAAACATAAATCCACGATCAGATGCAAAAATACATTGTTGCCTATTCCACATCATTTCATAACACAAGGACATACTGTCGCACAGCTCAAGTTTCAGGTGTTGGAGCCGGTTACACCGCTACGTAGAGGGGGCGATAGGGTGAACCTGCTCAAAAAGAGAGAAGCCTATTGGATCCATGAATTGCAGACCTTAACCCCTATGGGTCTAAATAGAGAGTATGATATTGGATCATTTATGGTTTGATGAAACATTTCCATTGTTTTCTAGTCTCTCTGCTGCACTGTTATGTATGTGGAATCTACTCCTCTATTCATTGTACTAACTATATATTTCTTTTACAGAATCGTCTGTATTAATTTCTTGTGACCAAGATCAGCACACCCACTCTCACTCTTTTCAACTGTCACCAGGAGTATAAACCAGCGGAACACCATCACGCCTGTTTAGAATGGCACATTCACTTATGTCCTGTGTTAAACGCCACCTTACAGACTCACTATCGTAGTAGCAGGTTATTATTCTCTCTGCGCATGCTCCGGGTGGAGCGCATATCTCCGCCCACTTTTCCTAGATGGAGCGCACAATGTTATACAGGCACCCGGCGTCACTTCCGGTCAGACGCTTCCTGCAGCGCGTCTCCTTCTAGCGCGCCTTTTTAAGGCCGCCCGGGTGTGCTCTCCTCACCTTCTGGACTAGCGGTGGACACCGCGTCCCATACAGCTTATCACCGGGTAAGTTATGTGTGCGCACAGCAAGCACTACGGAGAATGCACAAATCTGCTTCCTTTTGCATTATGGCCATTATTATTTTAACCCCATAGTGCCGATCTCAGGCCCCTTTATCCACTGCAGCAAGCAGGGTAGGTAACGCCTATTCATCACTATCCATTGTGGTCACATCTCGGCCAGTATAATATAGGAGTCTTGTGCTATTCCTTTTTCGTGCCACCACAGGTTTCCGCTTACTATTACTATAGTGACCCCCTATAATCTGGGATTCTTGAGAGGGTAGGTACTTGTTCATTGCATGGCACGTCGGTCTCACTAATAGAAGTAACACGCTCATTGACTTCACTCAGTTAGAGCACGTCTCTTATCTTCATGCTACGATTTACTATGATGCTTGGACATTTAATTTGGTTATCTTCTTATAAATCTTATGCTCCTGTATATAACCATACACTGCTATGTTCATGTATCAATCTGCCTATCTTTGACCCACAGATGGGTTGAATGTGTAAATACTTCATTTTGATTTTTGTTATATATATTATTTTTTTCTGTTATAGTACATTGATGAAGGTCTATGTTTGACCGAAACGTCACTGTATGTACTCTCCTAATTAAAATCTCACTGCATCCCACTAAGTGTGTGCCAAGTTTATCTTCTAATTTGTATTTGTCTGTCTGCTTCTCGTTTTCCCATTCTGTGTAGGTAATAGGGCACACATCACGCTTGGTTTCCTATTTTTGTTTATTTTAGTATTTTTTGGTCTGTAGTCAGGTCCTATTTGAGGCCTATTTTAAATATATACCTAATAAAGGTTAAATTTTATCCTTTTGCTACAATACAGTATAAATACTATTGGATAAATACACCACGCTTCTTATATACTTTTTCTCTTGAAACAGGGAATCCGGCATTATTGAATGTAGACGCATTTTTTCAAGCGCTCGGATTATTGTATGACGAACCTAACTCTGTAGAGCATGCTGAGATAACACTGTTGGCCCTGTATCAAGGTCAGGAAGCAGCAGAGTTATACTGCCAGAAATTTAGAAAATGGTCTGTGCTCACTAAATGGAATGAAGAGGCGCTGGCTGCTATTTTCAGAAAAGGTCTTTCTGAAACCCTTAAAGATGTTATGGTGGGCTTTCCTACGCCTGCCGGTTTGAACGAATCTATGTCTCTAGCCATTCAGATTGATCGGCGTCTGCGCGAGCGCAAAGCTGTGCACCATATGGCAGTGTCCTCTGGGCAGAGTCCTGAACCTATGCAATGTGATAGGATTTTGACTAGAACAGAACGGCAGGAATTCAGATGTCAGAATAGGCTGTGTTTTTACTGTGATTCGGCTCATGTTATCTCTGATTGCATTGTTATCTCATTCACACCTGATTGCCCTTAACTGGGGATATATTCACATGCAGGAGTCTGCTATAGACTCAGTCTGCTGCAAATCATCTTTTAACTTCCATCTTTTAAATTACATCTTTTTAATTATGATTCTGAATTAGACTGAATTGGACTGGAATTAACTGGAAGGTAACAGACTACTAACCACTACAATGTTTCGATTTCTTTTCTCTTTCACCCCCATACTACTTTCCTTCTTACAATCTCCTTCAATCCCTCCTCCTAGTAAGGAACTAGTCATTTCTTCCTCCATACTCCCCAGCCATCTCACCTTCCCCTCAGAACTGTTCCTCCACATACAATCCTTTTTATCCAGACACACACGGCCACATCATGTCCTATCCTGCTCCCACCTTCTAATGATCTGTCTGTTACTCCTCATTGCTGGTGACTAGGGTTGAGCGAAACGGGTCGTTCATTTTCAAAAGTCGCCGACTTTTGGCAAAGTCGGGTTTCATGAAACCCGATCCGACCCCTGTGCGGGGTCGGCCATGCGGTACGCGACTTTCACGCCAAAGTCGCGTTTCAATGACGCGAAAAGCGCCATTTCTCAGCCAATGAAGGTAAACGCAGAGTGTGGGCAGCGTGATGACATAGGTCCTGGTCCCCACCATCTTAGAGAAGGGCATTGCAGTGATTGGCTTGCTGTCTGCGGCGTCACAGGGGCTATAAAGGGGCATTCCCGCCGACCGCCATGTTACTGCTGCTGATCTGAGCTTAGGGAGAGGTTGCTGCCGCTTCGTCAGAAGCAGGGATAGCGTTAGGCAGGGTCCATTAACCACCAAACCGCTTGTGCTGTAGCGATTTGCACTGTCCAACACCACCCTCGGTGTGCAGGGACAGTGGAAGCTCCTTTTTTTTTTTTTTTCTCAGCGCTGTAGCTCATTGGGCTGCCCTAGAAGGCTCCCTGATAGCTGCATTGCTGTGTGTACGCCGCTGTGCAAACCAACTGCTTTTTTCAAAGCACAAATCCTCTTGTTCCTTCCTTTCTGCACAGCTATCTTTTTGGTTTGTACACACTTTTTATTTAATTTGTGCATCAGTCCACTCCTTATTGCTGCCTGCCATACCTGGCTGAGATTACTGCAGGGAGATAGTAATTGAAGGACAGTTCCTTTTTTTTTTTTTTTTTTTTTTGTGGGAGATTAAGATTCACATTTCTGCTAGAGTGCCATCTCTGTCTGTGTCATCTCTCACTCAGTGGGCCATAGAAAGCCTATTTATTTTTTTGCTTGATTTTGGTTCTAATATCTACCTGAAAAAATCACTACATCAATCAGTGGGAGAAAAATATTGGCCTCAGGGCTTGTGTGCCACTCCTGACTCCTGTGTGCATCATCACTCACTCAGTGGGCCATAGAAAGCCCTTTTTTTTTTTTTTTTTGCTTTATTTGGGTTCTAAATTCTACCTGAAAAAATCAATAAATCAATCAGTGGGAGATTAATATTGGCCTTTGGGCTTGTGTGCCAGTCCTAAGCGTGCCATCTCTCTCTCTCAGATAGTGGGCCATAGAAAGCCTATTTATTTTTTTTTTTTTGGTTTTATAAATTCTCCCTTACAAAAAAAAAGGGAGATTAATATTGGCCTTTGGGCTTGTGTGCCAGTCCTAAGCGTGCCATCTCTCTCTGTCTCTCAGATAGTGGGCCATAGAAAGCCTATTTATTATTTTTTTTTATTGGGTTTATAAATTTTCCCTGGAACAAAAAAAAAAAAGTGGGAGATAAATATTGGCCTCTGGGCTTGTGTGCCACTCCTGACTCCTGTGTGCGTCATCTCTCACTCAGTGGGCCATAGAAAGCCTTTTTTTGTTTTATTTGTTTTCTAAATTCTCCCTGAAAAAATCATTTTATTTTCTTTGGTTTCTAAATTCTTCCTGAAAAAATCATTTTATTCTATTTTTTTTTTTCCTAAAGTCTCCCTGAAAAAAAAAAACAAAAAAACAAATCAGTGGGAGATTAATATTGCCCTTTCTGCTTGTGTGCCAGTCTTGACTCCTGGGTGTGCCATCTCTCTCTCTCTCTCCAATTGTGGGCCATAGAAAGCCTATTATTTTTTTAGCTTGATTTGGGTTCCAAAATCTACCTGAAAAAATCACTACATCAATCAGTGTAAGATAAATATTGGCCTCTGGGCTTGTGTGCCACTCCTGACTCCTGTGTGCGTCATCTCTCACTCAGTGGGCCATAGAAAGCCTTTTTTTGTTTTATTTGTTTTCTAAATTCTCCCTGAAAAAATCATTTTATTTTATTTGGTTTCTAAATTCTTCCTGAAAAAATCATTTTATTCTATTTTTTTTTCCTAAAGTCTCCCTGAAAAAAAAAAAAAAAAATCAAATCAGTGGGAGATTAATATTTACATTTGTGCTTCAGTGACAGTCCTGCGTGTGTGGCATCTCTCTCATTTGTTGCCACCAACAACAGAGTGTGTAACATTGTGCCTGATTTTCGTTGTGGTCTCACTCACCTGTAAAGGGGTAGCTAAATCATACTGAAGTTATAGCTCACCGTGTAATTTGTGTGACAGCAACAAATACCGTTAGTTTGTTTACGTTTTTAAAACAATGAGGAAGTATGGTGGAAGAGGTCATGGCCGGGGGCGTTCATTGTCAGCTGGTAATGAGGGTAGTGGTAGTGGTGGAGCATCAGCTGGTCGTGGGAAAAAAAATATTGCACCTAAGTCTGGAGCTGTGGAGCCAGGTTCGTCGTCTGGCTACACAAGGCCTCGAACGCTCCCTTTTCTGGGAGTAGGAAAACCGCTTTTAAAGCCGGAGCAGCAAGAGCAAGTTTTGGCTTATCTTGCTGACTCAGCCTCTACCTCTTTTGCCTCCTCTCGTGAAACTGGTAAATGTCAAAGCAGCGCGTCGTTAGTGGATGTTCACGGTCAGGGACAAGTCGCTTCCTTGTCCTCTTCAGCAAAAACAACAACAGAGAAGAATGCAGCAGGCAACACAACGGGTTACTCCATGGAGCTCTTTACACATACCGTCCCTGGTTTAGAAAGTGAAGCAGTTAACAGTCCATGCCCATTACAAGTTGAATCTGACATGGAGTGCACTGATGCACAGCCACAGCCAGACTACTATGCTGGTCCTTTGACTCAGACCACAACATTGCCCTCGCAGGGTGCTGATCAAGAATCAGACCCTGATGAGACTATGTTGCCCCATCACGAACGCTATACCACCGACCGACACGGTGACACAGACGAAGTTGCACACGAGCTACAAGAAGAGGTAATAGATGACCCAGTTCTTGACCCCGATTGGCAGCCATTGGGGGAACAGGGTGCAGGCGGCAGCAGTTCTGAAGCGGAGGAGGAGGGGCCGCAGCAGGCATCAACATCGCAACAGGTTCCATCTGCCGGGCCCGTATCTTGCCCAAAACGCGTGGCAAAGCTAAAACCTGTTGGAGGACAGCGTGGCCATCCGGTTAAAGCTCAGTCTGCAATGCCTGAAAAGGTATCCGATGCTAGAAAGAGTGCAGTCTGGCATTTTTTTAAACAACATCCAATTGATCAGCGCAAAGTCATCTGTCAAAAATGTTCAACTACCTTAAGCAGAGGACAGAATCTGAAAAGTCTCAATACAAGTTGCATGCATAGACATTTAACCACCATGCATTTGCAAGCCTGGACTAACTACCAAACGTCCCTTAAGGTTGTAGCACCCTCGGCCAATGAAGCTAGTCAGCAACGCAACATCCCTTCCGGCAGTGTAGGGCCACCATTTTCCGCACCACCTGCAGTATCTGTGCAGGTTTCTTTGCCAGGCCAAAGCAGTCAGGGTCAGGGAATCACCAGTTTCGTAGTAGGAAACACTGCATCTAGGGCACCGGTGGCAACAATACCATCTCCCACCGTCTCTCAGTCTGCCATGTCCACCGGCACCCCCGCTAGTTCCACGATCTCCAGCTCTCCAGTCCAGCTCACCCTACATGAGACTATGGTTAGAAAAAGGAAGTACTTAGCCTCGCATCCGCGTACACAGGGTTTGAATGCACACATAGCTAGACTAATCTCGTTAGAGATGATGCCCTACCGGTTAGTTGAAAGCGAAGCTTTCAAAGCCCTGATGGACTACGCTGTACCACGCTACGAGCTACCCAGTCGACACTTTTTTTCCAGAAATGCCATCCCAGCCCTCCACCAGCATGTTAAAGAGCGCATCGTCCATGCACTCAGGCAATCTGTGAGCACAAAGGTGCACCTGACAACAGATGCATGGACCAGTAGGCATGGCCAGGGTCGTTACGTGTCCATCACGGCACACTGGGTAAATGTGGTGGATGCAGGGTCCACAGGGGACAGCAAGTTTGGGACAGTTCTGCCTAGCCCACGGTCTAGGAAACAATTGGCTGTAGCCGTTCGCACCCCCTCCTCCTCCTCTTCGTCCTCCTGCAGAAGCGAGAGCTCGTCCACAGACCGCAGTCGCACAACCACTCCATCCGCAGCTGCCACTGTTGCACACCAGGTCTCCCATTATGGGGCAGCTACTGGCAAACGTCAGCAGGCTGTATTGGCTATGAAGTGTTTGGGCGACAATAGACACACCGCGGAAGTTCTGTCCGAGTTCTTGCAGAAAGAAACGCAGTCGTGGCTGGGCACTGTAGATCTTGAGGCAGGCAAGGTAGTGAGTGATAACGGAAGGAATTTCATGGCTGCCATCTCCCTTTCCCAACTGAAACACATTCCTTGCCTGGCTCACACATTAAACCTGGTGGTGCAGTGCTTCCTGAAAAGTTATCCGGGGTTATCCGACCTGCTCCTCAAAGTGCGTGGACTTTGCTCACATATCCGCCGTTCGCCCGTACACTGCCGTATGCAGACCTATCAGCGTTCTTTGAACCTTCCCCAGCATCGCCTAATCATAGACGTTGCAACAAGGTGGAACTCAACACTGCACATGCTTCAGAGACTGTGTGAACAGAGGCGGGCTGTTATGTTTTTGTGGGAGGATACACATACACGGGCAGGCAGTAGGATGGCAGACATGGAGTTGTCAGGTGTGCAGTGGTCGAAGATTCAAGACATGTGTCAAGTCCTTCAGTGTTTTGAGGAATGCACACGGCTGGTTAGTGCAGACAACGCCATAATAAGCATGAGCATCCCCCTAATGCGTCTGCTGATGCAAAGTTTGACGCACATAAAGGATCAGGCGTCTGCAGCTGAGGAAGAGGAAAGCCTTGATGACAGTCAGCCATTGTCTGGCCAGGGCAGTGTACAGGACGAGGTAGCGGGCGAAGAGGAGGAGGAGGACGAGGAGGATGATGGGGATGATTATATTTTTAATGAGGAAGCTTTTCCGGGGCCACTGGAAATTGGTGGCGCGGCAAGGCCGGGTTCTGGTTTTTTGAGGGACACAAGTGACATTGATTTGCCTGAAACTGCCCCTCAACCAAGCACAACCGCAGATTTGAGAACTGGAACTTTGGCCCACATGGCGGATTATGGCTTACGTATCCTCAAAAGGGACACACGCATAACTAAAATGATGAATGATGACGATTACTGGTTGGCCTGCCTCCTTGATCCTCGCTATAAAGGCAAATTGCAAAATATAATGCCACATGAGAACTTGGAACTAATATTAGCAACCAAACAATCAACTCTTGTTGACCGTTTGCTTCTAGCATTCCCTGCACACAGCGCCCGTGATCGTTCTCACACGAGCTGCAGGGGCCAGCAGACCAGAGGAGTTAGAGGGGCAGAAATCAGAAGTGGCGTTGGCCAGAGGGGTTTTCTGACCAGGTTGTGGAGTGATTTTGCTATGACCGCAGACAGGACAGGTACTGCAGCATCAATTCAAAGTGACAGGAGACAACATTTGTCCAGTATGGTTACAAACTATTTTTCATCCCTTATCGATGTTCTCCCTCAACCGTCATTCCCACTTGATTACTGGGCATCAAAATTAGACACCTGGCCAGAATTGGCAGAATATGCATTGCAGGAGCTTGCTTGCCCGGCAGCTAGTGTCCTATCAGAAAGAGTATTCAGTGCTGCAGGTTCAATACTAACAGAAAAAAGGACTCGTCTGGCTACCCAAAATGTAGATGATCTAACCTTCATTAAAATGAACCACAACTGGATTTCGAAATCTTTTGCCCCACCTTGCCCGGCTGACACCTAGCTTTCCTATGAAAAGGTCTTGCCTGTGGACTATTCTGAATGCCTTTTCCAATCTCGTAATTTTCTGCACCTGATTGTCCAGCATACGACATGTTTACACCTCACTTAATGGCCAAACTCCCCACACGGGGCCGTGGTATCGACACTTGGCGACAGCACCCGTGAGAGTGCAGTTTGTCTGAAGAGGTGGGTGAGCCCGCTTTTGGTCGACGGCACTGCCACTGGGTCCCTCCTAGTACAATAAAGTGTCTCTGGCGGTGGTGGTGCGCACCCAATGTCAGACACACCGTTGTAATATGAGGGGCCCTGGGCCTGTACCGCCGGCCACAAGACAGTTTCCCCCCACCCCAGTTCAAACAGTGCTCTACCACTTGCAAAATTATCTCACAGCTCCACCAATGTTTAGTCTATGCGCTGACATCCTTCAATGCCTGCCACTGACAATACCATTGTATTGACATTTTTGTTATGTTAGGCCTTCGATGCCTGTCTGTGGTCATTTCTTCCACTAGGCCTCCACTGACCACACCACTGCTGCCCGTGTACCCCTGGAACCAATTTAAAATTGCCTACAGCCATGTGTTATTATTTTAGGCCTTCGATGCCTGTCTGCGGTCACTCCTTCCACTAGGCCTCCACTGACCACACCACTGCTGCCCGTGTACCCCTGGAACCAATTTAAAATTGCCTACAGCCATGTGTTATTATTTTAGGCCTTCGATGCCTGTCTGCGGTCACTCCTTCCACTAGGCCTCCACTGACCACACCACTGCTGCCCGTGTACCCCTGGAACCAATTTAAAATTGCCTACAGCCAGCCCAATTTTTTTATTTTAGGCCTTCGATGCCTGTATGCGGTCCATTCTTTCAACTACTACTACACTGACCAGGGCACTGCTGCCCGTGTACCCCTGGAACCAATTTAAAATTGCCTACAGCCATGTGTTATTATTTTAGGCCTTCGATGCCTGTCTGCGGTCACTCCTTCCACTAGGCCTCCACTGACCACACCACTGCTGCCCGTGTACCCCTGGAACCAATTTAAAATTGCCTACAGCCAGCCCAATTTTTTTATTTTAGGCCTTCGATGCCTGTCTGCGGTCCATTCTTTCAACTACTACTACACTGACCAGGGCACTGCTGCCCGTGTACCCCTGGAACCAATTTAAAATTGCCTACAGCCATGTGTTATTATTTTAGGCCTTCGATGCCTGTCTGCGGTCACTCCTTCCACTAGGCCTCCACTGACCACACCACTGCTGCCCGTGTACCCCTGGAACCAATTTAAAATTGCCTACAGCCATGTGTTATTATTTTAGGCCTTCGATGCCTGTCTGCGGTCACTCCTTCCACTAGGCCTCCACTGACCACACCACTGCTGCCCGTGTACCCCTGGAACCAATTTAAAATTGCCTACAGCCAGCCCAATTTTTTTATTTTAGGCCTTCGATGCCTGTCTGCGGTCCATTCTTTCAAATACCACTACACTGACCAGGGCACTGCTGCCCGTTTACCCCTGGAACCAATTTAAAATTGCCTACAGCCATGTGTTATTATTTTAGGCCTTCGATGCCTGTCTGCGGTCACTCCTTCCACTAGGCCTCCACTGACCACACCACTGCTGCCCGTGTACCCCTGGAACCAATTTAAAATTGCCTACAGCCATGTGTTATTATTTTAGGCCTTCGATGCCTGTCTGCGGTCACTCCTTCCACTAGGCCTCCACTGACCACACCACTGCTGCCCGTGTACCCCTGGAACCAATTTAAAATTGCCTACAGCCATGTGTTATTATTTTAGGCCTTCGATGCCTGTCTGCGGTCACTCCTTCCACTAGGCCTCCACTGACCACACCACTGCTGCCCGTGTACCCCTGTAACCAATTTAGAATTGCCTACAGCCATGTGTTATTATTTTAGGCCTTCGATGCCTGTCTGCGGTCACTCCTTCCACTAGGCCTCCACTGACCACACCACTGCTGCCCGTGTACCCCTGGAACCAATTTAAAATTGCCTACAGCCATGTGTTATTATTTTAGGCCTTTGATGCCTGTCTGCGGTCACTCCTTCCACTAGGCCTCCACTGACGACACCACTGCTGCCCGTGTACCCCTGGAACCAATTTAAAATTGCCTACAGCCATGTGTTATTATTTTAGGCCTTCGATGCCTGTCTGCGGTCACTCCTTCCACTAGGCCTCCACTGACCACACCACTGCTGCCCGTGTACCCCTGGAACCAATTTAAAATTGCCTACAGCCAGCCCAATTTTTTTATTTTAGGCCTTCGATGCCTGTCTGCGGTCCATTCTTTCAACTACTACTACACTGACCAGGGCACTGCTGCCTTTGTACCCCTGGAACCAATTTAAAATTGCCTACAGCCATGTGTTATTATTTTAGGCCTTCGATGCCTGTCTGTGGTCACTCCTTCCACTAGGCCTCCACTGACCACACCACTGCTGCCCGTGTACCCCTGGAACCAATTTAAAATTGCCTACAGCCATGTGTTATTATTTTAGGCCTTCGATGCCTGTCTGCGGTCACTCCTTCCACTAGGCCTCCACTGACCACACCACTGCTGCCCGTGTACCCCTGGAACCAATTTAAAATTGCCTACAGCCAGCCCAATTTTTTTATTTTAGGCCTTCGATGCCTGTCTGCGGTCACTCCTTCCACTAGGCCTCCACTGACCACACCACTGCTGCCCGTGTACCCCTGGAACCAATTTAAAATTGCCTACAGCCATGTGTTATTATTTTAGGCCTTCGATGCCTGTCTGCGGTCACTCCTTCCACTAGGCCTCCACTGACCACACCACTGCTGCCCGTGTACCCCTGGAACCAATTTAAAATTGCCTACAGCCAGCCCAATTTTTTTATTTTAGGCCTTCGATGCCTGTCTGCGGTCACTCCTTCCACTAGGCCTCCACTGACCACACCACTGCTGCCCGTGTACCCCTGGAACCAATTTAAAATTGCCTACAGCCATGTGTTATTATTTTAGGCCTTCGATGCCTGTCTGCGGTCACTCCTTCCACTAGGCCTCCACTGACCACACCACTGCTGCCCGTGTACCCCTGTAACCAATTTAGAATTGCCTACAGCCATGTGTTATTATTTTAGGCCTTCGATGCCTGTCTGCGGTCACTCCTTCCACTAGGCCTCCACTGACCACACCACTGCTGCCCGTGTACCCCTGGAACCAATTTAAAATTGCCTACAGCCATGTGTTATTATTTTAGGCCTTCGATGCCTGTCTGCGGTCACTCCTTCCACTAGGCCTCCACTGACCACACCACTGCTGCCCGTGTACCCCTGGAACCAACATCAGAAAATATAAAAATAAGTATTTTGCTTATAAAAAAGAAAATACTGGAGAGATATCAAATGCAGACATTTTAACATTAAAAACAAACACATACAACAAAAATCTGGTACAGTACTAAAAATGGCCACCAGCTACAATAACTTTCTCCTGCAAGTAGTTAACTGAAAGGTTTTTTCAATTTTAAACACAGATATGGCATCCACCGAGTGTTGTCCTGTCGCGTCTTCTTTATATTATTGCCAAGAAGATGCAAAACAATGAAAATAATAAAATCATTATTTACCAAAAAAGTAGAGTAAGTCAAAACCACATTGCAAATAAACATTCATTACAAATAAAGAAGCAGGGCGCGTCCGAGGGTGAGTATATACCTAATAAGAATATAATCACCCTCGGACGCGCCCTGCTTCTTTCCGACAGCCTTCCTTCCTAAGAATCAGCCCTTCCGTGGTGTAGAGAGAGGGTTTGTTACACTCCAAGGTGTTCCCCAGGTTGCCTTTCCTGAGCTTCGATCTTCCGGCTCTCGTTTAGTAGTTGTTGGAAACTACGCTGCATTGGGCCTACAAATTGGGTATGGGGTGTAGAGAGATGGTGTGTTCCACTCCAAGGTGTTCCCCAGGTTGCCTTTCCTGAGCTTCGATCTTCCGGCTCTCGTTTAGTAGTTGTTGGAAACTACGCTGCATTAGGCCTACAAATTGGGTATGGGGTGTAGAGAGATGGTGTGTTCCACTCCAAGGTGTTTTCCAGGTTACCTTTCCTGAGCTTCGATCTTCCGGCTCTCGTTTAGTAGTTCTTGGAAACTACACTGCATTAGGCCTACAAATTGGGTATGGGGTGTAGAGAGATGGTGTGTTCCACTCCAAGGTGTTCCCCAGGTTTCCTCGCCAATGCTTCGATCTTCATGCTCTCGTTTAGTAGTTGTTGGAAACTACACTGCATTAGGCCTACAAATTGGGTATGGGGTGTAGAGAGATGGTGTGTTCCACTCCAAGGTGTTCTCCAGGTTGCCTTTCCTGAACTTCTATCTTCAGGCTCTCATTAAATTGTGGTTAAACGGAACAACTGCATTTGGCGTACTAGTTGGTTTGGGGCCTACTATCGGTGTCTGCCACTCCTTGCTGTTCTCCTGGTTTCCTGTCCTGAAATTCCGTTTTCAGGCGCTCGTTAAGTAGTTGTTAATGTTAGACTGCATTTTGCCTACTAGTTGGGTTGGGGCCTACTATCGGTGTCTGCCACTCCTTGCTGTTCTCCTCCACTGAACAAAGCTGTGCCGCCTGTTTACTACGGTTGCCAATTTTGAACTGCATTTCGACTACTTACTGATTTGGGCCTACTCTCTGTGTCAGCCTCTCATTCCAGTTGTCCTCCACTGCAATGCCCCCTGGTTATTCCTGTGTTACCAATTTTGAACTGCATTTAGCCAACTTTATTCTTTGGGCCTATATCTGTGTTTCCTCCTCATCCTGCCCATTGCCCAGCCAGTGATAGATGAGTCTGCTGGTACATTGACCCATAACGCAACATTCCCCGTGCACGCTACACAACAACATTGTGACCCTGCTGAAAGTCAGGTTGCTCTTCCCGCATACCATACCACCTTACACGGGGACAAAGAGGAAGGTGCAGATGAAAGTGCAGGTTCCTTCATCAGGTGGGGGGGAGGAATACTAGTTGGCGACGTCACTGGCACAGGGCCTCTCATAGTACGCAAAAGTGTTGCTGCCGGTGGGAGGCGCCCCCGCCGTGCAAACACACCGCTGTACTTTGAGGGGCCCTGTGCCAGTGCCAATGCCAACGAGTGGGCCCCCCCTGCTTGCTCAGGATCACAGCACTTGCAAAGTTGAAATACTTACCTCTCCCTGCTCCACTGCCGTGACGTGGTCCAGATTTCCTGGGCCCACTAATTACTTGAACCAGCCCTACCCACCACAACTTTAGCCAAATGACCCCCAATTTCAAATGCCTTCCAATTATTATAAGGTAAATTACGCTTGACAAGCTTCATTAAGAAGAATGGATGGTTTTGACATTAAAATGGGCACTCTAGGTGTTTTCCTGGCCCCCACTCACTGCCGACTATGCTGCCCCATTGACTTGCATTGGGTTTCGTGTTTCGGTCGATCCCGACTTTACGTCATAATCGGCCGATTTCACTCGACCCGACTTTTGAGATAGTCGGGTTTCGCGAAACCCGGCTCGACTCTAAAAAGGTCAAGGTCGCTCAACTCTACTGGTGACATATCCCCAAATCCCGGCCCTCCCCAATTCATCCCCACACTCATTTCTAACCCCCTGCCACGATCCTCCGCACGTTTTCCCAACCACGACAACCTCATACCCATTCATCCAGCCCCCACTCCCCAGCTCCCCCTACTTGGAGCACTATGGAACGCACGCTCCATCTGCAACAAACTGCCATTTATCCATGACCTCTTCATCACCAACAAACTCTCCTTCCTCGGCCTCACTGAAACCTGGCTCACCCCCTCTGACTCGGCCTCTCCAGCTGTGCTCTCCTATGGAGGATTCCACCTCTCTCACACCCCTCGCCCCAGCAACAAACGTGGTGGAGGAGTTGGCTTGCTCCTGTCCGACACCTGCTCCTTCACTCCAATCCCGCTACCACCCTCCACTACTCTTCCCTCGTTTGAGGTGCACTCTGTCCGCATCTATTCCCCCTCCAACCTCCAGCTGGCTGTCATCTACCGCCCCCCAGAACTAGCCATCTCCACCTTTCTCGACCACTTCACCACCTGGCTACTTCATTTCCTCTCTGTTGACATCCCCACTATCATCATGGGTGATTTCAATGTCCCCATTGACACTTTCACCTCAGCTACCTCTAAACTTTTATCACTGACTGCCTCCTTTGGCCTCGCTCAATGGTCCTCTGAGGCCACTCACAAAGATGGCCACACGCTGGACCTCATCTTCACCCGCCTCTGCTCCCTTACTAACCTCACTAACACACCCCTCCCCATGTCTGACCACAACCTACTGACATTCTCGTCCCTCTCCTCTCCTAGTGTGCAACCCCCACTCCACAAACTCACTCACCCTCGCAGAAATCTCAAACATCTCAACTTACAATCACTCTCTGAGTCCCTTCTCCCTCTCACAGACATAGCTTCCCTTCATGACACAGATGCTGCTGCCACTTTTTATAACACCACAATAACAACACTCGATTCGGCCGCCCCACTCATGCATAGTAAAACTCGTACAATTAACAGGCAGCCCTGGCTGACCAGCCTGACCAAAGAATTGAGACGGGCTTCCAGGATTGCTGAGCGGAGATGGAAGCGATCCCACTCTGCCGACCACTTCACTGCATACAAGCAGTCCCTCGCCAGCTTCAAGTCTGCGCTCACTGCCGCAAAACAAACTTACTTCTCATCCCTCATATCCTCCCTGTCCCACAACCCTAAACAGCTTTTCAACACTTTCAATTCTCTACTCCGTCCCCCCGCACCTCCTCCCTCCCCCCTCATTTCTGCTGATGACTTCGCCTCTTTCTTTAAACAGAAGATCGATACGATCAGAGAAAGCTTTGGCCCACAGCGCCCACTGCCCCTCTTAGCTGCTCAACCCTGCTCCTCCAAAACCAGCTTCTCCACCATGACAGAAGATCAGCTCTCCACCCTCCTGTCAAGATCACACCTCACCACCTGCACGCTTGACCCGCTCCCATCCCACCTCATCCCTAACCTTTCCACGGTCTTCATCCCAACCCTAACGCACCTCTTCAACCTCTCACTCATAACAGGTGTCTTTCCCTCATCCTTCAAGCATGCCAAGATCACACCCATCCTCAAAAAGCCCTCCCTCGACCCATCCTCTGTGTCTAGCTATCGCCCAATATCTCTTCTCCCTTATGCCTCCAAATTGCTAGAGCAACACGTCCATCTTGAACTGTCCTCCCACTTCTCCTCCTGCTCCCTCTTTGATCGGTTACAATCAGGCTTCCGTTCCCATCACTCAACTGAAACTGCCCTAACTAAAGTCACCAATGACCTACTAACTGCCAGGAGCAAGCGACACTACTCTGTCCTCCTTCTCCTGGACTTGTCTTCTGCCTTTGACACTGTAGACCACTCCCTTTTGCTACAAATCCTCTCATCCCTTGGCATCACAGACTTGGCCCTTTCCTGGATCTCGTCATATCTGACAGACCGAACATTCAGTGTCTCCCTCCCCCACACCACCTCCTCACTTCGCCCCTTGTCAGTCGGTGTTCCTCAAGGCTCTGTTCTAGGACCCCTACTCTTCTCCATCTACACTTTCGGCCTGGGACAGCTCATAGAATCCCACGGTATGCAGTACCATCTCTACGCTGACGACACGCAGATCTACCTCTCCGGACCTGACCTCTCCTCCTTGCTTACCAAAATCCCGCACTGTCTGTCTGCCATTTCAGCCTTCTTTTCTGCTCGCTTTCTACAACTGAACATGGACAAAACAGAATTCATCATCTTTCCCCCATCTCACTCTACCCCTCCACCAGACCTATCCATCAATGTCAATGGCTGCTCACTATCCCCAGTCCCACACGCCCGGTGCCTCGGGGTGATCCTCGACTCTGCCCTCTCTTTCAAGCCACATATCCAAGCCCTTGCCTCCTCCTGTCGTCTCAAACTCAAAAATATTTCCCGGATCGTGCTTTCCTTGACCGCAACACTGCAAAAACGCTAGTGCATGCCCTTATCATCTCCCGCCTCGACTACTGCAACCTCCTACTCTCTGGACTCCCCTCTAGCACTCTGGCACCACTCCAATCCATCCTACACTCTGCTGCCCGACTAATCCACCTGTCCCCCCGCTATTCCCCAGCCTCTCCCCTGTGTCAAGCCCTTCACTGGCTTCCTATCGCCCAGAGACTCCAGTTCAAAACCCTCACACTGACATACAAAGCCATCCACAACCTGTCTCCTCCATACATCTGTGACATGGTCTCCCGGTACCTACCTACACGCGACCGCCAATCCTCCCAAGACCTCCTTCTCTACTCCCCTCTCATCTCTTCTTCCCATAACCGCATCCAAGACTTCTCCCGTGCTTCCCCCATACTCTGGAACTCTCTACCCCAACACATCAGACTTGCGCCTACCATAGAAACCTTCAAAAAGAACCTGAAGACTCATCTCTTCCGACAAGCCTACAGCCTGCAGTGATCCTCAACCTACTGAACAGCCGCACAGCCAGCTCTTCCCTCTCCTAGTGTATCCTCACCCACCCCCTGCAGACTGTGAGCCCTCGCGGGCAGGGTCCTCCCTCCTTATGTACTCGTGTGCCTTGTTATCTGCTCATGTTTAATGTATTTGTCTATATTTGCCCCGTATTCACATGTAAAGCGCCATGGAATAAATGGCGCTATAAAAATGTATAATAATAATAAAATAATAATAATTGCCCTAAGCGTACTAAGAGAGTCGCTAGGTCTGTTACCATTAGTACTATACAGCCTAAATTTCTCTTATCTGTGACCCTGATTTGCTCATTGTCGTCCTTTTCTGTCATGGCATTTGTGGATTCAGGCGCTGCCCTGAACTTAATGGACTTAGAATTCGCCAGGCGCTGTGGTTTTTCCTTGCAGCCTTTTCAGAGCCCTATTCCTTTGATCGGCATTGATGCTACACCCTTGGCCAAGGATAAACCTCAGTACTGGACGCAGATGACCATGTACATGGCTCCAGCACATCAGGAAGATTGCCGTTTTCTGGTGTTGCATAACCTGCATGATGTTGTTGTACTGGGTTTTCCATGGTTACAGGAACATAATCCGGTGCTGGATTGGAAAACTATGTCTGTGACTAGTTGGGGTTGTCAAGGGGTACATAGTGACGTTCCTTTGATGTCAATTTTGATTGTATTTGATAAGCCCAAGTCCAGTTCCCTTCCTCCACATAGGGCCTGTGATTGTGCTATTAACTTGATTCCTGGTTGTAAGTTCCCTAAGGGCCGACTTTTCAATCTGTCTGTGCCAGAGCATGCCGCCATGCGGAGCTATGTTAAGGAATCTTTGGAGAAAGGGCATATTCGGCCCTCTTCGTCACCATTGGGAGCGGGTTTCTTTTTTGTTGCTAAGAAGGATGGCTCCTTGAGACCCTGTATTGATTATCGTCTTCTTAATAAGATCACGGTCAAATTCCAATACCCCTTGCCTTTGCTTTCTGATTTGTTTGCTCAGATTAAGGGGGCTAGTTGGTTTACTGAGATTGACCTCCAAGGGGCATATAATCTTGTTCGTATTAAACAGGGTGACGAATGGAAAACTGCATTTAATACGCCCAAAGGCCATTTTGAATACCTTGTGATGCCATTTGGGCTCTCTAATGCTCCATCTGTGTTCCAGTCTTTCATGCATGATATTTTCCGCAATTATCTTGATAAATTCATGGTCGTATATTTGGATGATATTTTGATTTTTTTCCAATGATTGGGAGTCTCATGTGAAGCAGGTCAGGATGGTGTTCCAGATCCTTTGTGATAATGCTTTGTTTGTGAATGGGTCTAAGTGCCTATTCGGAGTTCAGAAGGTCTCTTTTTTGGGTTTTGTTTATTCTCCCACGTCTATAGAAATGGATCCTGTTAAGGTCCAAGCTATTCATGACTGGATCCAACCCACATCTGTGAAGGGTCTTTAAAAATTTTTGGGCTTTGCTAATTTCTATCGCCGTTTCATTGCCAACTTTTCCAGTGTGGTTAAGCCCCTTACTGATTTGATGAAGAAGGGCGGTGATGTGACGAATTGGTCCTCTGAGGCTGTTGAGGCCTTTCAAGAGCTTAAACGCCGATTTACTTCTGCCCCTGTGTTGCGTCAACCGGATGTTTCTCTTCCTTTTCAGGTTGAGGTCGACGCTTCTGAGATTGGCGCAGGGGCCGTCTTGTCTCAGAGGGAGTCTGATGGTTCTTTGATGAAACCGTGTGCTTTTTTTTCCAGAAAGTTTTCGCCTGCGGAACGCAATTATGATGTCGGCAATCGAGTTGTTGGCTATGAAGTGGGCGTTTGAGGAGTGGCGACACTGGCTTGAGGGAGCTAAACACCGTGTTGTGGTCCTGACCGATCATAAGAATCTGATTTACCTCAAGTCGGCCAAGCGGCTGAATCCTAGACAGGCTTGATGGTCCCTGTTTTTCTCCCGTTTTGATTTTGTGGTCTCGTATCTTCCGGGATCTAAGAATGTTAAGGCTGATGCCCTATCTAGGAGTTTTTCGCCTGATTCTCCTGGAGTCCTTGAGCCGGTTGGCATTCTTAAGGAGGGCGTGATTCTTTCTGCTATCTCCCCTGATTTGCGCCGGGTGCTTCAGGAATTTCAGGCTGATAGGCCTGACCGCTGTCCTGTGGGGAAGCTGTTTGTTCCTGATAGATGGACAAGTAAGGTAATTTCTGAGGTTCATTGTTCAGTGTTGGCTGGTCATCCTGGGATTTTTGGTACCAGAGATTTGGTTGCTAGGTCCTTTTGGTTGCCTTCCTTGTCTTGCGATTTGCGTGCTTTTGTGCAGTCCTGTGGGACTTGCGCCCGGGCCAAGCCTTGCTGTTCCCGCGCTAGTGGGTTGCTTTTGCCTTTGCCGGTCCCTGAGAGGCCCTGGACGCATATTTCCATGGATTTTATTTCGGATCTTCCTGTTTCCCAGAATATGTCTGTTATCTGGGTTGTTTGTGACCGATTCTCTAAAATGGTCCATTTGGTACCTTTGCCTAAATTTGCCTTCCTCCTCAGATCTGGTTCCATTGTTTTTTCAGCATGTGGTTCGTTTGCATGGCATTCCGGAGAATATTGTGTCTGACAGAGGTTCTCAGTTTGTCTCTAGATTTTGGCGGGCCTTTTGTGCTAGGCTGGGCATTGATTTGTCTTTTTCTTCGGCGTTTCATCCTCAGACTAATGGCCAAACTGAGCGAACTAATCAGACCTTGGAGACCTATTTGAGATGTTTTGTGTCTGCTGATCAGGATGATTGGGTGTCTTTCTTGCCATTGGCCGAGTTTGCCCTTAATAATCGGGCTAGTTCGGCTACTTTGGTTTCACCTTTCTTTTGTAATTTTGGTTTTCATCCTCGTTTTTCTTCTGGGCAGGTTGAGCCTTCTGATTGTCCTGGTGTTAATTCTGTGGTGGACAGGCTGCAGCAGATTTGGACTCATGTGGTGGACAATTTGACGTTGTCTCAGGAAAGGGCTCAACGTTTTGCTAACCGCCGTCGGCGTGTTGGTCCCCGGCTTCGTGTGGGGGATTTGGTTTGGTTGTCTTCTCGTCATGTTCCTATGAAGGTTTCTTCTCCTAAGTTTAAGCCTCGGTTTATTGGTCCTTATGAAATTTCTGAAATTATTAATCCGGTCTCTTTTCGTTTGGCTCTTCCAGCCTCTTTTGCCATTCATAATGTTTTCCATAGATCTTTGTTGCGGAGATATGTGGTGCCCGTTGTTCCCTCGGTTGACCCTCCTGCCCCGGTGTTGGTTGAGGGAGAGTTGGAATATGAGGTTGAGAAGATTTTGGATTCTCGTTTTTCGAGGCGGAGGCTCCAGTATCTTGTCAAGTGGAAGGGTTATGGCCAGGAGGATAATACTTGGGTTGTTGCCTCCGGTGTCCATGCTACCGATTTGGTTTGTGCTTTTCACTTGGCTCGTCCTGATCGGCCTGGGGGCTCTGGTGAGGGTTCAGTGACCCCTCCTCAAGGGGGGGTACTGTTGTGAATTCCGTTCTTGGGCTCCCTCCGGTGGTTGTAAATGGCACTTTTGTGAATTCTGCCCTTGGGCTCCCTCTGGTGGTTTTGAGTGGAACTGCCGCTCCTTGGGTTTAGCTTTAGCAGCTGCTTTCACTAATCGTCTCTCCTGGCTCTGCTATTTAACCTGGCTCTAGTCTTCAGCCTATGCCACTTGTCAATGTTCTCTGGCTGGATTCACATCTCTGCTTGGATTCTCCTGGTTTCCTGACCAGTTCTGCAAAGATAAGTTCTGGCTTTGCTCATTTCAGTCTACATTTTGTAGACAGGTGTGGAGATTTTGTAAACTCTGTGTGGATTGTTTTGTAGTTTTTATACTGACCGCACAGTACCCTTTCCTGTCCTATCTATCAAGCTAGACTGGCCTCCTATGCTAAAATCTGATTTCATCTCTGCGTATGTTATTTTCCCCTCCTCTCACCGTCAATATTTGTGGGGGGCTATCTTTCCTTTGGGGATTTTCTCTGAGGCAAGATAGGTTTCCTGTTTCCATCTTTAGGGGAAGTTAGATCTTAGGCTGTGCCGAGGGGTCTAGGGAGCGTCAGGTACCCCCCACGGCTATTTCTAGTTGCGCTGCTAGGTTCAGGGTCTGCGGTCAGTACAGATACCACCTCCTTCAGAGCTTGTCTCATGTTGTTCCTAAACCACCAGATCATAACACAGTGGTTTTCAGGACTTCACCTGCTTGTCTTTGGTTTCCAGTAACCTTGTGTGATGACACCTCATTTATTCTTAATTATGCCAGGCACATTATTCAGTAGGCCCAGAGACACATGATATAGTTCATATGAGCCTGAACGTTGACTCTTGTATGGTGAATTGATATTTGTTGAATGGTGGCTGATGTCTATTGTATCAGTCCTTGAAGATTATTACTCTGCTATCCTTGAGGGATAGAGGCGCAGTTTAATTGAACAATCGATGTTTGTTAATTTGGTGAATGCCTGCTGACTACCTATTGCATCAGTCAATGCAGCTTGCTGTTCTGCGATCATTGAAGGACAAAATATGCAAGGTAAACGAGCACTCGAGCAATGAGAGAAGACCTCCCACCTCCCCCAAACCTGCAACAGAGAAACTCTGCAACACCCCAGGAATTTGGTTGTTACAGTGGTATTGCCTCCCTCATGGGGAGGGTGATGCCATGCCTGGAAGTGACAATGATCCCTTTAACAGGTAACACGTACATTCAACACTTTCTGACTCCAGGCCAGAAGGGGGAGCTCCCCTAGATATATTCTGGCTGGGGGAGGAGTTAGTCTGTCAGAAAGAAAGTCAGAGAGTAGTTAGTCTCTGGAGAGTGTGAGGGGAGAAGGAGTAAAGGAGAAGTGAGGAGCTGGAGGGGAGCTGCGACTGAGCTCCCTAAACGCTGAAGTGCAGGAACCGGACACCGGGAGTCCGAGGCTGTGTGGGACTGTATGCCCCACAGCAGAAATCGGAGGGCAGGAGATTTCAAGTCGCCTGTCCACAACTGCACCCGAAGGTACAGCAGCATATAGAGCCCAGAGTCGCCGCAAGTAGGGACACCTGTAAAAAGGCTTGCGTTGCCTGCCACGCGGGTACTGTCCTGCATATAGGACAGAGAGAGAGAACCTTGTGTGAAGCCTCAGGCAGCAAGGGACACACTCTACAGCGCAGTAAGGAAGGCTCCCAACCCCACTTGGCTAAGGCGATTGCAAATCGCTTCCAGGCTGCCCGAATTCCAAAGACCGCCTGTAATCGGGGTACTTGACCTACATCAGTAAAAGGTAAAGAGATTGCGGTTTCCAGCATCACACTTGTCTACCAAAACTGCATTGCCTATGTGAATGCTACCTCAGGCCTAATGTCTACCAGAGAGAGTGAATCCCTACATGTCCTTCATTCAGGTTGTGGTAAGTCAAGTGCTCAACATCCCATACAATGGTCTTTAACCCCTTCCTGCTGTGACTAATTTCTGGGGGGTTTTTTGTTTGTTTTTTCTTCTCCTTCTTTCAAGAGCCATACATTTTTTAATTTTTTTGCCACATACACATATCAGTGCATGTTTTTGTCAAACGGCTTGTACATTTGAATGACACAGAGAATTTTAACACATCGTGTACAGGAAAACAGGAAAAAAAACACCAAGTGTGAAAATGGAAAAAAAAGTAAAAAATTGTTTTGACCTTTTACATTGTGTGGTAAAAGTGATTTGGCAATATGATTCTGCCATCAGTACGATTACAGTGATACCAAACTTGTCCAGGTCTTTATTAATTTAGTGGTAAAATAAAAATCGAATATTTAAAAAAAAAACATTTTTTGGATTGTGTCACCATTTTCCAAAATCTGTAACACTTTCATTTTTCAGTCGATGGAGCTGTGTGAGGATGTATTTTTTGGGGGCGCGAGACAACATTTTTATTCATTTCAATTTGAATAAATATGATATTTTGATCGCTTCTTACAGCATTTTTGTTGTATTGCAGCGACCCCCAAAAAATAGAATTTTAGCATTTTGAATTTTTTCAGTATATGAAGTCTACCGATCTGGTTAATTATTTTTATATTTTCATACATCAAACTTTTCTGTATGAAATAATACTACAGTTGTATATTTTTGTAATTTTTTATAAGCTGTATTTTTAATGGAGGAAAATGGGGGCGATTTGAACTTTTGTAAAACACTTTTTTAACCCCTTCATGACCCAGCCTATTTTGACGTTAATGACCTGGTCATTTTTTGCAATTCTGACCAGTGTCCTTTTATGAGGTAATAACTCAAATCCGCTTCAACGGATCCTAGTGATTCTGAGATAGTTTTTTCGTGACATATTGAGCTTCATGTTAGTGGTAAATTTAGGTTGATAATTTTTGCGTTTATTTGTGAAAAAAATGGAAATTTGGCGAAAATGTTGAAAATTTTGCAATTTTCAAATTTTTTATTTTTATTCTGTTAAACCACAGAGTTATGTAACACAAAATAGTTAATAAATAACATTTCACACATGTCTACTTTACATCAGCACAATTTTGGAAACAAAATTTTTTTTGCTACGAAGTTATAAGGGTTAAAAGTTGACCAACGATTTCTCATTTTTACAACAAAATTTACAAAACCATATTTTTAGGGACCACCTCACATTTGAAGTCAGTTTGAGGGGACTATATGGCTGAAAATACCCAAAAGTGACACCATTCTAAAAACTGCACCCCTCAAGGTGCTCAAAACCAGCTTCAAGAAGTTTATTAACCCTTCAGGTGTTTCACAGCAGCAGAAGCAACATGGAAAGAAAAAATTAACATTTAACTTTTTAGTCACAAAAATGAACTTTTAGCAACAATTTTTTTATTTTCCCAATGGTAAAAGGAGAAACTGGACCCTGAATGTTGTTGTCCAATTTGTCCTGAGTACACTGAAACCCCATATGTGGGGGGAACCACTGTTTGGGCGCATAACAGGGCTCGAAAGGCAAGGAGCACCATTTGACTTTTTGAATGAAAAATTGGCTCCAATCTTTAGTGGGGACCATGTCGCGTTCCGAGAGCCCCTCTGTGCTTAAACATTGGAGCTCCCCAACAAGTGACCCTATTTTGGAAACTAGACACCCCAAGGAACTTATCTAGATGCATAGTGAGCACTTTCAACCCCCAGGTGCTTCACAAATTGATCCGTAAATATGAAAAAGTACTTTTTTTTCACAAAAAAATTTTTAGCCTCAATTTTTTAATTTTCACATGGGCAACAGGATAAAATGGATAGTAAAATTTGTTGGCCAATTTCTCCTGAGTACACCAATACCTCACATGTGGGGGTAAACCACTGTTTGGGCACATGGTAAGGCTCGGAAGGGAAGGATCACCATTTGACTTTTTGTATGAAAACTTAGCTCCAATCGTTAGCGGACACCATGTCGCGTTTGGGAGCCCCTGTGTGCCTAATCATTGGAGCTCCCCCACAAGTGACACCATTTTGGACACTAGACCCCCAAGGAACTTATCTAGATGTGTGTTAAGCACTTTGAACCCCCAAGTGCTTCACAGAAGTTTATAACGCAGAGCCGTGAAAATAAGAAATCATTTTTTTTCCTCAAAAATTATATTTTAGCCCGCAATTTTTTATTTTCACAAGGGTAACAGGAGAAACTGAACCCTTTTAGTTGTTGTCCAGTTTGTCCTGAGTACGTTGATACCCCATATGTGAGGATAAACCACTGTTTGGGCACACATCGGGGCTTGGAAGGAAGTAGTGACGTTTTGAAATGCAGACTTTGATGGAATGGTCTGCGGGTGTCACGTTGCGTTTGCAGAAGCCGTGATGTACTTAAACAGTAGAAACCCCGCACAAGTGACCTCATTTTGGAAACTAGATCCCCAAAGAACTTATCTAGATGTGTGGTGAGCCCTTTGAACCCCCAAGTGCTTCACAGAGTTTTATAACGCAGAGCCGTGAAAATAAAAAATCATTTTTCCCACACATATAATTTTTTAGCCCCCCATTTTTTTATTTTTCCAAGGGTAACAGGAGAAATTAGACCCCCAAAGGTGTTGTGCAATTTTTCATGAGTATGCCTATGCCCCATATGTTTGGGTAAACCACTGTTTGGGTGCACGTCGGGGCTCGAAAGGAAGGGAGCACCATTTGACTTTTTTAATGCAAGATTGGCTGGAATCAATGGTGGTGCCATGTCGCCTTTGGAGACCCCCTGATGTGCCTTAAAAGTGGACACCCCTCAATTCTAACTCCAACACTAACCCCAACACACCCCTAACCCTAATCCCAAATCTAACCATAACCGTAATCCCAACCATAACCCTAACCACAACCCTAACCCTAACACACCCCCAATCCTAATCCCAACCCTAACCATAACCCTGACTACAAGCCTAACCCTAACCACAACACACCCCTAACCATAATCTTAACCCTAATTCCAACCATAACTCTAGTTCCAACCCTAACCCTAAGGCTATATGCCCATGTTGCAGATTCGTGTGCGGATTTTTCTGCACTGTTTTTGAAACAACCGCAGGTAAAACGCACTGCGTTTTACTTGTGGATTTACCATGGATTTCCAGTGTTTTTTGTGCGGATTTCACCTATTGGGAACAGGTGTAAAACGCTGTGGAATCCGCACAGAGAATTGACATGCTGCGGAAAATACAACGCAGCGTTTCCGCACAGTATTTTCCGCACCATGGGCACAGCGGATTTGGTTTTCCATAGGTTTACATGGTACTGTAAACGTGATGGAAAACCTCCACGAATCCGCAGAGGCCAATCCGCACCATGTGCACATAGCCTAATTCTAACCCTAAATCTAACACTAACCCTAATTCTAACCCTAATTCTAACCCTAACCCTAATTGCAACCCTAGCCCTAATTCTAACCCCATACCTAATTGCAACCCTAACCCTAACCCTAATTCTAACGCTAACCCTAGAGGAAAAATAAAAATAAATATATTTTCTTTGTTTCATTATTTTCTCTACCTATGGGGTGATAAAGGGGGGCTTTATTTACTATTTTTTTAAATTTTGATCACTGTGATAGGTTCTATCACAATGATCAAAAAGTACCTGGAATGAATCTGCTGGCCGGCAGATTCGGCGGGCGCACTACGCATGCGCCTGCCATTTTGGAAGATGGCGCCGCCCATCGATGAAGATGAGCAGACACTGGGAGGGACACCGGGACTCAGTAAGTATGGGGGGTGGGATCAGACAGCAGGGGGCGGAGGGGAGGACGGGGGCGGAGGGAAGAGGAAGGCAGCGGGGGACAGGATGGAGGGGAGGAATGACTGATAGCAGCAGTCGGTGGTGGGGACAGAACGCGGTCTCCAGCCATGGCCAATGATATTGCAGCATCAGCTGTTGTGAATTCTGCTCTTGGGCTCCCTCCGGTGGTTATGAGTGGTAGTGCTGCGGTAGTTGGATCGCAGCATTTATCAAGTGTATCTATTTTTTGCAATTTGGGCTGGGCTATATAGCCTTGCTTGATCCTTTAGTCAGTGCCAGTTGTCCATTGTTTTTGGAGGATTCACATCTCTTCTTGTCTCTCCTGTTTGCTGTGCTTTTCTTCAAAGATAAGTCCTGGCTTTGTTTTTGCTGTCCACCTGCTGTGGACCTTATAGTTCTGTGCATTTTCATGTTTTTGTCTTGTCCAGCTTAGTCTGTGAAGGATTTTTTGCAGCCTAGCTATTTCTCTGGAGATGCAGATATACCCTCCATGTCTTTAGTCAGATGTGGTGTTTTGTATTTTCTGTGGTGGATATTTTCTAGTGTTTTAATACTGACCGCATAGTACTCTGTTCTATTCTTTCTTTTTAGCTAGTATGGCCTCCTATGCTAAATCCTGATTTCATTTCTGCGTATGTTATTTCCCTCTCCTCTCACAGTCAATATTTGTGGGGGGCTGTCTTTCCTTTGGGGATTTTCTCTGAGGCAAGATAGGTTTCCTGTTTCTGTCTTTAGGGGTAGTTAGCTCTTAGGCTGTGTCGAGGGGTCTAGGGAGTGTTAGGTACCCCCCACGGCTACTTCTAGTTGCGCTGTTAAGTTCAGGGTTTGCAGTCAGTACAGGTTCCACCTTCTCCAGAGTACGTCTCATGCTGCTCCTAGGCCACCAGATCATAACAATCAGCCATGGCTGGATTGTAATATTTCACCAAGTTTCATAGGCGAAATATTACAAATTGCTCTGATTGGCTGTTTCACTTTCAACAGCCACTCAGAGGGATCATAGCCATGTGGGGGCAAAGCCACACCCCCTGGGCTGAAGTGTCACTCCCCCTGTCCCTGCAGGTTGGGTAAAATTTTAGTTAACCCTTTCCCGATCTGCAGGAATGCGATCCTGCCATAACACCACATAGACGTCACAGGTCGGATTGGCACTGACTTTCATGACGCCTACGTGGCGTCAGAGGGCAGAAAGAGTTAATTTTCTCTTTATTTATTAGTCCCAAAAGGGGACTTAAACCTGCAATTGTTTGATCGCTTGTACTATATACAGAGAGACTGTAAACCACTCCTTTCATGGCTATTAGAGGTTGATCCTGGCTGTAACACACCGCCATTACTGCAGTGTATGGGATTCACTCCATACACTTGCTACAGACATGCGCCATACATATACGGTGGATATTGCTAAGAGGTTAAAGCACATAGCCTTTTAAAAGAAATTGGCACTTTTTGCCTATGAACGTGCATATTGTCATCAGTATAAAATTCTCATAAGGGGTTAGCTGAGATGTTGGGATAGACAAATCTGGTAAAACCGTCCCAGCCCTATAAAGAATCCAAATAATTAATTCAAATCAAATCCCGAAACTTTCAGATTAGCAAAAGTCTGAATTTTTCAAGAAATATGCCACGAACTTGATTTGTTACAGATCAATTCATTCTATTATTGGGGTCTCTTAATCACTTGAGGGGGTGATACAGACAATTGGACCTTAAAGTCAACCTGGCACCAGGTTTGGCCGAAAAGAGATACGGCCATCAAGTTTCAAGGCTGATATACAGCATTCTATAATGCTGTATATCTGCCCCCAACCCAACCAGTAAGAGAAGAAAAATAGCTTTTATTATACTCACTTGCAGGGTGGTCCAGTAAGATGGGCATCACTGGTCTTGGTACGGCGCCTTACCTCTTTTTACGATCCCTGTCCTCCTGTTTGCTTTGTGTGGATGACACGTCCCTTCATCATCCACACAGTGTCCTCGGCACAGCACTCCTGCGCAGGCGTACTTCTCTGCTCTGTCGAGGGCAGATCAAAGTACTTCAGTGCGCAGGTGTCGGGCCTCTCTGACCTTTCCCAGCACCTGCGCACTACAGTACTTTGCTCTGCCCTCGACAGGGCAAAGACGTATGTGCTGTGCCAATGAGATGTGTCATCCACAAGATGCAAGTAGGAGGGCGGCATCGCAAGAAGAAGGGAGGCACCGAACCAAGAAGAGCGACACCCATCGGACTGGACCGCCCAAGAGGTGAGTATAATAAAAGTTATTTTTCTTCTCTTGCAGGTCGCATTATAGAATGGTGTATATCAACCCGGAAAGGTGATGGCCGTATATCTTATCGGCCAAACCTGGTGACAGGTTCCCTTTAAGGAAAAAAAGACATATCAACAAAACGAAGAAGAGGAGGCCATGGAGAAAAGTTGTTGTTTTTTATCACCGGGTACAAAGGTGGTTTTAGTGAAAGTGCCTGAAGCCAGATTGGACAAGTAAAGACAAGAATTTCACAAACACAAACTGGAAACTTCAAGACGTCTATAAACCTTTTATAAGAAAAATTTCTGAAAAGGTTATTGGAGATAATGATATTTTTACTTCTCTGTTTAAAAGGGTTTGTCACATGCGTCACAGGATATACAGTATATGGCAGAGCAGCTCATCCACATTCACTCATTCAAGTAGATGGGTGTTGGGTACAAACCCTGGACAGATGTAGAGCTGGTTTTGGAAGAAAATAGAGACGTCTTTGCTTTTTTGGTAGAATTTCTCTAAATTATACATGTCAAAAATGGATTGGTATGGCCGCCTTATACATACTGTGAGAAGACAGAGGATTTCAGACTACCACAGACCCCAAAAGGCAAAACATCTAAACCTGTGTCTACCGAACCCTGCTGGCACATAGAGAGGTCTAAGACTACAGATAGGACCATTCTGATTGGGTACAGTTTGTCGTGGTGGGATGGCTGTTACACTGTTTTGATCAAAATAGGCAACTAATTACCCTATGTTATTTACATGTACTATTGCTATTCACTCGTTAAATTACAGTAGGACATTTGCTTATTTTGTTTTTAACCTACGTCATGTTTGTTTGTAACACACTAAAAACTACAACTGACCCTGCCAGTTCCTGAACAGACTAGAGATCCTTACACTGCCTTCACTAATGGTTCCTGCGTGAGCTGAGATAGCCCTAACCTTAGACTAGACATTGGCAGAAGGGAAAGTATGCTGAAATAGAAAGAGATCCCAGAGTGAGTTAAAACAAACCACAAAAATACAAAATGAAGGATAAAGTGCATACTGCTAGAGAATATGTGCTAGAATCTGTTTAGTTTGTTACTATCCACCATTTTCTTGTGGAGTTCTGGCTGCTGGTCTTTTTCCTCTGGTGCTGGGTCTGTCTTGGGTCAGGTGTTTGTATCACTCTTTATTAACCAGCACCTGCCTCCCAGTCCTTGCTGGACAACAGTGTTTATCTGCTTGAGCTCTGGCTTGGTGCTTTGCTTTGTCTTCTGTGTGTGTTATTTGTGCAGTGCTTGTACCTCTGGTTCTGCTAGCCTAAGTTTCTCTTTTCTTTTGGTTTCCACAGCCTTCTCTTTGTTTTCTATTAGGAGGTGACCCATTTTTGTACCCAGTCCTTAGTTCTTTTAGGGAACCCCTTCCCCTTATCTATAGGTCTTCGTTTGAGATTATCCTAGGATCGTCGGTGGGTCTATTCGCTAGGAATGGGTCGCCCACTCCATCGTAGGGTTTCAGTCTAGTCAGTTTTCCCCCTTCTACCTTAGTCCTGTGTTGCAGATCCATAACAATATGCTGCCTACGTCCTCAAAAGAAACAGAAGATAAGTACAGGGTAAAGAACATTAACAGCAGAGAGATAAACCCTAGCTGGTCTTTCACTAACTTGCTTTAACTACAGCAGTATGGCTTGACATCAAAATGAGACTATCACCAGCAGGAAATACTAGCCAAGGTAAGTATATAAAGCCACACCGGAAAGGTGATAAAATAAATAAATGAAAACACCTGTTACCCTAAAAACACTGAAGAAATGATAACAGAAACTAAACACCCAAAGAAAAGATGTATCTGCTTTGACGCGGCAAATAGAGAAGCCGACCATAAAGCACAGGCTCAACGGTTTGAACCCAGATGCGTGACGTGTTTTCTAGCTCCTTTCTTTGGTTTTGCTTTAGTTTTTTTTTGCGTTTGTAAATACAAGAGCATGGTTTCCCCTTTTTTGGGCTGTGCATTTAGTTTATGTTTATGTTTTCCACCTCATTTCTATGATTTTTCTAGTTATAGCAGTACCATCAGCCATGATAATCGGCAGGTATATATTAGTCAGAGGTTGTGACTTTTGGATTCTAGAAGAATTTTTACGTTTCAAAAGAAATTTATTAAATTAAATAACACAAGGATAAAACATGTTTTTGACTTCTGCATGGCTTTTCTTTTAATGCTATGATTCCTTGGTAACAACTGAGACAGAAATTAAAAATGTTTCAGTAACGTGCCATGTTCTTAAGATGGCTCATATATCCGATTTATCCTCCTAAGCTTGTTTTATCCTAGCTTTGGCATTTATCAGGTACTCTACAGAACAAGAGATTCTTGATGATTTATTGATGCTTCAATGCTAAAGAAGTATTCACATTCAGAAGTTTTAATTTAAAGGGACGAGGAACATTTTTCACTATAGCTTTTAAGGGCAAAAAAATGTATAAGTCCATTGAGTTCAATTTATAACCTAACATGTTGATTCAAAGATAGAAAAAAAATATGAGGCAGATGCTAATTTCCCTGTATTAGGATAAAAATTTCTACCTGACATACGACACTCAGACTGGATCCCTGGATCAACGTCCCCATCACAGAATCTAGTGCCCGTATCCTGTTACATTATGTTTTTCATGAAAGTCATCCAGGCCTTCTTATCGACCATTGCAACATCATGTGGCAGATAGTTCCATAATCTTACTGCTCGCACAAAAAATAATCCATAATCTCACATCTTGTATAGTGAAGACTCTCTCCTTTTGATGATGGTTAAACCTTAGCAGATGTGCCCTTGTCATAACTAAAGGTTTAAGTGTAAAAGGATCATTGTAAAGATCTCTGTACTGTTCCATCATATATTTGCACAATGTAATACGATCGAATCTAACCCTTCGTTTTTCCAAATGGAATAGCCCCAAGCTTGATAACTTTTCTTGATTTTGTGGTGAATTCATTTCCTTAATAACCTTGATTGCTCTTCTCTTCACCCACTCTAGCTCAGCTTCTTACATACTGGAGCCCAAAATTGTGCACAACATTCTAAGTGTGGCCGCACTAGTGACTCGTATAGAGGAAAACTACGTTCTAGGGCCACCGATTGGAAGTGGCAATCCTAACAGTCAATGTCGACTCTTTAATGAGCCTTGTCACATGACTTAGGATAATAGCCAAACCAGAATCTCAATTTGAAGTCACTGTGTTTCGTGGCTCACTCAGCCAAACCAGATCTCCACTTTGCACTGATGAGGGGCGGTACCCCGAAACACAGTGTCTGCAAATTGAGATTCTGGTTTGGCTTTTATCCTATGTCACGTGACAAGGCTCGTTAAAGGGTCGACATTGACTGTTAGGATTGCTACTTCCAATCGGTGGCACTAGAGTTCTAGTCCTCTTCCTCTCTGAAGAGACAATTTGCATATTTCCCAGAGGAGCATTGTCGCTTTAAGTCTCCTCACCTCGACATGCTTAACATGTCACTCTCCGCAAGGAGAAACAATATTTCTTGGATCCCGGTCAGACGGCTCTCACTCAGCCATACCAGATCTCCATTTTGCACTGACGAGGGGCAGAACCTGAAACACAGTGTCTGCAAACTGAGATTCTGGTTTGGCCTTTATCCTAAGTCATGTGACAAGGCTCGTTAAAGGGTCAACATTGACTGTTAGGATTGCTACTTCCAATCAGTGGCACTAGAGTTGTTGTCCTCTTCCTCTCTGAAGAGACAATTTGCATGTGCAAACTATGGGGATGCTGCCACCACCATGTTTGACAATGGGGATGGTGTTTTCAGGGTGATGAGCTGTGTTGCCTTTACGCCAAATATATCATTTGAAATTGTTGCCAAACAGTTCGATTTTGGTGTCATCTGACCAGATCACCTTCTTCCACATGTTTGGTGTGTCTCCCAGGTGGCTTGTTGCAAACTTTAAACAACACTTTTAATGGATATCTTTGAGAAATGACTTTCTTTCTGCCACTCTTCCATAGAGGTCAGATTTGTGCGGTGTACGACTGATTGTTGTTCTATGGACAGACTGTCCCACCTCAGCTGTAGATCTCTGCAGTTCATCCAGAGTGATCATGGGCCTCTTGGCTGCATCTCTGATCAGTCTTCTCCTTGTTTGAGATGAAAGTTTAGAGGGACGGCCGGGTCTTGGTAGATTTGCAGTGGTATGATACTCCTTCCATTTCAATATGATCGCTTGCACAGTGCTCCTTGGGATGTTTAAAGTTTTGGAAATAATTTTGTATCCAAATCCGGCTTTAAACTTCTCCACAGGAATTAAGTACAGTCATTGATAGACCATTATTTTTTAATCTTTAAAGATTCCATAATAACAGGGTCTGTACCACAGGACTGGCGTATAGCAAATGTGGTGCCAATATTCAAAAAGGGGACAAAAACTGAACTCGGAAATTATAGGCCAGTAAGCTTAACCTCTACTGTGGGTAAAATCCTGGAGGGCATTCTAAGGGATGCTATACTGGAGTATCTGAAGAGGAATAACCTCATGACCCAGTATCAGCACGGGTTTACTAGGGACCGTTCATGTCAGACTAATCTGATCAGCTTCTATGAAGAGGTAAGTTCCGGACTGGACCAAGGGAACCCAGTGGATGTAGTGTATATGGACTTTTCAAAAGCTTTTGATACGGTGCCACACAAAAGGTTGATACATAAAATGAGAATAATGGGGATAGGGAAAAATATGTGCAAGTGGGTTAAGAGCTGGCTCAGGGATAGGAAACAAAGGGTGGTTATTAATGGAGCACACTCGGACTGGGTAGCGGTTAGCAGTGGGGTACCACAGGGGTCGGTATTGGGCCCTCTTCTTTTTAACATATTTATTAATGACCTTGTAGGGGGCATTCAGAGTAGAATTTCAATATTTGCAGGTGACACCTAAACTCTGCAGGGCAATCAATACAGAGGAGGACAATTTTATATTACAGGATGATTTATGTAAACTAGAAGCTTGGGCTGATAAATGGCAAATGAGCTTTAATTGGGATAAATGTAAGGTCATGCACTTGGGTAGAAGAAATAAGATGTATAATTATGTGCTTAATTCTAAAACTCTGGGCAAAACCGTCAATGAAAAAGACCTGGGAGTATGGGTGGATGACAAACTCATGTTCAGTGGCCAGTGTCAGGCAGCTGCTACAAAGGCAAATAAAATAATGGGATGCATTAAAAGAGGCATAGATGCTCATGAGGAGAACATAATTTTACCTCTATACAAGTCACTAGTGCGACCACACTTAGAATACTGTGCACAGTTCTGGTCTCCGGTGTATAAGAAAGACATAGCTGAACTGGAGCGGGTGCAGAGAAGAGCGACCAAGGTTATTAGAGGACTGGGGGGTCTGCAATACCAAGATAGGCAATTACACTTGGGGCTATTTAGTTTGGAAAAACGAAGACTAAGGGGTGATCTTATTTTAATGTATAAATATATGAGGGGACAGTACAAAGACCTTTCTGATGATCTTTTTAATCATAGACCTGAGACAGGGACAAGGGGGCATCCTCTGCGTTTGGAGGAGAAAAGGTTTAAGCATAATAACAGACGCGGATTCTTTACTGTAAGAGCAGTGAGACTATGGAACTCTCTGCCGTATGATGTTGTAATGAGTGATTCATTACTTAAATTTAAGAGGGGACTGGATACATTTCTGGAAAAGTATAATGTTACAGGGTATATATACTAGATTCCTTGATAGGGCGTTGATCCAGGGAACTAGTCTGATTGCCGTATGTGGAGTCGGGAAGGAATTTTTTCCCCAATGTGGAGCTTACTCTTTGCCACATGGGTTTTTTTTGCCTTCCTCTGGATCAACATGTTAGGGCATGTTAGGTTAGGCTATGTGTTGAACTAGATGGACTTATAGTCTTCCTTCAACCTTAATAACTATGTAACTATGTAACAACAGTATCACGGACCTGCCTGTTGTGTTCCTTGGTCTTCATGATGTTCTCTGTGCTTCAGACAGAACCCTGAGACTATCACAGAGCAGGTGCATTTATACGGAGACTTGATTACACACAGGTGGATTATATTTATCATCATAAGGCATTTAGGACAACATTGGATCATTCAGAGATTCTGGAGGGAGTTTGCTGCACTGAAAGTAAAGGGGCCGAATAATATTTCACGCCCCACTTTTCAGTTTTTAAATTTCCACAAAAATTTAAAATAACCAATAAATTTCATTCAACATCACAATTGTGTTCCACTTGTTGTTGATTCTTCACCAAAAATTTACATTTGGTATCTTTACGTTTGAAGCCTGATATGTGGGAAAAGTTTGAAAAGTTCCAGGGGGCCGAATACTTTCGCAAGGCAGTGTACATCAGACGCTATAGATAGCAATTGTCCGCACACTTCTTGGATATGGAAGAGAGTTTTTTTCATGTGCAAAAATTTAACATGTGCACAGACATGACGGGTGCAGGAACATGCAACATGAAATATTATTAACGTTTTGACCTTTCCTGGGTTGTCTTCATGATGTCCCTGTTCAGAAAGGAAAAGTATGACATAAATGTCAATTTATATACGCAGATAATGTAAGCCATATAGACATGGATCATTGGTTAATGGGGACACCAAAAATATGCTGTGTCCAAAGATCTGCTATTTCATGATCATGGGTACATACCCTAAAGGGTAGTGTAGATAGCAAACGGGTCCTCAGGTGCCTTCATCTCATGCATCTAATCTGGGTACAGATCCGGTAAGTAAAATAATCCGCCACAGTCATAATGCTTCCTGTATCTAAAAAACATGCATTAGGAATGTGATATACAGTGTGATGTGGACCGAACCTTATGCCAGGAAAGGTAAAAAGTTCTAGGCAAAAGGCCGAGAATAAGTGCCATGTTGCTGCAGCGCAGTAAAGCACAACCTCCACCAGAGGGAGCTTGTGAGGGAAGTTAGACTATACGCACAGAGCAGCAGCACAGGCGCCACCAAGTGGCGAGAGAGTGGTCAGACAAGCCGAGTCAAAAAACAGTCAGAAGCAGAAGTACCAGAAGTTGCAGCAGTACACGTGGTCAAGAACAAGCCAGGAGGTTCAGCAATGGTCGAAAGCGGAAAAGACAAAGACAGAAGGCAGAAGCGAGTCCAAATACAAGCCAAGTCAAAAAACCAGGGAATCAAACCAACTAACAGGGAAACACTGTGAAAAGGGCAGACAGAGGGAGTCAACAGACACGGGACAAATCAGGGATCACAGCAGGACAAATCAAGATCTTCCAGAGTCAGGTTCACACCCCGAAGGCAGAACCATAGCTGACAACGCCAGCAGGATGTATCGGAGCTAAATAGCAAACCTGAACCCAGAACGAGGCAGAGCAAAGTTACCCCTTGACATGATCCTCCTGGAAAAAAGGCAGCTAGGATAAAACCCTGGAACGGATCATGACAATAAGTGTGTGTGCTAAAATGTGCACAGAACTTCAAATGTGAAAATGTGAAAATTTCAAGATGTGCTAAAAAATGATCAAAATCGTAAAAAAATCATTATGAAAATTTAAAAAATACAAGAGGGATGGATTGATTTCAGTAAGGCAAAGAAAGCAATGATCTTGAAATCATATTAAGTTGGTTACAATAATAAACCAATAATACACTACTCACAAAAAGTTAGGGATATTTGGCCTTCTGGCAAAATTTCAGGATGAACCTGAGATATAAGGGATCACTTTCTCCTTGTGGAGAGTGTCATACCGGCTATGGCATGACCATGTAAGGAGGCATATTTGCCGTGCAATGCTCCTCTAGGAAATTTAATATGCAAATTCAGAGAACTTGAAATCTAAAGTCAGATAAACCTAATGTGAACTTCCCTAAATCTTTGAACGCACTTGTCCAACGTTTCAGTGGCGTTTGCGCAAATACCAGAGGGTCACAATGCAAGTACTACAATGAGAGAAGTCACAGGGGAAAACGGGGACGGGACCTAGGTAAACGGGCAGAGGACAAATCGGGGTATAACGGGTCAGCTGCTCAAGCCAGAGCCAGGAACTATAACTGACACCGCTTGCAGGTAACAGCGGACTGAAATAGCCAGACAGATCCCAAAACGAGGCAAGGAAGATTAACCCCCGCATGACCATCACGGGGAGAGAATAATCAGAAACAAACCCCCGGACTGGATCATGACAGTAGAGGCTCGTAACTCTGTGCCCCAGAGCCTGAATAACCTGAGAGACCCCCCTTCAAGAAGAATGGCCATGCCTCAACAGACAATAACTTGACTTGTGAACAGTATGAGACGTTGTTGTCAAGTTGTAATTAATGCTCAAGGCCACGTGACAAATTATTGAGACACTGACATTTTTTGTTCGGGTAAACTACCCACCACTAGGGTTGAACGAAACGGGTCGGCCATTTTCAGAAGTCGCCGACTTTTGGCAAAGTCGGGTTTCATGAAACCCGACCCGACCCCTGTGTGGGGTCGGCCATGAAGTCGGCGATCTTCTGAATCTGGTATCGGAATTCCGATCCCGAGTTCCGATATGTTTGCAATATCGGAAATCGGTATCGGAATCCATATTTAAGTGTAAAATAAAGAATTAAAATAAAAAATATCGCTATACTTACCCTCTGACGCGCCCTGGTACTAACCGGCAGCCTTTCTTCCTTCGAATCAGCGCTTGCAGGACCTTGCGGTGACGTCGCGGCTTGTGATTGGTCGCGCGACCGCCCATGTGACCGCTCGCGCGACCAATCATAAGCCGCGACGTCACCGCAAGGTCCTGCAAGCGCTGATTCTTAGGAAGGAAGGCTGCCGGAAAGAAGCAGGGCGCGTCCGAGGGTGAGTATATTCCTATTAGGTATATATATATACAGTGGGGCAAAAAAGTATTTAGTCAGTCAGCAATAGTGCAAGTTCCACCACTTAAAAAGATGAGAGGCGTCTGTAATTTACATCATAGGTAGACCTCAACTATGGGAGACAAACTGAGAAAAAAAAATCCAGAAAATCACATTGTCTGTTTTTTTAACAATTTATTTGCATATTATGGTGGAAAATAAGTATTTGGTCAGAAACAAACAATCAAGATTTCTGGCTCTCACAGACCTGTAACTTCTTCTTTAAGAGTCTCCTCTTTCCTCCACTCATTACCTGTAGTAATGGCACCTGTTTAAACTTGTTATCAGTATAAAAAGACACCTGTGCACACCCTCAAACAGTCTGACTCCAAACTCCACTATGGTGAAGACCAAAGAGCTGTCAAAGGACACCAGAAACAAAATTGTAGCCCTGCACCAGGCTGGGAAGACTGAATCTGCAATAGCCAACCAGCTTGGAGTGAAGAAATCAACAGTGGGAGCAATAATTAGAAAATGGAAGACATACAAGACCACTGATAATCTCCCTCGATCTGGGGCTCCACGCAAAATCCCACCCCGTGGGGTCAGAATGATCACAAGAACGGTGAGCAAAAATCCCAGAACCACGCGGGGGGACCTAGTGAATGAACTGCAGAGAGCTGGGACCAATGTAACAAGGCCTACCATAAGTAACACACTACGCCACCATGGACTCAGATCCTGCAGTGCCAGACGTGTCCCACTGCTTAAGCCAGTACATGTCCGGGCCCGTCTGAAGTTTGCTAGAGAGCATTTGGATGATCCAGAGGAGTTTTGGGAGAATGTCCTATGGTCTGATGAAACCAAACTGGAACTGTTTGGTAGAAACACAACTTGTCGTGTTTGGAGGAAAAAGAATACTGAGGTGCATCCATCAGACACCATACCTACTGTAAAGCATGGTGGTGGAAACATCATGCTTTGGGGCTGTTTCTCTGCAAAGGGGCCAGGACGACTGATCCGGGTACATGAAAGAATGAATGGGGCCATGTATCGTGAGATTTTGAGTGCAAACCTCCTTCCATCAGCAAGGGCATTGAAGATGAAACGTGGCTGGGTCTTTCAACATGACAATGATCCAAAGCACACCGCCAGGGCAACGAAGGAGTGGCTTCGTAAGAAGCATTTCAAGGTCCTGGAGTGGCCTAGCCAGTCTCCAGATCTCAACCCTATAGAAAAGCTTTGGAGGGAGTTGAAAGTCCGTGCTGCCAAGCGAAAAGCCAAAAACATCACTGCTCTAGAGGAGATCTGCATGGAGGAATGGGCCAACATACCAACAACAGTGTGTGGCAACCTTGTGAAGACTTACAGAAAACGTTTGACCTCTGTCATTGCCAACAAAGGATATATTACAAAGTATTGAGATGAAATTTTGTTTCTGACCAAATACTTATTTTCCACCATAATATGCAAATAAAATGTTAAAAAAACAGACAATGTGATTTTCTGGATTTTTTTTTCTCAGTTTGTCTCCCATAGTTGAGGTCTACCTATGATGTAAATTACAGACGCCTCTCATCTTTTTAAGTGGTGGAACTTGCACTATTGCTGACTGACTAAATACTTTTTTGCCCCACTGTATGTGATTGGTCGCACGAGCGGTCACATGGGCGGTTGCGCGACCAATCACAAGCCGCGACGTCACCGCAAGGTCCTGCAAGCGCTGATTCGAAGGAAGGAAGGTTCCCGGTTAGTACCAGGGCGCGTCCGAGGGTGAGTATAGCGATATTTTTTATTTTAATTCTTTATTTTACACTTAAATATGGATCGCAGGGCCTGAAGGAGAGTTTCCTCTCCTTCAGACCCTGGGAACCATTGGAAAACCAATGCACTGCATTGAGTTTCGAGTTTCGGCCGACCCCGACCCCGACTTTTTTATAGGATCGGCCGATTTCACTCGACCCGACTTTTTAAAAAGTCGGGTTTCGTGAAACCCGACCCGATCCTATAAAAGTAAAAGTCGCTCAACCCTACCCACCACTGTTGACTTTTGTTTCAATAAATTGTTTGAGATGAAGAAATCACCATCACATGCTTCTACGTAAATGCCCTGCTTTCATGACAAAGTACCAATGTAGCGTGAACTTTTTACATTTTCCATAAAGTTTGCCTGAAAGCCAAATATCCTTAACTATTATTATTATTATTAAAACAAAAACAAAAGATGTCTCAAATCAAAAATGGGGAGGCTGATGCAGAACACCATGCTGTTCAACGTAATATTTTGCCAAACAAGGCCACTAGTTGACAGAAATCAGTAAATATAACACTGATAACTACGGAAGCTAAAGTGTATTATATTACGCTTTTTCACATCACACTAATTTTTAAACTTTTTTCATGTGCCTTATATTAAAAACGTCACTTTTACTTTTTTACGATTTCTGCCATCTAGTGGCTCTTCTTGGAAATATAATATATAGAATGGCATGATGTTCTGCATCAGCCTCCTCCTCTTTGATGTTATACTTTTTTTAATAACTCGTGTAGAGTTATCAAATAAATCACTAATTAAAATACACTGTGTGCAGAATTATTAGGCAAGTTGTATTTTAGAGGATTATTTTTATTATTGATCAACAACTATGTTCTCAATCAACCCAAAAGACTCGTAAATATCAAAGCTTAAAATTTTTGGAAGTTGGAGTGTTTTTTTTTTAGATTTGGCTATCTTAGGAGGATATCTGTTTGTGCAGGTAACTATTACTGTGCAGAATTATTAGGCAACTTAATAAAAAACAAATATATTCCCGTCTCACTTGTTTATTTTCACCAGGTAAACCAATATCACTGCACAAAATTTAGAAACAAACATTTCTGACATGCAAAAACAAAACCACAAAAAATGAGTGACCAATATAGCCACCTTTCTTTATGATTACACTCTGCAGCCTCCATCCATAGATTCTGTCAGTTGCTTGATCTGTTTACAACCAACATTGCATCCAGCCACCACAGCCTCCAGACACTGTTCCGAGAGGTGGACTGTTTTCCCTCCCTGTAGATCTCACATTTTATGAGGGACCACAGGTTCTCTATGGGGTTCAGATCAGGTGAACAAGGGGGCCATGTCATTATTTTTTCTTCTTTGAGACCTTTACTGGCCAGCCGTGCTGTGGAGTAGTTGGAGGCATGTGATGGAGCATCGTCCGGCATGAAAATCATGTTTTTATTGAACGATACCGACTTCTTCCTGTACCACTGCTTGAAGAAGTTGTCTTCCAGAAACTGGCAGTAGGTCTGGGAGTTGGGCTTCACTCCATCCTCAACCCGAAAAGGTCCCACAAGTTCATCTTTGATGATCCCAGCCCATACCAGTACCCCACCTCCACCTTGCTGACGTCGGAGTCTCTGCCCTTTACTGATCCAGCCTCTGGCCCATCCATCTGGCCCATCAAGAGTCACTCATTTCATCAGTCCATAAAACCTTTGAAAAGTCAGTCTTAAGATATTTCTTGGCCCAGTCTTGACGTTTTATCTTATGTTTCTTGTTCAAAGGTGGTCGTTTTTAGCCTTCCTTATCTTGGCCATGTCCCTGAGTATTACACACCTTCTGCTTTTTGTTACTCCAGTAACGTTGCAGCTCTGAAATATGGCAAAACTGGTGGCAAATGGCATCTTGGCAGCTTCACGCTTGGTTTTCCTCAATTCATGGGCAGTTATTTTGCGCCTTTTTTGCCCAACAAGCTTCTTGCGACCCGCTTGGCTATTTGCCATGAAAAGCTTGATTGTTCGGTGATCACGCTCCAAAGGTTTGGCAGTTTCAAGACTGCTGCATCCCTCTGCAAGGCATCTCACAATTGTGGACTTTTCAGAGTCCGTCACATCTCTCTTCTGACCCATTTTGCCAAAGGAAAGGAAGTTGCCTAATAATGAAGCACACCTTATATAGGTGATGTCATTAGACAACACCCCTCCTCATTACAGAGATGCACATCACCTGATTTACTTAATTGGTAGTTGGTTCTCAGCCTGAACAGCTTGGAGTAGGACAACATGTATAAAAAGTATTGTGTGATCAAAATACAACTTGCCTAATAATTCTGCATGCAGTGTACATATTTTTGTCATCTTTGTTTATTATTGTAACTGTCTTTATATGATTATACTGTGTATCTCTGTCTCCTTCTTTCCTGATTTGGGCTTACTTTTTGGTAGACAGGTTCAAAAATAATAATCGTGTAACCTTTTAGCTACCATTTAATGAATAAAAATTATAAATGATGTAACCAAGCAAGGTTTCCAAACGACTATATAAAAAAGCAGAAAAGGAGCACAAAAAATGGACACTAACAAAAACAAATAAACTGAGCCTGGACACTAAATCCGTATTTACTTTTAGATAAGTGCTGTGAAAGTTTTATACAGTAGTCCCCTATATCCATGTAAGATCAGAGGTCTGGTGCCCTGGTGTATCACTTTTAGTAACAGAATTTAGTTTTTAATCTGCATGAACTATGCAGACAGCAGAATTTCACCGCCACTAAACAACTAGGTGAGTTATCGTGTGCTAAATCACGTCTGCAACTGCCAAATTTTTTTTACTGTGCAACAAATCTGCACACAGAGCAATTTCACTGCCACAAAATGACAAGGTGGGATATGGCGTGGTGCACCACATATAGCTACTGAAAAAAATAAGATTTAAAAAGGTCTACTTGTGCATGGAGAACAATGGAAGCAGTGCACAACACACTTGTCTGACATGTGCCCTGTTGTCTTTGTTTGTGGACCTCAGTAATGGCACCAATAAAAATAAAAAAAAAACTGCCAGGTCAAGTTCACAGCTACACAGAACACTAGTTATCTAAACTATCTGACTTAGAAACAACCACCTAGCTAACTAGATCTATCAGCACCCAGGCCCAACATCAGGAGCAGCCTCTCTCCACTGTTATACTGACAAAATGGCACCAAAACAAGATGGTCGCCCTTTATATACATGTGATTTCAGCAGCCAATGACAAAAGCCATTGTGTTGGGACAGTGTGGATATTTCCTGGGTCCTGATTGGCCAGCCGCAATGTAAATACATGAAGTTAAAAAAAAAGTTTACAAGCCGCCACTCCTTTGAGATCTCCCCACCCCCTCCCCTCATCAAACACGTGCCCCACACTCATCATCCACCACCATTCTCCTAGCCAAAGTGCTCAAAATACTTAAGGGACAAGGCAAACATTTTCCCGCACTTTTTAACCCCTTCTGTCATGATCCCAATGGCAGGGGATCACAAAAGGACAAGCACACAAAAAACAGAACAAGCTCTAGGGTGATGGAAACTGAGCTGACCGCGATCCTGAACCTAATTCACAACACTAGCAGTAGCCGGGGAACGTGCCTACGATGATTCTAGACGTCTCGCGCCAGCCGAAGGACTAGCTTCCCCTATTAGAAGAAACAAAGACCTCTCTTGCCTCCAGAGAAACACCCCACAGAAATAGCAGCCCCCCACATGTAATGACGGTGAAATGAGAGGAAAGCACATACGTAGTAATGAAAACAGATTCAGCAAAATGAGGCCCGCTAAAACTAGATAGCAGAGGATACAAAAGTGAACTGCGCGGTCAGCGAAAAACCCTACAAAAAACCATCCTGAAATTACCTGAACTCATGTGCCAACTCATGGAACATGAGGAGTAATATCAGCCCACTAGAGCAACCAGCAACAAGGAATCACATAACTGCAAGCTGGACTAAAACAAAAATAAAGCAAAACGTGGAACAGGAAAATCAAAAACTTAGCTTGTCCTGATGATTACAGAAGCGGAAAGCAGAGGTAACAAGACACACTGATTACATTGATCGCCTGCGAGGAAATGACAAGAAAGCCAGGTTAAATAGGAAACTCCCATATCCGGATAGAACAGGTGGACACCAGAGACCGCAGAGAACACAAGTCACCCAGTACCATCTGTAACCACCAGAGGGAGCCCAAAAACAGAATCCACAACAGTACCCCCCCCTTGAGGAGGGGTCACCGAACCCTCACGAGAACCACCAGGGCGACCAGGATGAGCCGTATGAAATGCACGGACCAAATCAGCAGCATGAACATCAGAGGCAACCACCCAAGAATTATCCTCCTGACCATAACCCTTCCACTTGACCAAATACTGAAGTTTCCGTCTGGAAACACGAGAATCCAAGATCTTCTCCACAACATACTCCAATTCTCCCTCCACCAGCACCGGAGCAGGAGGCTCAAGCGAAGGAACAACAGGTACCTCATACTTCCGCAACAACGACCGATGGAACACATTATGAATAGCAAACGATGCCGGGAGATCCAAACGAAACGACACAGGGTTAAGAATTTCCAAGATCCTATAGGGACCGATAAACCGAGGCTTGAACTTAGGAGAAGAGACCTTCACAGGAACAAAACGAGAAGACAACCACACCAAGTCCCCAACACGAAGTCGAGGACCCACGCGGCGACGGCGATTAGCAAACTGGAGAGCCCTCTCCTGGGACAACTTCAAATTGTCCACCACATGACTCCAAATCTGATGCAACCTATCCACCACCATGTCCACTCCAGGACAATCAGAAGGCTCCACCTGACCAGAGGAAAAATGAGGATGAAACCCCGAATTACAAAAGAAAGGAGAAACCAAGGTAGCAGAACTAGCCCGATTATTAAGGGCAAATTCGGCAAGCGGCAAAAAGGTAACCCAGTCATCTTGATCAGCAGAAACAAAACACCTTAAATAAGTTTCCAAGGTCTGATTAGTTCGTTCCATCTGGCCATTCGTCTGAGGATGGAATGCAGATGAAAAGGACAAATCAATGCCCATCTTAGCACAGAACGTCCGCCAAAATCTAGACACAAACTGGGATCCCCTGTCAGAAACAATGTTCTCCGGAATCCCATGCAAACGAACCACGTTCTGAAAAAACAGAGGGACCAATGAGCCTGTCTAGGATTCAGACGCTTGGCAGACTCAAGGTAAATCAGATTTTTGTGATCAGTCAAGACCACCACACGATGTCTAGCACCCTCAAGCCAATGATGCCACTCCTCAAATGCCCACTTCATGGCCAAAAGCTCCCGATTACCAACATCATAATTCCGCTCAGTGGGCGAAAACTTTCTAGAAAAGAACGCACATGGCTTCATCACCGAGCAATCGGAGCTTCTCTGTGACAAAACCGCCCCCGCTCCCATCTCAGAAGCATCAACCTCAACCTGAAAAGGAAGCGAAACATCTGGCTGACGCAACACAGGAGCAGAAGAAAACCGGCGCTTAAGTTCATGAAAGCCCTCCACAGCCGCAGGAGACCAATCAGCAACATCAGCACCCTTCTTAGTCAGATCCGTCAAAGGCTTAACAACACTAGAAAAATTAGTTATGAAACGACGATAAAAATAAGCAAAGCCCAAGAACTTCTGTAGACTCTTAAGAGATGTAGGCTGCGTCCAGTCACAAATAGCTTGAACCTTGACGGGATCCATCTCAATAGTAGAAGGGGAAAAAATATACCCCAAAAAAGAAATCTTCTGGACTCCAAAGAGACACTTTGAACCTTTTACAAACAAAGAATTGGCCCGCAGGACCTGAAACACCTTCCTGACCTGCTGAACATGGGACTCCCAGTCATCAGAAAAAACCAAAACATCATCCAAATACACAATCATAAATTTATCCAGATATTCACGGAAAATATCGTGCATAAAGGACTGGAAGACAGAAGGAGCATTAGAAAGTCCAAAAGGCATCACCAAATACTCAAAATGGCCCTCAGGCGTATTAAATGCGGTTTTCCACTCATCACCCTGCTTAATCCGCACAAGATTATACGCACCCCGAAGATCAATCTTAGTGAACCATTTAGCCCCCTTAATGCGAGCGAACAAATCAGTCAACAATGGCAAAGGATACTGATATTTGACCGTAATCTTATTCAAAAGACGGTAATCTATACAAGGCCTCAAGGAACCATCTTTTTTGGCCACGAAAAAAAAACCTGCTCCCAAAGGAGATGAAGATGGATGGATATGTCCCTTTTCCAAGGACTCCTTAACATAATCCCGCATAGCAGTATGCTCTGGCACTGACAAATTGAACAAACGACCTTTAGGAAATTTACTGCCAGGAATCAAATCTATAGCACAATCGCAATCCCTGTGAGGAGGAAGCGAATTGAGCTTAGGCTCCTCAAAAACATCCCGATAATCAGACAAAAATACAGGAACCTCAGAAGGAGTAGATGAAGCGATAGAAATCGGAGGTGCATCATCATGAACCCCCTGACATCCCCAGCTTAACACAGACATCGCCTTCCAGTCCAAGACTGGGTTATGAGTTTGTAACCATGGCAGACCAAGCACTAAGACATCATGTAAATTATACAGTACCAGGAAGCGAATCACCTCCTGATGAACGGAAGTCATACGCATGGTCACGTGTGTCCAGTACTGAGGTTTATTCATAGACAAAGGTGTAGAGTCAATTCCTTTCAAAGGAATAGGGACTTCCAGAGGCTCCAGACTAAACCCACAGCGGTTGGCAAATGACCAATCCATAAGACTCAGGGCAGCGCCTGAATCCACATGGGCATCGACGGAAATGGCTGATAATGAACAAATCAGAGTCACAGACAGAATGAACTTACACTGTAAAGTACTAATGGCAACAGACTTATCAACCTTTTTTGTGCGTTTAGAGCATGCTGATATAACATGAGCTGAATCACCACAATAAAAACACAACCCATTTTTCCGCCTATAGTTTTGCCGTTCACTTCTGGACTGAATTCTATCACATTGCATTGTCTCAGGTGCCTGTTCAGAAGACACCGCCAAATGGTGCACAGGTTTGCGCTCCCGTAAACGCCGATCAATCTGAATAGCCATAGTCATAGACTCATTCAGACCTGTAGGCGCCGGGAACCCCACCATAACATCTTTAATGGCCTCAGAAAGGCCATCTCTGAATTTTGCAGCCAGAGCGCACTCATTCCACTGAGTAAGCACCGACCATTTCCGAAATTTCTGACAATATATTTCTGCTTCATCTTGCCCCTGAGAGAGAGCCAATAAAGCTTTTTCAGCCTGAATCTCTAGGTTAGGTTCCTCATAGAGCAAACCCAATGCCAGAAAAAACGCATCCACATTGAGCAACGCAGGATCCCCTGGTGCCAATGCAAATGCCCAATTCTGAGGGTCACCCCGCAGGAAAGATATTACAATTTTGACTTGCTGAGCAGGGTCTCCAGAGGAGCGAGATTTCAAAGAAAGAAACAACTTGCAATTGTTCCTAAAATTCAGAAAACTAGATCTATCTCCAGAAAAAAACTCTGGGATAGGAATTCTAGGTTCAGACATAGGAGCATGTACAACAAAATCTTGTATATTTTGAACCTTAGCAGCAAGATTATTCAGGCTGGAAGCCAAACTCTGGACGTCCATGATAAACAGCTGAGGTCAGAGCCATTCAAGGATTAAGAGGAGGTAAGACGCAGCCAGGCTGCAATTAAGGCTAGGCAGCAAACTCTGAGGGAAGGAAAAAAAAAAAAACTTCCTCAGACTACTTTTCCTCCTACTTCAGCCAATACGATTACCACTTTTGGGCCGGCGATACTGTCATGATCCCAATGGCAGGGGATCACAAAAGGACAAGCACACAAAAAACAGAACAAGCTCTAGGGTGATGGAAACTGAGCTGACCGCGATCCTGAACCTAATTCACAACACTAGCAGTAGCCGGGGAACGTGCCTACGATGATTCTAGATGTCTCGCGCCAGCCGAAGGACTAGCTTCCCCTATTAGAAGAAACAAAGACCTCTCTTGCCTCCAGAGAAACACCCCACAGAAATAGCAGCCCCCCACATGTAATGACGGTGAAATGAGAGGAAAGCACATACGTAGTAATGAAAACAGATTCAGCAAAATGAGGCCCGCTAAAACTAGATAGCAGAGGATACAAAAGTGAACTGCGCGGTCAGCGAAAAACCCTACAAAAAACCATCCTGAAATTACCTGAACTCATGTGCCAACTCATGGAACATGAGGAGTAATATCAGCCCACTAGAGCAACCAGCAACAAGGAATCACATAACTGCAAGCTGGACTAAAACAAAAATAAAGCAAAACGTGGAACAGGAAAATCAAAAACTTAGCTTGTCCTGATGATTACAGAAGCGGAAAGCAGAGGTAACAAGACACACTGATTACATTGATCGCCGGCGAGGAAATGACAAGAAAGCCAGGTTAAATAGGAAACTCCCATATCCTGATAGAACAGGTGGACACCAGAGACAGCAGAGAACACAAGTCACCCAGTACCATCTGTAACCACCAGAGGGAGCCCAAAAACAGAATCCACAACACCCTTCACCCCGAAGCCTTTTTTCAACTTCCTGACCAGGCCATTTTTTTCAATTCTGACCACTGTCACTTTATGAGGATGTAAGGGGGTGAAGAGGAAGACGAGCCCAAAGAAGGTTGCTTTCCCTGCTCCTTACCTGGAACCACTTAGTCGGACAGCTGGGTTGTTGGGGAGAGGACTTTCTGTCCTCGACAGAGGAGACGATGTGACTGCTGGGGGCAGGGAGGAAGAGAGAGGAGTGTGGTCAGAAAAGAGCGGGAGAGCAGAGCGTGCAAGACAGAGGGGACAGAGCGCCAGAGAGAAAGCAGGCTGCAGTGCCGCACTCCCCAAAAGAGAGTGCTCCCCGTGAAGGCACTAAGGCTGAGATAGACACCATAGTGAAGGCTGTATGTGAGGGTGTGGACTCGAAGCCTCCGTAATCAGAGAAGACTTTTCCCCTGACAGTGCAGAGACAGTGACACTAGCACGCAGCCCTGGTGACCGCAGTGACAAGTCAAGACCCCTGATTGTGATAAATAACTGCCCAGTGTGTGTGAAGCATTCTTACTGCAGAGAGACTGCCAGCCTAACATACAGAGACTCCTGGAGCACTGTGCTGTGCTACTTCCTGCTTCCAGTTTCACTGTGAGATAAAGACTGCAAAGATTTAACCCCAGAGTCTCCAGTTCCCAGGAGACAGAGGAGAGACTTCAGGATCTTAAAGTGCTGCTGGTGACTGTACCCACGTTGGAATAAGGACCCTCCAGTCAGGACCTCGCTGGACTGATAAGTTACAAGAACACTCGTTAATCATTTCTATTCCACTTAACTGTTTCATTGCTTCAGTTAGCTAGCTGTGTATTGTTATACTGTTTGCATTATCTCTACTAACCCCCTGTTTTCTCCCTGTGAGGAGAATCTTACTCCTGTTAATAAATCCCACTCAACAGTTGGTCTGTCTGTTCCGTGGTGACATACTCACCCTATTACAAGGTCATAACTCTGAAACTCTTCAACGTGTCCTGGTGATTCTGAGATTGTTTTGTCGTGACATATTGTACTTTATGATAGTAGTAAAATTTCTTCAATATGACTTGCGTTTATTTGTGAAAGAAACAGAAAATTTTGAAAATTTTGCAATTTTTAAATTTTAGTTTTTATGCCCTTAACGTAGAGAATCATATCATACAAAATAGTTAATAAATAACATTACCGATATGTCTGCTTTACATTAGCACAATTTTAGAAACATAATTTTATTTTGTTAGGAAGTTATAATGGTTAAAAGTTGACCAGCGATTTCTCATTTTTGCAACAAAATTTGCAAAACCAATTTTTTTAGGGACCACCTCACACTTGAAGTGACTTTGAGGGGCCTATATCACAGAAAATGCCCAAAAGTGACACCATTCTAAAACTTCACCCCTCAAGGTACTCAAAACCACATTGAAGAAGTTTATTAACCCTTCAGGTGCTTCATAGGAATTTTTGGAATGTTTACAAAAAAGTGAACATTTAACTTTTTTTACAACATTTTTATTTCAGATCCAATTTGTTTTATTTGACCAAGGATAACAGGAGAAATTGGACCACAAAAGTCGTTGTACACAATTTGTTCTGAGTATGCTGATACCCCATAAGTGGGGGTAAACCACTGTTTGGGCGCATGGCAGAGCTCGGAAGGGAAGGAGCGCCATTTGACTTTTCAATGCCAAATTTGCTGGAATTGAGATCGGACACCATGTGGCGTTTGGAGAGGCCCTGATGTGCCTAAACATTGAAACCCCCACAAGTGACACCATTTTGGAAACTAGACCCCCTAAGGAACTAATCTAGATGTGTGGTGAGCACTTTGAACCCACAAGTGCTTTACAGAAGTTTATAATGTAGAGCTGTAAAAAAAAATCATATTTTTTCACAAAAATTATCGTTTCATCCAAAATGTTTTATTTTCCCAAGGGTAACAGGAGAAATTGGACCCCAAATGTTGTTGTGCAAATTGTCCTGAGTACGCTGATACTCCATATGTGGGGGTAAGCCACTGTTTGGGCGCATGGCAGAGCTCGGAAGGGAAGGAGCGCTGTTTTGGAATGCAGACTTTGATGGAATGGTCTGCGGGCGTCATGTTGCTTTTGCAGAGCCCCTGATGCACCTATACAGTAGAAACCCCCATAAGTGACCCCATATTGGAAACTAGACCACCCAAGGAACTTATCTGGATGTGTTGTGAGAATTTTGAACACCAGGTTTATAACGCAGAGCCGTGAAAATAAAAAATATATTTTTTTTCCACGGAAATGATATTTAAGCCCCCAAATTTTTATTTTATTAAGGGTAACAGAAGAAATTGGACTGCAAAAGTTGTTGTCCAATTTGTCCTGTGTACGTTGACACCCCATATGTGGGGGAACCACTGTTTGGGTGCACGGCAGAGCTCAGAAGGGAAGGAGCACCATTTTACTTTTTCAATGCAGAATTGGCTGGAATTGAGATCGGACACCATGTCACATTTGGAGAACCCCTGATGTGCCTAAACAGTGGAAACCCCCCAATTCTAACTCCAACCCAAACCCCAATGCACCCCTATGCCTAATCCCAACCATAACCCTAACCACACCCCTAACCCGAACACACCCCTAACCATAATCCCAACCCTAACCATAACACTGACCACACCCCTAACCCCAACACACCCCTAACCCTAATACAAGCCCTAATCTCAACCATAACCCTAACCACACCCCTAACCCTGACACACCCCTAACCCTAATCCCAACCCTAACCCTGACCGTAAACATAATCCAAACCCTAACTTTAGCCCCAAAACTAAGCCTAACTTTAGCCCCAACTCTAACCCTAATTTTAGCCCGAACCCTAACCCTAACATTAGCCCCAACTCTAACCCTAATGGGAAAATGGAAATAAATACATTTTTTAATGTTATTATTTTTCCCTACCTAAGCGGGTGATAAAGGAGGGTTTGATTTACTATTTTTAGTGGGTTTTTATGATTGGCAGCTGTCACATGCTAAAAGACGCTTTTTATTGCAAAATATAGTTTTTCATCACCACATTTTGAGAGCTATAATTTTTCCATATTTTGGCCCACAGAGTCATGTGAGGTCTTGTTTTTTGCGGGACGAGTTGATGGTTTTATTGGTACCATTTTCGGGCACATGACATTTTTTGATCGCTTTTTATTCCGATTTTTGAGAGGCAGAATGAATTTCTTTTGGGGGGGGCGTTTATATCGTTCCACGTGTGGTAAAATTGATAAAGCAGTTTTATTCTTCGGGTCAGTACAATTACAGTGATACCTCTTTTATATCTTTTTTTATGTTTTGGCACTTTTACACAATAAAAACTATTTTATATAAAAAAATAATTGTTTTTGCATCGCTTTATTCTGAGAGCTATAACTTTTTTATTTTTCTGCTGATGATGCTATATGGCGGCATTTTTTGCGGGACAAGATGATGTTTTCAGCGGTACCATGGTTATTTATATCCGTCTTTTTGATCACATTTGCACTTTTTGTTTGGCAGTATGATGATAAAGCGTTGTTTTTGCCTCATTTTTTTTATTTTTTTTGTGGTGTTCACTGAAGGGGTTAACTAGTGGGACAGTTTTATAGAGCGGGTCATTACAGATGTGGCGATACCAAATATGTGTACTTTTATTGTTTTTTTTTATTTACATAAATAAATGGATTTATTGGAAAATATATATTTTTTTTTATTTTATTTTATTTTTTTTTTATACATTCTATTTTTTTTTTACTTTATAACATTGTCCCAGGGTGGGACATCACTATATTAGATCAAATCGCTGATCTGACACTTTGCTTAGCACTGTGTCAGATCAGCGATCTGACAGGCAGTGCAGGAGGCTTTCTGGCGCCTGTTCTCAGCAGGCGCCAGGAAGCCACCTCACTTCAGGATCCGGAAGGAGCCCTGTGGCAATTTTGGATCGGGGGACTCCATGGAGAACAACGGAACAACATGATCGCATCGCATTGTTCTGGTGGGAGAGCGCAGGGAGCCCCCGTCCCTGCGCGATGCCCCTCTATGTCGCTGTCACTACTGACAGTGACATCAGATGGGTTAAATGCCCACGATCGACATATTCAAGCCAAATATATGTTTGGCGATAGGTTTTCGACCATATTCGCTCATGTCTACTTCTGATCACTGCCATAGAGTGTATCACAGTGATCAAAATTAACCAATAAGAAAAATTCCTACTGTTGCTGTATGCCGGCAGACATATCTCGATGGGAGCATTGCGCATGCGCCCGCCATTTTTTTTTTCAAGAAGACTTTGCAGAGGGAAGGGGACCGAGCTGGAGGGACTGGAGGAAGATGAAGGTTTTGGGGGGGGGGGGACTTGGGGACCTCATTTATCTCTCTGCTACAGCCTTATTCCTGATCGCTGTTTTAAAACGGCAATGGCATTTCTTCTATCTTTGCACCCTAAATGACACCTTGTTTCACAGTTAGAATAAGCAGTGGCGGCAAAGATAGAAGCAGTGTGCAGGCGCTGCATTCACCTCTTCTCCAGCTTCTAGCAGAGTGCAAGCGCTGCACTCACCTCTTCTACAGCTTCTAGCAGAGTGCACACGCTACACTCACCACTTCTAAAGCTTCTAGCAGAGTGCAAGCGCTGCACTTACCTCTTCTACAGCTTCTAGCAGAGTGCAAGCGCTGCACTCACCTCTTCTACAGCTTCTAGCAGAGTGCAGGCTCTGCACTCACCTCTTCTCCAGCTTCTAGCAGAGTGCAAGCGCTGCACTCACCTCTTCTACAGCTTCTAGCAGAGTGCACACGCTACACTCACCACTTCTAAAGCTTCTAGCAGAGTGCAAGCGCTGCACTTACCTCTTCTACAGCTTCTAGCAGAGTGCAAGCGCTGCACTCACCTCTTCTACAGCTTCTAGCAGAGTGCAGGCTCTGCACTCACCTCTTCTACAGCTTCTAGCAGAGTGCAAGCGCTGCACTCACCTCTTCTACAGCTTCTAGCAGAGTGCAAGCGCTGCACTCACCTCTTCTACAGCTTCTAGCAGAGTGCAAGTGCTGCACTCACCTCTTCTACACCTTCTAGCAGAGTGCAGGCTCTGCATTCACCTCTTCTACAGCTTCTAGCAGAGTGCAGGCTCTGCATTCACCTCTTCTACACCTTCTAGCAGAGTGCAGGCTCTGCATTCACCTCTTCTACAGCTTCTAGCAGAGTGCAAGCGCTGCACTCACCTCTTCTACAGCTTCTAGCAGAGTGCAAGCGCTGCACTCACCTCTTCTACAGCTTCTAGCAGAGTGCAAGTGCTGCACTCACCTCTTCTACAGCTTCTAGCAGAGTGCAAGTGCTGCACTCACCTCTTCTACAGCTTCTAGCAGTGTGCAGGTGCTGCACTCACCTCTTCTACAGCTTCTAGCAGAGTGCAAGCGCTGCACTCACCTCTTCTACAGCTTCTAGCAGAGTGCAAGCGCAGCACTCACCTCTTCTACAGCTTCTAGCAGAGTGCAAGCGCTGCACTCACCTCTTCTACAGCTTCTATCCCCATGGATCTACAACATCTTCTAGAGCAGTGCCACCTTAGTGATATCCTGTTCAAGGAGACAAGAATGAAGAGGAAAAGTAAGAAGACAAATCCATTATGCTAGGTTATAAGGACTATGAACGGTTATGAAAAAAAGATTTTTACACTCAACACTAATAATGAACAAAAATATTTGTGGATGTCATGACGTCATGATGCCGACTGCACAGATGAGGACCACCCTGGTCCGACTGCCACTGAGGTCCACATTGGATGCCAGAACAGGGCAACCCAAATCTTTGTGCTGGACTCAGCTCTTTTTGTCTCGTATCTCTCCCAGTCCATTTGGCTGCTCTGTCTTTTCTTTTGTCTTTTATATTCTTCTCTTTTGAGCCTCCATTTCTACCTTTCCCCACGGGAATCCACAATAATGTATGGGGTAAAGATGGACGTTAAAACTGGGATTCACAAAGCAGGAAACACATGCAGATAGAGACTCGGGGAGAGAAGTCAAAAGACAGAAAAGAGAAGAAAAACTTATAGAGAGTGGCAAAAAGAGAGGGTATAACAGGGGTTTTAACCTCTTCCTGTCAGATGAGACAACTTTCCCTTCTGAGTTCCAATTTCCGGAGCTTCGCTCACCCGTGTCGGTGTTTTGGCATATTCAATGACTTACTCTCTTGTTTCTATCCTCTATGTGTAATATAAGAATGAATTGACAGTAACTGATTTTAAAATGAATTTTAATTGTGAATGTTATTTTTTTTAAATAATAAAATAATAATAACTTATTGATTTTACCAATAAATTACAACAAAAAATTATTTACACACCACTTGATGAGTTTTCCTGAATGCCAGAGCTAATTACAGCCATTCTAGTTCCAGCCAGCGTAGAAACATGAGTAATGCCGAACCTTCCATTGAAGAATATTAATAAATATAATATTAAACTCCATTTATGCTGCAGGAACATAGTATCCTCTAGATTATGTACAGAAATCTACACGAACTCATCGGCTTCTGTGGGCATCACCCTGCATTCTTACACTCAGCCAGCAGGGGGAGAGGTTCATCCCTGTCCAGTCTGTGCAGTCACCTGAGCTCTTGGGAGAGACAACTGGTAAGAAGAAAGAAATATAATTTCATTAGATCAATCTGATGCAAAAAATATTACTAAAATGCATGTGATATCACCTATTGTGAATGGTGGATCCACTATCTATAAAGGTGCTATCAGTCATTGTACAGGAGGAGGAGGTGAGCTGTGACATCACCTATTGTGAATGGTGGATCCTATATCTACTGTATATAGAGGTGTTATCAGTCATTGTACAGGAGGAGGAGGTGAGCTGTGACATCACCTATTGTGAATGGTGGATCCTGTGTTATCTACTGTATATAGAGGTGTTATCAGTCATTGTACAGGAGGAGGAGGAGGTGAGCTGTGATATCACCTATTGTGAATGGTGGATCCTGTGTTATCTACTGTATAGAGAGGTGTTATCAGTCATTGTACAGGAGGAGGAGGAGGTGAGCTGTGATATCACCTATTGTGAATGGTGGATCCTGTGTTATCTACTGTATATAGAGGTGTTATCAGTCATTGTACAGGAGGAGGAGGAGGTGAGCTGTGATATCACCTATTGTGAATGGCGGATCCTGTGTTATCTACTGTATATAGAGGTGTTATCAGTCATTGTACAGGAGGAGGAGGAGGTGAGCTGTGATATCACCTATTGTGAATGGCGGATCCTGTGTTATCTACTGTATATAGAGGTGTTATCAGTCATTGTACAGGAGGAGGAGGTGAGCTGTGACATCACCTATTGTGAATGGTGGATCCTGTGTTATCTACTGTATATAGAGGTGTTATCAGTCATTGTACAGGAGGAGGAGGAGGTGAGCTGTGATATCACCTATTGTGAATGGCGGATCCTGTGTTATCTACTGTATATAGAGGTGTTATCAGTCATTGTACAGGAGGAGGAGGAGGTGAGCTGTGATATCACCTATTGTGAATGGCGGATCCTGTGTTATCTACTGTATATAGAGGTGTTATCAGTCATTGTACAGGAGGAGGAGGAGGTGAGCTGTGACATCACCTATTGTGAATGGTGGATCCTGTGTTATCTACTGTATAGAGAGGTGTTATCAGTCATTGTACAGGAGGAGGAGGAGGAGAGCTGTGATATCACCTATTGTGAATGGTGGATCCTGTGTTATCTACTGTATATAGAGGTGTTATCAGTCATTGTACAGGAGGAGGAGGTGAGCTGTGATATCACCTATTGTGAATGGTGGATCCTGTGTTATCTACTGTATAGAGAGGTGTTATCAGTCATTGTACAGGAGGAGGAGGAGGTGAGCTGTGACATCACCTATTGTGAATGGCGGATCCTGTGTTATCTACTGTATATAGAGGTGTTATCAGTCATTGTACAGGAGGAGGAGGAGGTGAGCTGTGATATCATCTATTGTGAATGGTGGATCCTGTGTTATCTACTGTATATAGAAGTGTTATCAGTCATTGTACAGGAGGAGGAGGAGGTGAGCTGTGATATCACCTATTGTGAATGGTGGATCCTGTGTTATCTACTGTATATAGAAGTGTTATCAGTCATTGTACAGGAGGAGGAGGAGGTGAGCTGTGATATCACCTATTGTGAATGGTGGATCCTGTGTTATCTACTGTATATAGAGGTGTTATCAGTCATTGTACAGGAGGAGGAGGAGGTGAGCTGTGATATCACCTATTGTGAATGGTGGATCCTGTGTTATCTACTGTATATAGAGGTGTTATCAGTCATTGTACAGGAGGAGGAGGAGGTGAGCTGTGATATCACCTATTGTGAACGGTGGATCCTGTGTTATCTACTGTGTATAGGGGGGTTATCAGTCATTGTACAGGAGGAAGAGGTGAGCTGTGACATCACCTATTGTGAATGGCGGATCCAGAATGTGCTTATTTTATACCATTAATTTGACCTAGATCTCCTGCATCAAATGTATGCACCATTTGAAATAGTGCAAATAAGTGTATTTTATTAAGCACTCTGGCACGTTATTTTGGATTCTTATGTATTTATCTCCATCTACTTGCAGTTGATATTTGTTGGCACATAATTAGCACATTGGTGCAAAGTATGCTATATAATTAATATCTGCTCACCTGTATACCTACTCAGCACTTGGCACTTTAATTTATGAAATATTACAGATATTTGCACTATTTCAAATGGTCCATACATTTGATGCAGAAGTTCTAGGTCAAATTAGTGGTATAAAGTAAGCACATTGGTGCATAAATATTTATTTATTATATATTTTTTCACCACTGCTATGGCTGATACATTGTGTATGAATTCATTATATTTTGTTAAGAGTCTGGGATGGTGATTGAGTAACGGAATTTACATAGGAGGCATACAATTCTATCACATTGGGATTATTTTTATATACTATTATTAATTCAAACTAATTCAAACTAATATTAATTCATTGGAATGTTGGAACAACAATGTTATGCAACCCACTTGGAATTGTTAGATTTTAAAGCCTATGCTTATAGGTACTCATATTTGGTAAAATCTTGACTTTAGCCTCAATGACCCATTTTTTTTGCTTTTTGATACATGTTCTGTGTTTGCTTTTTTTGTGTCTGTATTCCTTTTATCTGTATTGATTTTATGTGTTATGTAATGGGTGGTTGGAATAAAATTTTTATAGTTTTCATATACTTTTGGGCGTTTACTTCCATGTAGAATTTGTAGGTTATACAGTTGTGGCCAAAAGTATTGACACCCCTGCAATTCTGTCAGATAATACTCAGTTTCTTCCTGAAGATGATTGCAAACACAAATTATTTGGTATTATTATCTTCGTTTAATTTGTTTTAAATGAAAAAACACAAAAGAGAATATAGCAAAAAGCAAAACATTGATCATTTCACACAAAACTCCAAAAATGGGCCCACAACCTTTAGCCAAAATAACTGCGACCAACCGCTTCCGGTAACCATCAATGAGTTTCTTACAATGCTCTACTGGAATTTTAGACCATTCTTCTTTGGCAAACTACTCCAGGTCCCTGATATTTGAAGGGTGCCTTCTCCAAACTGCCATTTTTAGATCTCTCCACAGGTGTTCTATGGGATTCAGGTCTGGACTCATTGCTGGCCACCTTAGAAGTCTCCAGTGCTTTCTCTCAAACTATTTTCTAGTGCTTTTTGAAGTGTGTTTTGGGTCATTGTCCTGCTGGAAGACCCGTGACCTCTGGGAGACCCAGCTTTCTCACACTGGGCCCTACATTATGCTGCAAAATTTGTTGGTAGTCTTCAAACTTCATAATGCCATGCACACTGTCGAACAAAGCAACCCCAAAACATCAGGGAACCTCCGCCATGTTTGACTGTAGGGACCGTGTTCTTTTCTTTGAATGCCTCTTTTTTTCTCCTGTAAACTCTATGTTGATGCCTTTGACCAAAAAGCTCTACTTTTGTCTCATCAGACCAGAAAACATTCTTCCAAAACGTTCTAGGCTTTTTCAGGTAAGTTTTGGCAAACTCCAGCCTGGCTTTTTTATGTCTCGGGGTAAGAAGTGGGGTTTTCCTGGGTCTCCTACCATACAGTCTCTTATCATTCAGACGCCGACGGATAGTACGGGTTGACACTGTTGTACCCTCGGACTGCAGGGCAGCTTGAACTTGGTTTGATGTTAGTCGAGGTTCTTTATCCAACATCCGCACAATCTTGCGTTGAAATCTCTTGTCAATTTTTCTTTTCCGTCCACATCTAGGGAGGTTAGCCACAGTGCCATGGGCTTTAAACTTCTTGATGACACTGCGCACGGTAGACACAGGAACATTCAGGTCTTTGGAGATGGACTTGTAGCCTTTAGATTGCTCATGCTTCCTCACAATTTGGTTTCGCAAGTCCTCAGACAGTTCTTTGGTCTTCTTTCTTTTCTCCATGCTCAATGTGGTACACACAAGGACACAGGACAGAGGTTGAGTCAACTTTAATCCATGTCAACAGGCTGCAAGTGTGATTTAGTTATTGCCAACACCTGTTAGGTGCCACAGGTAAGTTACAGGTGCTGTTAATTACACAAATTACAGAAGCATCACATGATTTTTCGCACGGTGCCAATACTTTTGTCCACCCCCTTTTTTATGTTTCGTGTGGAATTATATCCAATTTGGCTTTAGGACAATGCTTTTTGTCTTTTTTCATTTAAAACAAATTAAACGAAGATAATAATACCAAATAATTTGTGTTTGCAATCATTTTCAGGAAGAAACTGAGTATTATCTGACAGAATTGCAGGGGTGTCAATACTTTTGGCCACAACTGTATTGAGATTGGAAGTGCCATTTATCTAGGCCTAGTATTTTCTGATTTTTCTATTCAAGAACAGTCTAGTCCTTCAAGGACAACTACAGCTCCAGGTAGGAGCCTTATACTGGAAGAAGTTTGTCTTCCTTATGCTGTCTATCATGCCCATGGGTCATTCTGAGTAAAGGACTGCTCAGTTTGAATTTACCCAGTCGCGAGAAGTGTCTGGTTCCCATGTGTCAAAGACAGTCAACTGTGTCTTCTTCTTCTTCAGCTGGTCTGTTAGTCATCGAGTCAAGGTGTGCTGACATCACCAAAGATGGGGAAGTGGTGACTATCTCTCCACACGTCTCCAGTGACTATACCAGTAATCTGCTAGTCGTCGAGCCAAGGTGTGCTGACGTCAGCAAAGATGGGAAAGTGGTGACAATCCCTCCACACAACTCCAACGACTATACCTGTAACCTGTTTATGGAAACATCTCCGCCTCTTGGATGTTTTCTTCTGGATAACTGGCAGAAGATGGTTCCTATATGGGTACCTTCATCGTCCATGTGACCGGTTGGTGAAGATTCCATAACAGAATTTTCCTCCTATCAGTTTTTTTCTGATCCGGTGGAGCTGTTGTTCTCCACACTCAGCTTCAATGATTTTTCCTGTGTTCAGTACTCTAGAACATCTCTGCTACCTGAAAGTTTGTCTCTGGATTTCGGGGAGAAGATGTATCCTGTGAGAGTTCCCTCAGCTTCCTTTTGGCCGGCTGGTGAAGATACCAAGTCGGAAGTTTTCTTGTCTCTGAGTTCCCCTGATCTGGAAGAGTAGGTCCAGTTTTCTCGGGATTACGGGCTGAAGTTGAACCCTGTAAGAGGGTTTCCAGTTTCCAAGTGTCCGGTTGATGCAGATGTCAAGACAGTAGCATCCAAGTCCCTGCTTCCTATCTACTTGGTGGAAGTGGTCCAGCCCATTGAGGAAGTTAATCCTGTTGAGCATAAAGAGACTATGCTTTCTGAGATTCCTGGTGATCCGTCTACCCTAAAGATGTCATGATGACTTGGACTGTGAGTGAACCCTTTCTTCTTCTACAGATCATTCTGGTGGATTTGAAGAAGAGGGGGCGTAAAGGAGGGGGTACTTTAACAACCCTGCCGGCATCACTGCATGGCCTTCCATCCCCCATCTGCCTGATACATCAACTCACTCACCCCAGGCCATGCTGTGAGATTTGTCTGTTGCCGGCTCCATGCCGTATGCTTCATGCATAGGGGGGCAGCGCTGGAAAATCCGGATTCTCCCTAAGGAGTCCTTGGCCAATAGCCTTGAGGCCTCTGATACTTAAGGCATCCTCACCCATTGGAGGATGCCTGAGCAAACTATTCCCCTCAGTTAGCATTTACTACTGAGCTGCCAGGTCGTGTTCTGTTTCCTGTCTCTGGGGGCTGCAATATGCAGGCCTATCTGTGTCCAGTTCTTGTATCCATGTCCATTCCTGTCTGAACTCTGGTCTATGTCCGTTCCTTTTCCTTCTTTGTTTGCTTGGCATTCCCACTCTGCTGTGTGTACCTCAGCCTTATCTTTCTGCTCTGCTTGCCACTATCCGTGGCTCTGTACCTCTCTGCTCTGTTCACCACTATCAGTGGCTCTGTACCTCTCTGCTCTGTTTGCTACTACCAGTGGCTCTGCACCTCTCTGCTCAGATTACCACAATCTGTGGTTCTGCACCTCTCTGCTCTGTTCACCACTACCCGTGGCTCTGTTCTACTCTGCTCTGTTCACCACTACCCGTGGCTCTGTTCTACTCTGCTCTGTTCACCACTACCCGTGGCTCTGTTCTACTCTGCTCTGTTCACCACTACCCGTGGCTCTGTGCTTCTCTGTTTTGCCACAGCCTGTGGCTTGTGCCTCTCTGCTTTGCTCACCACAACCTGTGGTTCTGCGCCTTCTGGCTCTTGGCTTTGCCTCCTGCGGTTCCGGCTATTGGCATTGCCTACTGCGTCTCCACTCTTGGCTCCGCCTCCTGCATCTCCTCTCTTGGTTCTGCCTCCAGCGGCTCCGTCCTTAGCTCCGCCTTCTCCTTTTCTGTCTTCTCCTTCTCTTAGCTCTGTCTTCTTCTCTGCTCTTAGCTCTGCCTCTGCTCTTTGCTCCGCCTCCTACGTCCTGCTCTTAGCTTTGCCTCTTGTGTTTATGTTCTTGGCTCCACCTCCTGCTCTTAACCCCGCCTCCTGTGGTTCTGCGTTGCATCCGCTCTTGCTCTATCTCCGTTCTACAACTAGCCTTACAGGTTCCTACCTGTCTCCATACACCCGCCTGTATACCATTTCCTACCAGAGTATCAGCCCTGTCCGTCTAACCTGCCAGAGGGCCAGTCATGCCCGCCTGCCTGCCAGTGTCTCTGCCGTGCCTGCCAGTGCCTCTGCCGTGCCTGCCAGTGTCTCTTCCGTGCCCACCTGTCTGCCAGAGTCACAGCCGTGCCTGTCTGTCTGTGTCCTGACCCCTGGTGGGATCAGCATCCACAGTCAGACACCACCCTGGATTGGTACCAAGTAGCTACCGACCTCACCATCAGAGGCTCCAGCGAACACCTAGGAAGCTACTAGTTATGCCTCTTCCAGGGTAGTCTGGTCAGTGGTCCAGTGGGGCCACACCCCTGCACGCCCGCGCCACCCAGTCTGGGCACGAGCGTTACATGGATTCTGTGTTATCTACTGTATATAGAGGTGTTATCAGTCATTGTACAGGAGGAGGAGGAGGTGAGCTGTGACATCACCTATTGTGAATGGTGGATCCTGTGTTATCTACTGTATATAGAGGTGTTATCAGTCATTGTACAGGAGGAGGTGAGCTGTGACATCACCTATTGTGAATGGTGGATCCTGTGTTATCTACTGTATATAGAGGTGTTATCAGTCATTGTACAGGAGGAGGAGGAGGTGAGCTGTGACATCACCTATTGTGAATGGTTGATCCTGTGTTATCTACTGTATATAGAGGTGTTATCAGTCATTGTACAGGAGGAGGTGAGCTGTGATATCAACTATTGTGAATGGTGGATCCTGTGTTATCTACTGTATATAGAGGTGTTATCAGTCATTGTACAGGAGGAGGAGGAGGTGAGCTGTGACATCACCTATTGTGAATGGTTGATCCTGTGTTATCTACTGTATATAGAGGTGTTATCAGTCATTGTACAGGAGGAGGTGAGCTGTGATATCACCTATTGTGAATGGTGGATCCTGTGTTATCTACTGTATATAGAGGTGTTATCAGTCATTGTACAGGAGGAGGAGGAGGTGAGCTGTGACATCACCTATTGTGAATGGTTGATCCTGTGTTATCTACTGTATATAGAGGTGTTATCAGTCATTGTACAGGAGGAGGTGAGCTGTGATATCAACTATTGTGAATGGTGGATCCTGTGTTATCTACTGTATATAGAGGTGTTATCAGTTATTGTACAGGAGGAGGAGGAGGTGAGCTGTGATATCACCTATTGTGAATGGTGAATCCTGTGTTATCTACTGTATATAGAGGTGTTATCAGTCATTGTACAGGAGGAGGAGGAGGTGAGCTGTGACATCACCTATTGTGAATGGTGAATCCTGTGTTATCTACTGTATATAGAGGTGTTATCAGTCATTGTACAGGAGGAGGAGGTGAGCTGTGATATCAACTATTGTGAATGGTGGATCCTGTGTTATCTACTGTATATAGAGGTGTTATCAGTCATTGTACAGGAGGAGGTGAGCTGTGATATCACCTATTGTGAATGGTGGATCCTGTGTTATCTACTGTATATAGAGGTGTTATCAGTCATTGTACAGGAGGAGGAGGAGGTGAGCTGTGACATCACCTATTGTGAATGGTTGATCCTGTGTTATCTACTGTATATAGAGGTGTTATCAGTCATTGTACAGGAGGAGGTGAGCTGTGATATCAACTATTGTGAATGGTGGATCCTGTGTTATCTACTGTATATAGAGGTGTTATCAGTTATTGTACAGGAGGAGGAGGAGGTGAGCTGTGATATCACCTATTGTGAATGGTGAATCCTGTGTTATCTACTGTATATAGAGGTGTTATCAGTCATTGTACAGGAGGAGGAGGAGGTGAGCTGTGACATCACCTATTGTGAATGGTGAATCCTGTGTTATCTACTGTATATAGAGGTGTTATCAGTCACTGTACAGGAGGAGGAGGTGAGCTGTGACATCACCTATTGTGAATGGTGGATCCTATGCCATCTAATGTGTATAGAAATGTTATCAGTCATTATAATCCTACCTGTGATAATGAAACTGCTTAAAAGTCGTTTGTACACAATATGAAGAGTGAATCTAGTATGAAGCTTAGTGGCGATTGTGAAAATTGCAAGATTTTATACGCAGTACAAATCTATGTTTCTACTGTGATATGCAGTAGATAGAAGAATAATCAAAACTAAGAGTTCTCAGAGGTTGATAATAGAGATCAGTGAGCACTAAAACGCTCGGGTGCTTGTTGCTCGAACCAACAATTCCTAATACCCCCATGGCGAGTAAAATTTGAGTAACGAGTATAATGGGAGTCAATGGGATATCAAGCTTTCTTTCCGGCAGACCCTACAAAGAGGTCTGGGGGGCAGTGAAATTGTTGGAATGGATAGGAAAAGTGCCGTATGGAAGGAAACAGCACGAGGAAGACCCCTGGAAGCTGCTGAGAACAATGGGGTCACACTTTTACTCCACTTTAAGGACTGACAATAAAAGATTCCAAACCCTCGAAAAGTTGCATTTTACAGGAAAAGAATGTTTAGAAACATTCTTTCTGCATAATGACTTGTATATAAGGCAACATTTAAAAAGGATTTAGGGTATGTGCACATGTTCCAGATTTTTTGCATTTTTTTTCGGCGGTTTTCCACGGCAAAAACACTTGAAATCGCATACATTATGCATCCCATCATTTTGAATGCATTCCGCAATTTTTGTGCACGTGCTGCGTATTTTTCCACAATAAAAACGCATCCAGACGTGTGCACATACCCTAAAGATATAAATAATGTAAGTAAAGCAAAATTGATTTTTTTTTATTAAAAAAAATAACACATTTCAGAGTAATTTATGAAGGAAGGAAGAAGTGATAAAAATAAGGGAGTCAGAAACACCCTGTATTAGACATATAGGAGGCCTCCTACACATTCTGGTCACATTGTCATGTATTGGCCTCCTAGACTCATATAGACTATTTTGAGGGTTATGTACCAAGGAAATGTCCTCTAGACCATAAAATAGTCTATGGGTGAGCAATATAAAACTAAAACATTTTTTAACAAGTTTTTTAGGCTTATATAGCATGAAATGGACCAAAGTAGATGTAAAAGCCCTATGGATGAGCAATATTACCAATACATTTTTAGAAAGTTTTTCGAGGGTTATGTACCAAGGAAATGTACTCCAGACCACGGAATAGCCCATGGGTGAGTACTATAATACCTAGAAAATTTTGAACAAGTTTTTGAAGCTGATATACCACTGAAATCTACCCAAGAAGATGTAACACACTATGGATGAACAATATAATTGTTAAGGCTAGCGGAACGCACCAAATAATTAGGAAGATGGTGTAAGGTGCGTTCGCAGCCCCGGGTCCACTGTGCAGAGATGGAACCTGCTGCTGGCCCCACTGTGCCACAGACCAGACTACCCTGGAAGGGGCATAACTAAGAAGCTTCCTTGGTTTTCGCTGGAGCCTCTGACGGTGAGGTCAGGCTTGTGCAGCAGGCAGCTGCCAGGTGCCACTCCAGGGTGGTGTCTGGCTGTGGCTGCTGATCCCACTGGGAGAATGGAATATAGGCAGGCAGGCAAGGCTGGCACTCTGGCAGACAGGCGGGCACGGCTGGGACACAGGCAGGCAGACAAGTACAACAGAGACACTGGCAGGCAGGCATGGCTGGCTCTCTGGCAGGCAGGTACGGGTACAACAGAGACACTGGCAGGCAGGCATGGCTGGCTCTCTGATAGGACAGGCGGACAAGGCTGGTACACTGGAAGAACCGGTAGGGACCGGTCTGCAGGCAGGTATGTAAAACACGTAAGAACCTGTTCTGACAGGAGGACTTAAGAATAGGTAGAGAAAGACAGCAATAGCGGATGCAGAGCGAAAGCACAGGAGCTAGAGCCAAGAACAGAGATGCAGGTGGCGGTGCCAAGAGCAGGAGGTGTAGCCAAGTGCGGAAATACAGGAGGCGGAGACATGTGCAGAAATGCAGGAGGCAGAGCCATATACAGAAACGCAGGAGGCGGAGCCAATAGCAGGAGGCAGAACCACGCACAGAAATGCAGGGGGCGGAGCCAAAAGCAGGAGGCAGAGCCACGTGTAGAAATGCAGGAGGTGGAGCCAAGAGCAGGAGGCGGAGCCACATGCAGAAATGCAGGAGGCGGAGCCAAGAGACGTAGAATAGAACCGCAAAGGAGCAGAGCCAAGTAGAACCGCAAGGAGCAGAGCCACAGAGCGAGAGCTGAGCGGAGCTGCAGAGCAAAGCCGCAGAGATATAGTAGAATGCAGGACAGAACGGCACTAGAGTTAAACGTCTTCAAACAAGTAGGACTGTTGGTGGACAGCTGTGTACTCAGGCGTCACAATCATAAGGGGTAATGGTGCTCTGCATGGAAATCCAGCTAATAATCCGTATGCAAAGAAGAAGAAGAAAATAATGCGGCACTCACCCCGACTTGGCTGTGAAGATTGTGATCTTTATTGAAGAAAAAATGAAGATTACATCCGTCAGGACATCAGGTATGAGAGAGGGTGCGGTATAGGAGCACAGACGACGGCCGTTTCGCACACACAGGTGCTTCGACGGGTCCGAGTAGTAGATTACAACACGTCATTTCCTTATAAAGGATATCTGACGTCTAAGAATAAATGCGTGAACTTAATAAACAAAACAATATGGACCAAATGTGAATGTGACTAAATACAAATAAATAATCTACATGCAGACTGACAATTTTCAGGAGAATACAATAATCTTATAACCATATCGTTATTTACAGCAATCACCTGAAAAAATCACTATTAGCATTTGGACTTAGCTCTAGCTTATAAGGAATTTTTTTTATAAAGAATTTTTTTTATATAGTGGATACCTACCAAACTTTTACTTGCAAATAGCGGCATCCTGTGGTCGCATGGCTTCTCTGTAGTGGAAGATTGCAGAAATCTTCAAAAACCACGTTAGGCCGGTTTCACACGTCAGTGGCTCCGGTACGTGAGGTGACAGTTTCCTCACGTACCGGAGACACTGACTCACTGACACTGACTTAAAATAAATGTGTCTCTGCACATGTCAGCGTGTTTTCACGGACCGTGTATCCGTTTGCAAAACACGGAGACATGTCAGTGTTCATGGGAGTGCACGGATCACACGGACCCATTAAAGTCAATGGGTCCGTGTAAACACGTACTGCACACGGATGCTGTCCGTGTGCCATCCGTGTGCCACCTGAGGACCACACGGACCGTGCAGGAGAGACAGCGCTACAGTAAGCGCTGTCCCCAGCGTGTGGTGCTGAAGGCGGCATTCATCTCTTGTCCCCTGCAGCGCTCGCAGGAGAGAAGAGATGAAAAACATTTTTTTTTGTTAAAAATAAAGTTTTGGGGTCACCAATACACCTCCCACCTTCCTTGCGCCCGCCCGCTTGCAGAGAAATATGCACCCAGCTCCCACGATGCCTCCTCTCAGCACCGGCAGCTCGTCCTGTGTGAGCAGTCACGTGGTACCGCTCATTACAGCGATGAATATGCGGCTCCACCTCCAATATCTGAAAATGGTGAATTTTGTGAGCAGCTCCACACAGAAGAGCAGGTCTGGAAGCACATATACTGGTCTTAAGGGTTTTGAGATGATTTAAGTATGGTACGCTGGAGACAAGATGATACCACCTGTCAGAGGAGGTGTTTGAAGCTGGATGTGACAGTGTTTTGGAAGTTCTTTATAGGAGAATATCGAATGGGGGGTATTGTAGGAAACCCTGGATCTTTGTACACTGCTTTGGGGTGATTGTTTTTTGTGGAAAAGCTTTGGTAACCATTATGCCTGTAATGGGGGCTTTGGTTGCCACTATTGTGAGGGGGCGGGAGCTGAATGTGGCTCGCGACCCTCTCTCAAGGCTGGATGTAGCTCGAGACCCTCTCTCAGAGCTGAATGTGGCTCTCAAGATCTGAAACGTTGGGGACCTCTGCCATAGAATGTAAGTCCGCAAGGACAGGGCCCTCTCCCCTCTGTACCAGTCTGTCATTGTAAATTTGTTTACTGTTAACGATTTCTATAACTCTGTATGTAACCCCTTCTCATGTACAGCAACATTGAATTATTGGTGCTACTGTATATAAATAAATAATAATACTAATAATGAGGGTTGAGCAAAACGGATCGGTCATTTTCATAAGTCGCCGACTTTTGGCAAAGTCGGGTTTCATGAAACCCGACCCGATCCCAGTGTGAAATCGGCCATGCGGTACGCGATCTTCGCGCCAAAGTCGCGTATCATATGACGCATTCAGCGCCATTTTTCAGCCAATGAAGGTGGACGCAGAGTGTGGGCAGCGTGATGACATAGGTCCTGGTCCCCACCATCTTAGAGAAGGGCATTGCAGTGATTGGCTTGCTGTCTGCGGCGTCACAGGGGCTATAAAGGGGCGTTCCCGCCGACCGCCATCTTACTGCTGCTGATCTGAGCTTAGGGAGAGGTTGCTGCCGCTTCGTCAGAAGCAGGGATAGCGTTAGGCAGGGTCCATTAACCACCAAACCGCTTGTGCTGTAGCGATTTCCACTGTCCAACACCACCTTTTCTTTGCAGGGACAGTGGAGGCAAGATTTTTGTTCCTCAGCTCTGTAGCTTATTGGGCTGCCCTAGAAGGCTCCCTGATAGCTGCATTGCTGTGTGTACGCCGCTGTGCAAACCAACTGCTTTTTTCAAAGCACAAATCCTCTTGTTCCTTCCTTTCTGCACAGCTAACTTGTTTGTTTGTCCACACTTTATACTTTTGTGTGCAGCAGTCCACTCCTTTTTATTCCTGCCTGCCATACTTTTCTGAGATTACTGTAGGGAGATAGTAATTGTAGTACAGTCCCTTTTTTTTTTTGTTATATCTCTTCAAGCCACTTTCTGCCACAGAAAATATACTCTAATACAGTGGCCCTGATTTATTCACTACTCTCCCAGAAAAAAATAAAACAAATGGGAGATTAAGATTGGCAAATCTGCATCTCTGCCAGTCCTGTCTGTGGTATCTGTCTTTCATTTTCTGCCACAGAAAATATACTGGATAAGAGTGGGCCTTATTTCTTCAGTATTCTCCCAGAAAAAATTAAAAGGGGGAGATTTTTAATTGTTAGTGTCTGCATCAGCGTCAGTCCTGTTAGTGGCATATCTGTCTGCCACTGAAGCTGTGTAATGTTATACATTGGGCCTGATTTTCCCTGCAGTCTCACCCACCTATAAAGGGAGATATAAATTCACCACAAGTTTGAGTACACCTTGTAACTGGTTTTACAGTAACAAATACCGTTTGTTAGTTTGGTTACGTTTTTCAAACAATGAGGAAGTCTGGTGGAAGAGGTCGTGGCCGTGGGCGGTCATTGTCAGCTGGTAATGATGGTAGTGGTGGTGGAGCATCAGGTGGTCATGGGATAAGCAATATAGCACCTAAGTCTCGAGTTGTTCAGCCACCGTCATCGTCTGGCTAAACAAGGCCTCGAACGCTCCCTTTTCTGGGAGTAGGAATACAGCTTTTAAAGCCGGAGCAGCAGGAACAAGTTTTAGCTTTCCTTACTGACTCAGCCTCTAGCTCTTTCGCCTCCTCTTCTGAAACTGCTAAATGTAAAAGCAGCGCATCATCAGTGGATGTTCCCGGTCAGGGACAAGTCGCTTCCTTGTCTTCTTCACCAAGAACAACAGAGAAGGATGCGTCAGGCGACACAACGGGTTACTCCATGGAGCTCTTTACACATACCGTTCCTGGGTTAGAAAGGGAAATTGTTAACAGGCCATGCCCATTACAAGATGAATCGGACATGGAGTGCACAGATGCACAGCCACAGCCAGATTCTTATGCTGTTCCTTTGACTCAGATCAGAACATTGCCCTCGCAGTGTACTGATCCAGAATCAGACCCTGATGAGACTACAGAGCCCCGTCACGAACGCTATAGCACCGGCTTACACGTTGACACAGAGGAAGTTGCACACGACATAGAAGAGGAGGTCATAGATGACCCAGTTGTTGACCCTGATGGGCAGCCATTGGGGGAACAGGGTGCAGCCGGCAGTAGCTCTGAAGCGGAGGAGGAGGAGCCGCAGCAGGCATCAACATCGCAACAGGTTCCATCTGCCAGGCCCGTATCTGGCCAAAAACGTGTGGCAAAACCAAAAGCAGTTGTAGGACAGCGTGGCCATCCGGTTAAAGCTCAGTCTGCAATGCCTGAAAAATGATCCGATGCTAGAAAGAGTGCAGTCTGGCATTTTTTTTAAACAAGATCCAAATGATCAGCGCAAAGTCATCTGTCAAAAATGTACAAGCTGCATGCGTAGACATTTAACCACCATGCACTTGCAAGCCTGGACTAACTACCAAATGTCCCTTAAGGTTGTAGCACCCTCTGCCAATGAAGCTAGTCAGCAACGCTACATCCCTTCCCTCACTGTAAGCCCACCATTTACCGCACCACCTGCAGTAAATGTGCAGGTTGCATCGCCAGGCCAAAGCAGTCAGGGAATCACCAGGTTCGTGGTAGGAAACACTGCATGTAGGGCACCAGCAAGAATACCATCTCCAACCCTCTCTCAGTCTGCCATGTCCACCGGCACCCCCGCTAGTTCCACCATCTGCAGCTCTCCAGTCCAGCTCACCCTGCATGAGATTCTCGTTAGGAAAAGGAAGTACTCATCCTCGCATCTGTGTACACAAAGTTTGAACGCCCACATTGCTAGACTAATCTCGTTAGAGATGATGCCCTACAGGTTAGTTGAAAGCGAAGCTTTCAAAGCCCTGATGGACTACGCTGTACCACGCTACGAGCTACCCAGTCGACACTTCTTTTTGAGAAAAGTCATCCCAGCCCTCCACCAGCATGTAAAAGACTGCATCGTCCATGCACTCAGGCAATCTGTGAGTACAAAGGTGCACCTGACAACAGATGCATGGACCAGTAGGCATGGCCAGGGACGTTATGTGTCCATCACGGCACACTGGGTTAATGTGGTGGATGCAGGGTCCACAGGGGACAGCAATATTGGGACAGTTCTGCCTAGCCCATGGTCTAGGAAACAGTTGGCTGTCGGCGTTCGCCCCCCCCCTCCTCCTCCTCCTCCTCGTCCTCCTGCAGAAGCGAGAGCTCATCCACAGACCGCAGTCGCACAACCACTCCATCCGCAGCTGCCACTGTTGCACTCGAGGTGTCCCATTATGGGACAGCTAGTGGCAAGCGTCAGCAGGCTGTATTGGCTATGAAGTGTTTGGGCGACAACAGACACACCGCGGAAGTTCTGTCTGAGTTCTTGCAGAAAGAAACTCAGTCATAGCTGGGAACTGTACATCTTGAGGCAGGCAAGGTAGTGAGTGATAACGGAAGGAATTTTATGGCTGCCATAGCCCTTTCACAACTGAAACACATTCCTTGCCTGGCTCACACCTTAAACCTGGTGGTGCAGTGCTTCCTGAAAAGTTATCCGGGGTTACCCGACCTGCTCCTCAAAGTGCACAGACTTTGCTCGCATATCCGCCGTTCGCCCGTACACTCCAGCTGTATGCAGAACCATCAGCGGTCTTTGAACCTTCCCCAGCATCGCCTAATCATCGACGTTGCAACAAGGTGGAACTCCACACTGCACATGCTTCAGAGACTGTGCGAACAGAGGCGTGCTGTTATGTATTTGTGGGAGGATACACATACATGGACAGGCAGTTGGATGGCAGACATGGAGTTGTCAGGTGTGCAGTGGTCGAAGCTACAAGTCCTGTGTCAAGTCCTTCAGTGTTTTGAGGAATGCACACGGCTGGTTAGTGCAGACAACGCCATAATAAGCATGAGCATCCCCCTAATGCGTCTGCTGATGCAAAGTTTGATGCACATAAAGGAGCAGGCATCTGCAGCCGAGGACGAGGGAAGCCTTGATGACAGTCAGCCATTGTCTGGTCAGGGCAGTCTACAGGACGAGGTGGCGGGCGAAGAGGAGGAGGATGAGGAGGATGATGGGGATGAGTATTTTTTGGATGATGAATCTTCTCAGGGGGCAATAGAAACTGGTGGCGTTGCAAGGCTGGGTTCAGGGTTTTTGAGGGAGACAAGTGATGTTGATTTGCCAGAAACTGCCCCTCAACCCAGCACAAGCGCAGATTTGACAACTGGAACTTTGGCCCACATGGCTGATTATGCCTTGCGTATCCTCAAAAGGGACCCACGCATTATAAAAATGATGACCGATGACTAGGGTTGAGCGAAACGGGTCGAAAATTTTCAAAAGTCGCCGACTTTTGGCAAGGTCGGGTTTCATGAAACCCGACCCGACCCCAGTGTGGGGTCGGCCATGAAGTCGGCGATCTTTTGAATCTGGAATCGGAATTCCGATACCGATTCCCGATATGTTTAAGATATCGGGAATTGGTATCGGAATTCAGATTTAAGTGTAAAATAAAGAATTAAAATAAAAAATATCACAATACTTACCCTCTGACGCGCCCTGGTACTAACCGGGAACCTTCCTCCTTCGAATCAGCGCTTTCAGGACCTTGCGGTGACGTCGCGGTGACGTGGCGGCTTGTGATTGGTCGCGCGGCCGCCCATGTGACCGCTCGCGCGACCAATCAGAAGCCGTGACGTCACCGCAACGTCACCGAAGGTCCTGCAAGCGCTGATTCTTAGAAAAGAAGCAGGGTCCGAGGAATATACTCACCCTCGGACGCGCCCTGCTTCTTTCCGGCAGCCTTCCTTCCTAAGAATCAGCGCTTGCAGGACCTTCGGTGACGTCGCGGTGACGTCACGGCTTCTGATTGGTCGCGTGAGTGGTCACATGGGCGGCCGCGCGACCAATCACAAGCCGCGACGTCAACGCGACCTCACCGCAAGGTCCTGGAAGCGCTGATTCGAAGGAGGAAGGTTCCCGGTTATTACCAGGGCGCGTCAGAGGGTAAGTATTGCGATATTTTTTATTTTAATTCTTTATTTTACACTAAAATATGGATCGCAGGGCCTGAAGGAGAGTTTCCTCTCCTTCAGACCCTGGGAACCATGGAAACCCAATGCACTGCATTGGGTTTCGGGTTTCGGCCGACCCCGACCCCGACTTTTTTATAGGATCGGCCGATTTCACTTGACCCGACTTTTGAAAAAGTCGGGTTTCGTGAAACCCGACCCGATCCTATAAAAGTAAAGGTCGCTCAACCCTACCGATGACGATTACTGGTTGGCCTGCCTCCTTGATCCTCGCTATAAAGGCAAATTGCAAAATATCCTGCCACATGAGAACCATGAACAAATATTGGCAACCAAACAAGCAAGTCTTGTAGACTGTTTGATTCAGGCATTCCCAGCACACAGCGCCAGTGATGGTTCTCACACGAGGTGCAGGGGGCAACAGGGCAGAGGTGTTAAAGTTGCACAAATCAGAAGTGGCGTTGGACAGAGGGGTTTTCTGACCAGGTTGTGGAGTGATTTCGCAATGAACGCAGACAGGACAGGTACTGCAGCATCAATTCAAAGTGACAGGAGACAACATTTGTCCAGTATGGTTACTAACTATTTTTCATCCTTTATCGATGTTCTCCCTCAATCGTCATTCCCATTTGATTACTGGGCATCCAAAATAGACACCTGGCCTGAATTGGCCGAATATGCATTGCAGGAGCTTGCTTGCCCTGCAGCTAGTGTGCTATCAGAAAGAGTATTCAGTGCTGCTGGTTCAATATTGACCGAAAAAAGGACTCGTCTGGCTACCCAAAATGTTGATCATCTAACCTTCATTAAAATGAACCACTCATGGATTTCTAATTATTTTGCCCCACCTTTCCCAGCTGACACCTAGCTTTCCTGTAAAAAAGGTCAAGCTTGTGGACTGGTCTTACTGACTGTTCCAATCTCTTAATTTGCAGCTGCCGTTTGTCCAGCATACGACATGTTTACACCTCCCTAAATGGTCTAACTCCCCCCACGGCCCCGTGAGAGTGCCGTTTGTCTGAAGAGGTGGGTGTGCCCACTTTTGGTCGACGACACTGCCACTGGGTCCCTCATAGTACAATGAATTGTCTCTGGCGGTGATGGCGCGCACCCAACATCAGACACACCGTTGTAACATGAGGGGCCCTGGGCCTGTACCGCCGGCCATAAGAGAGTGTCCCCCCAGCTCAAACAGTGCTCTACCACTTGCAAAATTATCTCTCACCGCTCCACCAATGTTTAGTCTATGCGCTGAAATCCTTCAATGCCTGGCACAGACAATACCAATTTGTTGACCTGTATGATGCTAGTTAAAATAGTCAGAGGCCATGTCCTATATTTACACCAGTAAATAATTTGCGATAAATTACTATGTCTGAAAGTCAGCAGAGGAGCCCACCCCTGTACCTAAGTATGCCACCCTTTTCTTTTTTGTTGTTTTGTTGTTTTGCGAGACATTAACATCTATTTATTTTTTGGGAGCACTAACTGTGTCAGACACTCCTTCTAATTGTCCTCCGCTGAACACAACAATGCTGCCCGTGTACCCCTACCACATAATCGAAGCTGCATTGAGCCTATTTTGTTATTTTAGGCCTACTAAGTCTGTCTGCGGTCCCTCCTTCCAATAGTCCTCCACTGACCACACCAATGCTGTCTGTGTACCCCTGGAACCTATTTAAAAGTGCATAGAGCCAACTTTTTTTTATTTTAGGCCTACTAAGTCTGTCTGCGGTCCCTCCTTCAAATAGTCCTCCGCTGACCACATCAATGCTGCCTGTGTACCCCTGGAACCTAATTAAAAGTGCATAGAGCCTACTTTTTTTATTTTAGGCCTACTAAGTCTGTCTGCGGTCCTTCCTTCCAATAGTCCTCCGCTGACCACACCAATGCTGCCTGTGTACCCCTGGAACCTAATTAAAAGTGCATAGAGCCTACTTTTTTAATTTTAGGCCTACTAAGTCTGTCTGCGGTACCTCCTTCCAATAGTCCCCCACTGACCACACCAATGCTGCCTGTGTACCCCTGGAACCTAATTAAAAGTGCATAGAGCCTACTTTTTTTATTTTAGGCCTACTAAGTCTATCTGCGGTCCCTCCTTCCAATAGTCCTCCACTGCTCACACCAATGCTACCTGTGTACCCATGTAACCTTTTTTAAACCTGCGTCGATCCAACTTTGTGGTGTAAGGCCTACTAGCAGTGACTGTCTGTGCCACTCTATACAGCTGTCCTCTTAAAAAAAATGACCTGCAATTGTCAGGTTTTCAGCCTATCAGAATTTTAAAACTGCAGTGGGGCTACTAGTTTGGTTGGGGCCTACTAACAGTGTCTGCCGCTCCAAGGTGTTCTCCAGGTTGCCTTTCCTGACCTTCTATCTTCAGGCTCTTGTTAAAAAGTTGTTAAATGGAAGAAATGCAGTGGGGCTCCAAGTTTGGTTGGGGCCTACTAACAGTGTCTGCCGCTCAAAGGTGTTCTCCTGGTTTCCTGTCCTGAACTTCCATTTTCAGGCTCTCGTTAAGTAGTTGTTAATATTACACTGCGTTTGGCCTACTAGTGTGGTTGGGGCCTACTAACGGTGTATGCCGCTCCGTGCTGTTCTCCTGGTTTCCTGTCCTGAACTTCCATTTTCAGGCTCTCGTTAAGTAGTTGTTAATATTACACTGCATTTGGCCTACAAGTTGGGTCTGGGTTCTAGAGACGGTGTCTGCCGCTCCAAGGTGTTCTCCAGGGTGCCTCTCCCTAGCTTCTATCTTCAAGCTCTTGTTAAGTAGTTGTTGAAACAACACTGCATTAGGCCTACAAGTTGGGTCTGGGTTGTAGGGATGGTGTCTGCCGCTCCAAGGTGTTCTCCAGGTTGCCTCTCCCTAGCTTCTATCTTCAAGCTCTTGTTAAGTAGTTGTTGAAACAACACTGCATTAGGCCTACAAGTTGGGTCTGGGTTGTAGGGATGGTGTCTGCCGCTCTAAGGTGTTCTCCAGGTTGCCTCTCCCTAGCTTCTATCTTCAAGCTCTTGTTAAGTAGTTGTTGAAACAACACTGCATTAGGCCTACAAGTTGGGTCTGGGTTGTAGAGACGGTGTCTGCCGCTCCAAGGTGTTCTCCAGGTTGCCTTTCCCTAGCTTGTATCTTCAGGCTCTCGTTAAATTGTTATTAATATAACACTGCATTTGGCCTACTTGTTTTGTTGGCCCTACTAACGGTGTCTGCCGCTCCTTGATGTTCTCCTCCACTGAACAAACCAGTGCCGCCTGTTTACTTCTGTTATCAATTTTGAACTGCATTTAGCCTACTTACTGATTTGGGCCTACTCACTGTGTCAGCCTCTCATTACAGTTGAACTCCACTGAACAAAGCAATGCCCCCTGGTTAGTCCTGTTACCAGTTTTGAACTGCATTTAGCCCACTTTATTATTTGGGCCTATATCTGTGTTTCCTCCTCATCCTGCCCATTGCCCAGCCAGTGATATATGAGTCTGCTGGTACATTGACCCAGAACGCTACATTCCCCGTGCATGCTACACAGCCAGAATGTGACCCTGCTGAAATTCAGGTTCCCCTTCCCGCATACCATACCACCTTACACGGGGACAAAGAGGAAGGTGCAGATGAAAGTGCAGGTTCCTTCATCAGGTGGGGGGAGGTATACTCGTTGGCGACGTCACTGGCACAGGGCCCCTCATAGTACGCAAAAGTGTCGCTGCCGGTGCGAGGCGCCCCCGCCGTGCAAATACACTGCCGTACTTTGAGGGGCCCTGTGCCAGTGCCAATGCCAACGAGTGGGCCCCCCCTGCTTGCTCAGGATCACAGCACTTGCAAAGTTGAAATACTTACCTCTCCCTGCTCCACTGCCGTGACGTGGTCCACATTTCCTGGGCCCACTAAATACTTGAACCAGCCCTACCCCCCACAACTTAAGCCAAATGACCCCCAATTTCCAATGCCTAACTATTATTATAAGGTAAATTAAGATTGACAAGCTTCAGTAACAAGAATGAATGTTTTTGACATTAAAATGGGCACTGTAGGTGTTTCCCTGGCCTCCACTCACTGCCGACTATGCTTCCCCATTGACTTGCATTGGGTTTCATGTTTCGGTCGATCCCCGACTTTTCGCGATAATCGGCCGATTTCACCCGACCCGACTTTTCAGAAAGTCGGGTTTCGCGAAACCCGAAACGATCCTAAAAAAGTAAAAGTCGCTCAACTCTACTAATAATAATGTTTAAAATCTTTGGTTCACATTTAGACATTACAGAAATATTCACAGACAAAGTAACACTGTATGTCAGAGAAGTGGAGACCTACCAAGGCATAACAATGTTTTCAAAAGCTTTTTATCAGTTTGACAAATCACAGAAATGGTCACAGACCATGTAACACCATATGTCTGAGAAATGGAGTCCTACAAAATTTTAAAAAGCTTTTTTGTAGTTTTACAGATCACAAAAATGTTCACAGACCACGTGACACTAGGTCTGAAAAATTGAGGCCTACAGCATTTTTAAAAGCTTTTTAGCAGGTTTATAGATCACAGAAATGTTCACAGACCACTTAACACTGTATCTTCGAGAAATGGAGGCCTACAATTTTTTAAAAAGCTTTTTAGCAGTTTTAAAGATCACAGAAATGTACTCCACATTGCAGAATAGTGTATGGCTGAGAAATGTAGCCCATGAAAATGTTTCAATGATTTTTGGGTGTGTTATATAAAACAAAAAAGTACATTGTGATTCGTTATACTGTACACACACAGGCCTAGTCAAGCAATATCTCCGATAAGTTTCAATGGTAAGTGTGCAATGGTGTCTGTGTGCTGAGCGGATGGTGACTGTTCTTTTATAACCTCTGATCATGTCAGCCAATCACAGCAATGCCACAACCAAGATGGCTGCAGCATTACAGTGACTCACAGGCAATCGCCACCTGCTTATTGGCTGCATAACAGGCACCAAAGATGCGGGGCAAAGACTTGAGTTTTCACTCCAGCACCACCCATTGCTCGCCGAGTAACGAGCACATCGAAGCACCGTGATACTCGTGTGATAACTTAGTATCACCGAGTATGTTCACTCATCACTATAAGTGACTACTTGAGAGACATGGAATAAGTCATACGCTGTCCTTTGTATTGACCACATGTGTATTTATAAATATAAATGAGATCTCCTCTGAGACTTTTTTATAAGCTAAAGCTAAACAAGCCCAACCGTTCCAGCCTCTCATCATATGAAAGTCCTTCCATCCCTTGTAAAAATCTAGTTGCCGTCTTTGAATTGACTCTAACTTCCGAATATCATTTTTAAAATGTGGGGCCCAAAACTGGATCCTATATGCTAGATGTGACCTCACAAGTGATTTAAAGACGGGCAACAATACATTGGGATCAAAGGATTTTATCTCTTTTTTGATACAACCTAAAATCTTGTTTGCTTTTGCAGCTGCTGCCTGACATTGAGTACTGCTGCTCAGCTTACTTTTAACCAGAATACCCAAGTCCATCTCCTGCTCTGCAGTCCTAAGTATAAATGTCTTTATCTTCATAAAGTTTGTAGGCATTTACTCCTTCCTGGTGTGGGATGTTAGAAGAACATAAAGGGTCTACATCCCTGGTGGCCAGGATGATTCTTTCAGGTAGAGGTTCTATTGATGTCAGTTTATCCAATAGGTCAGTTTTGTCCTGAATTTAGAAGGGGGTATCCGTCACCAATGGTTTATGAACACCTTCTATCCAATATGGATGCCCACACATAAAATGATTAGTCTTTCTGGATTTTCAAGAGCTGGTGTTGAATCCTTTGCTCTTTTTTGTGTTTAGGATGGTGGGTTTCTGATCTTTCTATGCCATGAAAATATTTTTTCCACGTGACTCCATAGTCAAGCTTTATCCAGGGTATTAAAGAGATAAAACGAACGTCCTCTAGAAAGCGCATCAAGTTTCATTAAGTTGGGTATATAAGCTGAGAGATTGATGACAAAGTTAGATGTTTTTGCGTCAGGAACGGAGCAGTTGTCCATATGGTCAGGTTTTAACTTTGTTTCGTACCTGTTTACATTGAGTCTTGCATTGAAATTTGTGATCATCTTTTTCAACTAGCCATTAAAAGGTATCACTATCAACCATTGAGGACTCTCAGTTGTTATAATTATTTTTATATAGACAGTGATATGTGATTATGTGATGATAATTGATATAGACATTGATTCTCATCACTTTAAACATGATTCCAAGTGACACTATTAACCACCATCTTACCTGAGCCCCTGGATTCACATTCTCCATAGTGAGTTTGAAGGTTCCATGGGGACCTGAATAACGGTCATGAAAGATTATTGCAAATCCTTAACATCACAAATTTAGGAAAATTTACGTTTTGAGTAAAATTGTAAAAAAAAAATCCCATTTAAAATGATGGAGAATAATTGTGAGATACAATCACACAGAAATAGTTGAAAGTGATCTTGATAAATGGCAAGCACTATGCCATGTTGTTTTGTACATTTTGCTAACCATAATATAGCAAACAGTACAATATTGTATTGTGGACTGTGTACACCAGTGGGGCTCCTTGACAGTTTATAGTAAATCTTCAATTTGCAATGTTCCTGAATATCCGTACACTTAGTTTGAGTGACTACTTCCCTATAACCTGATTAACAGCCCCTCAGTGTCCCATCATCCTGCTGCTGAATCTCTGCCCAACTAGCTTGATTGACAGATCGTCAGTGTACCTCCTCCCTGCTGCTGAATTGCCTCCCATCTGGCCAGATTGAGAGCACCACAGTGTCCCTCTTCCTTGCTGTTGCTGAATCTCTGCCCACCTAACCTGATTGGCATCTCCTCAATGCACCTCCTCACTTCTGCTGCTGGATCTCTTGCCATCTAGACTAATTGAGCGCACCTAAGTGACCCACCTCCCTGCTGCTACTGAATCTCTGCCCAGCTAGCTTGATTGACAGATCCTCAGTGTACCTCCTCCCTGCTGCTGAATTGCCTCCCATCTGGCCTAATTGAGAGCACCACAGTGTCCCTCCTCCCTGCTGCTGAATCTCTGTCCAGCTAGCTTGATTGACAGCTCCCCAGTGTCTCTCCTCCATGCAGTTGCTGGATCTCCTACCATTTATTGTGAATGACAGCTTTTCGACAAATCTAAGTTGTAAATAATAACACCTTAGTCACTATCACTCACCGTACATCATCTTATCTATTTCTGGATTCACAAGACTTCCATGGACTTTGTAATCTCTTGTCCACTCAAAGAGATGGCACTGAGGCTCATTGTCTACCAACCTGCAGATAGATGAGAGAAGAAGGAAAGAAAATCAGAGGATATACATATATATATATATATATATATATATATATATATATATATATATATATATATATATATATAAGAAAAAAAGGAAAACAGCACACAAAAAAAAATAGAGAAAAGTGGGCTTTAATGCCTGGACGGCGTGGCAACGTTTCGGATTTCCAATCCTTTTTCAAGCTTGAAAAAGGATTGGAAATCCGAAACGTTGCCACGCCGTCCAGGCATTAAAGCCCACTTTTCTCTAATTTTTTTTGTGTGCTGTTTTCCTTTTTTTCTTATATTATTGGAACCATTTGGATACTGGTTTGGAAAGCTTTGCACCGCAAGTTTGGTATTATGATGCTGTTCTAATTTTTTTCTTTATATATATATATATATATATACACTTATATACAGTGGGTACGAAAAGTATTCAGTCCCCTTTATATTTTTCACTCTTTGTTTCATTGCAGCCATTTGGTAATTTCAAAAAAGTTCATTTTTTTCTCATTAATGTGCACTCTGCACCCCATTTTGACTAAAAAAACAGAAACGTAGAAATTTTTGCAAATTTAATAAAAAAGAAAAACAGAAGTATCACATTGTTATGTGTCGAGTTCCCGCTTCTGCACAAGGGGAATCTCGAGCCATCTCCGCTGCGGTCTCCCATTCTTATCCAGCCGCAGTGGAGTCTGCTCAGCAGAGACGTCGGTCCCAGCGTCTTACTCAGTCTCACTCTGTACAAAGAGTTACTGCTGCTTTTCCTGCTTCTGCCATTGAAGTCAGTGTTGGGCAGCGGCGAGCAGATGCTTTTGGGGCTAAGTCCTGCTTTTCTCTTTCTGAGCGTGCCCAGGGCAAGATCTCCCATTGGAGATCGAGGGTCACATGCTCAGGTACTGCAGCACATCCCATTGGTCCTCCAGGAAGGTCCTGAAAGGGCAAACCTTTGGTAGCAGCTTCCCATTGGTCCTTTATTGGAAGGTCCTGAACGTGCTGCAACTATATAAGCTGCGCATGACCGCACGGCCATGCGCTAGTGTACATTTGTAAATGTGTGTGTGTTGTGAGTGAAAGTCGCTCTTTAAATAACCCTCCCTATTGGATGACTGTTCGCGGAAGGTGTATGTTTGCTATCTAGCGCCCGACTTAGCCATCAGCACGTAAACACACAATACAGCGTCTTATTGCTGTGACCGCCAGTGCGGCGCCTTGTGCTTTCACAGCGCTTTCCTGACCCAAGCCTGGGTGGTTAGTGGCGTTCGCCAGTGCGGCACTGCATGCACTCTCGTGCTTCTATTGCTGTCACTCTGACACCTCAGTAGCGGTGTCGAGCGCATGAGGTCTATGTACTCAAATCCTGTGTCTTGGGATTGAGTTCTGAGACTCGTTGCTTGCGCTCTTGGTGCGGTACCACGGCCCTGTGACGTAACAGGGTTCGCTTCCTTCACACAGGGTGAGGTTAGCCCATGTGTGTATTCACTTTGTACCGCCATATAGTCCGTCATTACTTGGCAGCAGGTTCCATCTCTGCACGGTGGACCCCGGGCTGTGAACGCACCATACTCTATCTGTCTTATTATTTGGTGCGTTCCGCTAGCCCTAACATTACACTAGCGCCAGGGTCTGGCTAGTAATGACGGACAAACAGCAATCCTTGCGGTATATCCAGCAGCTGGAGGGTAGGTTGGCGGCTCTCGAGAGCTCAACCTCAGCTGTGGATGTTACCGCAGTTGCTGTACAGGCTGCTAGCGTGGCTGCAGCAACCTTGTCCATTGCCACCCCTGTTCCGACATTATCTTGCCTCCCGCTGCCAGAAAAATTTTCTGGTGATAGCAAATTTTGTAGGGGATTCGTGAGTCAGTGCTCTATTCACCTCGAGCTCCTGGCTGCACGTTTTCCCACAGAGCGGGCTAAGGTGGGATTTATAGTGTCTCTCTTGTCGGACAGGGCGTTGGAATGGGCTACACCGCTGTGGGAGCGTGGCGATCATGTGGTGCAGCGTGCTCCGCTGTTCCTGAGCACTCTGAAACAGGTCTTTTTAGGACCTCAAGTCACCCATGATACTGCGCTCCAACTGCTGGCATTAACTCAGGGTGAGTCCTTGGTCAGTCATTTTGCCGTCCAATTCCGCACTTTAGCTTCTGAGCTGGACTGGTCGGATAAAGCCCTTATCCCCATATTTTGGAGGGGCCTGGCTGATCACGTTAAGGACGCTCTGGCCACTAGGGAGATTCCTGCCACACTGGAGGAGTTAATAACTGTCTCCACTCGAATTGACCTCCGTTTTAACGAGCGGAGGTTAGAGCGAGCCCAGTGTAGGCAGAGGTTTCGGCTGGCTCCTACCTTCGCCAAACCTCTGGAATCTCCGGTCCTGGTTCCTGAGTCACATGAGGCCATGGAAGTGTCACAAGCGGGATCTAAGTCCCGGACCGCTTGTGCACTCAAGGTCTGTCATGTTTGCCAGCAGTCCGGACATCTAGCCACCAGATGTCCTCAGCGGTCGAGGAAACGTCAGCGTCTAGTGGTAGTAAGTGGAGGTACACTAGACACGGCGACGTTTGCCTCTAAATTGTCCTTTAAGGGGACAATTACTATAGGCTCATTCTCCCACTCGGTAGAGCTCTGCGTGGATTCTGGGGCGGAGGGCAATTTTATGTCTTCTGCCTTCGCCCAACGTCACGCAATACCCCTGGTTATGCTAGCTCAACCAGTAACGGTACGAGTGGTGAATGGGTCGACACTGCCCTCACAGATAACACACCAGACCATCCCTTTTACTCTGTCCACGTCGCCATCTCATCAGGAGATCATATCTCTGCTCGTCATTCCTGAGGGAATTGATGGGGTCCTGTTGGGAATACCTTGGCTATGGTACCACTCTCCTCATATCGAGTGGTCCTCAGGCAGAATTCTGGGATGGGGCGAATCTTGTGGGGGTAGGTGTCAGAGGGAGTGCGTTCAGGTTGCTACTACAGAGGTACCCGCAGATCTATCCTCTCTCCCCAAGCAGTATTGGTCTTATGCAGACGTGTTCTCCAAAAAGGCGGCGGAGATCCTTCCGCCCCATCGCCCCTATGACTGTCCTATTGATCTCTTGCCTGGTGCTGAGCCTCCCCGGGGTCGAGTCTATCCGTTATCTCTCCCGGAGACGAAGGCAATGTCACAGTACATCCAGGAAAATCTGGCAAGAGGATTCATTAGGAAGTCAGTGTCACCTGCTGGGGCAGGGTTCTTCTTCGTGCAGAAGAAGAATGGGGAATTGCGTCCATGCATAGACTACAGGGGTCTTAACGCCATCACCGTTAAGAATAAGTATCCTTTGCCCTTGATATCTGAGCTCTTCGATAGGCTTCGGGGAGCAAGGGTATTTACTAAATTAGATCTGCGGGGTGCTTACAACTGATTCGCATCCGTGAGGGGGACGAATGGAAGACGGCTTTTAACACCAGGGATGGGCACTATGAATATCTGGTGATGCCCTTCGGGCTCTGTAATGCCCCAGCCGTTTTCCAAGACTTTGTGAACGATATCTTCCGGGATATGCTTTCCACCTCGGTCGTAGTCTATCTGGATGATATTCTCATCTACTCTCCAGATATTGACTTCCACCGGAGAGATGTTTGCAAAGTCTTCGATCTCCTACGGGCAAACTCCCTCTATGCCAAGTTGGAGAAGTGTATGTTCGAGCAGGAGTCCTTACCTTTCCTAGGCTACATCATCTCTGCCCAGGGATTGGCTATGGATCCTGCCAAACTACAGGCTGTGATGGACTGGCAGGAACCCCATTCTCTTAAAGCGGTGCAGCGCTTTATGGGGTTCATTAATTATTATCGCCAGTTCATTCCGCACTTCTCAACTTTGGTAGCTCCCTTGGTTGCCCTCACCAAGAAGGGGGCAAATCCCAAATTGTGGTCTGAGGAGGTCTCCAAGGCCTTTAACTCCATAAAGTCACACTTCGCTAGCGCTCCCATCCTACATCGCCCCGATGTTGATAAGCCATTTATCATGGAGGTGGATGCCTCTTCTGTTGGTGCTGGAGAAGTCCTCTTCCAAAAGGATGCTCAAGGTCGGAAGCATCCTTGCTTCTTCTTTTCTAAGACCTTCTCACCAGCAGAGAGGAATTATTCCATCGGGGACAGGGAGTTGCTAGCCATGAAGTTGGCTTTCTCGGAGTGGAGACATCTCTTGGAGGGAGCACGTTTTCCCTTCCAAGTCTTCACAGACCATAAAAATTTGGTGTACCTGCAGACAAAAAGCAAAAGAAGAATATCCAGCTCAACGAGACAGTGAAAAGTAAAAACTTGGTACTTTATTCACTTCATGTAGAAGCAGAGGATAAAAACATCAGCACAATAAGGATAAGAACACTATCTATCTATGCGTTTCAGGTGGCAAAGCACCCTTAATCATGATCATGATTAAGGGTGCTTTGCCACCTGAAACGCGTAGATAGATAGTGTTCTTATCCTTATTGTGCTGATGTTTTTATCCTCTGCTTCTACATGAAGTGAATAAAGTACCAAGTTTTTACTTTTCACTGTCTCGTTGAGCTGGATATTCTTTTTTTGCTTTTTGGATTCCCCACGCCTTGACACAGCGTTTCCGTGCTCCGAGTTGAACTGTTACTATGGTGAGCTGGATTTTCTTTTTCGTTACTATGTACCTGCAGACAGCCCAGCGGTTGAATTCTCGCCAGGCCAGATGGTCCTTATTCTTCTCCCGGTTTCATTTCACCCTCCATTTTCTTTCTGGGGAGAAGAACATTCAGGCCGACGCTCTCTCTCGCTCCGTTGTGTCATCTGCGGAGAAGGAAGAGGAGCCTCGGCTTATTGTCCCCACCGAGAGCTTGAGAACTGTGGCCCCGGTGTCGCTAGAGTCTGTGCCTCCAGGCAAGACTTTTGTACCATCCAGTTTGCGACCGGAGGTTCTCTCTTGGGCACACTCGTCCAGGGTGGGTGGACATTTTGGTTCCAAAAGGACATCTGAGTTACTGGCGAGGACATACTGGTGGCCACATATGGCTCGTGATGTCGCAGAATATGTTCGGGCGTGTGTCTCTTGTGCCAAGAACAAGTCCCCTCGGCAACGGCCAGCTGGTTTGCTTTACCCTCTGCCGGTGGCGGACAGGCCCTGGGAGATGGTCGGGATGGACTTTGTGGTGGGCTTACCCAAGTCTCGTAACTGCACCATTATCTGGGTGATCACCGACCATTTTTCCAAAATGGTGCACTTGGTGCCTCTTCCACAGCGACCTTCTGCACGGGCGTTGGCTGTCTTGTTCATCAAACATATCTTTCGCCTACACGGTATGCCAGACAAAATTGTTAGTGACCGGGGTTCCCAGTTTGCGTCTCGATTCTGGAGAGAGCTTTGTCGTCTACTCAGTATTGAGTTGAATCTCTCTTCGGCATATCATCCCGAGACGAATGGGTTGGTAGAGAGGGCCAACCAGACCTTGGTCACATATTTACGACATTTTGTTTCTGCCAGGCAGGATGACTTGGCATCCTTGCTACCATGGGCAGAGTTTGCGCTTAACAACGCCATAGCCGACTCCACCGGTCAGACTCCATTCCTCCTAAATTACGGCCAGCATCCGCGTGTCCCTGTGCCCATGCCTGTGTCTTCTGCTGACTCCAGGGTGGCAGACTGGGCTGTGGAGGCACGGGACCTTTGGGACCGCACTCAGGATGCCATTCGGGCCTCCAAGGAGAGAATGAGGTCCTCCGTCGATGCTCATCGGCGTCCCGCTCCGACCTTTGCTCCTGGCGACTTAGTGTGGCTCTCCGCCCGTAACATCAGGCTGCGTGTTGAGTCCACTAAGTTTGCACCTCGCTACTTGGGTCCCTTCAAGGTCCTTGAACAGGTTAACCCTGTGGTCTACCGTCTGGCCCTTCCTCCACGCTTGGGTATCACCGACACCTTTCATGTGTCCCTCTTGAAACCCGTATACATGTCCCGGTTTTCCGAGTCATCTGCCGGGACATCGGGTTCGTCTACGGACGATTACGAGGTGAATGCTATTTTGGGGTGCAAGGTGGTACGTGGCAAAAAGTTCTATCTGGTGGATTGGAAGGGTTATGGCCCAGAGGACAGGTCCTGGGAGCCTGCTGAAAACATTCGGGCCCCACAGCTCATTGCTGCCTTCGAGCGTAGCGAGGCCCAAGGAGGGGGGGGTAATGTTAGGTGTCGAGTTCCCACTTCTGCACAAGGGGAATCTCGAGCCATCTCCGCTGCGGTCTCCCATTCTTATCCAGCCGCAGTGGAGTCTGCTCAGCAGAGACGTCGGTCCCAGCGTCTTGCTCAGTCTCACTCTGTACAAAGAGTTACTGCTGCTTTTCCTGCTTCTGCCATTGAAGTCAGTGTTGGGCAGCGGCGAGCAGATGCTTTTGGGGCTAAGTCCTGCTTTTCTCTTTCTGAGCGTGCCCAGGGCAAGATCTCCCATTGGAGATCGAGGGTCACATGCTCAGGTACTGCAGCACATCCCATTGGTCCTCCAGGAAGGTCCTGAAAGGGCAAAACTTTGGTAGCAGCTTCCCATTGGTCCTTTATTGGAAGGTCCTGAACGTGCTGCAACTATATAAGCTGCGCATGACCGCACGGCCATGCGCTAGTGAACATTTGTAAATGTGTGTGTGTTGTGAGTGAAAGTCGCTCTTTAAATAACCCTCCCTATTGGATGACTGTTCGCGGAAGGTGTATGTTTGCTATCTAGCGCCCGACTTAGCCATCAGCACGTAAACACACAATACAGCATCTTATTGCTGTGACTGCCAGTGCGGCGCCTTGTGCTTTCACTGCGCTTTCCTGACCCAAGCCTGGGTGGTTAGTGGCGTTCGCCAGTGCGGCACTGCATGCACTCTCGTGCTTCTATTGCTGTCACTCTGACACCTCAGTAGCGGTGTCGAGCGCATGAGGTCTATGTACTCAAATCTTGTGTCTTGGGATTGAGTTCTGAGACTCGTTGCTTGCGCTCTTGGTGCGGTACCACGGCCCTGTGACGTAACAGGGTTCGCTTCCTTCACACAGGGTGAGGTTAGCCCATGTGTGTATTCACTTTGTACCGCCATATAGTCCGTCATTACTTGGCAGCAGGTTCCATCTCTGCACGGTGGACCCCGGGCTGCGAACGCACCATACTCTATCTGTCTTATTATTTGGTGCGTTCCGCTAGCCCTAACACACATGGTCATAAGTATTCAGACCCTTTGCTCAGACTCTCTGTCACATGCTGTCCATTTCCCTGTGATCCTTTTCGAGACGGTTCCACTCCTTCATTGGAGTCCAGCTGTGTTTAATTAAACTGATAGGACTTGATTTGGAAAGGCGCACACCAGTCTATATAAGACCTCACAGCTTACAGTGCATGTCAGACCAAATGAGAATCATGAGGTCAAAGGAACTGGCCAAGGAGCTCAGAGACAGAATTGTGGCAAGGCACAGATCTGGCCAAGGTTACAACAGAATTTCTGCAATACTCAAGGTGCCTAAGAGCTCAGTGGCCTCCATAATCCTTAAATGGAGAAGTTTGGGACCAGCAGAAGTCTTCCTAGTCCTGGCCGTCCAGCCAAACTGAGCAATCGTGGGAGAAGATCCTTGGTGAGAGAGGTAAAGAAGAACCCCAAGATCACTGTGGCTGAGCTCCAGAGATGCAGTAGAGAAATGAGAGAAAGTTCCACAAAGTCAACTATCACTGCAGCCCTCCACCAGTCAGGCCTTTATGACAGAGTGGCCCGACGGAAGCGTCTCCTCAGTGCCAGACATATGAAAACCCTCATAGAGTTTGATAAAAAAAACACATGAAGGACTCTCAGACTATGAGAAATAAGATACCTCTGGTCTGATGAGACGTAGATAGACCTTTTTGGTGATAATTCTAATCGGTATGTGTGGAGAAAACCAGGCACTGCTCATCACCTGCTCAATACAATCCCAACAATGAAACATGGTGGAGGCAGCATCATGCTATGGGGGTGTTTCTCAGCTGCAAGGATAGGACGACTGGTTGTCATTGAAGGAAACATGAATGCAGCCAAGTACAGAGATATCCTGGATGAAAAGCTCTTCCAGAGTGCTCTGGACATCAGACTTGGCTGAAAGATCACCTTCCAACAAGACAATGACCCTAAGCACACAGCTAAAATAACAAAGGAGCGGCTTCAGAACAACTCTGTGACCATTCTTGACTGGCCCATCCAGGGCCCTGACCTAAACCCAGCTGAGCATCTCTGGAGAGACCTGAAAATGGCTGTCCACCAACGTTCACCGTCCAACCTGACAGAACTGGAGAGGATCTGCAAGGAAGAATGACAGAGGATCCCCAAATCCAGGGGTGAAAAACTGGTTGCATCATTCCAAAGAAGACTCATGGCTGTACTAGCTCAAAGGGGGCTTCTACTAAATACTGAGCAAAGGGTCTGAAGACTTATGACCATGTGATATTTCAGTTTTTCTTTTTAAATAAATTTGCAAAAATTACCACATTTCTGTTTTTTTCAGTCAAGATGGGGTGCAGAGTGTACATTAACTAGAAAAAATGAACTTTTTTGAATTTACCAAATGAGTGAAATGAAACAAAGAGAGAAAAAAATTAAAGGGGTCTGAATACTTTCCGTGCCCACTGTATATATATAATATACAACCTTAATATAATTACCTGGCTAACTGTTGTGTGCCAGATGGGACATACATTTTCAGCTTCAGTGCAAATAGGGGAAGAATATGCATACTTATTCATAACTGTGACACCTGTCAAGTTTGGTCTCTGAGTATCGATTAAATCCCAATAAAAAATATATCAGTGATCTCAAACTTCTGCGATCATCCGGAGAGATGTTATCGCATAAGGTGGGAATTTCATAAAATCCTAAGAGGCTGAGAACAGCTTACAACCCGGCCCATGTGAGGCTGTCAAGGGGGGACTGGGTGTTACTCAGATGCTGATATAAGAACAAGCCGAATTATGATCTTGGTTCCTGTAGAGAGATACACATCATGTATGCATGAATCCCATTTGCTGAAAGTCCCAAATCGAAGTGCTCTCCTTCAGCTAAGTTGACTCATCTCTTCGCAGTGCAGTAAGTTTCTTCCGTTATTCCTTTTTATTCTATGTACAGTATATGCTGTATTGTTTATACTTCTTCGTAAAGCCTTTTGTATACTTTTTTATAAACACTGGCTCATTTTGGATTAAATATTAAATTAAAAATTTAATAGTTCTGTTCCTTTTTGTTCTGTAAGCCACACCCCAAAGCCATACACTACCAGAAATCAGGCATCCAGTCAACCTGCAAAAACGACTGATGGCGGCAGCAAGTAGACTGGAGTTATCATGGCATTTACATTTACTGTATCGAGGGTATATACATATATTCCATGCTTTGGAATCGGAGGTGTATATACATATGCTCACTGTTAGTTTCCTGATAACTGGCCTATTAGTGAAAATAGCCTGTGGCCTCCTCCGTTAATTGTCGGTCAATTGTGCATTTGTCGATAGGAGAAGCTGAGAGCTGGACGCTCAAAAGATAACAGCAGGTGGATCTGAGATACGACCTCCCCTGGCTGCGATCTTTGACACTGACCAACATGGGGGGCAGGTCCAAATTTTGCACCTCTACTTAGGCCACTGTTTTCTGACCCTTCTCCTCAGAAGAACCTTTCCAACATTGAGTTCCCTGAAAGTGTAGCTACCGGAAGAAAATGAATATATTTCCTACTGAGAGCCGACTTTCAGTCATGGGGGTGTGCAGAGAGCAGCTATAGTCACCTCTCAGTAACCCATGAGCTGTGCCTGTAAGCACTCACCGACACTTTGATGGACAAGTCCCTCTTCACAGATGTGCTGCACTTTGAGCTGTCAATCAAAGTGGTGGGGAATTCTTTGCTCTTTAGTAGTATTTGCACCTTATGTTTTATATATTTTTCATCACTGTTTAAGTCTTTTTTTACATTTTTATAAATTAATTTTGCTTGTATTAGGGAAGAGTCAGATGGCCAAATAACTAGGACGGGGATCGCAACAGAATGCTCGGACTGGCCATCGGCACCATTGACTCCAGCATGACGGTTGCATAGAAATACATGCTGCGACGCTCCAGTCGGGAGAGCCGACGGCCAGTCCAAGCATTGTGCTGCGATCCCTGTCTTGAGTTATACTGCCGTCTGAGTCTTTTCTTAGACAGATTAATAAAATGAGATTTTTTCCAAATGTATCTTCTTTTGCCTGGAGTAGGGTTTTTGGCGTAATTTTTTTTTATATTGGTGCATTTTGAGACAAACTTGCAATTTTTTTAAATAATTTGTGAATTTTTGTGCTAAAAAATGGATAAAGACGAAAATAAAGAGCATTTTTCATTTTGTACCAAATTCATGAACTTTTTGCTCCATTTTGAAAAAAAACTGTTACAAAAAAAGTCAACAAATAGCATAAGTCAAAAAAAGAAAAAATGGCTAATAAATCACAAATGATAAATCAAAAAAAATTGTAAAGCTTTACATTACATACTAATTTATTTAAAAAAAACACCAATAAACTGATAAATAGAGCCACTCACAGATCTTCATCCGACCGGTACCGGCGTCGACACAAAACAATGACAAGAATCACGATGATGATGACGAGCACAATCAGACCGACTGTGACTCCACCGTAGACACCGGGCTTGCTGACTGGTGTCTCACATCGATTCCCCGTATACCAGAACTGGTCGGATGTGTCACAACTGGAATGAGAAGATAATAATGAATCATTTACAGCAGGAAAGAAAAAGAAAATAACATTGATTGGAGAAAGGAGTAAAAAAATAGGTAGAGCTTTTATAACCAAAGATATAACAGGTGCCATTTTTATAGTTGGCGTCAGCAAATATCCACCGTCATCATATTGGCTTTAGCATGGGTGAAACAACAGACTTTTCATGTTGTTATGAGTGAGACTCCATAGGACACAAGAAAAAGGCTCTCATTCTGTTATATCTTTAGCATTTTGAAAAAGTTCCTTCAATAAATTTTGTGGTTGGTCCTAAGTGGTGGTCTACCAATGAAAGACACGTAGGGCTTGTGAAGACAACCATATAATTAGTTTGAATGCGATTCACCAAAATATTGGATCGCACTCAGACCACAGTAATGTCCGAGTTTTTCATCGGACAGGGTCTGCCTGAGGAAGAGATCGCAGAATACATGATTTGCATGCGATATTCGTATGGCACTCTGCTATGCAAGTCAATAAACTTGTGACATCCAAGTGCGAAGGAGAATTTTTTATTCATCTTCTCCTCATCCAAGAAACTTGGATCCTACTCTAAACGCTGATCAAAGTGTGAGTAGTATAATTAGACTGATCTTCTCGGATGAGAGAAAATCGTTTGTGCGACCCCAGCCATGAGTTGGCTAATAAACTGCTCATTTCTGACATTTCTGATCCCGTGAGAGATGGTCTCTGAGTCTTTATGGCAATATGACACCTACCATCTACAAGTCATAGTCAGGTTTAGCATTATCTGAGCTTTTTGCACTATAGGTAAGTGAATCAATTCGTAAGAAATTGAATTGATTATTAATTTTCTGAATAACTTGGCTTTGCCAGATTCCAAATTTTTCAAGTTCCAGTCAAATGATGGCCAGCTAATCTCCATTTTATATAAAGAGACAAATATCAAAACCACTGGTGCTCGACACTGTCACCTGATCTTAGCTGCCTAGTTTGTTGGACAATTACCACATGTTGTCAAGGATAATGAATAGGAATTAAAAATTGGGTCCAAACGGCGCTTAGGACAAAGGGATCCTGCCGCGTGGTCGCTGGGGTTTCAGCTGATCCATACCGTGAGGGTGAAGAAGTCAAAGGTGCGTGCAATGCTGCATGAGCCATAGTCAAGCCGCAGACATTGGTGAGAGGACGTGATCTTGTATGGAACCTCATGCAAAAGGTTAGTAGTGGCCGTGATCTCTCAGTAGACCCTCGGAGAGATCTGCAAAGATGTCATGGTATACTGATCCTAGGCAGGAGTCCACGTGGTGGGATCAGTATTATACGGCACATTTTCTCATCTCTGCAATACAAATTTCACACAGCGTTTTTGCTCTTGGTCCTAAGCCCCGTTTGGACACACTTTTTAACTTCCATTTTGCTCAATTCTGAAGGCCAGGAAGTGTTTTGAAAAAAATCCTTGTGCTCACTTCTACTAGTCTACTTGATTCCCCCCATTCCTCTCCTGACACCTAACCCCCGATTGGCTCTTCAGTCTTATCTCTTATGTCTTCCATCTTCCTCTCTGAGGTCCTCCAGTGCTGCCATTTCCACTAGGCTCCATGTTGTCATGTGGGCCTTGATGTATACGGTCACATAAGGTGCCAATGTGGTAGTGTTGGTCCTAGTGAAGAACAATATCACTAGAGGTCCAGAGAGAAAAGAAGATAGGAGACAGTGGAGCTGATCGAAGGGGGAGGACCAAGGAGAGATGAGTATCATTTATTTTATCTCCTTCCTGGCAGATTTGGTTGAAACAGAATATATTCTATACACATAAATTTTTAATTGGCCGAATATGAATTAATCCTTTGAATTTGAATTTTTCCAGACTCGCTCATCTCTACCTTCTAGTGGTTGATTTCACCTGTACCACCTGCATGGCGACAGAGTTTTGCCGCTTTTTTGCTCATGTCTTTTGGATCCTAATTTTATAGAATGGTGAATGCCCTACGAAAACGATGGAACAAGAACTTTTTGGATTATTTTTTTTCTTTGTGAACTTCTAACAAAGGAGTATTTGCCACTCAGAATGATTTTGGAATGAGGTCACTTTAATCATAACTGGGTTAACTAAAAGATATTTTTTTCTAAAGAAGATATGGCAATAAAGCGAAGATGTACGACTCAATTCACATCTGCGTTGGAGGCTCCGATGATGGTTTTCTCACACTTGACAGTAAATAAAGCACCTGGATAAATGACAAAAAAGCAGTAAAAAGACAAGGATAAAGGAAAGGGTCCATGAATTATAAAGGTCTTACTAGCAGTGGGGTCCCGTATCGCGGACCACCAAGCACTGTCCCCAGTTGCAGTCTATCGGAGAATCGTGCCTCACACTGCACTCGGAGACACATAGGAGAGCTCGGGACATGTTCAGACCATAGAAGTAATGCCGCACGTCCTGGGGAATGGACTCTTCCTCCAAGCACAGATCTAGAAAAGAGCCAAGCGAAATCTTACATAGTCACAGGGCATTAATGTATTTGCACCTTTTTTTTAACTACTTTTTGGTGTTTTAGGCTTTATTTTTTATTTTTCCCATATTTTTCTTTTAATTTGTGACTTTTCTAAAGTTTATTTTATGCGATTTTGCTGGGTTTTTTATGCTTTATTTTTATGCTAATTTTTGTGAACTGGATTTGTTGTTTCAAGATGTTTTTATCTGTTTCATCGATTTTAATAAGTCGAGCAAATGTACTCCAGTGACCTTCAGGGTGACTTTATGTGCATCTGGATTTTTTTTAAAACAACTTTACTGACATTTTAGAGGCACATGTTACTTTTTGCTCTAAAAAGGTGCAAAAAAATGTAAGTGGCAAATACGAAGAGCTTTTTAGATTTCACACAATGTCCATGAACCTCAAGGCAAAAAAAAAAAAGCCAAGCTTCCAATATTGATGTCCGATCCTTAGGACAAGTTACCTATATCAGATTGGTGGAGGCCCAGCACCAATTCACTGTTTTTAGCTTATGGCCAGATGAATACAGTGAATTGATTGGAATACTACAGCCCCATAACCTGTAAAGGGAATATTCATGGGTTCTGTAATTCAGCTCCTATTGAAGTAAATGGGAGCTGCAATTCCCAGGAATGGCCACAATGCGGTGTATGGAGCAGTCGATTTCAGAGGTGTCAGACCCTCACCAATCTGATAGGAATCATGTTGTGGATTCTGTTTTTGGGCTCCCTCTGGTGGTTACAGATGGTACTGGGTGACTTGTGTTCTCTGCGGTCTCTGGTGTCCACCTGTTCTATCAGGATATGGGAGTTTCCTATTTAACCTGGCTTTCTTGTCATTTCCTCGCCGGCTATCAATGTAATCAGTGTGTTTTGTTACCTCTGCTTCCCGCTTCTGTAATCTTCAGGACAAGCTAAGTTTTTGATTTTCCTGTTCCACGTTTTGCTTAATTTTTGTCTTAGTCCAGCTTGCAGATATGTGATTCCTTTTTGCTGGTTGCTCTAGTGGGCTGATATTACTCCTCATGTTCCATGAGTTGGCACATGAGTTTAAGTAATTTCAGGATGTTTTTTTGTAGGGTTTTTCGCTGACCGCGCAGTTCACTTTTGTATCCTCTGCTATCTAGCTTTAGCGGGCCTCATTTTGCTGAATCTGTTTTCATAACTACGTATGTGCTTTCCTCTCATTTCACCGTCATTACATGTGGGGGGCTGCTATTTCTGTGGGGTGTTTCTCTGGAGGCAAGAGAGGTCTGTGTTTCTTCTAATAGGGGAAGTTAGTCCTTCGGCTGGTGCGAGACGTCTAGGAATCATCGTAGGCACGTTCCCCGGCTACTGCTAGTTGTGTGTTAGGTTCAGGATCGCGGTCAGCTCAGTTTCCATCACCCTAGAGCTTGTTTTGTTTTTTGTGCTTGTCCTTTTGTGATCCCCTGCCATTGGGATCATGACAGTATAGCCGGCCGACAAGTGGTAATTGTATTGGCTGAAGTAGGAGGAAAAGTAGTCTGAGGAAGTTTTTTTTTTTTTTTTTTCCCTCAGAGTTTGCTGCCTAGCCTTAATTGCAGCCTGGCTGCGTCTTACCTCCTCTTAATCCCTGAATGGCTCTGACCTCAGCTGTTTATCATGGACGTCCAGAGTTTGGCTTCCAGCCTGAATAATCTTGCTGCTAAGGTTCAAAATATACAAGATTTTGTTGTACATGCTCCAATGTCTGAACCTAGAATTCCTATCCCAGAGTTTTTTTCTGGAGATAGATCTAGTTTTCTGAATTTTAGGAACAATTGCAAGTTGTTTCTTTCTTTAAAATCTCTCTCCTCTGGAGACCCTGCTCAGCAAGTCAAAATTGTTATATCTTTCCTGCGGGGTGACCCTCAGAATTGGGCATTTGCATTGGCACCAGGGGATCCTGCGTTGCTCAATGTGGATGCGTTTTTTCTGGCATTGGGTTTGCTCTATGAGGAACCTAACCTAGAGATTCAGGCTGAAAAAGCTTTATTGGCTCTCTCTCAGGGGCAAGATGAAGCAGAAATATATTGTCAGAAATTTCGGAAATGGTCGGTGCTTACTCAGTGGAATGAGTGCGCCCTGGCTGCAAGATTCAGAGATGGCCTTTCTGAGGCCATTAAAGATGTTATGGTGGGGTTCCCTGCGCCTACAGTCTGAATGAATCTATGACTATGGCTATTCATATTGATCGGCGTTTACGGGAGCGCAAACCTGTGCACCATTTGGCGGTGTCTTCTGAACAGGCACCTGAGACAATGCAATGTGATAGAATTCAGTCCAGAAGTGAACGGCAAAACTATAGGCGGAAAAATGGGTTGTGTTTTTATTGTGGTGATTCAGCTCATGTTATATCAGCATGCTCTAAACGCACAAAAAAGGTTGATAAGTCTGTTGCCATTAGTACTTTACAGTCTAAGTTCATTCTGTCTGTGACTCTGATTTGTTCATTATCAGCCAATTCCGTTGATGCCTATGTGGATTCAGGCGCTGCCCTGAGTCTTATGGATTGGTCATTTGCCAACCGCTGTGGGTTTAGTCTGGAGCCTCTGGAAGTCCCTATTCCTTTGAAAGGAATTGACTCTACACCTTTGGCTATGAACAAACCTCAGTACTGGACACAAGTGACCATGCGTATGACTCCCGTTCATCAGGAGGTGATTCGCTTCCTGGTACTGTATAATTTACATGATGTCTTAGTGCTTGGTCTGCCATGGTTACAAACTCATAACCCAGTCCTGGACTGGAAAACAATGTCTGTGTTAAGCTGGGGATGTCAGGGGGTTCATGATGATGCACCTCCGATTTCTATCGCTTCATCTACTCCTTCTGAGGTTCCTGTATTTTTGTCTGATTATCGGGATGTTTTTGAGGAGCCTAAGCTCAATTCGCTTCCTCCTCACAGGGATTGCGATTGTGCTATAGATTTGATTCCTGGCAGTAAATTTCCTAAAGGACGTTTGTTCAATCTGTCAGTGCCAGAGCATACTGCTATGCGGGATTATGTTAAGGAGTCCTTGGAAAAGGGACATATCCGTCCATCTTCGTCCCCATTGGGAGCAGGTTTTTTTTTCGTGGCCAAAAAAGATGGTTCCTTGAGGCCTTGTATAAATTACCGTCTTTTGAATAAGATTACAGTCAAATATCAGTATCCTTTGCCATTGTTGACTGATTTGTTCGCTCGCATTAAGGGGGCTAAATGGTTCACTAAGATTGATCTTCGGGGTGCGTATAATCTTGTGCGGATAAAGCAGGGTGATGAGTGGAAAACCGCATTTAATACGCCTGAGGGCCATTTTGAGTATTTGGTGATACCTTTTGGACTTTCTAATGCTCCTTCAGTCTTCCAGTCCTTTATGCACGATATTTTCCGTGAATATCTGGATAAATTTATGATTGTGTATTTGGATGATGTTTTGGTTTTTTCTGATGACTGGGAGTCCCATGTTCAGCAGGTCAGGAAGGTGTTTCAGGTCCTGCGGGCCAATTCTTTGTTTGTAAAAGGTTCAAAGTGTCTCTTTGGAGTCCAGAAGATTTCTTTTTTGGGGTATATTTTTTCCCCTTCTACTATTGAGATGGATCCCGTCAAGGTTCAGGCTATTTGTGACTGGACGCAGCCTACATCTCTTAAGAGTCTACAGAAGTTCTTGGGCTTTGCTAATTTTTATCGTCGTTTCATAACTAATTTTTCTAGTGTTGTTAAGCCTTTGACGGATTTGACTAAGAAGGGTGCTGATGTTGCTGATTGGTCTCCTGCGGCTGTGGAGGCCTTTCAGGAACTTAAGCGCCGGTTTTCTTCTGCTCCTGTGTTGCGTCAGCCAGATGTTTCGCTTCCTTTTCAGGTTGAGGTTGATGCTTCTGAGATTGGAGCGGGGGCGGTTTTGTCGCAGAGAAGCTCCGATTGCTCAGTGATGAAGCCATGTGCGTTCTTTTCTAGAAAGTTTTCGCCCACTGAGCGGAATTATGATGTTGGTAATCGTGAGCTTTTGGCCATGAAGTGGGCATTTGAGGAGTGGCGTCATTGGCTTGAGGGTGCTAGACATCGTGTGGTGGTCTTGACTGATCACAAAAATCTGATTTACCTTTAGTCTGCCAAGCGTCTGAATCCTAGACAGGCTCGTTGGTCACTGTTTTTCTCCCGTTTCGATTTTGTGGTTTCATACCTGCCAGGTTCAAAGAATGTGAAGGCGGATGCTCTTTCTAGGAGTTCTGTGCCTGACTCCCCTGGAAATTCTGAGCCCACTGGTGTCCTTAGGGATGGGGTGATTTTGTCGGCTGTCTCCCCAGACTTGCGACGTGCTTTGCAGGAGTTTCAGGCGGATAAACCTGATCGCTGTCCGCCTGAAAGACTGTTTGTTCCGGATAATTGGACCAGTAGAGTCATCTCCGAGGTCCATTCTTCTGTGTTGGCAGGTCATCCTGGAATATTTGGTACTAGAGACTTGGTGGCCAGGTCTTTTTGGTGGCCTTCCTTGTCGAGGGATGTGCGTTCTTTTGTGCAGTCTTGTGAAGTTTGCGCTCGGGCTAAGCCTTGCTGTTCTCGGGCCAGTGGATTGTTGTCACCTTTGCCTATCCCGTAGAGGCCTTGGACGCACATTTCCATGGACTTTATTTCGGATCTCCCTGTCTCTCAAAAAATGTCCGTCATCTGGGTTGTGTGTGACCGCTTTTCTAAGATGGTTCATCTGGTACCCTTGCCTAAGTTACCTTCCTCCTCTGAGTTGGTCCCTCTGTTTTTTCAGAACGTGGTTCGTTTGCATGGGATTCCGGAGAACATCGTTTCTGACAGGGGATCCCAGTTTGTGTCTAGATTTTGGCGGACGTTCTGTGCTAAGATGGGCATTGATTTGTCCTTTTCGTCTGCATTCCATCCTCAGACGAATGGCCAGACGGAACGAACTAATCAGACCTTGGAAACTTATTTAAGCTGTTTTGTTTCTGCTGATCAAGATGACTGGGTTACCTTTTTGCCACTTGCCGAATTTGCCCTTAATAATCGGGCTAGTTCTGCTACCTTGGTTTCTCCTTTCTTTTGTAATTCGGGGTTTCATCCTCGTTTTTCCTCTGGTCAGGTGGAGCCTTCTGATTGTCCTGGAGTGGACATGGTGGTGGATAGGTTGCATCAGATTTGGAGTCATGTGGTGGACAATTTGAAGTTGTCCCAGGAGAGGGCTCAGCAGTTTGCTAATCGCCGTCGCCGCGTGGGTCCTCGACTTCATGTTGGGGACTTGGTGTGGTTGTCTTCTCGTTTTGTTCCTATGAAGGTCTCTTCTCCTAAGTTCAAGCCTCGGTTCATCGGTCCCTATAGGATCTTGGAAATTCTTAACCCTGTGTCGTTTCGTTTGGATCTCCCGGCATCGTTTGCTATTCATAATGTGTTCCATCGGTCGTTGTTGCGGAGGTATGAGGTACCTGTTGTTCCTTCTCTTGAACCTCCTGCTCCGGTGCTGGTGGAGGGAGAATTGGAGTATGTTGTGGAGAAGATCTTGGATTCTCGTGTTTCCAGACGGAAACTCCAATATTTGGTCAAGTGGAAGGGTTATGGTCAGGAGGATAATTCTTGGGTGGTTGCCTCTGATGTTCATGCTGCTGATTTGGTCCGTGCATTTCATAGGGCTCATCCTGGTCGCCCTGGTGGTTCTCGTGAGGGTTCGGTGACCCCTCCTCAAGGGGGGGGTACTGTTGTGGATTCTGTTTTTGGGCTCCCTCTGGTGGTTACAGATGGTACTGGGTGACTTGTGTTTTCTGCGGTCTCTGGTGTCCACCTGTTCTATCAGGATATGGGAGTTTCCTATTTAACCTGGCTTTCTTGTCATTTCCTCGCCGGCTATCAATGTAATCAGTGTGTCTTGTTACCTCTGCTTCCCGCTTCTGTAATCTTCAGGACAAGCTAAGTTTTTGATTTTCCTTGCTTAATTTTTGTCTTAGTCCAGCTTGCAGATATGTGATTCCTTTTTGCTGGTTGCTCTAGTGGGCTGATATTACTCCTCATGTTCCATGAGTTGGCACATGAGTTCAAGTAATTTCAGGAGGGTTTTTTTGTAGGGTTTTTCGCTGACCGCGCAGTTCACTTTTGTATCCTCTGCTATCTAGCTTTAGCGGGCCTCATTTTGCTGAATCTGTTTTCATAACTACGTATGTGCTTTCCTCTCATTTCACCGTCATTACATGTGGGGGGCTGCTATTTCTGTGGGGTGTTTCTCTGGAGGCAAGAGAGGTCTGTGTTTCTTCTAATAGGGGAAGTTAGTCCTTCGGCTGGCGCGAGACGTCTAGTAATCATCGTAGGCACGTTCCCCGGCTACAGCTAGTTGTGTGTTAGGTTCAGGATCACGGTCAGCTCAGTTTCCATCACCCTAGAGCTTGTTTTGTTTTTTGTGCTTGTCCTTTTGTGATCCCCTGCCATTGGGATCATGACAGAATCATTTCTGATATCACAAGAATGGAAAACCCCTTTTAATAAAGGAATTAACACTTCAACTTATTCCAGCAACCAGTTGATCACAGGTTGGTTGATTAACCCTGCTGGTGTCTTCAGTCTGGGGAGACCGATTTTGAACTTTGGTATTTTTGGGGGTGTTCAAGATGCGGTTCTGAAACTTGTGGTTGATTGACTTAAATGAGGATGGGTCGGTCGGCCACGGGTTTCAGAGCCGCATCTTGAATATTTTAAAGAATATTGAAGTTCAAGGTCGGTCGTTTTTGACCGAAAACAACAGCAGGGTTAAGTGATCCCAATGTTAGCTCCACTGGAACCCAAAGTCGCTCCATTTACTGTTAAAAAAAATATTGAAAAATGTTCTTTTGAACACAGATTATAAAGACCAGAGCAAATGTAAAACAAAAAAAGTGAAATAAATAAAATCACAATAAATAAAATAAATCTAAAAAAAATACAATCTCTACCGATCATGGCTTGAAAATGAAATAATATGGTGAAAATTATGACAAAGCGAGGGAATACATGCAAATAAATAAGATTTTAGTTTTTTGTGTGAAGTTAGTTTCATATTTAGCCACAGGTAAGTGAATCCTCCAATACCGGAGAAAGTTCATGGAAAAAAACTGGACGGATCCGTTAAATTCAACGAGTGGTCCAACAATCGCAGGTTCAAGTCCCCTAAGGGGACTAAAAAAGTTGAAAAAAAATCTAATCCCTCTTCTGTTCCCCATTGAAAACTAAATAGATAAAACAAATAAAAAAAATAGATATATTTGGTAGCACTGCATCCATAGTATAAAGGTGCAATCTATCAAAATGTAAAATTAATTAACCCGATTTAGAAATAGTGTAGAGAAAAAAACAATTGAAATTCCAGAATTGCATTTTTATTTTTTTATTTTTTGGCCCCTGTAATATAGTAAAAAAATGCAATAACAAGTGATTAAAAAGTCAAATATACTCCCAAAATTGAAGTGAAAATTTCAGCTCGCAATGCAAAAAAAAAAGTCCCCAAAAAACTCCATCCACAAAAAAAAAAGTAACAGGTCTGAGAAAATACCAAAAAAAACATTTTCTTTTTTTTTGTTGCTTTTTTTAGGAATTTCATATTTTGTTTTACTATTTGAATAAAAAAAATAAATAGAATACAAGTTTGGTGTCAGCGTTCTCATATTGACCTTATTAAACGGTAATAAAAATAAAAAAAAGTTAGGGATCTTTGGAAGGAGTAGGAAAAAAAAAAAGAAAAATACCAAAAAGATTATGAAAATTGCCCAGTTGGGAAGGGGATAACCAATCAATGTGTAGACACCAATAAACATGAGAATAGGTTTGAATACAGTTTTAGTAACATTTAACGCTGTAACTCCGGATTTATAATTACTGAGTATAAGATAGAAGCAAGTCTCAAAAAAAAAACCTACGTGGCCAGCAGGAGTCACTGTTCACTTTCAGACCAACCAAGTTTTAAGGAAAGCTGATTATAGAGTCGCGAGTGCTGCGCTCCGAGTCACCGCCAGGGGGATTAGTATCATTTTTCTATATAGATGAATGATTTTTTTTTTTATGGAGTCCTGTTTCCCAGTACAGAATTAAAAGCTGTCAGCTTTGTTTTGAGGTCTCCCAACCCCAAAACATTGCTAAACATCGGCCAGGAGAGGGTTAAAAAACCAATCAAATGTCATACTCACCTGACCCCTCACCTGTTCTTGCTGCTGCAACTCCCTGCTGGCTTTCTAAGGCTCCTGTTCCTTCTCCGGTCATAGCCTAACCACTTCACTGTCATGGCTAGGCTTACAAACAAGCTATGACTTCAAGCCCCATGTGACCGAGTCGGGGAACTTATGTTATTATGACGTCAGACTGTGACGGAAGCCTTCGGAAGCCGGTGGGGAGCTGAAGTGGCAGGAAAAATGATGGTGGAATCCATCTCTAATGGATCCGGCAAAATGGGTACCCTCTAGGCGCCATCTTTCTAGATTTGCATTAAAAAAATCAGATTCATTTGGAAATTCTGAAAAAAATGATTTTCTTAGAATTTGTTGGTTGGTTTGGGATTGGCTCATTCGTACTTTTGAATATTTCTCTGTTGTATTTTTTTTTACCTGAGTCTTTGATATATTTTCTTTTGATTGTCGTTTTATTCACATTAAAGGAAAGGCTGCCTGCAAAAAAAAAGAGAAAGACTCGTGACTTTAAATGATAGATGAGAGAGACAGACGGACAGACAGATAGATAATGTCCTGCTTTGACGGTCTTAGGTAAGGAAGGGGGCCTAGAACTGGGACACTAACTATCCCTGTCCCGGAGGTACTCTTAAATGTAGAGAGGCCTGAGTCTCCCACCTTACTATGCTCCTGTTAAACCTTGATCTGTCCCCTCTCCACCACATGAGGCCTGGGACAGAAAGGTCAGGTAAAGATGACACAAAGACAAAACATGGATAACTGAAAAGCACCAACCAACAATAAGGAGGAGGATAGGAACAGGGAGAAATAAACTAAACGGGAAAAGGGACCAGGAGATAAACATTCACATGCGACAGAAAACCACAGAACACTTCTACAACAACTCTATCCGAAACACTTAGCTTTAGCTACAGCACACACAGAACAGCAAGATGAATTTTCTCACCAGCAGGTACAAGAAGGTATAACCAGTTTATAACCAGTTTATTTAGGAAGAGGTAATGACCAGATCAGAAGCAGCTGAAATGGAGCTGCATGATTCTGACCAGCATACAACGGGTCGTTAAACTCTTCAGCACCAGAAGAAATTAAATTAATTTAATATGGGACACATATTACACCACCTCTGAAAAAAAACCTGCTATTCATTACCCGAGGTGACTGTCTAACTCCAGGTCTTCCAGGGGGACATGACACCCTCGTGACAATACGCCCCTTTTACGAGGGGCCCCTGGACCCTCAGGACCTGGTTTATCCATAATGAGCAGCAAGGAAGAACGGAATTACTTTACTGGCAATAACCTCAGATGTCAATACCCACATCTTCTCTTCAGGACCATACCCCTTCCAGTGCACCAAGTATTGTAAAGATCAGTGAACCATATGAGAATCCACAATTCTTGCCACCTGAAACTCCAAATTATCATCAACAATAATTGGTGGCAACGGCAAGGGTGACATACATATTTTTTGAGCCATGACTTGTGGAAAATGTTGTGGATTTTAAGAGTTAGAGGAAGCTCAAGACACAGGGTTAATTATGGTATCCACCTTGTAAGGGCCATCGAACCTAAAACCTAATTTCCAGAAAGGAATTTTCAGTTAAATATTTCTGGTAGACAGCCATATCAAATAATTTACACCCAGGTCGGGACCTGTCAATCGTTTTTTAATAGCTTTGCATTTCAATCTGTCCCTCATGATCTTTAAGTTGTTCTGAACCCCTTGCCATACAGATGAGAGTGATGAAGAGAATCATTCCTCCCTAGGAACCCCAGAAGAACTCTCCTTACTGAAGGTAAAAAACTGAGGATGGAAGCAATATGCACCAATACATGGTGACTTACCAGTGGACTCACTGCAATGATTGTTTAAGATAAACTCAGCTTATGGTAGAAAAGATGACCAATCCCCCTGGTTATCTGACACAAAAAACCTGAGGTATGTCTCCAGACTTTGGTTTAGATGTTCAATCTACCCATTAGTTTGAGGATGAAATGCTAAAGAATAGGATAATTGCATCCCCAGGCAAGAACAAAATGTCCTCCAGAATTTAGATGCACAATGGGTCCCCCGATCTGACACCACATCAGATCTAACCTTGTGAAACTTCACAATCTTGTTGAAAAACAACTGAGCCAGGGTCGTATCATTAGGGAGAGCAGGTAAAGCAATGAAGTGTGCCGTTTTACTGAACCTATCCTTCACAACTAAGATAGCCATTTTACCAGAGGAGAAAAGAAGATCTCTAATAAAATCCATGGATAAATGTGTCCATGGCCGATCGGGCACGGTTAATGGTAGAAGAGCCCCAAACGGACGAGTATGCGGGGTCTTAGAATGCCCACAGAAATTACAGGAAGACACAAAGTCGACTACATCAAGATGCAACCTTAGCCACCAAAAATGATGAGAAATGAGTCCAAGGTTGCTTTACTACCTGGATGACCAGCCGACATATGATGTGCCCTGTTGTGAATTCTGTGGTCAGGCTCCCTCCTGTGGTCATGAGTGGTACTTCGGCTGGTTCTGTCCATGAGCTTCCTTTGGTGGATGTGAGTGGGGCTGCGGCTTCTGAGTTTCCTTCCTCAGGTGACGAGGTTAAGTCGTTAGGTGCTGCTCTATTTAACTCCACCTGGTGCTTTGTTCCTGGCCTCCAGTCAATGTTCCAGTGTTGGTCTTGCTCCTGGATCGTTCTTGTGGCCTGTCTGCCCTGCATAAGCTAAGTTCTGCTTGTGTTACTTTTGTTTGCTATTTTTTCAGTCCAGCTTGCTTTATTGGTTTGTTTTGCTTGCTGGAAGCTCTGGAACGCAGAGGAAGCACCTCCGTACCGTTAGTCGGTGCGGAGGGTCTTTTTGCGCCCTCTGCGTGGTTGTTTGTAGGGTTTTGTGCTGACCGCAAAGCTATCTTTCCTATCCTCGGTCTATTCAGTAAGTCGGGCCTCACTTTGCTAAAATCTATTTCATCTCTGTGTTTGTATTTTCATCTTTACTCACAGTCATTGTGTGTGGGGGGCTGCCTTTTCCTTTGCGGAAGGCAAGGTAGGCTTATTTTTCTATCTTCAAGGCTAGCTAGTTTCTCAGGCTGTGCCCGAGGTGCCTAGGTCTGGTCAGGAGCGCTCCACGACTACCTCTAGTGTGGTGTGATAGGATTAGGGATTGCGGTCAGCAGAGTTCCCACGTCTCAGAGCTCGTCCTATGTTATTAGTAACTATCAGGTCATTTTCAGTGCTCTTAACCACCAGGTCCATTGTGGTTCTAAATCACCAGTTCATAACAGTACTGGAGGCCCAAAGTACTAATGCTTCTCAATAGAGGGAAAAGAGAAGTTCTGAGACCATTTTTTTTTCTCTGCACTGTGTTTTGTCTTTCTTTTCCCCTAGACATTTGGGTGGTTCAGGACACAGGTGTAGTGATGGACATTAACCCCTTTACCCCCAAGGGTGGTTTGCACGTTAATGACCGGGCCAATTTTTACAATTCTGACCACTGTCAATTTATGAGGTTATAACTCTGGAACGCTTCAACGGATCCCAGTGATTCTGACATTGTTTTCTCGTGACATATTGTACTTCATGACAATGGTAAAAATTCTTTGATAGTACCTGCGTTTATTTGTGAAAAAAACGGAAATTTGGTGAAAATTATGAAAATTTTGCAATTTTCCAACTTTGAATTTTTATGCAATTAAATCACAGAGATATGTCACACAAAATACTTAATAAGTAACATTTCCCACATGTCTACTTTACATCAGCACAATTTTGGAACCAAAATTTTTTTTTGTTACGGAGTTATAAGGGTTAAAAGTTGACCAGCAATTTCTCATTTCTACAACACCATTTTTTTTTAGGGACCACATCTCATTTGAAGTCATTTTGAGGGGTCTATATGATAGAAAATACCCAAGTGTGACACCATTCTAAAAACTACACCCCTCAAGGTGCTCAAAACCATATTCAAGAAGTTTATTAACCCTTCTGGTGCTTCACAGGAATTTTTTGAATGTTTAAATAAAAATGAAAATTTAACTTTTTTTCACAAAAAATTTAATTCAGCTCCAATTTGTTTTATTTTACCAAGGGTAACAGGAGAAAATGGACCCCAAACATTGTTGTACAATTTGTCCTGAGTACGCCAATACCCCACATGTGGGGGTAAACCACTGTTTGGGCGCATGGCAGAGCTCGGAAGCTAAGGAGCGCCATTTGACTTTTCAATGCAAAATTGACTGGAATTGAGATGGGACGCCATGTTTCGTTTGGAGAGCCCCTGATGTGCCTAAACATTGAAACCCCCCACAAGTGACACCATTTTGGAAAGAAGACCCCCTAAGGAACTTATCTAGAGGTGTGGTGAGCACTTTGAACCACCAAGTGCTTCACAGAAGTTTATAATGTAGAACCGTAAAAATAAAAAATCATATTTTTTCACAAAAATTATCTTTTCACCCCCAATTTTTTATTTTCCCAAGGGTAAGATAAGAAATTGGACCCCAAAAGTTGTTGTACAATTTGTCCTGAGTACGCTGATAGCCCATATGTGGGGGTAAACCACTGTTTGGGCGGATGGGAGAGCTCGGAAGGGAAGGAGCGCCGTTTGACTTTTCAATGCAAAATTGACAGGAATTGAGATGGGACGCCATGTTGTGTTTGAAGAGCCACTGATGTGCCTAAACATTGAAACCCCCCACAAGTGACACCATTTTGGAAAGTAGACCCCCTAAGGAACTTATCTAGAGGTGTGGTGAGCACTTTGACCCACCAAGTGCTTCACAGAAGTTTATAATGCAGAGCCGTAAAAATAAAACAAAATTTTTTTCCCACAAAAATTATTTTTTAGCCCCCAGTTTTGTATTTTCCCGAGGGTAACAGGAGAAATTGGACCCCAAAATGTGTTGCCCAATTTGTCCTGAGTGCGATGATACACCATATGTGGGGGGAACCACTGTTTGGGCACATGGGAGGGCTCGGAAGGGAAGGAGCTCCATTTGGAATGAGGACTTAGATGGAATGATCTGCAGGTGTCACATTGCATTTGCAGAGCTCCTAATGTACCTAAACAGTAGAAACCTCCCACAAGTGACACCATTTTCTAAACTAAACCCCCTAAGGAACTCATCTAGATGTGTTGTGATAGCTTTGAACCCCCAAGTGTTTTACTACAGTTTGTAACGCAGAGCCGTGAAAATTAAAAAAAAAATCTTTCCCCCAAAATTATTTTTTAGCCCCCAGTTTTTTATTTTCCCGAGGGTAAGAGGAGAAATTCGACCCCAAAAGTTGTTGTCCAATTTGTCCTGAGTACGCTGATACCCAGTATGTTGGGGGGAACCACCGTTTGAGCGCATGGCATAGCTCGGAAGGGAAGGAGCGCCATTTGGAATGTAGACTTAGATGGAATGGTCTGCAGGCGTCACATTGCGTTTGCAGAACCCCTAATGTACCTAAACAGTAGAAACCCCCCACAAGTGACCCCATACTGGAAACTAGACCCCCCAGGGAACTAATCTAGATGTGTTGTGAGAACTTTGAACCCCCAAGTGTTTCACTACAGTTTATAACGAAGAGCCGTAAAAATAAAAAATCCTTTTTTTCCCACAAAAATTATTTTTTAGCCCCCAGTTTTGTATTTTCCCAAGTGTAACAGGAGAAATTGGACCCCAAACGTTGTTGTCCTATTTGTCCTGAGTACGCTGATACCCCATATGTTGGGGTAAACCCCTGCTTGGGCACACGGGAGAGCTCGGAAGGGAAGAAGCACTGTTTTACTTTTTCAACGCAGAATTGGCTGGAATTGAGATCGGACGCCATGTCGCGTTTGGAGAGCCCCTGATGTGCCTAAACAGTGGAAACCCCACAATTATAACTGAAACCCTAATCCAAACACACCCCTAACCCTAATCCCAACAGTAACCCTAACCACACCTCTAACCCTGACACACCCCTAACCCTAATCCCGACCCTATTCCCAACTGTAAATGTAATCTAAACCCTAACTGTAACTTTAGCCCCAACACGAACCCTAACTTTAGCCCCAACCCAAACTGTAGCCCCAACCCTAGCCCTAACCCTAACCCTAGCCCTAACCCTAACCCTAGCCCTAACCCTAGCCCTGACCCTAGCCCTAACCCTAGCCCTAACCCTAGCCCTAACCCTAACCCTAGCCCTAACCCTAACCCTAGCCCTAACCCTAGCCCTAACCCTAGCCCTAACCCTAACCTGTTGTGAATTCTGTGGCAGAGCTCCCTCCTGTGGTCACGAGTGGTACTTCGGCTGATTCTCTCTGTGAGCTTCCGTTGGTGGAGGAGAGTGGTACTGCGGCTTCTGAGTTTCCTTCCTCAGGTGATGTGGTGAAGTCGTTAGGTGCTGCTCTATTTAACTCCACCTAGTGCTTTGATCCTGGCCTCCAGTCAATGTTCTAGTATTGGACCTGTTTCCTCCTGGATCGTTCCTGTGGCCTGCTGCTCTGCATAGCTAAGTTCCGCTTTGCTATTTTGTTTGCTGTTTTTTCTGTCCAGCTTGTCTATTTGTTTTTTCTTGCTTGCTGGAAGCTCTGGGACGCAGAGGGTGTACCTCCGTGCCGTTAGTTCGGTACCGAGGGTCTTTTTGCCCCCTTTGCGTGGTTGTTTGTAGGGTTTTGTGTTGACCACAAAGTTACCTTTCCTATCCTCGCTCTGTTTAGTAAGTCGGGCCTCACTTTGCTAAATCTATTTCATCTCTACGTTTGTCTTTTCATCTTAACTCACAGTCATTATATGTGGGGGCTGCCTTTTCCTTTGGGGTATTTCTCTGAGGCAAGGTAGGCTTATTTTCTATCTTCAGGCTAGCTAGTTTCTCAGGCTGTGCCGAGTTGCATAGGGAGCGTTAGGCGCAATCCACGGCTGCCTCTAGTGTGGTTGGAGAGGATTAGGGATTGCGGTCAGCAGAGTTCCCACGTCTCAGAGCTCGTTCTATGTTTTTGGGTTATTGTCAGATCACTGTATGTGCTCTGACTTCTATGTCCATTGTGGTACTGAATTACCTCATCATAACAGTACTGGAGGCCCAAAGTACTAATGATTCTCAATAGAGGGAAAAAAGAAGTTCTGAGACCATTTTTTTTTCTCTGCACTGTGTCTTGCCTTTTTTTCCCCCTAGACATTTGGGTGGTTCAGTACACAGGTGTAGCGATGGACATTAAAGGTCTGTCTTCATGTGTGGATCAGCTCTCGGCAAGAGTACAAAAGATTCAAGACACTATTGATCAGAAATCTATGTTAGAACCAAGAATTCCTATTCCTGATTTGTTTTTTGGAGATAGAACTAAATTTCTGAGTTTCAAAAATAATTGTAAACTATTTCTGGCCTTGAAACCTCGCTTCTCTGGTGACCCAGTTCAACAAGTTTTGATCATTATTTCTTTTTTACGTGGCGACCCTCAGGACTGGGCATTTTCTCTTGCGCCAGGAGATCCTGCATTAAGTAATATTGATGCGTTTTTCCTGGCGCTCGGATTGCTGTACGATGAACCTAATTCAGTGGATCAGGCAGAGAAGAATTTGCTGGCTCTGTGTCAGGCTCAGGATGATATAGAGGTATATTGTCAGAAATTTAGAAAGTGGTCCGTACTCACTCAATGGAATGAAGGTGCGCTCGCAGCTATTTTCAGAAAGGGTCTCTCTGAAGCCCTTAAGGATGTCATGGTGGGATTTCCTATGCCTGCTGGTCTAAATGAGTCTATGTCTTTGGCTATTCAGATCGGTCGACGCTTGCGTGAGCGTAAATCTGTGCACCATTTGGCGGTATTACCTGAGCTTAAACCTGAGCCTATGCAGTGCGATAGGACTTTGACCAAAGTTGAACGGCAAGAACATATCTGAATGGGCTGTGTTTCTACTGTGGTGATTCCACTCATGCTATCTCTGATTGTCCTAAGCGCACTAAGCGGTTCGCTAGGTCTGCCACCATTGGTACGGTACAGTCAAAATTTCTTTTGTCCGTTACCTTGATCTGCTCTTTGTCATCGTACTCTGTCATGGCATTTGTGGATTCAGGCGCTGCCCTGAATTTGATGGACTTGGAGTATGCTAGGCGTTGTGGGTTTTTCTTGGAGCCCTTGCAGTGTCCTATTCCATTGAGAGGAATTGACGCTACGCCTTTGGCCAAGAATAAGCCTCAGTACTGGACCCAGCTGACCATGTGCATGGCTCCTGCACATCAGGAGGTTATTCGCTTTCTGGTGTTGCATAATCTGCATGATGTGGTCGTGTTGGGGTTGCCATGGCTACAAGTCCATAATCCAGTATTAGATTGGAAATCCATGTCTGTGTCCAGCTGGGGTTGTAAGGGGGTACATGGTGATGTCCCATTTCTGACTATTTCGTTATCCACCCCTTCTGAGGTTCCAGAGGTCTTGTCTGATTACCGGGATGTATTTGATGAGCCCAAGTCCGATACCCTACCTCCGCATAGGGATTGTGATTGTGCTATCGATTTGATTCCTGGTAGTAAATTCCCAAAAGGTCGACTGTTTAATTTGTCTGTGCCTGAGCACGCCGCTATGCGGAGTTATGTGAAGGAGTCCTTGGAGAAGGGGCATATTCGCCCATCATCGTCGCCATTAGGAGCAGGGTTCTTTTTTGTAGCCAAGAAGGATGGTTCGCTGAGACCTTGTATAGATTACCGCCTTCTAAATAAGATCACGGTTAAATTTCAGTACCCCTTGCCGTTGTTATCTAATTTGTTTGCTTGGATTAAGGGGGAAAAAGCAATAGTGTGCAAAAAACACACCATATATATACCCCCTGGCTCAAGACAGAATCAGCTGTGGAGGATATCCACTAATAAAACATAACTTTTAATATTAAATGCTAAAAACTGCACATCCAACAGGACACAAACGAAAAAAACATACAAAGTGCTCAGGTGAACCAGTGCTAAATAAAAAAGAATGGTTGGATCTCACCCAAGCTGCCGGACACTGTATACTTCCGTACGACACAGTAGAGATCCAATTAGATGAGGAGGGGCAGGGCTGAAGTAGTATGTCTACCCTGTAACCCCTCTGTAACTCCTGTCCTGACAAGGACAGGCCCCAAATGGACCTTGCTCTAAGGGACCAGCCCACCCAATATGTGTAAAGGCAGAGTCCCAAAACCTCTTGAAACGTAGAATCTTCCTCCCTACGCGTTTCAACTCCGGTCATGGAGAATCATCAGGGGAGTCATATGGAAAAAAGTGCCAACGGGCACAGAGATGTAAGTCCGTCTAAATTGTGGGGCCTGCAGTGGCTAGGTAACCCACGCTGGAGATGACCGTCTGTGTCCACAGTCTCTGGTAGAGTACCAAGGGGGCCAGTTGGTTCACCAAGATAGATCTTCGTGGTGCGTATAATCTTGTGCGTATTAAGCGAGGCGATGAATGGAAAACTGCATTTAATACGCCCGAGGGCCATTTTGAGTATCTAGTAATGCCATTCGGACTTGCCAATGCTCCATCAGTGTTTCAGTCCTTTATGCATGACATCTTCCGAGAGTACCTGGATAAATTCCTGATTGTGTACTTGGATGACATTTTGATCTTCTCGGATGATTGGGAGTCTCATGTGAAGCAGGTCAGAACGGTGTTTCAGGTCCTGCGTGCTAATTCTTTGTTTGTGAAGGGATCAAAGTGTCTCTTTGGTGTTCAGAAGGTTTCATTTTTGGGGTTCATCTTTTCCCCTTCTACTATCGAGATGGACCCTGTTAAGGTCCAAGCCATCCATGATTGGACTCAGCTGACATCTCTGAAAAGTCTGCAAAAGTTCCTGGGCTTTGCTAATTTTTATCGTCGCTTCATCTGCAATTTTTCTAGTATTGCTAAACCATTGACCGATTTGACCAAGAAGGGTGCTGATGTGGTCAATTGGTCTTCTGCTGCTTTGGAAGCTTTTCAAGAGTTGAAGCGTCGTTTTTCTTCTGCCCCTGTGTTGTGTCAACCAGATGTTTCGCTTCCATTCCAGGTCGAGGTTGATGCTTCTGAGATTGGAGCAGGGGCTGTTTTGTCGCAGAGAAGTTCTGATTGCTCGGTGATGAAACCATGCGCCTTCTTTTCCAGGAAGTTTTCGCCTGCTGAGCGAAATTATGATGTGGGCAATCGAGAGTTGCTGGCCATGAAGTGGGCATTCGAGGAGTGGCGTCATTGGCTTGAAGGAGCTAAGCATCGCGTGGTGGTCTTGACTGATCATAAGAACTTGACTTATCTCGAGTCTGCCAAGCGGTTGAATCCTAGACAGGCTCGTTGGTCGCTGTTTTTTGCCCGTTTTGACTTTGTGATTTCGTACCTTCCGGGCTCTAAAAATGTGAAGGCGGATGCTCTGTCTAGGAGTTTTGTGCCCGACTCTCCGGGTTTATCTGAGCCGGCGGGTATCCTCAAAGAGGGAGTAATTGTGTCTGCCATCTCCCCTGATTTGCGGCAGGTGCTGCAAAAATTTCAGGCTAATAAACCTGATCGTTGCCCAGCGGAGAAACTGTTTGTCCCTGATAGGTGGACGAATAAAGTTATCTCTGAGGTTCATTGTTCGGTGTTGGCTGGTCATCCTGGAATCTTTGGTACCAGAGAGTTGGTGGCTAGATCCTTTTGGTGGCCATCTCTGTCGCGGGATGTGCGTTCTTTTGTGCAGTCCTGTGGGATTTGTGCTCGGGCTAAGCCCTGCTGTTCTCGTGCCAGTGGGTTGCTTTTTCCCTTGCCGGTCCCGAAGAGGCCTTGGACACATATCTCTATGGATTTTATTTCAGATCTTCCCGTCTCTCAAAAGATGTCAGTCATTTGGGTGGTCTGTGATCGCTTCTCTAAGATGGTCCATTTGGTACCCTTGTCTAAATTACCTTCCTCCTCTGATTTGGTGCCATTGTTCTTCCAGCATGTGGTTCGTTTACATGGCATTGCAGAGAATATCGTTTCTGACAGAGGTTCCCAGTTTGTTTCGAGGTTTTGGCGAGCCTTTTGTGGTAGGATGGGCATTGACTTGTCTTTTTCCTCGGCTTTCCATCCTCAGACTAATGGCCAGACCGAACGAACCAATCAGACCTTGGAAACATATCTGAGATGCTTTGTTTCTGCTGATCAGGATGACTGGGTGTCCTTTTTGCCTTTGGCTGAGTTCGCCCTTAATAATCGGGCCAGCTCGGCTACCTTGGTTTCGCCGTTTTTCTGCAACTCTGGGTTCCATCCTCGTTTCTCTTCAGGGCAGGTTGAGTCTTCGGACTGTCCTGGTGTGGATACTGTGGTGGACAGGTTGCAGCAGATTTGGACTCATGTAGTGGACAATTTGACCTTGTCCCAGGAGAAGGCTCAACGTTTCGCTAATCGCAGACGCTGTGTGGGTCCCCGACTTCGTGTTGGGGATTTGGTTTGGTTATCTTCTCGTCATATTCCTATGAAGGTTTCCTCTCCTAAGTTTAAACCTCGTTTCATTGGTCCGTATAGGATTTCTGAGGTTCTTAATCCTGTGTCTTTTCGTCTGACCCTTCCAGATTCTTTTTCCATACATAACGTATTCCATAGGTCATTGTTGCGGAGATACGTGGCACCGATGGTTCCATCTGTTGATCCTCCTGCCCCGGTTTTGGTGGAGGGGGAGTTGGAGTATATTGTGGAGAAGATTTTGGATTCTCATCTTTCAAGACGGAAACTCCAGTATCTGGTTAAGTGGAGGGGTTATGCTCAGGAAGATAATTCCTGGGTCTTTGCCTCTGATGTCCATGCTCCCGATCTTGTTCGTGCCTTTCATATGGCTCGTCCTGGTCGTCCCGGGGGCTCTGGTGAGGGTTCGGTGACCCCTCCTCAAGGGGGGGATACTGTTGTGAATTCTGTGGCAGAGCTCCCTCCTGTGGTCACGAGTGGTACTTCGGCTGATTCTCTCTGTGAGCTTCCGTTGGTGGAGGAGAGTGGTACTGCGGCTTCTGAGTTTCCTTCCTCAGGTGATGTGGTGAAGTCGTTAGGTGCTGCTCTATTTAACTCCACCTAGTGCTTTGATCCTGGCCTCCAGTCAATGTTCTAGTATTGGACCTGTTTCCTCCTGGATCATTCCTGTGGCCTGCTGCTCTGCATAGCTAAGTTCCGCTTTGCTATTTTGTTTGCTGTTTTTTCTGTCCAGCTTATCTATTTGTTTTTTCTTGCTTGCTGGAAGCTCTGGGACGCAGAGGGTGTACCTCCGTGCCGTTAGTTCGGTACAGAGGGTCTTTTTGCCCCCTTTGCGCGGTTGTTTGTAGGGTTTTGTGTTGACCGCAAAGTTACCTTTCCTATCCTCGCTCTGTTTAGTAAGTCGGGCCTCACTTTGCTAAATCTATTTCATCTCTACGTTTGTCTTTTCATCTTAACTCACAGTCATTATATGTGGGGGCTGCCTTTTCCTTTGGGGTATTTCTCTGAGGCAAGGTAGGCTTATTTTCTATCTTCAGGCTAGCTAGTTTCTCAGGTTGTGCCGAGTTGCATAGGGAGCGTTAGGCGCAATCCACGGCTGCCTCTAGTGTGGTTGGAGAGGATTAGGGATTGCGGTCAGCAGAGTTCCCACGTCTCAGAGCTCGTTCTATGTTTTTGGGTTATTGTCAGATCACTGTATGTGCTCTGACTTCTATGTCCATTGTGGTACTGAATTACCTCATCATAACACTAACCCTAGCCCAAAGCCTAGCCCTAACCCTAATGGGAAAATGGAAATAAATACATTTTTTTAATTTTTCCCTAACTAAGGGGGTGATGAAGGGGGGTTTGATTTACTTTTATAGCGGGTTATTTAGCGGATTTTTATGATTGGCAGCCGTCACACACTGAAAGACGCTTTTTATTGCAAAAAATATTTTTTGCGTTACCACATTTTGAGAGCTATAATTTTTCCATATTTTGGTCCACAGAGTCATATAAGGTCTTGCTTTTTGCGGGACGAGTTGACGTTTTTATTGGTAACATTTTCGGGCACGTGACATTTTTTAATCGCTTTTTATTCCGATTTTTGTGAGGCAGAATGACCAAAAACCAGCTATTCATGAATTTCTTTTGGGGGAGGCGTTTATACCGTTCCGTGTTTGGTAAAATGGATAAAGCAGTGTTATTCTTCGGGTCAGTACAATTACAGCGACACCTCATTTATATCATTTTTTTGTGTTTTGGCGCTTTTATACGATAAAAACTATTTTATAGAAAAAATAATTATTTTTGCATCGCTTTATTCTCAGGACTATAACTTTTTTATTTTTTTGCTGATGATGCTGTGTCATGGCTCGTTTTTTGCGGGACAAGATGGTGTTTTCAGTGGTACCATGGGTATTTATATCTGTCTTTTTGATCGCGTGTTATTCCACTTTTTGGTCGGCGGCATGATAATAAAGCGTTGTTTTTTGCCTCGTTTTTTTTTTTTTTCTTACGGTGTTTACTGAAGGGGTTAACTAGTGGGCCAGTTTTATAGGTCGGGCCGTTACGGACGTGGCGATACTAAATATATGTACTTTTATTGTTTTTTTTTTTTATTTAGATAAAGAAATGTATTTATGGGAATAATATTTTTTATTTTTTTTTATTATTGTGGAATATTTTTTTTTATTTTTTTTTACACATTTGAAAATTTTTTTTTTTTTTTTTTTACTTTGTCCCAGGGGGGGACATCACAGATCGGTGACCTGACAGTTTGCACAGCACTCTGTCAGATCACCGATCTGAGAGCAGTGCAGGCTGCTTCACAGTGCCTGCTCTGAGAAGGGTCTGTGAAGCCACCTCCCTCCCTGCAGGACCCGGATTCGCGGCCATCTTGGATCCGGGGCTCGAGCAGGCAGGGAGGGAAGTAAGACCCTCGCAGCAACGCGATCACATCGCGTTGCTGCGGGGGGCTCAGGGAAGCCCGCAGGGAGCCCCCTCCCTGCGCGATGCTTCCCTGCACCGCTGGCACATCGCGATCATCTTTGATCGCGGTGTGCCAGGGGTTAATGTGCCGGGGGCGGTCCGTGACCGCTCCTGGCACATAGTGCCGGATGTCAGCTGCGATAGGCAGCTGACACCCGGCCGCGATCGGCGGCGCTCCCCCCGTGAGCGCCGCCGATCGCGCTGGACGTACTATCCCGTCCATGGTCAAGGGGGCCCACCCCACCTCGACGGGATAGTACGTCCGATGTCAGAAAGGGGTTAAAGGCCTGTCTTCTTGTGTGGATCATCTCACTGCAAGAGTACAAAATATTCAAGACTTTGTGGTTCAGAATTCTATGTTAGAACCTAGAATTCCTATTCCTGATTTGTTTTCTGGAGATAGAGCTAAGTTTCTGAGTTTTAAAAATAATTGTAAACTATTTCTGGCTTTGAAACCCCGCTCCTCTGGTGACAGAGTTCAACAAGTTAAGATCATTATTTCTTTATTACGTGGCGACCCTCAAGACTGGGCATTTTCCCTTGCGCCAGGAGATCCTGCATTATGTGATATTGATGCGTTTTTTCTGGCGCTCGGATTGCTGTATGATGAACCTAATTCAGTGGATCAGGCAGAGAAAAAAATGCTGGCTCTGTGTCAGGGTCAGGATGAGGTAGAGATATATTGTCAGAAGTTTAGGAAGTGGTCTGTGCTCACTCAATGGAATGAATGTGCGCTGGCAGCAATTTTCAGAAAGGGTCTCTCTGAAGCCCTTAAGGATGTCATGGTGGGATTTCCTATGCCTGCTGGTCTGAATGAGTCTATGTCTTTGGCCATTCAGATCGATCGACGCTTACGTGAGTGTAAGACTGTGCACCATTTGGTGGTATTATCTGAGCATAAACCTGAGCCTATGCAATGTGATAGGACTTTGACCAGAGCTGAACGGCAAGAACACAGACGTCGGAATGGGTTGTGTTTTTACTGTGATGATTCCACTCATGCTATCTCCGATTGTCCTAAGCGCACTAAGCGGTTCGCTAGGTCTGCCACCATTGGTACGGTACAGTCGAAATTTCTTTTGTCCGTTACTTTGATCTGCTCTTTGTCATCCTATTCTGTTATGGCATTTGTGGATTCAGGCGCTGCCCTGAATTTGATGGACTTGGAGTATGCTAGGTGCTGTGGGTTTTTCTTGGAGCCTTTGCAGTATCCTATTCCTTTGAGAGGAATTGATGCTACGCCTTTGGCCAAGAATAAGCCTCAGTACTGGACCCAACTGACCATGGGCATGGCTCCAGTGCATCAGGAGGATATTCGCTTTTTGGTGTTGCATAATCTGCATGATGTGGTCGTGTTGGGGTTGCCATGGCTACAAGTCCATAACCCAGTATTGGATTGGAAATCTATGTCTGTGTCCAGCTGGGGTTGTCAGGGGGTACATGGTGATGTTCCATTTTTGTCTATTTCATCATCCACCCCTTCTGAGGTCCCAGAGTTCTTGTCAGATTACCGAGATGTATTTGATGAGCCCAAGTCCAGTGCCCTACCTCCGCATAGGGATTGCGATTGTGCTATCGATTTGATTCCTGGTAGTAAGTTTCCTAAAGGTCGACTGTTTAATTTGTCTGTGCCTGAGCACGCCGCTATGCGGAGTTACGTAAAGGAATCCTTGGAGAAGGGTCATATTCGCCCGTCATCGTCGCCATTGGGGGCAGGGTTCTTTTTTGTGGCCAAGAAGGATGGTTCTTTGAGACCTTGTATTGATTACCGCCTTCTAAATAAAATCACGGTCAAATTTCAGTACCTCTTGCCGCTGCTGTCTGATTTGTTTGCTCGGATTAAGGGGGCTAGTTGGTTCACCAAGATAGATCTTCGTGGTGCGTATAATCTTGTGCGTATTAAACGGGGCGATGAATGGAAAACAGCATTTAATATGCCCGAGGGCCATTTTGAGTACCTGGTTATGCCATTCGGGCTTTCCAATGCTCCATCAGTATTTCAGTCCTTTATGCATGACATCTTCCGAGAGTACCTGGATAAATTCCTGATTGTATACTTGGATGATATTTTGGTCTTCTCGGATGATTGGGAATCTCACGTGAAGCAGGTTAGAATGGTGTTCCAGGTCCTGCGTGCTAATTCTTTGTTTGTGAAGGGGTCAAAGTGTCTCTTTGGTGTTCAGAAGGTTTCATTTTTGGGTTTCATTTTTTCCCCTTCTACTATCAAGATGGACCCTGTTAAAGTTCAGGCCATTTATGATTGGACTCAGCCGACATCTCTGAAGAGTCTGCAAAAGTTCCTGGGCTTTGCTAATTTTTATCGTCGCTTCATCAGTAATTTTTCTAGTATTGCTAAACCGTTGACTGATTTACCAAGAAGGGTGCTGATGTGGTCAATTGGTCTTCTGCTGCTGTGGAAGCTTTTCAGGAGTTGAAGCGTCGTTTTTCTTCTGCCCCTGTGTTGTGCCAGCCAGATGTTTCGCTCCCGTTCCAGGTCGAGGTTGATGCTTCTGAGATTGGAGCAGGGGCTGTTTTGTCGCAAAGAAGTTCTGATGGCTCGGTGATGAAACCATGTGCCTTCTTTTCCAGGAAGTTTTCGCCTGCTGAGCGTAATTATGATGTTGGCAATCGAGAGTTGCTGGCCATGAAGTGGGCATTCGAGGAGTGGCGTCATTGGCTTGAAGGAGCTAAGCATCGCGTAGTGGTCTTGACTGATCACAACAACTTGACTTATCTCGAGTCTGCCAAACGGTTGAATCCTAGACAGGCTCGTTGGTCGCTGTTTTTCTCCCGTTTTGACTTTGTGGTTTCGTACCTTCCGGGCTCTAAGAATGTGAAGGCGGATGCCCTGTCTAGGAGTTTTGTGCCCGACTCTCCGGGTTTGCCTGAGCCAGCGGGTATTCTCAAAGAGGGGGTAATTTTGTCTGCCATCTCCCCTGATTTGCGGCGGGTGCTGCAAAAATTTCAGGCTGATAGACCTGACCGTTGCCCAGCGGAGAAACTGTTTGTCCCTGATAAATTGACGAGTAGAGTTATCTCTGAGGTTCATTGTTCGGTGTTGGCTGGTCATCCTGGAATCTTTGGTACCAGAGATTTGGTGGCTAGATCCTTTTGGTGGCCGTCTCTGTCGCGGGATGTGCGTTCGTTTGTGCAGTCCTGTGGGATTTGTGCTCGGGCTAAGCCTTGCTGTTCTCGTGCCAGTGGGTTGCTTTTGCCCTTGCCGGTCCCGAAGAGGCCCTGGACACATATCTCTATGGATTTTATTTCGGCTCTCCCCGTCTCTCAAAAGATGTCGGTCATCTGGGTGGTTTGTGATCACTTCTCTAAGATGGTCCATTTGGTACCCTTGTCTAAATTGCCTTCCTCCTCTGATTTGGTGCCATTGTTTTTCCAGCATGTGGTTCGTTTACATGGCATTCCGGAGAACATCATTTCTGACAGAGGTTCCCAGTTTGTTTCGAGGTTTTGGCGAGCCTTTTGTGCTAGGATGGGCATTGATTTGTCTTTTTCCTCGGCTTTCCATCCTCAGACAAATGGCCAAACTGAACGAACCAATCAGACCTTGGAAACATATCTGAGATGTTTTGTTTCTGCTGATCAGGATGATTGGGTGTCCTTTCTGCCTTTGGCTGAGTTCGCCCTTAATAATCGGGCCAGCTCGGCTACTTTGGTTTCGCCGTTTTTCTGCAATTCTGGTTTCCATCCTCGTTTCTCTTCAGGGCAGGTTAAATCTTCGGACTGTCCTGGTGTGGATACTGTGGTGGATAGGTTGCAGCAGATTTGGACTCATGTAGTGGACAATTTGACATTGTCCCAGGAGAAGGCTCAACGTTTCGCTAACCGCAGGCGCTGTGTGGGTCCCCGACTTCGTGTTGGGGATTTGGTTTGGTTGTTGTCTCGTTATATTCCTATGAAAGTTTCCTCTCCTAAGTTTAAGCCTCGTTTCATTGGTCCGTATAGGATTTCTGAGGTTCTTAATCCTGTGTCTTTTCGTTTGACCCTCCCAGCTTCTTTTTCCATCCATAACGTATTCCATAGGTCATTGTTGCGGAGATACGTGGCACCTGTGGTTCCATCCGTTGATCCTCCTGCCCCGGTTTTGGTTGAGGGGGAGTTGGAGTATATAGTGGAGAAGATTTTGGATTCTCGTATTTCGAGACGGAATCTCCAGTACCTGGTTAAGTGGAAGGGTTATGGTCAGGAAGATAATTCCTTGGTCTTTGCCTCTGATGTTCATGCTGCCGATCTGGTTCGTGCCTTTCATTTGGCTCATCCTGGTCGGCCTGGGGGCTCTGGTGAGGGATCGGTGACCCTTCCTCAAGGGGGGGGTACTGTTGTGAATTCTGTGGTTAGGCTCCCACCTGTGGTCATGAGTGGTACTTCGGCTGGTTCTGTCCATGAGCTTCCTTTGGTGGATGTGAGTGGGGCTGCGGCTTCTGAGTTTCCTTCCTCAGGTGACGAGGTTAAGTCGTTAGGTGCTGCTCTATTTAACTCCACCTAGTTCTTTGTTCCCGGCCTCCAGTCAATGTTCCAGTATTGGTCTTGCTCTCTCCAGGATCGTTCTTGTGGCCTGTCTGCCCTGCATAAGCTAAGTTCTGCTTGTGTTACTTTTGTTTGCTATTTTTTCTGTCCAGCTTGCTTTATTGGTTTGTTTTGCTTGCTGGAAGCTCTGGGACGCAGAGGAAGCACCTCCGTACCGTTAGTCGGTGCGGAGGGCTTTTTGCGCCCTCTGCGTGGTTGTTTGTAGTTTTTTGTGCTGACCGCAAAGCTATCTTTCCTATCCTCGGTCTATTCAGTAAGTCGGGCCTCACTTTGCTAAAATCTATTTCATCTCTGTGTTTGTATTTTCATCTTTACTCACAGTCATTGTGTGTGGGGGGCTGCCTTTTCCTTTGGGGAATTTCTCTGAGGCAGGGTAGGCTTATTTTTCTATCTTCAGGGCTAGCTAGTTTCTCAGGCTGTGCCCGAGGTGCCTAGGTCTGGTCAGGAGCACTCCACGGCTACCTCTAGTGTGGTGTGATAGGATTAGGGATTGCGGTTAGCAGAGTTCCCACGTCTCAGAGCTCGTCCTATGTTATTAGTAACTATCAGGTCATTTTCAGTGCTCTTAACCACCAGGTCCATTGTGGTTCTAAATCACCAGTTCATAACAGTGCCCCTAAAACTTTGAGATGCAGATGCAATGGCACAAATAATTTACCTGAAAGACAAACAGGATCATCCCCATGAGCATTTAATACCTCTACCTCCAGCTCAGAACACACGACAGAGACGACCACCCCTTCCTGTAAAATAAGGAATCATCCGAACAACCACACCCAGGAAAACTTCGGAAAAAATCATCAGCTTTGATGTTCTCAATCCCAGGACAGTAAGTGAGAATAAAATTAAACCTGGAAAAAGACAAAGACCATCTAGCTTGTCTAGGATTGAGATGATTAGCAGATTCAAGGTACAACAAATGTTTATGATCCGTAATGACAGTGACAGGATGGACCACCCCCTCCAAAAAGTTACGCCACTCCTCAAAAGCCAACTTGGTCATTGTTCCTTTCGGCCAACTATAATTTTTTAGAGAAGAAGGCACATGGATTCCAGTTATCAGGGGAAGACCCGTGAGACAACACAGCCCCGACCCCCTTCCCCCCTCCCAGATGCATCAACAGCAACAAAAAATAGTTTTGAAACATTGGGTTGAATGAGTACGGGAGCAGTGGAAAAGCATTTCTTCTTTGTCATGTCAGTGAGGGTTTTGAAAATCAACAAGAAGATTTTTATGAACTTACGAAAGTAAATAGCAAACCCTAGAAAGCGTTGAATATTTTCTGGCAGATCCCAATCCAGAAGTGCACGGACCTTATCAGGGTCCTTCCATAAACCTACCGCAGACACTAGTAAACCCAGGAATTGAACCTCTTGAACAGCAAATACACATTTTTTTTTAACTTGGCGTACAGTTTTTTATCCTGCAAAACCTGTAACACTTGCTGGATGTGTGCCTGATGTGACTTGAGATCAGGCGAGTATATTAAAATATTATCAATATACACCACTACCAGTCTACCCACAAGGTGACGAAAAATTTTGTTAACAAAATGTTGGAAAACGACGGGTGCATTAGTGAAACCAAAGGGCATGACAAGGCTTTCACAATGCCCTTCAGGAGTGCTAAAAGCTGTCTTGCACTCATCCCCCTCCTTGATCCTAATCAGATTATATGCTCCCCTGAGGTCCAGCTTAGAGAACCATTTTGCCCCAACAATAAGTTCGGGAATGCCCCAATGACTAATTAAGTCGGGAATGAGTGGGAGGGGATGAGGGTCCCAGATAGTAATTCAATTTAACTCATGAAAATCTAAACAGGGGCACAGACCCCCATCTTTCTTTAATGCTGCTGCAGTGCAGTATAGCGCAACCTCCACCAGGAGATGCTAGTGAGGGAAGAGAGGCTGCACACACAGCATAACACCACTGAGCAGCAGCACAAGCACCACCAAGTGACGAAAGAGTAGTCAGACGAACCGAGTCAGAAACTATCAGGACAAGAAGTACCAGAGGTCAACGCAGTACATGTGGTTAAACACAAGCCAGAAGTCAGAGTCAGACGGGAGCAGATATAACTGAGATGAGAGACAGTAAAACAGGTCAGAAGCCAAGCTGGGTCACATGCCAAGAGGTACAAGAACAAGGAGCAAACACTAAGACAATGCGGGAAGGCAGGAAAGGGAAGTTATGGGAACAGAGTACATGGGCAGAGGACAAATATGGTATCAAAGGGACAGCTGCTCTAGCCTGGAAGCATGAACTATCACTGACATTGGTCTGCAGGCCATAGCAGGCTGAAATAGCCACACAGAACCCAAAACGAGGCAGAGAATGTTAAACCCCACATGACCAGACCGGGGAGAAAATAACAAAAACAAACCCCGGATCATGATAGTACCCTCTCTCTATGGGTGCCACCGAACCCCCAGGTTTACCTGGATAATGAGAGTGAAAAGCCAAGGCCAACCAATCCATATGGACCGAACGCGCCGGCACCCTCCTCAGGACCATAACTCTTCCAATGGACCAAATTATTATTATTATTATTATTATACATTTTTATAGCGCCATTTATTCCATGGCGCTTTACATGTGAATACGGGGCAAATATAGACAAATACATTAAACATGAGCAGATAACAAGGCACACGAGTACATAAGGAGGGAGGACCCTGCCCGCGAGGGCTCACAGTCTGCAGGGGGTGGGTGAGGATACACTGGGAGAGGGAAGAGCTGGCTGTGCGGCTGTTCAGTGGGTTGAGGATCACTGCAGGCTGTAGGCTTGTCGGAAGAGGTGGGTCTTCAGGTTCTTTTTGAAGGTTTCTATGGTAGGCGAGAGTCTGATGTGTTGGGGTAGAGAGTTCCAGAGTAGGGGGGAAGCACGGGAGAAGTCTTGGATGCGGTTATGGGAAGAAGAGATGAGAGGGGAGTAGAGAAGGAGATCTTGTGATGATCGGAGGTTGCGTGTAGGTAGGTACCGGGAGACCATGTCACAGATGTATGGAGGAGACAGGTTGTGGATGGCTTTGTATGTCACTGTGAGGGTTTTGAATTGGAGTCTCTGGGCGATAGGAAGCCAGTGAAGGGCTTGACACAGGGGAGAGGCTGGGGAATAGCGGGGGGACAGGTGGATTAGTCGGGCAGCAGAGTGTAGGATGGATTGGAGTGGTGCCAGAGTGCTAGAGGGGAGTCCAGAGAGTAGGAGGTTGCAGTAGTCGAGGCGGGAGATGATAAGGGCATGCACTAGCGTTTTTGCAGTGTTGCGGTCAAGGAAAGCACGGATCCGGGAAATATTTTTGAGTTTGAGACGGCAGGAGGAGGCAAGGGCTTGGATATGTGGCTTGAAAGAGAGGGCAGAGTCGAGGATCACCCCGAGGCACCGGGCGTGTGGGACTGGGGATAGTGAGCAGCCATTGACATTGATGGATAGGTCTGGCGGAGGGGTAGAGTGAGATGGGGGAAAGATGATGAATTCTGTTTTGTTCATGTTCAGTTGTAGAAAGCGAGCAGAAAAGAAGGCTGAAATGGCAGACAGACAGTGCAGGATTTTGGTAAGTAAGGAGGAGAGGTCAGGTCCAGAGAGGTAGATCTGCGTGTCATCAGCGTAGAGATGGTACTGCAAACCGTGGGATTCTATGAGCTGTCCCAGGCCGAAAGTGTAGATGGAGAAGAGTAGGGGTCCTAGAACAGAGCCTTGAGGAACACCGACTGACAAGGGGCGAAGTGAGGAGGTGGTGTGGGGGAGGGAGACACTGAATGTTCGGTCTGTCAGATATGACGAGATCCAGGAAAGGGCCAAGTCTGTGATGCCAAGAGATGAGAGGATTTGTAGCAAAAGGGAGTGGTCTACAGTGTCAAAGGCAGAAGACAGGTCCAGGAGAAGGAGGACAGAGTAGTGTCACTTGCTCTTGGCAGTTAGTAGGTCATTGGTGACTTTAGTTAGGGAAGTTTCAGTTGAGTGATGGGAACGGAAGCCTGATTGTAACCGGTCAAAGAGGGAGCAGGAGGAGAAGTGGGAGGACAGTTCAAGATGGACGTGTTGCTCCAGCAATTTGGAGGCATAAGGGAGAAGAGATATTGGGCGATAGCTAGACACAGAGGATGGGTCGAGGGAGGGCTTTTTGAGGATGGGTGTGATCTTGGCATGCTTGAAGGATGAGGGAAAGACACCTGTTGTGATTGAGAGGTTGAAGAGGTGCGTTAGGGTTGGGATGAAGACCGTGGAAAGGTTAGGGATGAGGTGGGATGGGAGCGGGTCAAGCGTGCAGGTGGTGAGGTGTGATCTTGACAGGAGGGTGGAGAGCTGTTCCACCTCATACTCGGTCTGACCATCTACCACAACAGGTAGCGGATGCAAGGGGGACTCACCCGAGGAAGACACCGATGGCTTCAGAAGTGCCTTATGGAACACATTGAAGATCTGCAACGACGATGGCAGGCACAGGCAAAAGGCCACAGGATTAACCACCTCTAAAATTTCATAAGGACCAATAAACTTGGGATCCAACTTAGCAGAAGTAATCCTCAATCTTATATTCTTGGTGGATAACCATATCTTATCCCCCACCTGGAAAGCCAGCCCCACCGAACGTTGTTTATCCGCAAAAATTTGTACCTGACATGAGCCTCCCCAATATTTCTCTGAACCTCCCTCCAGACCTCTGCCAACTGTGGAAAGGCCGAATCAGCCCCTGGACACCCTGAATCCAGCCAGGAAAACTCACCAAAGTGAGGGTGAAACCCATAGTTGCAAAAGAATGGGGAAGTACCAGTGGGTTGATTGACACGATTATTGAAAGCGAATTCTGCCATGGGTCCTGAAGAGCACCAATCATCCTGTCTAGACGTGGAAAGACACCGCAATATTTGTTCCAAAGACTGGAACAAAAACATCAGACTGATACCCAGCCTTTTACCAAAAGCCCTCTAGAATTTCGACACTAATTGCACCCCTCTATCAGACACTACACTGACAAGCACACCATGCAATTGGACCACATGCTCAATGAATAGTTTTGATTGAGTCTCAGCATTAGGAAGACCTGCCAATGGTACAAAATGCGCCTGTTTACTGAACCTATCGATAACTACCCAGATCACGGATTTGCCATTACAGGGGGATGATCGGTGATAAAATCCATGGACAGATGAGTCCACGGTCTATCTGGAATTGGCAGTGGAACCAATCCCTCAGCCGGCAATTCTGCAGCGATGAAAACTAAATCTCCGAACACTAACAAATACTCAGAGACCACCCGAGGGTGCTCGGGAGCAATGAGTATACTCGCTCATCACTGCTGAAGACCCTTGAGATCTCTGGGTTGCACCCAATCCGCAATAGCCTATACCTTTCTAGGGTACATAGGGAACCTCTCAGCAGACAAAATGACCCCTAAGAAGGACAATTCTTGAGCAAAAAATGAACACTTCTACAGTTTAGCAGAGTGAGTTTCCCCCGAGCCTCTGGAGAACCGCACGGAGGTGACCCATGTGACTCTGCTTATCAGAAGAATATATAAGGATATTATCCAGATAAACTACCATGAAGTGCCCAATAAAATAAGAGAAAACATGATTAATAAAATTCTGGAACACTGCTGGTGTGTTAGTCAGACCAAAGGGCATAACCAAATTCTCAAACAAACCCTCAGAGGTGAGAAATGCAGTTTTCCACTCATCCCCCTCCTGCATACGGATAAGATTATATGCTCCCCTGAGGTCCAACTTAGAGAACCACCTGGCTCCTGACAACTGATTGTACAAATCAGGTATAAGTGGGAGGGGATACGTGATCCTTTCAGTGATTTTATTCAATTCTCCAAAATCGAGGCATGGGCATAAATAATCTTTTTTCTTAACAAAAAAGAACCCCGCCACCACGGGGGGAAACAGATGGCTGAATGCGCCATTTATGAAGGCTATCAGAGACATACTCCTTCATAGCAGCCCGTTCAAGGCCAGAGAGATTGTACAGACAGGCTTTGGACAATTTGGCAACAGAAACAAGATCAACAGCACAATCGAATGGGCGGTGTGGTGGTAGAACCTCAGCCTCCTTTTCGGAGAACACATCTTCAAAGTCCTTCGGGTAATCCAGAATACCCTCCAGACTTACAGATGACACAGATATAGTAGAAAGGCAACTTCTACTACAATTAGGACCCCATTTAACAATGTCCTGAGATTCCCAGTCTATGATTATGTAACTGTAACCAGGGGAACCCCAACACCAGTTCCGCAGGCAGATTGTCCAGAACAAAACACAAAATATGTTCCTGGGGCAAGGAACCCACTTTAAGGAGAAACTCCTCTGAGACAAACTTGATGACATTCTTAGCCAGTGATGTTTTGTGAAAGTCAACAATATGAATAGGAGTCTCCAGCCTAACTGTCCCTAACTTACACTTGGTAACCAAGTTAGAGTCAATAAAGTTTATGGACGACCCGTAGTCCACGAAAGCAGAAGTGGGCGTGCAGCAACTCCCACAACTAAGTTCCACTTCCAACATTACCTTAAAAAATGAAGAATATGGTACCTGAGAGTCTGGGTGACCTCCACGACAATCACCCAGATTCTGTCGTTTATTAGTCGTTGGGCAGGAGGGGCAGTCCTTTTTCCAATTTCCACAGTAAAAACACAGCTTTCTTTCATGTCGCCGTCTCCTCTCCTTCTCCTTGAGGTTGGTGGCTCCCACCTCCATGGGTTCAGATGGTGACAAAGCAACAGGATTAGCAGGGAGTAATGGAACCTCTCGCTGTGTAACACCTCTCTCCCTTAGTCTCCGATCCATACGGATAGCCTGAGTCATAGCCTCCTCCAATGAGCTGGGTCATGGATGGAGAGCCAGAGCGTTATTCAGGTGATCCGACAGTCCTCTCTTGAGCTGACATCTCAGCGCAGAGTCATCCCAGGACACCTCAGTGGACGATCGACAGAACTCGGAGCAATACCATTCAGCTGAGAGCTTCCCCTGAAAGAGACTCATGATGGTGTCCTCTGCCACTCTGACTCACTCAGGCTCATCAAAAATATGTCCTAAAGCCTCAAAGAATCTGTCCACAGACACACATTCAGGGGCAGAAGCAGGTAAAGAGAAAGCCCACGACTGAGGTCCCTTCCACAGTAAGGAAATTTTTATCCCCACCCGCTGACTCTCATCTCCAGAAGATCGGGGTCTAAGAGAAAACAATAGCTTGCAACTCTCCTTAAACATACGGAACCTCACTTTTTCCCCTGAGAAAGTATCTGGGAGCCTGACCGTAGGTTCAGGAGAGTGCAGTGAGACATCAACAGTGTTAGAGTGCTTATAGTCAGTCAGCAAAGATTTTACTGTGTCAGAAAGCTCCCTTTGCAGGTGGTTATGAGACGAGGCCAAGGCCCTCTGTTCCACAGACAGATCCTGCATCATTTGTATGAAACAGTCCATTTGATCAGCCAAGGTATGGAGCAGATCCATAGAAAGCAGAGCAGAGAAAAAAATACAAAATCCCCTTTATATGTATGGTCAGTGATAATATAATGCTGCTGCAGTGCAGTATAGTACAACCTCCACCAGGGTATGCTGGTGAGAGAAGAGAGGCTGCACACACAGTGTAACACCACTGAGCAGCAGCACAAGGGCCACCAAGTGGTGAAAGAGTGGTCAGATGAGCCGAGTCAGAAACCGTCAGTACAAGAAGTACCCGAGGTCACAGCAATACACGTGGTCAAATACAAGCCAGAAGTCAGAGCCAGAAGGGAGAAGATATAACCTAGACGAGAGAAAGTAAACAGGTCAGAAGCCAAGCCAGGTCACATGCCAAGAGGTACAAGAACAGGGAGCGAACAATAAGACAAAGCGGAAAGGCAGGAAAGGGAAGTCACGGGAACATAGTACAAGGGCAGAGGACAAACATGGTATCCAGCAGTCAGCTGCTCTAGCCTGGAAGCATGAACTATCACTGACATTGGACTGCAGGCCACAGCAGGCTGAGATAGCCACACACCACCCAAAACAAGGCGGAGAATTTTTGCCTCCCCCCCCCCCTTGCCCCCCGCATGACCAGACTGGAGAGAAAATAACAAGAAACAAACCCCGGCCTGGATCATGACACTTTCTTTTTAACAAAGAAGAACCCCACCACTACGGGTGAAGAGAAGGGTCTAATAATTCTTTTAGCAAGACTCTCAGAGATGTAATCCTTAATGGCCTGCCTTTCAGGGCCAGATTGTATAATCTTGTTTTGGATAATTTCGCTTGAGTTGAGGGAACAAATATATGGGGCAATCATACACATGGTGGGGAAGAATTTAGCATGGCAAAACATCCCTCAAACAACTACTCATCTAACTCTATAGTTATGAATTTATGCTTTTGGTGCTGCTCATACTTATGGTGTGAGATCGCACAAATATATGGTGGCCGTACCTCTACACGTTTCATCCTAGGTCTACACGTTTCATCCTTTTCCTTCAGGTCCTGTCCAGTGCTGCTAACCCTCCAACTTATATACTGGTAAGCGCTATTTATCAGCATCTATTTAAACTATTTTTGGACTATTTGGACACGATTACCGCTACTATTGATCTTATTAGATAAACACTCCTTGTTTACTGTTGGCGGGTGCACAACATCGGTGATCCTTCAGCATTATCCTTGTGCACTTTACCCAGTGTTTTTATTGTCTATAATTATTATTTACTTTTGTATACCTATTAATAAAGTATATTTTTACATATATACTCCTTTTTCTCCATATTTCATACTTTCATCCTAGGCAGACTTAAAGTTTGCAGATACAATGCTTTGGTAATGGAACCAGTGGTATAGCTATTTCTCCATATTATTTCAAGAAACATTATTCAACTCAACAATGCCAGGCTGCATGTGACTTGTGATACTGTGAGCAGGATGCATGGCCTAAATCTGCTACTATGGCTTAAAACAGCATGTTTTTAAAATGTTGTTTCGATTTTTTCATCATTTTCATATTAATAACATGTCTTTTAGACCTGTCATTTCCATAACTTCATGCTTTTCCTTCTTGGTGTTGCGATTTCATTGTTGAGGAGTTTAGATAGAGAATAGATAGATGGATATGAAAAAGAAACTCCCATTACAGTCTATCATTCAACATCACATCACTTAGTAAATACAATACCTACTGAAAACCCTGTAAACTGAGCAAGTACCATGAAACCCTCACAGTTTGTTACCTGTCCTATTAGATGAGCAATTCAGTTGAGTCAAGGTGGCTCGTAGTTGACCTTCTGCCTGTAGTGTTTCCTCCAAGTATTTTCCATAATCCACCTTTAGCAGAACCTCATGGTCCACGATTATACTGCCTTGTCTAGTATAAATGTAGAACATGAAGTCACTTATTATGGTATTGCTATACCCATTCTACAACCACCAAAGGTTTTAAAAGGCTCCAAGAAATGACTAGGTGGAATAAGGTCAAACCAAAGACTACAAACACACCTGAAAGAGACAATTCTTATCTTCTTGAATCGGGGAAGTTCCCTTTTATAAATAAACTCCATCTATGTAATAGAAAAAAAAATAAACAAAAAATGTAAATCCTTCAGCCAGGGGTTGACCAGTTATCAAATACTAACCACAATCCCTATGATTATTTTACATGAAAGGTCATCTGCTTCAGCTTCAGCTTAAAGATCTCTGCTCCTGGAGGATTATTATATCCAATGGTGTAACTTAAAGGTTTTCAGACTTCAAAATTACCAACAGGGCCCTCAACCAATACCCCTTTTGGGCCCTTTAGAGTCCAAGTCTCAGATATGAAGGCAACCATTTTATTTATTTTTATTACACCCATGGTAATGATCTTGTCTAGATCTATTTCACTTGTTCAGCTGGACAAAATTTTGGTAACATTTTATCGTATATTGATGAATTCCAAACCACAACTTCTCATCTTTAAACCACTACCTGCAGCACCCCAGAGACCTGGTCGTTGCAGTATGACGCTCTGCCACTAAGGGGAGTGATGGTACGTCTGATGGCACTAAAGGAGTTCATCTGACCAGGTATCACCAGCACACATTACACTTCACACTCCGGCCACTAGGGGGAGCAAAAGGTTTTATTTATTAGGCCACTCCTCACACTGGTAAAACTAAGGGTTGGATAGGAAGTTAGTCAGAAGCTGACTGGATTTTGTTCAGGCAACATCCCGTGGCAGGGGCTGTTTCGGGGAAGATTCAGGGTGTCCCTGTCAGGCGTGGGAACCTGGCAGGCACCTAGCAACAAGGATAGAACGTTACGGAGCCACGCCTGTGCTATCTGCGGTGGCATCCAAAGAAAGGACATGAAGCGAAGGATATTGTGGACAGTGAGAAATGAGATCAAGCACAAAGGAGAGCCAGTAGGAGTCGTGCCCAGAGAACGGCAACATCCTACTGAGGCGCGTAGTCAGTGCCCGGAACACCGAGGAAGTAACTGACTTTATGCCTTTCTTCAAATACCACAGGACAGTTAATTATAGGTTGGATGTCTACCTTACATCACCTAAGCAGACATAGGGGACAACACGTGGAGAGGGGCATCTCTAGGGTCCCGCAAGAGCTCCGAGCCTTCCCGTCAAACGGGTGCGTCCTAGCCATAACAAACCTGGGGGACGGAGAATAGAAAGAACGAGAAAGAACTAGAAAGAACGAGAAAGAATGAGAACAGAAGTTTTGAGGACTATCCCGAATGCTCAGCAGGGAAGCACTACAACACACAGGCGCTAGTGGTAGGCAACGATTTCCACCTGCAAAGGGAACTCTGGATGTGTCTTCGGACCGGCCGGTCTCAGACAGCCCTGTTATCAGTGCTCTGGATTGAGGATCCTGAAGTCACCAGTAAAGAGGTAAAGAGACTGCAACCCTGTATCCTCGTTATTGACTGCACCTCAAACCATCGCCACCTACACCACTGGGAAGCCCTGGGGACATACTTCACCTGTGGGAAGGTATACCATCTAGCTGCCATCACATCACCCCAGTGGACCCCGAGCAGCATCGGTCACCCTGACCGAATACCACAGGTGGCGTCACGAAACCTTGGCAGACTTGTATCACCTTTTATTGGACGCCCCTTAGCAGGGTCACGGATCGGGTCCAGCCACCGTGAAAACCCCAGAACTGAGCCAGAGAGGAGCGGTACCGAGTAACCCGCAGCCCTGTGTCTGGGGGCGCTCCAACTTGGCGTCACGAACAGGATCGTACTTAAGCCTGAAGAATTGGGTCATGTGTGCCTTGGAACTGTGATTGAATTGTGATTGAACTGTGACTTATTGCAAGGACTGTTTATTGTTATGTGCCGCCATGATTCCCGCCAAAACTGCCGCCATTACAGCGCTGCGAGGAGCGCAGGAGAAGAAGAAGGGCATGGAGTTGTGGGCGTGAATGAACTGAGAAGCGCGAAGAACAATGGCCACCCAGTCTAAATATTTCTGTGCCTTGAGGACATGTCCGTCAGCAGCTGAGATCCGCCTCCTGATCCTCAATGGTGGGCGGAGACAAAGGAAGCGAAACCGCCCACGAAGGAGTGCGTGGAAAAAGGACGAGGAAGAAGAAGTGAGCCACATGGGAGACGCCATGGCCAGCCGACCGGGATCGGAGCGTGCGGTCGGAGCAGAGGACTCCCCCAGCTACCCAGCGAGATACCGTGGCCAAGCGACACCTGTGGGCCCCGACTTCCTGCAGGCCGGAGTGGACGAGCTCAGCGATCAACTCCGGCAGACGCAGCTGAGCACTGAGGCCGGGTGGAAGGAGACCGTCATCGGGGGCCTCACCAGACGTTTGTCGGCAGCCTCGTCTGGTCTGGAGCAAGAAAGAAGTTCCAGCGCTCCGAAGCCAGAAAGCAAGGCCCTGCCGGAAAGCGAGACTGCAAACCGAGATGACAACGCCGCAGCGCAAGGCCCCGCAGTCAGCGTTCCAGATCCCAGCAGAGACTGAGCAGGCCAGCACCGGAGGTACCGCACCTGAAGCAGGTATGAAGAACGACCCTGCCCCAGTGACAGAAGACCTACTGGTAGGCCCCGTAGCAGCGCCACCTGCTGCCATGACTAAGACTAACTCTGAACTGACAAATCCTAATACTACTACCACAGTGGGCATTATTGCCGCTACTGAACCTACTACCAGAACTGACATTCGAACCCAGATTATACCTGAAAAACCGATGAGTGACATTGATACCGCATCGGATGAGAAGTGGAACACAGATCTTTCCAGGCCAGGAAGTGTTCACTACCAACTGATGCCTTGCAACCTACCATCGCGAGAATAAACCTCGAAACCCCGACAAATGTAAATAGTTAACTGTTTGTTTCTTGCTCTTTTGCCTAAACCCGTTTAGGGTTAACTCTTAAAGGGATCCCTTTGTTTACCCGGGATCCCTATTGTTTTATGTTTTTGCACAAGTTTATTATTGTTTCCAAAGACTGCCGAATCATGGACGGTGAATGGTTCAAAAACTGTTTTGTAAATAGTTCACACCTTCTTAAAGGTGCCCTCTACTGGTTTTACAAAAGAAGGAAGACTTTGTGAAGAGACTGTTTTGAATACAGCACAGAAGGTCTTGCTTTCTAACGGACTTGCAGACAGAGAGAATCTGCACTACCTCAAAGAGACTTGGTTTCCTCTTAAAGGGAATGTTCACCTGTTGCACTTAAGTATAATGTTGCCTTAGGAAAGTTAAAATTGTAATAATGTTGTGATTTAGGAAAAGTTAATAATGTTGCTAAAGATTGAGGACAGGAAAAGTTGGAAGCCGAATTTCAACACAGTCAACCCGTAAGGGTTAGAGAGTCTCCTGAGAACCATAGAAAGATGGTTAGTTACGTTAACGGAAGAACAGATGACAGTAGGCCCAGGCAAGGAGCTGGGGGGCCCTGCATTTGTAGAGTTAGAAAAAGTAAAGAAAAAGTTAAGTTGCCTTATAGTATTTTATAGTAAGCCTTTAGTGGGTTCAGCTTATACGCCCTTAAAGGAGAAGTTAAATTATTGTTCAAGCATTTGCACTTAGTAGAATACCCGGCTGAGTAATAGGAATTATTTATAGTCTGTAAGAATAGAATGTTATTTAAAATATTTAAACTTGTTTTGTTTGTAACGTTCAAGTGTCCTTGCCTCCCATAAAGGGAAGCATTGTTATATTTACTTGTTTCAAGCATTTCAAAAATTTACATGTCTTTCACTAACATGTATTGTTGTTCTTCTTCCCAGTCCAGGAGTACTGGATTTAACAGGGAGGGAGTGCAGCGCCCCAGAGACCTGGTCATTGCAGTAGTATCGTTCTGCCACTAAGGGGAGTGATGGTACGTCTGATGGCACTAAAGGAATTCATCTGACCAGGTATCACCAGCACACATTACACTTCACACTCCGGCCACTAGGGGGAGGGAAAGGTTTTATTTATTAGGCCACTCCTCACACTGGTAAAACTAGGGGTTGGATAGGAAGTTACTCGGAAGCTGACTGGGTTTTGTTTAGGCAACATCCCGTGGCAGGGGGTGTTGCGGGGGGAAGATTCAGGGGGTCCCTGTCAGGTGTGGGAACCTGGCAGGCACCTAGCGACAAGGATAGAACGTTATGGAGCCACGCCTGTGCTATCTGCGGCGGCATCCAAAGAAAGGACACGAAGCGAAAGACATTGTGGACAGTGAGAAACGAGATCAAGCACAAAGGAGAGCCAGTAGGAGTCGTGCCCAGAGAACGGCAACATCCTACTGAGGTGCGTACCAGGTGCCCGGAACACCGAGGAAGTAACTGACTTTATGCCTTACTTCAAATACCGCAGGACAGTTAATTATAGGTTGGCTGTCTACCTTACATCACCTAAGCAGACATAGGGGCAACGCATGGAGAAGGGCGTCTCTAGGGTCCCGGAAGAGCTCCGAGCCTTCCCATCAAATGGGTGCGTCCTAGCCATAACAAACTTGGGGGACGGAGAATAGAAAGAACGAGAAAGAACTAGAAAGAATGAGAAAGAACGAGAACAGAAGTTTTGAGGACTATCCCGAATGCTCAGCAGGGAAGCACTACAACACACAGGCGCTAGTGGCAGGCAACGATTTCCACTTGCAAAGGGAACTCTGGATATGCCATCGGACCGGCCGGTCTCAGACTGCCCTGTTAACAGTGCTCTGGATTGAGGATCCTGAAGTCAGCAGTAAAGAGGTAAAGAGACTGCAACCTTGTGTCCTCGTTATTGACTGCACCTCACACCATTGCCACCTACACAGGGCCGGCGTCAGCACCCGGCGCACCCGGGCAAGTGCCGGGGCCCTGACAAGACAGGGGGGCCCACTCACGCAGTCATACATCCATCTGGCCGCTTTAACCCTTTCTACCCTTTCAATTTGCCCTGCCTGGCACAAGCATCTTCTCAGTCAGTGCAGGGCCAGGCACATAGGGGTTAAGGACACAGCCAGTGTGACATTGTGGGCGGAGAGTTCTCCTGCTCTGCTCTCCTGGCTGTGTGCAGTGCTGAACTAATCAGGCACAGGCAGATTCCGGACTGGAGGAGCTGCTACCGGCACCTGAGTGAGTGCCATGCTATATCGCTGTATATTCTGACAGTCTGGGTAACCTGGGGGGGCGGCCATGGGCTGGGCGGCTGTAGCTGACATATATATATATATATATATATACTACAGCAGCCGCCCAGCCCAGGCCCCCAGCACAGCCTGTATAGATACAGTGTATATAATATATATACAGGACAGGTGCTGGGGGCCTGGGCTGGGCGGCTGTTGAAGTATATACACCGCACAGTACCTCTCCCCTGTATATATACACTGCACAGTACCACTCCTCCTGTATATATACACTGCACAGTACCACTCCTCCTGTATATATACACTGCACAGTACCACTCCTCCTGTATATATACACTGCACAGTACCTCTCCCCTGTATATATACACTGCACAGTACATCTCCCCTGTATATATACACTGCACAGTACCTCTCCCCTGTATATATACACCACACAGTACCTCTCCCCTGTATATATACACTGCACAGTACCACTCCTCCTGTATATATACACTGCACAGTACCTCTCCCCTGTATATATACACTGCACAGTACCTCTCCCCTGTATATATACACTGCACAGTACCTCTCCCCTGTATATATACACCGCACAGTACCTCTCCCCTGTATATATACACTGCACAGTACCACTCCTCCTGTATATATACACTGCACAGTACCTCTCCCCTGTATATATACACTGCACAGTACCTCTCCCCTGTATATATACACTGCACAGCACCTCTCCCCTGTATATATACACCGCACAGTACCACTCCTCCTGTATATATACACCGCACAGTACCTCTCCCCTGTATATATACACTGCACAGTACCACTCCCCTCTATATATACACCGCACAGTACCTCTCCCCTGTATATATACACTGCACAGTACCACTCCTCCTGTATATATACACTGCACAGTACCTCTCCCCTGTATATATACACTGCACAGTACCTCTCCCCTGTATATATACACTGCACAGTACCTCTCCCCTGTATATATACACCGCACAGTACCTCTCCCCTGTATATATACACTGCACAGTACCTCTCCCCTGTATATATACACTGTACAGTACCTCTCCCCTGTATATATACACCGCACAGTACCACTCCTCCTGTATATATACACCGCACAGTACCTCTCCCCTGTATATATACACTGCACAGTACCACTCCCCTCTATATATACACCGCACAGTACCTCTCCCCTGTATATATACACCGCACAGTACCACTCCCCTCTATATATACACTGCACAGTAACTCTCCCCTGTATATATACACTGTACAGTACCTCTCCCCTGTATATATACACCGCACAGTACCACTCCTCCTGTATATATACACCGCACAGTACCTCTCCCCTGTATATATACACTGCACAGTACCACTCCCCTCTATATATACACCGCACAGTACCTCTCCCCTGTATATATACACCGCACAGTACCACTCCCCTCTATATATACACTGCACAGTACCTCTCCCCTGTATATATACACTGTACAGTACCTCTCCCCTGTATATATACACCGCACAGTACCACTCCTCCTGTATATATACACCGCACAGTACCTCTCCCCTGTATATATACACTGCACAGTACCACTCCCCTCTATATATACACCGCACAGTACCTCTCCCCTGTATATATACACCGCACAGTACCACTCCCCTCTATATATACACTGCACAGTACCTCTCCTCCTGCATATATACACCGCACAGTACCTCTCCCCTGTATATATACACTGCACAGTACCACTCCTCCTGAATATATACACTGCACAGTACCTCTCCCCTGTATATATACACTGCATAGTACCTCTCTCCTGTATATATACACTGCACAGTACCTCTCCCCTGTATATATACACTGCACAGTACCTCTCCCCTGTATATATACACTGCACAGTACCTCTCCCCTGTATATATACACCGCACAGTACCTCTCCCCTGTATATATACACTGCACAGTACCTCTCCCCTGTATATATACACTGCATAGTACCTCTCTCCTGTATATATACACTGCACAGTACCTCTCCCCTGTATATATACACTGCACAGTACCTCTCCCCTGTATATATACACTGCACAGTACCTCTCCCCTGTATATATACACTGCACAGTACCTCTCCCCTGTATATATACACTGCACAGTACCTCTCCCCTGTATATATACACTGCATAGTACCTCTCTCCTGTATATATACACTGCAGAGTACCTCTCCCCTGTATATATACACTGCACAGTACCTCTCCCCTGTATATATACACCGAACAGTACCTCTCCCCTGTATATATACACTGCACAGTACCACTCCTCCTGTATATATACACTGCACAGTACCTCTCCCCTGTATATATACACTGCACAGTACCTCTCCCCTGTATATATACACTGCACAGTACCTCTCTCCTGTATATATACACTGCACAGTACCTCTCCCCTGTATATATACACCGCACAGTACCTCTCCCCTGTATATATACACTGCACAGTACCACTCCTCCTGTATATATACACTGCACAGTACCTCTCCCCTGTATATATACACTGCACAGTACCTCTCCCCTGTATATATACACTGCACAGTACCTCTCCCCTGTATATATACACTGCACAGTACCTCTCCCCTGTATATATACACCGCACAGTACCTCTCCCCTGTATATATACACTGCACAGTACCACTCCTCCTGTATATATACACTGCACAGTACCTCTCCCCTGTATATATACACTGCACAGTACCTCTCCCCTGTATATATACACTGCACAGTACCTCTCCCCTGTATATATACACCGCACAGTACCTCTCCCCTGTATATATACACCGCACAGTACCACTCCCCTCTATATATACACCGCACAGTACCTCTCTCCTGTATATATACACCGCACAGTACCCCTCCCCTGTATATATACACCGCACAGTACCACTGCCCTCTATATATACACCGCACAGTACCTCTCTCCTGTATATATACACCGCACAGTACCACTCCCCTCTATATATACACCGCACAGTACCTCTCTCCTGTATATATACACCGCACAGTACCCCTCCCCTGTATATATACACCGCACAGTACCACTCCCCTCTATATATACACCGCACAGTACCTCTCTCCTGTATATATACACCGCACAGTACCCCTCCCCTGTATATATACACTGCACAGTACCACTCCCCTCTATATATACTCCGCACAGTACCACTCCTCCTGTCCTGTATATATACACCGCACAGTACCTCTCCCCTGTATATATACACCGCACAGTACCACTCCTCCTGTCCTGTATATATACACTGCAGAATTTACAATAGCTATCACTCATGTAAGAAGTGAATTATGGCTTTGTACTATACCTATATTTCTCTGCTGTATCGGGGCATCATGAATCATGGTATGTGTTAAAGGGAGGGGGGGCCCACTGAGACTCTTTCGCCCGGGGCCCTCAAAACCTGGAGCCGGCCCTGCACCTACACCACTGGAAAGCCCTGGGGACATACTTCACCTGTGGGATGGTATACCATCTAGCTGCCATCACATCACCCCAGTGGACCCCGAGCAGCGTCGGTCACCCTGACCGAATACCACAGGTGGCGTCACGAAACCTTGACAGACTTGTATCACCTTTTATTGGACGCCTCTTAGCAGGGTCACGGACCGGGTCCAGCCACCGTGACAACCCCAGAACTGAGCCTCTGCAGCATTCGACACTGTGGATCATCAGCTCCTCCTCACTATGCTCCGCTCCATCGGCCTCAAGGACACCGTTCTCTCCTGGTTCTCCTCCTATCTCTCCGACTGATCCTTCACTGTATGTTTTCCTGGTTCCTTCTCCTCTCACCTTCCCCTTACTGTTGGGGTTCCTCAAGGATCAGTCCTAGGCCCCCTACTCTTCTCGTTGTATACTGCCCCTATTGGACAAACAATCAGTAGATTTGGTTTCCAGTACCATCTCTATGCTGACGACACCCAATTATACACTTCCGCTCCCGATATCACACCGACCTTTTTAGAAAACACCAGTGATTGTCTTACCGCTGTCTCTAACATCATGTCCTCCCTCTATCTGAAACTAAACCTGTCAAAAACTGAACTCCTCGTGTTCTCTCCCTCTACTAACCTACCTTTGCCTGACATTGCCATCTCCGTGTGCGGTTCCACCATTACTCCAAAGCAACATGCCCGCTGCCTTGGGGTCATCCTTGATTCTGACCTTTCATTCACCCCCCACATCCGATCACTGGCTCGCTCTTCTTACCTGCATCTCAAAAACATTTCTAGAATTCGCCCTTTTCTTACTTTCGACTCTGCAAAAACTCTGACTGTTTCACTTATTCATTCTCGTCTGGACTATTGTAACTCTCTACTAATCGGTCTCCCTCTTGCAAAACTCTCCCCGCTCCAATCTGTCCTGAATGCTGCAGCCAGGATCATATTCCTCACCAACCGTTACACCGATGCCTCTACCCTGTGCCAGTCATTACACTGGCTACCCATCCACTCCAGAATCCAGTACAAAACTACTACCCTCATCCACAAAGCACTCCATGGCTCAGCACCACCCTACATCTCCTCCCTGGTATCAGTCTACCACCCTACCCGTGCCCTCCGCTCCGCTAATGACCTCAGGTTAGCATCCTCAATAATCAGAACCTCCCACTCCCGTCTCCAAGACTTTACACGTGCTGCGCCGATTCTTTGGAATGCACTACCTAGGTTAATACGATTAATCCCCAATCCCCACAGTTTTAAGCGTGCCCTAAAAACTCATTTGTTCAGACTGGCCTACCGTCTCAATGCATTAACCTAACGATCCCTGTGTGGCCTATTTATAATAATAAAAAAAAAAAAAAAAGGTTCCTCGCATCATGTTCTCATACACTTTATGCAGTATTAGCCCTCTGTGTCTGTACTGCTACATACTTAGGCAGGTAACTGGTTCATGCAGCTTTACATGAACACCTGAGCCTTACACTATGGCCGGTCCGAATAACTAAAGCAATTGTTATCATCCACCTCTCGTGTCTCCCCTTTTCCCCATAGTTTGTAAGCTTGTGAGCAGCAGGGCCCTCACTCCTCCTGGTATCTGTTTTGAACTGTGATTTCTGTTATGCTGTAATGTCTATTGTCTGTACAAGTCCCCTCTATAATTTGTAAAGCGCTGCGGAATATGTTGGCGCTATATAAATAAAATTATTATTATAATTATTATTAACTGAGCCAGAGAGGACCGGTACCGAGTAACCCGCGGCCCTGCATCTGGGGGCGATCCATGCCCTTTTCTCAAAGACGCCGTGTATTGAAATATGTATATATATATATATATATATATATATCTACTATATGATTGTCTAAGGGTCACTTCCGTCTTTCTGTCCTTCTGTCTTTCTGTCACGGTTATTCATTCGCTGATTAGTCTTGCCAGCTGCCTGTCATGGCTGCCGCAACCAATCAGCGACGGGCACAGTCCGGAAGAAAATTGCCGCTCCTTACTCCACGCAGTCAGTGCCTGTCGCCCGCATACTCCCCTACGGTCACCGCTAACACAGGGTTAATGCCGGCGGTAATGGACCGCGTTATGCCGCGGGTAACGCACTCCGTTACCGCCGCTATTAACCCTGTGTTTCCCCAACTTTTTACTATTGACGCTGCCTATGCGGCATCAATATTAAAAAATTTAATGTTAAAAATAATAATTAAAAAAAACCTGCTATACTCACCCTCTGTAGTCCGCTGAGCCACTCGCGCCGGCCGCCATCTTCTGTTGCTGGTTCTGGTGGCAAAGATGGTATGGGAGAAGGACCTGCCATGATGTCATGGTCATGTGACCGCGACATCATCACAGGTCCTGCGCTCATACCAACCCTGGGACCGAAAGCTGCCGTGGACTACAGGGGGCCCTCGGAAAGGTGAGTACATGTTTATTTTTTATTTTTTAAACTGTGACAAACTTGGCTGGGCAATATCCTACATAGCTGGGCAATATACTCCCTGACTGGGCAATATACTAGGTGGCTCTGTGCTGTATTCTACGTCACTGGGCAATATACTACGTGACTGGGCAATATACTATGTGGCTGGGCAATATACTACATGGCTGCGCAATATACTACGTCACTAGGCAATATACTACGTGGTTGGGCAATATACTACGTGACTGGGCAATATACTATGTAACTGGGCAATATACTACGTGACTGCAATATACTATGTGGCTGGGCAATATACTATGTGGTTGGGCAATATACTACGTCGCTGGGCAATATACTACGTCACTGGGCAATATACTACATCACTAGGCAATATACTACGTGGCTGGGCAATATACTACGTGGTTGGGCATTATACTATGTAGCTGGGCAATATACTACGTGACTGGCCAAAATACTTCGTCACTGGGCAATGTACTACGTGGCTGGGCAATATACTGCGTGGTTGGGCAATATACTACGTGGCTGGGCAATATACTACGTCACTGGGAAATATACTACGTGACTGGGCAATAGACTACGTGGCTGGGCAATATACTATGTGGCTGGGCAATATACTACGTGGCTGGGCAATATACTACGTGGTTGGGCAATATACTACGTGGGCTGTGCAATATACTACGTGGACATGCATATTCTAGAATACCCGATGCGTTAGAATCGGGCCACCATCTAGTATATATATATATATGTGCAGTGACCTTATGTATAGGTATTGTGTGAATAGGAACATCTCTCCTGAAGGCTGCAGGTTCACACCCAGGTGTTAATATGTATTTTCCTGGGAGGAGTAGAATTCTGTCTCCAATCTCACCACGGGGTCCTGCTGGAAGCCAAGAAGAAAGGAAACATTTGACACCTCCTAGCTCTTGGAAGAGAGATGTTAATTACGGCCTGACAGTATCTCTGTGAGAGTTGTTCCACAAAGGATCTCAAGAGAAAATAATATATTCATTGGGGGCGCGGCCGTGGTCCAATCAAAAACCAAGCAATTATGATATTAACCTGATGGGCTGGTCTTGAAACCTGACCTCCAGACAAAAGCTATAAATAAGACCTGCATACAGAGAAACGTGTTCACATAATGGGGGCAGCCAAACTGGTGTGATCCAATCTACATTCATCCTACCCTCAGGGAGCAGAAAGCAGACTACAAGTTGGATGATTTCTGTAAGTTTTTCTCCTGTTATTTTATACTGTTTTCCTTGAGTTGTATGTCTTCTTTTTATCATATTTTTATAACTTTTTCTTACTGTAAGCACTGAACCCTTTCGTATTAAAGTATAAAATTTTAACAAGTTGAACCTTGAATGTTTAAACGAATCCATAGCCTAAGGTGTGTGAGCCTTATGAGTGGTAGACATTATTAGTAATAATATTTCTAGGACTCATCGCCCGTGTATTCGATGAGTGGTGGCAGCGTGTATGAGCGGGTGTGTGGCCTGGGTCAGTGTGTGATTTATGCTCCCATTACAGCATATGACAGAGGTTGGATGCTGGACTGAGAGTGGGGAGATAGACTAACCCTTGCAGGCACAACCCAAGTCACATGCTGAAGGCGGGCACGTGACGAATTAGTTACACCATGGAGAAGGGATCCGTGACACACCCCATTTTCTCTAAGCCATGCCTCTATCCAGACATCACATAACACATTGGAAAGGTACATACAAATATTGTTACCTCGTAAAGAAACCTATCATGGAAATCTTGATATTCTTTAGATAAAGGATTATTCAGGGAGGAGTTAAATTCCTCATTTTGGACATGGATGGAAATTTCCAGTTTAGCAATGACAAAATCTGTAAAAAGAGAAGATAATAAAAAGAGGGAACTAAGATTTTCTGTCCCTACATTTTTTTTTCATTAATTTAGATAGTTGGAGACATCAGTATTATATATTACCTCCTTTGAATAATAGATATCCGAGTAGAATTTATGTGAGATCTTAAGCTTTTTAGCGAAAGATTAATAACATTCCCACCAAAGTCGTAGACAAAAATGTACAAATATTCTGTACTCACTTCACACCTACCTAGAATAATTTCATTGTAGATAAACCTACAGTTTTTCCCATAGAAGTGTCTAGGACATGGACATATCCCTTCATCACAAGGCTCTGAAAGAATAAAAAATCCTGGTAAAATGTTATCAACAATTATTAGATGATACCAGTATGTATAGGAAAATTATGAGTCACTTCAAACCTTCTCTGTTTTTCTAATTTTTAGAACTAAAGCAAAATCATCCCATTTGAGAGGTTCAAGAAGGGATCAAAAAAATTCTCATCTGTCCTGTGCAAATCTTGAAACTAGTCATTGATAGTGAAGGATGTCTTAAGCACTTAGACCAGTGTTCCCCAACTCCAGTCCTCAAGAGCCACCAACAGGTCAGGTTTTCAGGATTTCCTTAGTATTGCTTACGTGATAATTGCAGAACCTGCACAGGCAACAAATCCATCACCTGGGCAATACTAAGGAAATCCTGAAAACATGACCTGTTGGTGGACTGGAGTTGGAGAACATTGTCTTAGGGCAGTGTTCCCCAAGTTCGGTCCCCAAGAGCCACCAACGGGTCATGTTTTCAGGATTTCCTTAGTATTTCCCAGGTGAGAATTCCATCATCTAGACAGGCAACAATTCGATCACCTGGGCCATACTAAGGAAATTCTGGAAACATGACCTGTTGGTGGCTCTTGAGGACTGGAGTTGGGGAACACTGTCTTAGAGTATGGAGCCGAAGACGAGCTTGCCCACCGAGAGCAGGTGGTACATACCGTTTCCGTTTCAGATTCCAGATGTTATACAAGTTTTACCATTTTAAGAAAATGGTTTTGTGTGTGAATAAAAGCAATAATAACTGTGGCCGACCCCGTCCATCAAAGATTCATGTGTTCTGTGCTTTAATCGAGCATTTTATTTCCCGGAGGAACACAACCCTTTTTTTTTATAGTTTTGGTGTTTTGTCTCGGCAGTCTAAGTCTCAATCAAAATCATGATGTCATATGATGCAAGTTATGATATTTCGAGGCATAGTGAGAGCAGAGGGACCAAATATGCCAGAACTTGGAAAAAAAAAGACTCTTAGATGTAAGGGAAGATGGCCGTAGGGGTGGAGAGGTGAGTAGATATAATCTTTTTTTTTACCCTATGGTTATTATACTCTGGGGTCTTGAGAGCATAATAAGACACATTTGATTTGCAGTTGTTAATTTCAAAGCAAAACGAATATTCAGACCATATTTGAGTGAATCTGATTAATTGAATTTCAGCAGATTCTCTCATTACTATTTATCTAGAGGGACAAATGAATTTGGAAATAATTATCAAAAAAGGTTGGATGTCACATGGGTTATATTCATGTAGAAACAGTCATGTAATTAACATGATTTGCAGTTTGGTCACAATATACATAAACAGTATAAGGAAGGTGTTAGGAAGTCAAGTAAGTCAACTATCAAATATATTTTAGATAAGAAACGGTATGCACATTTCACCAAATCCTGGTGCAGCAAGGAGCCTAAAGATCCCTCCGCCACATAGTAAAACGCTAGCGTTATTACGTTATTATTGGCAATGATATTAAATTTGGACCCAAGAGTTTTAACTTCTTACAATCATCCGTCAGATTTCAGATACTTGTGTATGGAGCATGCGTCGATGGAGCTATGGAGCATGCGCGGCAGCTGAGTCACCTCCATACGCAGCAGGTGCCAGCTGTGTTAGACAGTCAGCATTTGCCTCTAAAAGCTAGCTCCTCTTGCTGCCATTTAACCCTTTCCATGCAACCCACAAACTCAGAGAGTGGCATTCTAGTGGCAAGATCCTGAGATGCCGATGGATTTCCCTCACAGCCATCTTTGTTCTGTTATGAAGTTCACAGGCGTCAAAGAGATTATTAATTTCACTATATACTGCAATATTGTAGTATTTCAGTAGATAGTTCAAAGAAATGCAGGTTTTATGTCCCCATGTTTTGTAGAAATTGTAAAAAAAAAATAGATTTAAAAAATATAAATGTTTGAACTATTCCCTTTTCTCAATAGAAAAATGAAGAAAAATAAAACAAATTTCGTAACACCAAATTATTTAACCTCTGCAGTAAACACAATTGAAAAGAAAGAAACGCCAGAATTGCTCGCACAGTTTCATAGATGGAAAAATGAAAAAAGTTACCAGTCTTAAAAAAAATTGTGATACAAACCAGTGTTTTTTGCGTAGTTCTGGATTTGTAAAAAAAAAACTATACAACTTTGGAATCACCATAATCGTGTTGACCTTGAGAATTGTGTCGCCAGGTTCTTTTTACCGTATAATGAAAAATAAAACCCAGAAAGTAATGGTGGAATTGTATTTTTTCACTGTTTCACCTCAGTTGGTGTTTTATCCTGTTTTTCAGCACATTATATGCTAAAATGATTGCTGTCATTCAAAACTACAATTTCGAGTACAATAATGAGCTCTCATATGGCGAAAAAAAAGTTATGACTCTTGAAAGAAAGGTAGGAAAAAATGAAAACCCTGCAGAGTGGAAAGGGTTACAATATGCCTCCAAAAACGTGTGAATGATAATAAACATAGAAAACATATTAGTTATAAAGATTGTGATTGCTGTAACCGGAACCGTGCGTATGCTCAGTGGTGATCCTGCCGAAACACGTAGGATCTGTATCCACGTCAGATGTTACATTATCTTGTGTTATCACTAAAGTTGAGATTGTTGTGAGACCAGTAAGCAGAATTGTCTCATTGTCAGTGATTGTTCTTTCTGTTGTTTGGCTGTTTGTAGTGAGCACAACCTCTGCATTTTTGACTGTGCTATGAGTCAAGTATGTAACATGGGGAAAAATACCGCTAGGCTCAGGTGTTGTCTGACTGTTCTCGATTGTTGTTTTACCTGTAGGACTCTTTGTATTATTCAGCACTGATGTTGCATCATTCAGATGTTCAGTTGTTGTTTGACTATCATTGGTTGTAGTTTTTCCTATAGGACTATTTGGAGTATGCAGTACTATTGTAGTATCCATGAGGCGTTGAGGTGTTGTGTGCTTATCATCAATACTTGTTTTTCCTGTAGGACTACTTGGCGATCCCACTACTACTGTTGTATCACTCAGATGTTTAGGTGTTGTCCAACTATCTTTGATTGTTGTTTTCATTGTAGGATTACTTGTAATATGGTGTTCTATTGTAGTATTATTCAGGTGTTGAGGTGTTGTATGATCATTGATTGTTGGTTTCTCTGTTGGACTACTTGGAGTTCCCACTACTACTGTCGTATCACTCAGATGTTTAGGTGTTGTCCAACTATTACTGATTGTTGTTTTTATTGTAGGATTACTTGTAATATGTTGTTCTATTGTAGTATTATTCAGGTGTTGAGGTGTTGTATGATTATCACCGATTGTTGGTTTCTCTGTTGGACTACTTGGAGTTTCCAGTACTACTGTTGTATCACTCAGATGCTTAGGTGTTGTCCAACTATCATTGATTGTTGTTTTCATCGTAGGATTACTTGTAATATTGAGTTCTATTGTAGTATTATTCAGGTGTTGAGGTGTTGTATAACTATCATCGATTGTTGGTTTCCCTGTAGGACTACTTGGAGTTTCCATTACTACTGTCGTATCACTCAGATGTTTAGGTGTTGTCCAACTCTCAATGATTGTTGTTTTCATCATAGGATTACTTGTAATATTGAGTTCTATTGTAGTATTATTCAGGTGTTGAGGTGTTGTATAACTATCATCGATTGTTGGTTTCCCTGTAGGACTACTTGGAGTTTCCATTACTACTGTCGTATCACTCAGATGTTTAGGTGTTGTCCAACTATCATTGATTGTTGTTTTCATCGTAGAATTACTTGTAATATTGAGTTCTATTGTAGTATTATTCAGGTGTTGAGGTGTTGTATAACTATCATCGATTGTTGGTTTCCCTGTAGGACTACTTGGAGTTTCCATTACTACTGTCGTATCACTCAGATGTTTAGGTGTTGTCCAACTATCATTGATTGTTGTTTTCATCGTAGGATTACTTGTAATATGTTGTTCTATTGTAGTATTATTCAGGTGTTGAGGTGTTGTATGATTATCACCGATTGTTGGTTGCTCTGTAGGACTACTTGGAGTTTCCATTACTACTGTCGTATCATTCAGATGTTTAGGTGTTGTCCAACTCTCATTGATTGTCATTTTCATTGTAGGATTACTTGTAATATTGAGTTCTATTGTAGTATTATTCAAGTGTTGAGGTGTTGTATGATCATTGATTGTTGGTTTCTCTGTTGGACTACTTGGAGTTTCCACTACTACTGTCGTATCACTCAGATGTTTAGGTGTTGTCCAACTATTATTGATTGTTGTTTTTATTGTAGGATTACTTGTAATATTGAGTTCTATTGTAGTATTATTCAAGTGTTGAGGTGTTGTATGATCATTGATTGTTGTTTTCTCTGTTGGACTACTTGGAGTTTCCACTACTACTGTCGTATCACTGAGATGTTTAGGTGTTGTCCAACTATTATTGATTGTTGTTTTTATTGTAGGATTACTTGTAATATGTTGTTCTATTGTAGTATTATTCAGGTGTTGAGGTGTTGTATGATTATCACCGATTGTTGGTTGCTCTGTAGGACTACTTGGAGTTTCCATTACTACTGTCGTATCATTCAGATGTTTAGGTGTTGTCCAACTCTCATTGATTGTCGTTTTCATTGTAGGACCACTTGTAATATGGCGTTCTATTGTAGTGTTATTCAGGTGTTGAGGTGTTGTACTGCTATCATCGATTGTTGGTTTCCCTGTAGGAATACTTGGCGTTTCCATCACTAGCGTTGTATTACTCAGGTGTTGAGGTGTTTGACTATCGAATATTGTACTTTTCTCTGTTAAACTATTTGGCGTATGCAGTACAATTGTAGTATCACTCAGGTATGAAAGTGTTGTCCGACTATCATCGATTATTGTTTTCCCTGTATAACTATCTGGTGTTGTATAGCTGTTGTTTGCTGTAGCAGGAGTAACATGTTTTAGCGTTGTTTGGCTTCCAATGACTGTTGTTTTGTGTGTATAAATACGTGATGTATTAGGGACCATTGCTGTATCACTCAGTGTAATTTCAGTATATTGTGTTACTGTTGTTTTAATACCTGTAAGATCAGATGTGGTTGGGCTGTCAGTAAATTTTGTTTTACTGATTGTTGTGTTATCCCGATCTATTGTTTTATCTGTATCAGTGACACTAGAAAAAGCGCTTGTGGGATCTGTGCTCTGAGAAACGTTTGTTGGTCGGATGCTAGTCATTGTAGGCATTGTAGGAGGATCACAGTCTGTTGGGTCCTCCGTTAGTTCTTCACAGTGGCTGGTAGTGTCTTGAGCTGTTGAACAGTCTATGACTGAAATCGTGGTTACACATTCTGTAGTTTGCTTTGTAGTTGCATCACATTCTGGTATTTCATCGAGGATGTCCTCACAAACTATCATTCCAGAATTTCTTTCAAAATATTGCATCCCTGAAATTAAACAAACAACCTTGATTTAGCAAGAAAATGTATAATTGCAAATGTTGACACAAGAATCCTTACTATTGATGAGCAAATCTATCAAAATTCAAATTTGTCAATTCTCTTGAATTTGGCCCGAAATGTTGACTGGCATTGAATACATTCTATGTAAATTTAATGTGCTGAATTCTGTTCTGTCTTTTAAAACCCCAACACATTAAAAATATAATGTGAGAAAAAAATAGTACTCATCTCTATGATCAGATGTTCAGCTCCCATGGCTCCTCGTCTGGTCCTTTGTGCAACTCTCTCTGGTCTCTTTTTCACTTCTTCAAGGCACACAAAGTCCTCTTCCTCCATCTTCACTCTTTGATGGGCATATATATTATCATGCTTTGCATTGCTTGAGGCGCTGACTAGTCCTTGGGCGCTGCAGATCGTGAAGTCACGATGTGCATCATGATTTCCGCGACCTACTTAACATCGTAAGCTACAGTTCAGAGTAAAAATAGAGGAAGAGAACATCGCACAATTTGGAGAAGTAAAGAAGAGGCCATAGGGAACTGTGAAGAGGACTGGATGGTAACTGCAGTGCTGGGAGCAGCAAGGTATTCATTATTTTATCATTTTGCTGTAAATCGCAAAATGGCAAGTGTGCATTTTACCCAAAAATTAGTTTGCAGAATCCAAAGTTTTTGTAAAAGTCAAGATGACTTCATTTTACCTTGAACTGATTTGCACACGACTAGTCAACAAAGAGGTTGACCGCTACTTTTACATTGATGCCCAATCCCCTGGATAGGGCATCAATGTCTGATCGGCCGCTGTCCAGCACTTGGGACCCTCGCCGATCAGCTGTAATCGGTGTCAGGGCAGCGGCCACCGGCCGGAAGTCCTTACTTGTGGAACTTGGCTGTCTGATTGTAGTGGTCGGGGCTTATTACTGTACAGCCACATCTTATTGAATTGAATAGGAGGCTGATGCGTAGTACTCCGCGGTGGACACTACACATACACAGACGATCAAGCTCCACAAATAAGTACTTCCGGCCGGCAGCAACAACTGGCTCCGATAGCAGCTAAGCAGTGGGAGTGCCGGACCCCAGCTGATCAGACATTGATGCCCCGACCAAACAGCGACGCTGCAGCGATCGACATCGTTGTCGGTATCGCTGCAGCGTCGCTTAGTGTGACGGTACCCTAAGGATAGGGCATCAATGCAAAATTAGTGGATAACCTCGTTAATGTAGCTTCGCAGGATACTAATGTTTTTTTCTGTGGGATTTCTTATTAATATGATAAAGAAACAAAATCAAGACATGTTCCACCTCATGACATAACGTTAAACTATGACTAAAATGTGGCCTCAATATACATTTTTTGGCGACACATAATCCCACTTTGGCTATCTCATGCACATATTTCATGTTTGCAATGTGAGTGCTGGAGAGAGCCAAAATCTGTGACTGCTGGTGACAAACTGTGTCCTTGATATCCTAGCTTTCTGGAATAAGGGCACTTATGTACGTGTATATATGTGTAGCCAATGATATCAAGAGTGACTTGAATTCACCAAAATTCTTCATGATAATCCCGGATGTGACAGAAATCATTTTGGGGGGCATGTTGTCATCAGAATCTCTTAGTAGTGCAGCCTCAGACTTTGAGTTTGTAATCCCACCCAAACATTCGTATTAAAAAATAATTTTCTAATTTCCATTACTTTGTACATTATGGAAATTACCTCTCCTCTCAAAAAAGGTTATCCAGTTATAATAAATTATCAGCTATCTGGAGAATAGGGTGTAACTGCTAGATTAGTGGGGTATGACCCTGGAATATAAAAGATCCACAAAGCATGAATCTTATGTCTCCCTCGCATCTATTGAACTTGGACACTACCACTTCTTTCAAAGTCTATGGAGTCTATGGAGCTTCCAAAAATATTGACTCTGCAATCTTTCAGTCCGAAACGCATTAAAGTAAAGTGGCTGTGCGCCTGCGGAATAGACTCTCCATTGAAACAAGCAGCATGAAACTTATTATCTAATTATCTTTGGAGTCTTGGTAATTAACCCCACATGAGTCAAATATCTCCATAAATAGTTACAACTGGAATAATCCTAAGTTTGTTAGATGGGGGGAATAAAATGGAATCTTTGCCCCCTTGTTCCAGAAAATAATGTGTTTTTGAGCATGTCTAACATCTTTTGAATGAAGATGATTTGTGCATGTATGCTGGATATTTTGTGCAAAAAAATATTCATAGGCGAAAAGTTCCGAAATATCCCTTGTAGTTTTCAAGGGGTTGACCGACCACTGACATGTTGCAAAAATGAGTTGATTAAGAGGCAAATAGGTGGCACTTGTCAGAATGTTGGACTTTTAAGGGTGTTACTTTTAAGGACTGATGCTGGAGAGCCAGTTGGTTGGTTGTAAAGTTTCATAGGGGTACATCACATTGAGCGGCAGCTGTGCTGCTCAAAATATCTAGAGACATGGCTGTTTGTTTGAAACTAAATAGTTGTGATGTGAGAGAATTTCCAGAGTTACATGACTGCTATAAACCCAGAAAAGTGATTTTACCTGCTGAACAATGGGTACGGTTCTAAGTGTTGGAAGTTGAATAATGCAAGACAGCATCTGACTAACGAGTGAGAGTAACAAGGCCAGAACCTGAGGGGCCAAAACCAGAGTAGGAGTTCAGCAATCAAGAAGTTTGGTGGAAACTTATCGGTTTGTCAGGAGCCAGGGAAGAACATAGTAACATAGTTAGTAACATAGTAACATAGTTAGTAAGGCCGAAAAAAGACATTTGTCCATCCAGTTCAGCCTATATTCCATCATAATAAATACCCAGATCTACGTCCTTCTACAGAACCTAATAATTGTATGATACAATATTGTTCTGCTCCAGGAAGACATCCAGGCCTCTCTTGAACCCCTCGACTGAGTTCGCCATCACCACCTCCTCAGGCAAGCAATTCCAGATTCTCACTGCCCTAACAGTAAAGAATCCTCTTCTATGTTGGTGGAAAAACCTTCTCTCCTCCAGACGCAAAGAATGCCCCCTTGTGCCCGTCACCTTCCTTGGTATAAACAGATCCTCAGCGAGATATTTGTATTGTCCCCTTATATACTTATACATGGTTATTAGATCGCCCCTCAGTCGTCTTTTTTCTAGACTAAATAATCCTAATTTCGCTAATCTATCTGGGTATTGTAGTTCTCCCATCCCCTTTATTAATTTTGTTGCCCTCCTTTGTACTCTCTCTAGTTCCATTATATCCTTCCTGAGCACCGGTGCCCAAAACTGGACACAGTACTCCATGTGCGGTCTAACTAGGGATTTGTACAGAGGCAGTATAATGCTCTCATCATGTGTATCCAGACCTCTTTTAATGCACCCCATGATCCTGTTTGCCTTGGCAGCTGCTGCCTGGCACTGGCTGCTCCAGGTAAGTTTATCATTAACTAGGATCCCCAAGTCCTTCTCCCTGTCAGATTTACCCAGTGGTTTCCCATTCAGTGTGTAATGGTGACATTGATTCGTTCTTCCCATGTGTATAACCTTACATTTATCATTGTTAAACCTCATCTGCCACCTTTCAGCCCAAGTTTCCAACTTATCCAGATCCATCTGTAGCAGAATACTATCTTCTCTTGTATTAACTGCTTTACATAGTTTTGTATCATCTGCAAATATCGATATTTTACTGTGTAAACCTTCTACCAGATCATTAATGAATATGTTGAAGAGAACAGGTCCCAATACTGACCCCTGCGGTACCCCACTGGTCACAGCGACCCAGTTAGAGACTATACCATTTATAACCACCCTCTGCTTTCTATCACTAAGCCAGTTACTAACCCATTTACACACATTTTCCCCCAGACCAAGCATTCTCATTTTGTGTACCAACCTCTTGTGCGGCACGGTATCAAACGCTTTGGAAAAATCGAGATATACCACGTCCAATGACTCACCGTGGTCCAGTCTATAGCTTACCTCTTCATAAAAACTGATTAGATTGGTTTGACAGGAGCGATTTCTCATAAACCCATGCTGATATGGAGTTAAACAGTTATTCTCATTGAGATAATCCAGAATAACATCCCTCAGAAACCCTTCAAATATTTTACCAACAATAGAGGTTAGACTTACTGGCCTATAATTTCCAGGTTCACTTTTAGAGCCCTTTTTGAATATTGGCACCACATTTGCTATGCGCCAATCCTGCGGAACAGACCCTGTCTCTATAGAGTCCCTAAAAATAAGAAATAATGGTTTATCTATTACATTACTTAGTTCTCTTAGTACTCGTGGGGGTATGCCATCCGGACCCGGAGATTTATCTATTTTAATCTTATTTAGCCGGTTTCGCACCTCTTCTTGGGTTAGATTGGTGACCCTTAATATAGGGTTTTCATTGTTTCTTGGGATTTCACCTAGCATTTCATTTTCCACCGTGAATACCGTGGAGAAGAAGGTGTTTAATATGTTAGCTTTTTCCTCGTCATCTACAACCATTCTTTCCTCACTATTTTTTAAGGGGCCTACATTTTCAGTTTTTATTCTTTTACTATTGATATAGTTGAAGAACAGTTTGGGATTAGTTTTACTCTCCTTAGCAATGTGCTTCTCTGTTTCCTTTTTGGCAGCTTTAATTAGTTTTTTAGATAAAGTATTTTTCTCCCTATAGTTTTTTAGAGCTTCAATGGTGCCATCCTGCTTTAGTAGTGCAAATGCTTTCTTTTTACTGTTAATTGCCTGTCTTACTTCTTTGTTTAGCCACATTGGGTTTTTCCTATTTCTAGTCCTTTTATTCCCACAAGGTATAAACCGCTTACACTGCCTATTTAGGATGTTCTTAAACATTTCCCATTTATTATCTGTATTCTCATTTCTGAGGATATTGTCCCAGTCTACCAGATTAAGGGCATCTCTAAGCTGTTCAAACTTTGCCTTCCTAAAGTTCAATGTTTTTGTGACTCCCTGACAAGTCCCCCTAGTGAAAGACAGGTGAAACTGCACAATATTGTGGTCGCTATTTCCTAAATGCCCAACCACCTGCAGATTTGTTATTCTGTCAGGTCTATTAGATAGTATTAGGTCTAAAAGTGCTGCTCCTCTGGTTGGATTCTGCACCAATTGTGAAAGATAATTTTTCTTGGTTATTAGCAGAAACCTGTTGCCTTTATGGGTTTCACAGGTTTCTGTTTCCCAGTTAATATCCGGGTAGTTAAAGTCCCCCATAACCAGGACCTCATTATGGGTTGCAGCTTCATCTATCTGCTTTAGAAGTAGACTTTCCATGCTTTCTGTTATATTTGGGGGTTTGTAACAGACCCCAATGAGAATTTTGTTACCATTTTTCCCTCCATGAATTTCAACCCATATGGACTCGACATCCTCATTCCCTTCGCTAATATCCTCCCTTAAAGTGGACTTTAGACAAGACTTTACATAGAGACAAACCCCTCCTCCTCTCCGATTTTTACGATCCTTTCTAAACAGACTGTAACCCTGTAAGTTAACTGCCCAGTCATAGCTTTCATCTAACCATGTCTCGGTTATTCCCACAATGTCAAAGTTACCTGTAGATATTTCTGCTTCTAGTTCTTCCATCTTGTTTGTCAGGCTTCTGGCGTTTGCGAGCATGCAGTTTAGAGGATTTTGTTTTGTTCCAATCTCCTCACTGTGGATTGTTTTAGAAATGTTCTTACCTCCCTTCTGAGTATGTTTTCCTGGGTCGTCTTTGTTCGAGTCTAATGTTTTTCTTCCCGTCCCCTCTTCTTCTAGTTTAACGCCCTCCTGATGAGTGTAGCGAGTCTTCTGGCGAATGTGTGTTTCCCAGGTTTGTTGAGGTGTAGTCCGTCTCTGGCGAGGAGTCCATCATACCAGTAATTCACACCGTGGTCCAGGAATCCAAATCCTTGTTGTCTGCACCATCGTCTTAGCCAGTTGTTTGCATCAAGGATCCTGTTCCATCTCCTGGTGCCATGCCCGTCTACTGGAAGGATAGAAGAAAAAACTACCTGTGCATCCAGTTCCTTTACTTTCTTCCCCAACTCTTCAAAGTCCTTGCAGATTGTCGGTAGGTCCTTCCTTGCCGTGTCATTGGTGCCAACATGTATCAGAAGAAATGGGTGGACGTCCTTGGAGCTGAAGAGCTTTGGTATCCTATCGGTCACATCCTTGATCATCGCACCTGGAAGGCAGCATACTTCTCTTGCAGTTATGTCCGGTCTGCAGATGGCTGCTTCTGTGCCTCTCAGTAGTGAGTCTCCCACCACCACCACTCTTCGTTGCTTCTTGGCTGTACTTTTTGCTGTCACTTGTTGCTGTGTGCCCTTTTATTTTTTGCTTGCTGGTATTGCTTCATTCTTAGGTGTGCCATCTTCATCCTCTACAAAGATTTGATATCGGTTCTTCAGTTGTGTGGTTGGTGATTTCTCCATGGTCTTCTTGCTTCTTTTGGTCACATGCTTCCACTCATCTGCTTTTGGAGGTTCTCTGACACTTTTTGCACCTTCTGTGACCAGTAGAGATGCTTCTGTTCTGTCTAGAAAGTCTTCATTCTCTTTGATGAGTTTCAAAGTTGCTATTCTTTCTTCCAGACCCCGCACCTTTTCTTCTAAAAGGGCCACTAGTCTACACTTCTGACAGGTGAAATTGGATTCTTCTTCTGGTCGATCTGTGAACATGTAGCACATGCTGCAGCTCACCATGTAGGTTGTCACATCTGCCATGTTGCTCCTAGATCCTGCTGACTTGCTGTGTGTTTTCCTTCTTGTGTAATCTACTCAGCCAAGCTCTCTTGCAATAATGTCCTACAGGCAAAAATTCGCCTTACGGCGCGCGGTTTGGTGATGCTTTCGAAGCAGCTGGTCCCGGCTGTACCCAACGATCTTCTAGCTTAGGGAGACTTCGCTTCTCCCAGAAGGCACCTGGAATATGCAAATTAGCCTCCTGAAGCTTGAATCCCTGGTTTGGTGATGCTTTCGAAGCAGCTGGTCCCGGCTGTACCCAACGATCTTCTAGCTTAGGGAGACTTCGCTTCTCCCAGAAGGCACCTGGAATATGCAAATTAGCCTCCTGAAGCTTGAATCCCTGGTTTGGTGATGCTTTCGAAGCAGCTGGTCCCGGCTGTACCCAACGATCTTCTAGCTTAGGGAGACTTCGCTTCTCCCAGAAGGCACCTGGAATATGCAAATTAGCCTCCTGAAGCTTGAATCCCTGGTTTGGTGATGCTTTCGAAGCAGCTGGTCCCGGCTGTACCCAACGATCTTCTAGCTTAGGGAGACTTCGCTTCTCCCAGAAGGCACCTGGAATATGCAAATTAGCCTCCTGAAGCTTGAATCCCTGGTTTGGTGATGCTTTCGAAGCAGCTGGTCCCGGCTGTACCCAACGATCTTCTAGCTTAGGGAGACTTCGCTTCTCCCAGAAGGCACCTGGAATATGCAAATTAGCCTCCTGAAGCTTGAATCCCTGGTTTGGTGATGCTTTCGAAGCAGCTGGTCCCGGCTGTACCCAACGATCTTCTAGCTTAGGGAGACTTCGCTTCTCCCAGAAGGCACCTGGAATATGCAAATTAGCCTCCTGAAACTTGAATCCCTGGTTTGGTGATGCTTTCGAAGCAGCTGGTCCCGGCTGTACCCAACGATCTTCTAGCTTAGGGAGACTTCGCTTCTCCCAGAAGGCACCTGGAATATGCAAATTAGCCTCCTGAAGCTTGAATCCCTGGTTTGGTGATGCTTTCGAAGCAGCTGGTCCCGGCTGTACCCAACGATCTTCTAGCTTAGGGAGACTTCGCTTCTCCCAGAAGGCACCTGGAATATGCAAATTAGCCTCCTGAAGCTTGAATCCCTGGTTTGGTGATGCTTTCGAAGCAGCTGGTCCCGGCTGTACCCAACGATCTTCTAGCTTAGGGAGACTTCGCTTCTCCCAGAAGGCACCTGGAATATGCAAATTAGCCTCCTGAAGCTTGAATCCCTGGTTTGGTGATGCTTTCGAAGCAGCTGGTCCCGGCTGTACCCAACGATCTTCTAGCTTAGGGAGACTTCGCTTCTCCCAGAAGGCACCTGGAATATGCAAATTAGCCTCCTGAAGCTTGAATCCCTGGTTTGGTGATGCTTTCGAAGCAGCTGGTCCCGGCTGTACCCAACGATCTTCTAGCTTAGGGAGACTTCGCTTCTCCCAGAAGGCACCTGGAATATGCAAATTAGCCTCCTGAAGCTTGAATCCCTGGTTTGGTGATGCTTTCGAAGCAGCTGGTCCCGGCTGTACCCAACGATCTTCTAGCTTAGGGAGACTTCGCTTCTCCCAGAAGGCACCTGGAATATGCAAATTAGCCTCCTGAAGCTTGAATCCCTGGTTTGGTGATGCTTTCGAAGCAGCTGGTCCCGGCTGTACCCAACGATCTTCTAGCTTAGGGAGACTTCGCTTCTCCCAGAAGGCACCTGGAATATGCAAATTAGCCTCCTGAAGCTTGAATCCCTGGTTTGGTGATGCTTTCGAAGCAGCTGGTCCCGGCTGTACCCAACGATCTTCTAGCTTAGGGAGACTTCGCTTCTCCCAGAAGGCACCTGGAATATGCAAATTAGCCTCCTGAAACTTGAATCCCTGGTTTGGTGATGCTTTCGAAGCAGCTGGTCCCGGCTGTACCCAACGATCTTCTAGCTTAGGGAGACTTCGCTTCTCCCAGAAGGCACCTGGAATATGCAAATTAGCCTCCTGAAGCTTGAATCCCTGGTTTGGTGATGCTTTCGAAGCAGCTGGTCCCGGCTGTACCCAACGATCTTCTAGCTTAGGGAGACTTCGCTTCTCCCAGAAGGCACCTGGAATATGCAAATTAGCCTCCTGAAGCTTGAATCCCTGGTTTGGTGATGCTTTCGAAGCAGCTGGTCCCGGCTGTACCCAACGATCTTCTAGCTTAGGGAGACTTCGCTTCTCCCAGAAGGCACCTGGAATATGCAAATTAGCCTCCTGAAGCTTGAATCCCTGGTTTGGTGATGCTTTCGAAGCAGCTGGTCCCGGCTGTACCCAACGATCTTCTAGCTTAGGGAGACTTCGCTTCTCCCAGAAGGCACCTGGAATATGCAAATTAGCCTCCTGAAGCTTGAATCCCTGGTTTGGTGATGCTTTCGAAGCAGCTGGTCCCGGCTGTACCCAACGATCTTCTAGCTTAGGGAGACTTCGCTTCTCCCAGAAGGCACCTGGAATATGCAAATTAGCCTCCTGAAGCTTGAATCCCTGGTTTGGTGATGCTTTCGAAGCAGCTGGTCCCGGCTGTACCCAACGATCTTCTAGCTTAGGGAGACTTCGCTTCTCCCAGAAGGCACCTGGAATATGCAAATTAGCCTCCTGAAGCTTGAATCCCTGGTTTGGTGATGCTTTCGAAGCAGCTGGTCCCGACTGTACCCAACGATCTTCTAGCTTAGGGAGACTTCGCTTCTCCCAGAAGGCACCTGGAATATGCAAATTAGCCTCCTGAAGCTTGAATCCCTGGTTTGGTGATGCTTTCGAAGCAGCTGGTCCCGGCTGTACCCAACGATCTTCTAGCTTAGGGAGACTTCGCTTCTCCCAGAAGGCACCTGGAATATGCAAATTAGCCTCCTGAAGCTTGAATCCCTGGTTTGGTGATGCTTTCGAAGCAGCTGGTCCCGGCTGTACCCAACGATCTTCTAGCTTAGGGAGACTTCGCTTCTCCCAGAAGGCACCAGGAATATGCAAATTAGCCTCCTGAAACTTGAATCCCTGGTTTGGTGATGCTTTCGAAGCAGCTGGTCCCGGCTGTACCCAACGATCTTCTAGCTTAGGGAGACTTCGCTTCTCCCAGAAGGCACCTGGAATATGCAAATTAGCCTCCTGAAGCTTGAATCCCTGGTTTGGTGATGCTTTCGAAGCAGCTGGTCCCGGCTGTACCCAACGATCTTCTAGCTTAGGGAGACTTCGCTTCTCCCAGAAGGCACCTGGAATATGCAAATTAGCCTCCTGAAGCTTGAATCCCTGGTTTGGTGATGCTTTCGAAGCAGCTGGTCCCGGCTGTACCCAACGATCTTCTAGCTTAGGGAGACTTCGCTTCTCCCAGAAGGCACCTGGAATATGCAAATTAGCCTCCTGAAGCTTGAATCCCTGGTTTGGTGATGCTTTCGAAGCAGCTGGTCCCGGCTGTACCCAACGATCTTCTAGCTTAGGGAGACTTCGCTTCTCCCAGAAGGCACCTGGAATATGCAAATTAGCCTCCTGAAGCTTGAATCCCTGGTTTGGTGATGCTTTCGAAGCAGCTGGTCCCGGCTGTACCCAACGATCTTCTAGCTTAGGGAGACTTCGCTTCTCCCAGAAGGCACCTGGAATATGCAAATTAGCCTCCTGAAGCTTGAATCCCTGGTTTGGTGATGCTTTCGAAGCAGCTGGTCCCGGCTGTACCCAACGATCTTCTAGCTTAGGGAGACTTCGCTTCTCCCAGAAGGCACCTGGAATATGCAAATTAGCCTCCTGAAGCTTGAATCCCTGGTTTGGTGATGCTTTCGAAGCAGCTGGTCCCGGCTGTACCCAACGATCTTCTAGCTTAGGGAGACTTCGCTTCTCCCAGAAGGCACCTGGAATATGCAAATTAGCCTCCTGAAGCTTGAATCCCTGGTTTGGTGATGCTTTCGAAGCAGCTGGTCCCGGCTGTACCCAACGATCTTCTAGCTTAGGGAGACTTCGCTTCTCCCAGAAGGCACCTGGAATATGCAAATTAGCCTCCTGAAGCTTGAATCCCTGGTTTGGTGATGCTTTCGAAGCAGCTGGTCCCGGCTGTACCCAACGATCTTCTAGCTTAGGGAGACTTCGCTTCTCCCAGAAGGCACCTGGAATATGCAAATTAGCCTCCTGAAGCTTGAATCCCTGGTTTGGTGATGCTTTCGAAGCAGCTGGTCCCGGCTGTACCCAACGATCTTCTAGCTTAGGGAGACTTCGCTTCTCCCAGAAGGCACCTGGAATATGCAAATTAGCCTCCTGAAGCTTGAATCCCTGGTTTGGTGATGCTTTCGAAGCAGCTGGTCCCGGCTGTACCCAACGATCTTCTAGCTTAGGGAGACTTCGCTTCTCCCAGAAGGCACCTGGAATATGCAAATTAGCCTCCTGAAGCTTGAATCCCTGGTTTGGTGATGCTTTCGAAGCAGCTGGTCCCGGCTGTACCCAACGATCTTCTAGCTTAGGGAGACTTCGCTTCTCCCAGAAGGCACCTGGAATATGCAAATTAGCCTCCTGAAGCTTGAATCCCTGGTTTGGTGATGCTTTCGAAGCAGCTGGTCCCGGCTGTACCCAACGATCTTCTAGCTTAGGGAGACTTCGCTTCTCCCAGAAGGCACCTGGAATATGCAAATTAGCCTCCTGAAGCTTGAATCCCTGGTTTGGTGATGCTTTCGAAGCAGCTGGTCCCGGCTGTACCCAACGATCTTCTAGCTTAGGGAGACTTCGCTTCTCCCAGAAGGCACCTGGAATATGCAAATTAGCCTCCTGAAGCTTGAATCCCTGGTTTGGTGATGCTTTCGAAGCAGCTGGTCCCGGCTGTACCCAACGATCTTCTAGCTTAGGGAGACTTCGCTTCTCCCAGAAGGCACCTGGAATATGCAAATTAGCCTCCTGAAGCTTGAATCCCTGGTTTGGTGATGCTTTCGAAGCAGCTGGTCCCGGCTGTACCCAACGATCTTCTAGCTTAGGGAGACTTCGCTTCTCCCAGAAGGCACCTGGAATATGCAAATTAGCCTCCTGAAGCTTGAATCCCTGGTTTGGTGATGCTTTCGAAGCAGCTGGTCCCGGCTGTACCCAACGATCTTCTAGCTTAGGGAGACTTCGCTTCTCCCAGAAGGCACCTGGAATATGCAAATTAGCCTCCTGAAGCTTGAATCCCTGGTTTGGTGATGCTTTCGAAGCAGCTGGTCCCGGCTGTACCCAACGATCTTCTAGCTTAGGGAGACTTCGCTTCTCCCAGAAGGCACCTGGAATATGCAAATTAGCCTCCTGAAGCTTGAATCCCTGGTTTGGTGATGCTTTCGAAGCAGCTGGTCCCGGCTGTACCCAACGATCTTCTAGCTTAGGGAGACTTCGCTTCTCCCAGAAGGCACCTGGAATATGCAAATTAGCCTCCTGAAGCTTGAATCCCTGGTTTGGTGATGCTTTCGAAGCAGCTGGTCCCGGCTGTACCCAACGATCTTCTAGCTTAGGGAGACTTCGCTTCTCCCAGAAGGCACCTGGAATATGCAAATTAGCCTCCTGAAGCTTGAATCCCTGGTTTGGTGATGATTTCGAAGCAGCTGGTCCCGGCTGTACCCAACGATCTTCTAGCTTAGGGAGACTTCGCTTCTCCCAGAAGGCACCTGGAATATGCAAATTAGCCTCCTGAAGCTTGAATCCCTGGTTTGGTGATGCTTTCGAAGCAGCTGGTCCCGGCTGTACCCAACGATCTTCTAGCTTAGGGAGACTTCGCTTCTCCCAGAAGGCACCTGGAATATGCAAATTAGCCTCCTGAAGCTTGAATCCCTGGTTTGGTGATGCTTTCGAAGCAGCTGGTCCCGGCTGTACCCAACGATCTTCTAGCTTAGGGAGACTTCGCTTCTCCCAGAAGGCACCTGGAATATGCAAATTAGCCTCCTGAAGCTTGAATCCCTGGTTTGGTGATGCTTTCGAAGCAGCTGGTCCCGGCTGTACCCAACGATCTTCTAGCTTAGGGAGACTTCGCTTCTCCCAGAAGGCACCTGGAATATGCAAATTAGCCTCCTGAAGCTTGAATCCCTGGTTTGGTGATGCTTTCGAAGCAGCTGGTCCCGGCTGTACCCAACGATCTTCTAGCTTAGGGAGACTTCGCTTCTCCCAGAAGGCACCTGGAATATGCAAATTAGCCTCCTGAAGCTTGAATCCCTGGTTTGGTGATGCTTTCGAAGCAGCTGGTCCCGGCTGTACCCAACGATCTTCTAGCTTAGGGAGACTTCGCTTCTCCCAGAAGGCACCTGGAATATGCAAATTAGCCTCCTGAAGCTTGAATCCCTGGTTTGGTGATGCTTTCGAAGCAGCTGGTCCCGGCTGTACCCAACGATCTTCTAGCTTAGGGAGACTTCGCTTCTCCCAGAAGGCACCTGGAATATGCAAATTAGCCTCCTGAAGCTTGAATCCCTGGTTTGGTGATGCTTTCGAAGCAGCTGGTCCCGGCTGTACCCAACGATCTTCTAGCTTAGGGAGACTTCGCTTCTCCCAGAAGGCACCTGGAATATGCAAATTAGCCTCCTGAAGCTTGAATCCCTGGTTTGGTGATGCTTTCGAAGCAGCTGGTCCCGGCTGTACCCAACGATCTTCTAGCTTAGGGAGACTTCGCTTCTCCCAGAAGGCACCTGGAATATGCAAATTAGCCTCCTGAAGCTTGAATCCCTGGTTTGGTGATGCTTTCGAAGCAGCTGGTCCCGGCTGTACCCAACGATCTTCTAGCTTAGGGAGACTTCGCTTCTCCCAGAAGGCACCTGGAATATGCAAATTAGCCTCCTGAAGCTTGAATCCCTGGTTTGGTGATGCTTTCGAAGCAGCTGGTCCCGGCTGTACCCAACGATCTTCTAGCTTAGGGAGACTTCGCTTCTCCCAGAAGGCACCTGGAATATGCAAATTAGCCTCCTGAAGCTTGAATCCCTGGTTTGGTGATGCTTTCGAAGCAGCTGGTCCCGGCTGTACCCAACGATCTTCTAGCTTAGGGAGACTTCGCTTCTCCCAGAAGGCACCTGGAATATGCAAATTAGCCTCCTGAAGCTTGAATCCCTGGTTTGGTGATGCTTTCGAAGCAGCTGGTCCCGGCTGTACCCAACGATCTTCTAGCTTAGGGAGACTTCGCTTCTCCCAGAAGGCACCTGGAATATGCAAATTAGCCTCCTGAAGCTTGAATCCCTGGTTTGGTGATGCTTTCGAAGCAGCTGGTCCCGGCTGTACCCAACGATCTTCTAGCTTAGGGAGACTTCGCTTCTCCCAGAAGGCACCTGGAATATGCAAATTAGCCTCCTGAAGCTTGAATCCCTGGTTTGGTGATGCTTTCGAAGCAGCTGGTCCCGGCTGTACCCAACGATCTTCTAGCTTAGGGAGACTTCGCTTCTCCCAGAAGGCACCTGGAATATGCAAATTAGCCTCCTGAAGCTTGAATCCCTGGTTTGGTGATGCTTTCGAAGCAGCTGGTCCCGGCTGTACCCAACGATCTTCTAGCTTAGGGAGACTTCGCTTCTCCCAGAAGGCACCTGGAATATGCAAATTAGCCTCCTGAAGCTTGAATCCCTGGTTTGGTGATGCTTTCGAAGCAGCTGGTCCCGGCTGTACCCAACGATCTTCTAGCTTAGGGAGACTTCGCTTCTCCCAGAAGGCACCTGGAATATGCAAATTAGCCTCCTGAAGCTTGAATCCCTGGTTTGGTGATGCTTTCGAAGCAGCTGGTCCCGGCTGTACCCAACGATCTTCTAGCTTAGGGAGACTTCGCTTCTCCCAGAAGGCACCTGGAATATGCAAATTAGCCTCCTGAAGCTTGAATCCCTGGTTTGGTGATGCTTTCGAAGCAGCTGGTCCCGGCTGTACCCAACGATCTTCTAGCTTAGGGAGACTTCGCTTCTCCCAGAAGGCACCTGGAATATGCAAATTAGCCTCCTGAAGCTTGAATCCCTGGTTTGGTGATGCTTTCGAAGCAGCTGGTCCCGGCTGTACCCAACGATCTTCTAGCTTAGGGAGACTTCGCTTCTCCCAGAAGGCACCTGGAATATGCAAATTAGCCTCCTGAAGCTTGAATCCCTGGTTTGGTGATGCATTCGAAGCAGCTGGTCCCGGCTGTACCCAACGATCTTCTAGCTTAGGGAGACTTCGCTTCTCCCAGAAGGCACCTGGAATATGCAAATTAGCCTCCTGAAGCTTGAATCCCTATTTTGGTGATGCTTTCGAAGCAGCTGGTCCCGGCTGTACCCAACGATCTTCTAGCTTAGGGAGACTTCGCTTCTCCCAGAAGGCACCTGGAATATGCAAATTAGCCTCCTGAAGCTTGAATCCCTGGTTTGGTGATGCTTTCGAAGCAGCTGGTCCCGGCTGTACCCAACGATCTTCTAGCTTAGGGAGACTTCGCTTCTCCCAGAAGGCACCTGGAATATGCAAATTAGCCTCCTGAAGCTTGAATCCCTGGTTTGGTGATGCTTTCGAAGCAGCTGGTCCCGGCTGTACCCAACGATCTTCTAGCTTAGGGAGACTTCGCTTCTCCCAGAAGGCACCTGGAATATGCATATTAGCCTCCTGAAGCTTGAATCCCTGGTTTGGTGATGCTTTCGAAGCAGCTGGTCCCGGCTGTACCCAACGATCTTCTAGCTTAGGGAGACTTCGCTTCTCCCAGAAGGCACCTGGAATATGCAAATAAGCCTCCTGAAGCTTGAATCCCTGGTTTGGTGATGCTTTCGAAGCAGCTGGTCCCGGCTGTACCCAACGATCTTCTAGCTTAGGGAGACTTCGCTTCTCCCAGAAGGCACCTGGAATATGCAAATTAGCCTCCTGAAGCTTGAATCCCTGGTTTGAAGTGAGAAGAAGAAGTGAGACTGGACTGGGTATGCTGTGCATGGTGACAGTAATAAAGAACAGGTGGTGGCACAAGTTGGCGCATGCAGATTACCAGGTAGAAGCTGGGTTTATCGGTAAAAAAGGGAGTGCCTGAAATGTTCTTCTATCCATCACAATGTTATGCATATTTCGCTTATTCCAAGTTGGAATAACCTGTAAATAAATTTCCAGTAGTTTTTAAGGAAGTTAACGTTGGTGTCTTGTTGGGCACGGTTAATCTTTGGTAAGGCCTTTGGCTTCACATTCTGCAACTTTACAAGCACAACCACCTTGTAATTTGGATAAACAGGGTTAACCCTTTACTTGCCAAATTAGCAATTTTCTTTTCTTTTTTTTAAATGACAGATTTTTAATGATTTGGGTCCTAATGAATCAGAAACATAATTTGCTAAATTTTTACAAGTACGGATTTTTCAGAAAAGGGCGTCCCAATTTTGGGACATTGGCAGAAAGTGATAGCAAAAAACTCAGAAAAGATAGAACTTATTCAACTTTATTTTTTTTGCCTTTTTTGCTTACAAACTATTATGCAAACAATATGTTTATGCACTTTTTTTCAAAATATTATATTACAAAATTCTCCAAATAACACAGGGGAATGGAATACGGAAAAACACTTAGCATGAAGGGGAACATCACACCGTTTGCAAATTCTGGTTGTTTTTTTCTTACATAAAGCACACCTTCTTTGTGTAGCAATTGGCTCTATCAAATGATTACCAGGATCAAATCTGACGTCATCACTAACTCGGCCACCTAATAGTTTACTCCGTTGAGGTCCACATCGCTTTGGGGTTGATTGTGTTCTTTTGCTTAGATAGGCCTATGCAATCCTCCTCCTTACACTTAGCGGTGGCACACTTTCTTCTGGATTTGCCTTTTGATATGCCCTTCAGGTGTTGACAACGGCAATGTCTATCATTTGAGTGAAAAGGGGCCACCACCACTTTTTGGAACGGATTCTGACAAGGTACAGGGAGATTTGTTTGTCCAATAAATCAACTCCCCCCATGTGGGAATTATATTCCTGAACCATCAGCGGCATTGAGATGTTTTTTCTGTTTTCGAGATTACCTACGAGCTGTTGACAAAGGCTCTATCATGCTGAAGTTCGTGCCAAACGTGACAACCTTATTATCCTTCCATCTCACCACAAGAATGTTATTTGCTTTATCAAACCGGTAATCACAAAATCCTCTTTCCTTTTGTTTTTCAATCTCCTTGTTTGGCATAAGAGGACACTGTTTTGTGCGATTTTCTCTCATAGTGTCAGTAGCTTGCATGTTTTTGTTTTTCAGCATCACCAGGGCATCAATACTTGAAAAGAAATTGTCGAAAAATAACTTGTAACTGAATAACTAGGAATTGGGAATTACATTTGTAAGTTGTGAAATTACTCTCAAGCCTAACGGTCCTTCCTCTTTGTCAGACTTACCACAGTATGGCACAAATTTGTAGAGGTAGCCGTTGGAACTGCACAGACACCAAATTTTGTAGCCGAATTTTATTGGCTTACCTTACATGTACATTTTTGTAGGCTGTTTGCCATAGTAGCGGACCATCATTTCATCTAAGGAAAGTTCCTGGTGGAATACACCAAATTTCAGGAATTCTTTCCCCAGTACTTCAAAGAATAAACTAACTTTGTACATCTTGTCAGACTTGTCAATTTTAGAATTGTCATTTAGGTGTATATATTTTTTAATTTCCCTAAAACGGTTCTTTGACATTGCTTTGTACACCAATGGAACTCCCACATCTTGAGCTTGTTCCCAGTACATGTCCTCTTGGGGGAGAGAATGATATCCAGACAGTAATAATATGCCTAAGACAACTTGTAATTCTTCCTTGCTGATGGAAAAGTAGGGTTTATTTTTTTGGTTTGCATATAGCATGCTTTGGGTCAAAATAATATCCATAACATCATGGGAAAAAAACTCTTCAAATACTTCAACTTCATTTTTATTTTCTAAAAGGTCACAAATGTTGCTTATTTCGGACATATCCTGGTCCGCACTGCTTTCATATGTTGGTTGACATTTTTTCCATTTTGGAGTTGCTGAACATTGTAATATTTCTGTTGCATTGTTTTTTTTCTTGCTCGCTGTCATGCAGCTGCAGTGCAGTACGGAGTTTTATAGGGACGCGAGACAGCACACACTGAGCAGCTGAACAGATGCCACCTAGTGGCAAGAGAGTAGTCAGAAAAGCCGAGTCAGGGCACAAGATAACACGTCAGTACAAAAAGGATTTAAACAAAAAGGATAGTCGGGACGTAGCAAGAGATCAGTAAACCAGGGCGAGCAAAATACGGTACAATAGGGACAAATCAAGACAGAGTCAATAGCCAAGCCAGGAGGTCAGAATCAGAGAATCAAGCAGAACAGACAAACGCAGGGAAAGGGCAGACAGAGGGGGATAACAGACCCAGGACAAGTCAGGGTTCACAGCAGGACAAACCAAGGGTTTCCAGAGTCAGGTTCACAAGCTGAAGACAGAACTATAGCAGACACTGCCAGCAAGATTCATGGGAGCTAAATAGCAAACCCGAACCCAGAATGAGGCAGACCAAAATTAACCCTTGACATGATCCATCCAAAAAAGGGCAGACACTAATAAACCCTGGAACGGATCATGACACTCACAACTGGTTTTGAAGTTTGATTCCTTGGTCGTTTTCTACTACTGATACTTGAAGTTCCTGCTGAGGTGGATGGTAAATTCTCAGTTGATGCCACCTCAGGAGCCTCTTCAATTTCCGTTGAAGTGTGCAATACCTCCAAAGTTCCTGCTACATCATTCAATTCATGAGCAATAAGCTCATTTTCCTGAAAATCTTCCTCATCAGTTGCCTCATCAGACTCAGGGGGCACAATGACTACATCAACATCAGAAACTTCCTCTTCTTGGTCGTCTAATTCCTCAAGACAACCTAGTATTTCAACAGTAAGTCCTTTTTTTTATCGATATGCCATGTTCTTACTGCTGATACAACAAAAACAAAAATTAGTATAGTAACATTTAGAAAACTATAGATAAAAATATGTATTATTATTTTAAATATATATAAATATATTTCACATTTCACTATCCATTCGTAAAACAAGCTAAATAAACAATTGTGATGAATAAAAACATAAAATACCAACCTTATATGCTGTGATGTGATCGTAAACAATGTCTGACAAGCCAGAAAGTTACAGGGTCTGTTCTCCTGAGTGTCTCCAGTACAGCTGAGATATCAGGTTTCACAAAAGCATATATAGTCAGAAAGGTACTGGGGAAGGGGATTTCCAGACTATCTGGTAAGAAGGAAGAAATTAAACTAAAAGACCTCTGCCTGCCATATTAGTTGTAAATGATTTAGGGTTATGTATAAAAACTAGTGAATCAAACAAAAATTTCCATGTTAAAAAAAGCATTCTGCCAATGTCCCAAAAATGGGACGGCAATTTCACTTGAATATAACTCTGGCCTTGGTAAATCTACATCAATGCCATTTCATTATATACCTTCCTTCAAGTATAAACAATAGTGTTAAATTAAAAAAACTATGTGATTTTAAGTAATAATTTCAGCTTATGATCCTAATTTTGAAAAAACCTTGAAAATAGGTGCTTTGAAAGCTCTCTGGGTGGAAGAATATTCAATTAAAAATGACAATGACATGATTTCCTGTTTTGAAAACATTCATTATATAAACACAACACAAAAAATTGGACCTAATTATAAAATCTTAGTTGCTAGAAGCAAAAGTTAAGGCGTCCCAAAAAAGGACATTGGTAGATAATGGGTTAAGAGTAGTGTTGAGCGATACCTTCCGATATTGGGAAATATCGGGATCGGATTGGATCGGCAGATATCAAAAAAATATCGGATATCGCCGATACCGATACCGGAAACCAATGCAAGTCAATGGGACACAAATATCGGAATGAAAATAAACCCTTTCTTTCCTTGTACTTCCTGTTTCGGAGGGGGGAAGAGTGTGGGCGGTGCATGGGCGGAGACTGCGTGTCTGTGTCGGACCGTGGGGGTCTGTGCGGGCCTGCCGGGGTCTGTACTGGCCTCTCGAGGGTCTGTGCGGGCAGCCAGGGGTCTGTGCGGGCCTGGTGGGGGTCTGTATGGGCCTCTTGGGGGTCTGTGCGGCCTGCCGGGGGTCTGCGTGGCCTGCCGGGGGTCTGTACAGGCCTCTTGGGGGTCTGTGCAGCCTGCCGAGGGTCTGTGCAGCCTGCCAGGGGTCTGTACGGGCCTCTCGGGGGTCTGTGCGGCCTGCCGGGGGTCTGTGCGGCCTGCCGGGGCTCTGTACGGGCCTCTCGGAGGTCTGTGTGGCCTGCCGGGGGTCTGTGCGGCCTGCCGGGGGTCTGTATGGGCCTCTCGGGGTCTTTGTGTCTGTGTGCAGACATCGGCCGATGGGACTACAAGTCAATGGGACACAAATATCGGAATGAAAATAAACCCTTTCTTTCCTTGTACATCCTGTTCCGGAGGGGGGAAGAGTGTGGGCGGTGCATGGGTGGAGACTGCGTGTCTGTGTCAGACCGTAGGGGTCTGTGTGGGCCTGCCGGGGTCTGTACTGGCCTCTCGGGGGTCTGTGCAGACAGCCAGGGGTCTGTGCGGGCCTGGTGGGGGTCTGTATGGGCCTCTTGGGGGTCTGTGCAGCCTGCCGGGGGTCTGTGTGGCCTGCCAGGGGTCTGTACAGGCCTCTTGGGGGGTCTGTGCAGCCTGCCGGGGGTCTGTGCGGCCTGCCAGGGGTCTGTACGGGCCTCTCGGGGGTCTGTGCGGCCTGCCGGGGGTCTGTGCGGCCTGCCGGGGCTCTGTACGGGCCTCACGGGGGTCTGTGCGGCCTGCTGGGGGTCTGTGCGGCCTGCCGGGGGTCTGTATGGGCCTCTCGGGGGTCTTTGTGTCTGTGTGCAGGCATCGTCCGATGGGACTACAAGTCCCATCGGCTATGCCTGCTACAATGGCAGTGATTAACACATTAGCCAATGATGGGACAGTAGTAGTCCTATCATCCGGCTAATGTGTTGAATGTAAAAAAACAAAAAAACAAACATACATACTACATACATACAACATACATACATACAACGTACATACTACATACAAACATACTACATACACACTACATACATACTACATACATACTACATACAATACAGACCAAAAGTTTGGACACACCTTCTCATTTAAAGATTGTTTTGTATTTTCATGACTATGAAAATTGTACATTCACACTGAAAGCATCAAAACTATGAATTAACACATGTGGAATTATATACTTCACAAAAAAGTGTGAAACAACTGAAAATATGTCTTATATTCTAGGTTCTTCAAAGTAGCCACTTTTTGCTTTGATGACTGCTTTGCATACTTTTGGTGTTTTACATACATACTACATACATACAACATACATACATACAACATACTACATACATACATACAACATACATACATACTACATGCATACTAGATACATACTACATGCATACTACATACATACTACATACATACTACATGTATACAACATACTACATACATACAACATATATACTTCATACATACTGCATACAATATATTCATACATTACATACATTACATACATACAGACATACAGTACATATAACTTAGAGTACATACTCACCATCACTTGTCACTTTGTTCCCCGAAGCCAGTGTCATCTGTAAAAAATATGAAAATAACAAACAAACAATATACTCCCAGATCCGCAGAAATCCACGAGTGTCCCACGATGATCTCCCATGGAGAACAGCAGAATCAGCTGATGCGACCGCTCTCTAGGGGCTCCAGGAATACAATGACGGGAGGAAGGTATCCTTCCGCACTGTATTCCTCCGCCGCTGTAAAAAAAAATAGTCCCTAGTCTCACTTTTGGCATTGCTGTGTGAGAAATTTCCCACGCAGCAATTGCCATAAAGTGAGACTCTGAACTATAGTAACCTCTCAGTGATGCACTGCAGGAGCCATTGTCTCCTGTCAGTGTTTCACTGAGGGTCCTATAGAGCAGTGACATCACCCAATGTCACTGTTCTATAGGGGAGATCGTCATGGGACACTCGTTATTAGTTGGACTACGGCAGACAGGTAGTATACGGTTTATTATTTTATGTTTTTTGCAGGCGCTGAAGTATGGTAAGTATTGTTAAGTGAAGAATATTAAAATACTTTTTTCTGGCTGTGTCTTTATATTTTTTTTTAACTCTTTCACTACACTAGGATTAATAATGGATAGGCGTCTTATTGACGCCTCTCCATTAACCAGGATTAATGTCACCTTACAATAGAAAGGTGACATTAACCCCTTATTACCCCATATCCCACCGCTACACAGGAGTGGGAAGAGAGGAGCTAAGTGCCGGAATTGGCGCATCTTACAGATGCGCCATTTCTGGGGCGGCTGTGGACTGGTATTTGTAGCTGGGTGGGCCAATATCCATGGCCCCTCTCTAGGCTATGAATATCAGCCCGCAGCTGTCTGCATAGCCTTTCTGGCTATAAAATATAAGGGGACCCCACGTCATTTCTTTTTGGGGTCCCCCTATTTTAATAACCAGCAAAGGTTACGCAGACAGCTGCGGGCTGATATTCATAGCAGGTTACAAATATTGGCCCCCGGCCATCGGCTTTCCCCCTCTGGCGCAGAAAATTGCACGGGAGCCCATGCCGTTATTTCTTTAAATTAAATGCTCATTAAGGCCTCCTTCACACTTGCGTCACTATGCGTCGGGCCGACGTACCGACGCACGTTGTGAAATTTGTGCATGACGTGGGCAGCGGATGCAGTTTTTCAATGCATCCACTGCTCATTCTGAAGTCCGGGGAGGAGGGGGCGGAGTTTCGGCCGCGCATGCACGGTAGAAAATGGCAGACGCGACGGACAAAAAGACATTCACTTGAACGTTTTTTTGTGCCGACGGTCCACCAAAACAAGACGGATCCGTTGCACGACGTGTGGCCATCCGTCGCTAATACAATTCTATGGGTAAAAAACGCATCCTGCGAGCACATTTGCAGGATCCGTTTTTTCCGCCGGAGCTGGATTTTTCTTATAGAGTTGTATTAGCGCCAGATTGCGCCTGATCGCCACACGTTTCATCTGTTTTTTTGCTGAATCTGTTGCTGTGCGTTTTTTCGCCGGACAGAAAAATCGTTCCTCTGTATGTGTTTTCCATCAGGTGGAAATAGCTTTTTTGATGGATCCGGCAAAAAACGGATGAAACGTGTGGCCATCAGGCACCATCCGGCGCTAATACAACTCTAAGAGAAAAAAACGGATCTGGCGGAAAAAAACGGATCCTGCAAATGTGCTCGCAGGATGCGTTTTTTCTCCATAGACTTGTGTTAGCGACGGATCGCGACTGATGGCCACATGTCGCGTCCGTCGTGCAACGGATCCGTCGTGTTTTGGCGGACCGTCGGCACGAAAAAACGTTCAAGTGAAAATTTTTTTGTTCCTTAAAATATAACTTTTAATAATAAAAGCTAAAAAAAGTTTGTTCCAATATATGCAACAAAGGTATTACAAAATACAACCCATGAGAGCCAGATACAAACTACCTTGCCCTGTCAGGTGCCCTATTCTTAATCCCTACCTGACAGCGGAGGTTGGCACCCTAAGTTTCTGCGGTAGGCGCCCCCGCTCCTCGACGACTGGCCCTAGTAGCCCTAAATAGACCCTATATTCCCTAAGAGAGACGTGCCAAATATATCCACCCCAGAAAAAATGAAAGAAATATAAAAAATCAAAAAACTGCACAAATAAAAATAGAAAAAAATCAAGAAAATGAACATAGCAGAAAAACAAAAAAGATTTTTCTTGATCCGCCAAACCAGAGAGTCCTTTAGATAGGGATAGTCGAAAATGTCACTGCCAAATTGGTAAAAAATAACACCAATGTCTCTTTAATCCAGAAAAATATCAGCGGGCCACTCCATCCCATGTATATACTTCAGGGTGACCATGTGCTTCTGTACATTCAATGACGTTTCTCAAAAAGGGACATATCCAATATAAATACCCCTAAAAATGAAAGGAATATAACAAAAATAAAAAAAACTACAAAAATAAAAATAAAAAATGAAAAAAATAAACATAGCAAAAAAACACAAATTTGATGTTTGCCAGAAGAAAAGAGTCCCTAAAAGGGAATAGTACAAAGTCACACCCTAATAGGTAAAAATACCAATGTCTCGTTTATCCACAAAATATCAGCGAGCCACTCCATCCCATATTTATACCCTTTTAGGGACTCTTTTCTCTCTTAGGGAATATAGGGTCTATTTAGGGCTACTAGGGCCAGTCGTCGAGGAGCGGGGGCGCCTACCGCAGAAACTTAGGGTGCCAACCTCCGCTGTCAGGTAGGGATTAAGAATAGGGCACCTGACAGGGCAAGGTAGTTTGTATCTGGCTCTCATGGGTTGTATTTTGTAATACCTTTGTTGCATATATTGGAACAAACTTTTTTTAGCTTTTATTATTAAAAGTTATATTTTAAGGATCCTTGTTGTGTTTTGGTTTTTTGGTTGTTTTCTAGGATCTTGATATTATTTGCTTTGAGTGGTTCTTTTGTTAACATTTTTTTGTCCATCGTGTCTGACATTTTCTACCGCGCTGAAACTCCGCCCCCTCCTCTCCGGACTTCAGAATGGGCAGCGGATGCATTGAAAAACTGCATCCACTGTTCACGTCGTGCACAAATTTCACAACCTGTGTCGGTACGTCGGCCCGATGCATAGCGACAGACCTGTACCGACGCAAGTGTGAAACAGGCCTTAATGAGCGTTTAATTCTAAAAAAAACTGAAAATAACGGCGTGGGCTCCCGTGCAATTTTCTGCGCCAAAGGGGGAAATCCGATGGCCGGGGGCCAATATTTGCAGCCTGCTATGAATATCAGCCCGCAGCTGTCTGCGTAGCCTTTACTGGCTATTAAAATAGGGGGACCCCCCAAAAAATTACGTGGGGTCCCCCGATATTTTATAGCCAGAAAGGCTACGCAGACAGCTGCGGGCTGATATTCATAGCCTAGACAGGGGACATGGATATTGCCCCCCCGGTACTAGTATGTATGTATGTATGTAGTATGTAGTATGTATTTAGTATGTATGTAGTATGTGTGACGCCCAGGAGACCGGAATACCCAGCACCGGACCAATGGAGTCTGTCTCTTGAGGGGGATGTCACGGGTGGCTTGACCCGGTGCTGTGGCCTCAGGCAATGCACAGTGTAAGGGGTATCATGAGGGGACAGGCACTTACTTGATCAGCAGCAGGTTCTCCCAGCGGTGACGATCCCGATCCTGGATAGATGGCTATTGTCCAAATGAAAGACTGAGGCACTGAAACGTTTAACCAGTTTACTTTAACATAAAAGGATTTACAACCAGTCCTGTCACCGGAGTCTGTATGGGAACTCTGAGTTACTTTGACCCTGCCGGGGTCTTCGCCTCTTATTATACGCAGTTTCTGTGTGGCCCTGCTGCTGTATGTGAACTGGCTGCCGGCCCAATCTGTCCCCTCCGGGTCCTGGTTCGACGGGCAACCCGAGTCCTTTTATCGGTTTACCCCCTCCGGGAGTACCGCTGAACTCTGTGTCTGTTGCTGCGTCCGGCCCTAGTGAAGCTGATATCACCTCACGTTTTTCCGGTTGCTGTATTATATATAATGAATACAGCCACGGATCCGGTATCCGTCTTTGCGCCTGTTCTGGGTAGTGATTAATGCTACCCGGTTCTCACAATGTCCCTTTTCTCTGTCCCTTTTCTCCTCAGGCCGGTGATTTGGGCCTGGAAACCGTCATAGGGCTGTTAGAAATTCAGCTGTATGACCTCTCACTATCAGCTCCTTGGCCCAACTGCCATTTCTTCTCTCAGACCAGAATGGATCAAGGGAAGTCTCTGGAGCTCCCCCTTCTGGCCGGAGGTGGTAGTGCAGTCTTGCTATTTTAGTATTTGTATTTACTGTCAGTAACTATTTTTGTGGCAAATACCCCTAGGGGTGCCACATTTGTATGTTGTGTGTATGTAGTATGTATGTAGTATGTATGTAGTATGTTGTATGTAATATGTATGTATGTTGTATGTATTATGTATGTAGTATGTTGTATGTAGTATGTACGTATGTATTTACAAGTATAAAGAAAGCAAGAAATGGACGGCACTAGAGTTTTATAGGTGTGTACTCCTCAGGACTTAAATAGAACTCACTGAACAAATCGTCCCATACAGCTTATGGTATCAGGTGCTCTAGCAGAAAAGCATATAGCTCAGTAAATATCCAAGAACAAAAAAGTCTGCGGCACTCACCCCGTTGTTGCTGTGTGAACGTGTTCTTTATTGAAGCATTACTTTATGGAAGTATATACATCCAACTAGGCAGCAGGTTTTACAGGAGGGTGCGGTGATGGAGGGTGGACGACGGCCGTTTCGCACTGGACCCGTCGAAGCACATTCAGTGCGAAACGGCCGTCGTCCACCCTCCATCACCGCACCCTCCTGTAAAACCTGCTGCCTAGTTGGATGTATATACTTCCATAACGTAATGCTTCAATAAAGAACACGTTCACACAGCAACAACGGGGTGAGTGCCGCAGACTTTTTTGTTCATGTACGTATGTATGTAGTATGCATGTAGTATGTATGCAGTATTTATGTAGTATGTATGTAGTATGTATGTAGTATGTATGTTTTTGTTTTTTTATTTTTACATTCAACACATTAGCCGGATGATAGGACTACTACCGTCCCATCATTGGCTAATGTGTCAATCACTGTCATTGTAGCAGGCATAGCCCGATGGGACTTGTAGTCCCCTCTGACGAGGCCTGTACACGTACAGACCCCCGGCAGGCCCGCACAGACCCCCGGCAAGCCCGTAGAGACCCCCCGCAGGCCCACACAGACCTCCCGACAGCCCGCACACACCCCCGGCAGGCCCGCACAGACCCCCGGCAGCCCACACACACCCCGGCAAGCCCGCACGGACCCCCGGCAGCCTGCACAGACCCCCAGCAGGCCCGCACAGACCCCCGGTAGGCCGCACAGACCCCCTGCAGGCCCGTACAGACCCCCGGCAGGCCCGTACAGACCCCCGGCAGGCCCGCACAGACCCCCGCTAGGCCGCACAGACCCCCTGCAGGCCCATACAGACCCCCGGCAGGCCTCACAGACCCCCGGCAGGCCCCCCACGGTCACGCACAGGCCCCACCCGCACACACAGACACGCAGTCTCCGCCCACGCGCCGCCCACTCTCCATTACAGTGCATCATTGCACTATAGGAACTTCCGATTCCGGTATCCGATATCTTAAAAGTATCGGCCGATACCCGACATTTGCAGTATCGGAATGCTCAACAATAGTTAAGAGTTATCTGGGGTAATCTATATCAGATTTTTTTACAACACATATCCAGAATATGACCTATGCATAAGACTTTGGAACAGATTGTACAAAGCGATAACTGTCTCCAAGAACAACACCCTCAAGACCATCTACAAAGTCAGCAAAAAACCTTGTCTGGAAGCGATCACAAGTCACTAACTATAAACATGATATAATATCAGAATTTCTCGCTGTAAAATAATGTAATGTTTTAGTGCAAGCAATGAATATGTCTCGTATTTCGCAACCAATCCTATCATAAAACATTTCAGTGTATACACTCGGGACCCCGGTTCTTGCACCACACGGAGATGCGATGTCAGTAGTTATCAAACTCCTCTTCCATTATATTAACAACTGTATAAAATATGTGAAAGCAACGCAATTGTTTCTTTATGGTCAGGCATATCTGGTAACGTAAGCTAATAGGACTGAACGTCCGTTCCTGGTCAAGGTGTCCAGGGCTTTATAAACACCACCATATAACAGAAAATAGGAATGCACCATAGCGATGAAAACAGAAGAAAACTTCATCAAATAGAAACTACACATGTTGAATTATACCGTCTAGTTTGTAAGAAAAAAAAACCTTAAAAGGGATAAAAAATATTACAAAATAAAAAATGTAGAAAATAGCTAATTAATTACAGCTCAAAATGTACCTCATATCATAAACATGATATTATGTGTTATGATCAGGTGACCTTGGAGCAGCATGAAAACTTTCCCTGGAGTAGGTGGTAACTATACTGACCGCAAACCCTGATCTTAACACCGCTACTAGAAGTAGCCGTGGGGTGTGCCTAACAAAACCTAGACACCTCGAGGACTAAATACCCCTATAGATGGAAATAGGAATACTACCTTGCCTCAGAGCAGAACCCCAAAGAATAGGCAGCCCCCCACAAATAATGACTGTGAGTAGTAGAAGAAAAGACACAAGCAGGCAGGAAACAGGATTTAGCAAATGAGGCCACACTAGCTAAATAGGAAAGAATAGGACAGGACACTAAGCGGTCAGTATTAAAAATTCTTCCAAAAAATCCACAGCAGAAAATACAGAAACTCCACCATCTAACTAAAGATGTGGAGCGTATATCTGCAACTCCAGAGAATCCAACAAGACTGAGAAAACACTGACACAGTCTAAGCTGGACAAGAGAAAAACAAATGAATAGCACAGAATACAACCACACTGCATGTGTGCCACAGAAAAAGAAACAGACACTTATCTTTTGCTGAATTGGCAGCTAAGCAGGAGAAGCCAGAAAGTGAACCAACACTTCACAAGAAACATTGACAACTGGCAAGGACTAATGAGTCCTGCAAACCTAAATACCCCAGTCAGATTTGCAATCAGCAGATACACCTGTCCAGAACTGCAGGCCAGGGACAACTGCATTACCACCTACAGCCACTGGAGGGAGCCCAAAAGCAGAATTCACAACAATTATGTGTTTGGATGAACAAACACATTTTTAAAATACAACAAACAGCGGTGTGATATGGTTTCAGTGTGTACTCTAATATTTAATAAGTTGTGAATTTGAAATGGACCAGAAAAGTAATCGAAATGTGACATGTCAGAGTAAGAAATAGAACTGTAGTTAGGAATAGGGCCAAAGCTCTAAACCGGGGAGCGGACACAAGTGACAAGGAAGAAGACCAAGATCAAGAAGAAGCAAAGTGACCATTAACAACTCACAAGAACAAGAGCCAGAAGCCAGAAAGATCCAACCTTTAAAAACGTGACATTGTTACACACCGGTCCCAGGTACTCCGGTCCATGCTTCTTTCCCCTAGGTCAGCTGCCCATCCACATCAGGTTTTGAAAGATGCCTGGTGTTGATCAATAGTATCACCTATATAGCCCTAGCTAAGGCTCACTAACACACACAGTTGTGTCTTCAGATTGTTTTTCAAGGCTCTTGTTTGGTTTTCTCTACCTGAAGTGCACATTCTGCTAGCCAATCTTTTTTCCTTGCTGACTTCATTGCATCCATCCTGTCCTGTTACACCCAAGCCTGCCGGGTCTACCATGCCCTCGCTTCCCACGATACTGCCAGCTGCACAGAGACACAGGATCTTCTACCCACCTAGACCTGAGGCTTAGTGGGTCCACTTAACAAAGTGAGCCTAACAGAAATTATGCTACAGGAAGATTTCCGTAAAATAAACTTTCAGGATTTACATTTTTTCCCTCTGTAGGTTCTTTTACCAAACTGATACTACTGGCATGCATTTTGAGAAGAATATCTAAAATTTTGCCAAGCCACCCTGTAAAATAAGCTAGGACATGGAGCAGTAGATGAGAAAAAAGTCTAGTTGGCTGGTAACCAAATATGACCATTGACAGTTGCTTAACCAGATGTAATGCTAGAACCAGGCTTTAAGGAAAAGACACTGACATAAGTCACTGTCCCACTTCTCGATTGACAATGATTAGTGATAGGTGAATCCATGAATGTTCGGGTTCGTCGGGTTTGGCCGACCATTTAAAAAAAAGTTTGGCTCAGGTATCAGAACAGTACACAAAACTTGAACCTGAACTGAATGGGGGGCCGAACATCAGCTCTTTGCGACACTGTCATCTATGTGATAGCATGGCAAACACAGGCTCTGATCGGCGGTAAGATCACAACCATCGGTCAGTGAGCTGAAGTTCCCATGCAGTCAGATGACAGCATGTGAGCCAGCAGCTATGATCGACAGTATAACTGGTCACTGGTCACAACTTACCACTGGTCACAGGTGTTGGCTGATGAGAGTACTACTTCCATCAGCGTACGCCTGCTATCGCTGATAGCACCGAGAGCAGGCGAGGTTGACGAGACTATTCATAAGCTGGCTCCTGTGCTATAAATAAATAAGTAATAAAAAAATGGCATGGGTTCTCTTCTATTTTTAATAACCAGAGCAGGCAAAACCAACAGCTGCAGGCTGTAGCCCTCAGCTGTCAGCTTTATCTTGACTGGTTATCAAGAATAGAAGGGTTAAATAAGTCATTTAAAAAAAAAAAAAAACAATTGGAGTCTCTCCCATTTTTGACAACCAAACAAGCTAAAGCAGACAGCTGGGGGCTGGTATTCTCAGACTTGGAAGGGTCTATGGATATTGGTCTTCCCCAACCTAAAAATATCAGCATGCAGCCATCCCAGAAAAGGCGCATCTATTAGATGCGCCAATTCTGGTGCTTTGTCCGGCTCTTCCCACTTGCCCTGGTGCCGTGGCAAATGGGATAATAGTTTTGGGGTTGATGTCCGCTGTTTTATAGCCGCTGACATCAAGCCAAGAGGTTATTAATGAAAAGGCATCTATATGACGCCTCCATTACTGACCTGATAGATTGCAAAAGAAAAAACAGCCAGAACAAAGTCCTTTAAAGGCAATAAAGATGCTGTCACCTTTATTTGAAATCAAAATAAAAAAGCAAAGTTATATTCCCTTTACGCCTAATCCATGATGACCATGTCCCCTATACAAGGCAAAAAATAATAAAGCACCATATTCCTCACCTTTCTGAAGACAATACATAAATGGCCATGCTGTGTGATGCGACAGCTATCCAGTCCCGACAGCTCACTCTGAGACAAGAGCATGAGAACACTCTTGCAATGTGTAGCGGTGATGTGAAAAAGCTCATCGGAGTTCATAGCTGCTGAACCCCAGTCACCTCACTTACAGCATCATTTTTTTATTATTTATTTATTGCACAGGCACCGACTGATGAATACTCTCATCAGCCTCACCTGCTCTTGCTGCTATCAGTGACAGCAGGCATACGCTGATGAGTAGAGTTGAGCGACCTTGACCTTTTTAGAGTCGAGCCGGGTTTCGCGAAACCCGACTATCTCAAAAGTCGGGTCGAGTGAAATCGGCCGATTATGACGTAAAGTCGGGATCGACCGAAACACGAAACCCAATGCAAGTCAATGGGGCAGCATAGTCGGCAGTGAGTGGGGGCCAGGAGTGCCCATTTTAATGTCAAAACCATCCATTCTTCTTAATGAAGCTTGTCAAGCGTAATTTACCTTATAATAATTGGAAGGCATTTGAAATTGGGGGTCATTTGGCTAAAGTTGTGTGGGGTAGGGCTGGTTCAAGTAATTAGTGGGCCCAGGAAATCTGGACCACGTCACGGCAGTGGAGCAGGGAGAGGTAAGTATTTCAACTTTGCAAGTGCTGTGATCCTGAGCAAGCAGGGGGCGCCCACTTGTTGGCATTGGCACTGGCACAGGGCCCCTCAAAGTACAGCGGTGTGTTTGCACGGCGGGGGCGCCTCCCACCGGCAGCAACACTTTTGCGTACTATGAGAGGCCCTGTGCCAGTGACGTCGCCAACTAGTATTCCTCCCCCCACCTGATGAAGGAACCTGCACTTTCATCTGCACCTTCCTCTTTGTCCCCGTGTAAGGTGGTATGGTATGCGGGAAGAGCAACCTGACTTTCAGCAGGGTCACAATGTTGTTGTGTAGCATGCACGGGGAATGTTGCGTTATGGGTCAATGTACCAGCAGACTCATCTATCACTGGCTGGGCAATGGGCACGATGAAGTGGAAACACAGATATAGGCCCAAAGAATAAAGTGGGCTAAATGCAGTTCAAAATTGGTAACACAGGACTAATCAGGGGGCACTGCAGTGGAGGACAACTGGAATGAGAGGCTGACACAGAGAGTAGGGCCAAATCAGTAAGTAGTCGAAATGCAGTTCAAAATTGGCAACCGTAGTAAACAGGCGGCACAGCTTTGTTCAGTGGAGGAGAACAGCAAGGAGTGGCAGACACCGATAGTAGGCCCCAACCCAACTAGTAGGCCAAATGCAGTCTAACATTAACAACTACTTAACGAGAGCCTGAAAATGGAATTTCAGGACAGGAAACCAGGAGAACAGCAAGGAGTGGCAGACACCGATAGTAGGCCCCAAACCAACTAGTACGCCAAATGCAGTTGTTCCATTTAACCACAATTTAATGAGAGCCTGAAGATAGAAGCTCAGGAAAGGCAACCTGGGGAACACCTTGGAGTGTAACACACCATCTCTCTCCACCCCATACCCATTTTGTAGGCCTAATGCAGTGTACTTTTCTACAACTACTAAACGAGAGTCGGAAGACCGAAGCAATGGCAAGGAAACCTGGGGAACACCTTGGAGTGTAACACACCATCTCTCTCCACCCCATACCCAATTTGTAGGCCTAATGCAGTGTAGTTTCCAAGAACTACTAAACGAGAGCCGGAAGATCGAAGCTCAGGAAAGGCAACCTGGGGAACACCTTGGAGTGTAACACACCCTCTCTCTACACCCCATACCCAATTTGAAGGCCTAATGCAGTGTAGTTTCCAAGAACTACTAAACGAGAGCCGGAAGATCGAAGCTCAGGAAAGGCAACCTGGGGAACACCTTGGAGTGGAACACACCATCTCTCTCCACCCCATACCCAATTTGTAGGCCTAATGCAGTGTAGTTTCCAAGAACTACTAAACGAGAGCCGGAAGATCGAAGCTCAGGAAAGGCAACCTGGGGAACACCTTGGAGTGTAACACACCCTCTCTCTACACCCCATACCCAATTTGTAGGCCTAATGCAGTGTAGTTTCCAAGAACTACTAAACGAGAGCCGGAAGATCGAAGCTCAGGAAAGGCAACCTGGGGAACACCTTGGAGTGGAACACACCATCTCTCTACACCCCATACCCAATTTGAAGGCCTAATGCAGCGTAGTTTCCAACAACTACTAAACGAGAGCCGGAAGATCGAAGCTCAGGAAAGGCAACCTGGGGAACACCTTGGAGTGTAACACAACGTCTCTCTACACCACGGAAGGGCTGATTCTTAGGAAGGAAGGCTGTTGGAAATAAGCATTGCGCGTCCGAGGGTGATTATATTCTTATTAGGTATATACTCACCCTCGGACGCGCCCTGCTTCTTTATTTGGAATGAATGTTTATTTGCAATGTGGTGTTGACTTTTTCTATTATTTTGGTAATTAATGATTTTATTATTTTCATTGTTTTGCATCTTCTCGGCAATAATATAAAGAAGACGCGACAGGACAACACTCGGTGGATGCCATATCTGTGTTTTCAATTTAAAAAACCTTTCAGTTAACTACTTGCAGGAGAAAGTAATTGTAGCTGGTGGCCATTTTTAGTACTGTGCCAGATTTTAGTTGTGTGTTAGTTTTTAATGTTAAAATGTCTGCATTTGATATCTCACCAGTATTTTCTTTTTTATAAGCAAAATATTTTTTTTTTTATTTTATGATGTTGGTTCAAGGGGTACACGGGCAGCAGTAGACAGGTCAGTGGAGGCCTAGTGGAAGGAGGGACCGCAGACAGGCTTCGAAGCCCTAACATAATAAATTGGGCTGCCTGTAGGCAATTTAAAATTGGTTCCAGGGGAACACGGGCAGCAGTAGACAGGTCAGTGGAGGCCTAGAGGAAGGAGGGACCGCAGATGCGCCAATGTTTCCCCCATACCCAATTTGAAGGCCTAATGCAGTGTAGTTTCCAACAACTACTAAACGAGAGCCGGAATATCGAAGCTCAGGAAAGGCAACCTGGGGAACACCTTGGAGTGTAACACACCCTCTCTCTACACCCCATACCCAATTTGAAGGCCTAATGCAGTGTAGTTTCCAACAACTACTAAACGAGAGCCGGAAGATCGAAGCTCAGGAAAGGCAACCTGGGGAACACCTTGGAGTGTAACACACCCTCTCTCTACACCCCATACCCAATTTGAAGGCCTAATGCAGCGTAGTTTCCAACAACTACTAAACGAGAGCCGGAAGATCGAAGCTCAGGAAAGGCAACCTGGGGAACACCTTGGAGTGTAACACACCCTCTCTCTACACCCCATACCCAATTTGAAGGCCTAATGCAGTGTAGTTTCCAAGAACTACTAAACGAGAGCCGGAAGATCGAAGCTCAGGAAAGGCAACCTGGGGAACACCTTGGAGTGTAACACACCCTCTCTCTACACCCCATACCCAATTTGAAGGCCTAATGCAGCGTAGTTTCCAACAACTACTAAACGAGAGCCGGAAGATCGAAGCTCAGGAAAGGCAACCTGGGGAACACCTTGGAGTGTAACACACCCTCTCTCTACACCCCATACCCAATTTGAAGGCCTAATGCAGTGTAGTTTCCAAGAACTACTAAACGAGAGCCGGAAGATCGAAGCTCAGGAAAGGCAACCTGGGGAACACCTTGGAGTGTAACACACCCTCTCTCTACACCCCATACCCAATTTGAAGGCCTAATGCAGCGTAGCTTCCAACAACTACTAAACGAGAGCCGGAAGATCGAAGCTCAGGAAAGGCAACCTGGGGAACACCTTGGAGTGTAACACACCCTCTCTCTACACCCCATACCCAATTTGAAGGCCTAATGCAGTGTAGTTTCCAAGAACTACTAAACGAGAGCCGGAAGATCGAAGCTCAGGAAAGGCAACCTGGGGAACACCTTGGAGTGGAACACACCATCTCTCTACACCCCATACCCAATTTGAAGGCCTAATGCAGCGTAGTTTCCAACAACTACTAAACGAGAGCCGGAAGATCGAAGCTCAGGAAAGGCAACCTGGGGAACACCTTGGAGTGTAACACAACGTCTCTCTACACCACGGAAGGGCTGATTCTTAGGAAGGAAGGCTGTTGGAAATAAGCATTGCGCGTCCGAGGGTGATTATATTCTTATTAGGTATATACTCACCCTCGGACGCGCCCTGCTTCTTTATTTGGAATGAATGTTTATTTGCAATGTGGTGTTGACTTTCTCTATTATTTTGGTAATTAATGATTTTATTATTTTCATTGTTTTGCATCTTCTCGGCAATAATATAAAGAAGACGCGACAGGACAACACTCGGTGGATGCCATATCTGTGTTTTCAATTTAAAAAACCTTTCAGTTAACTACTTGCAGGAGAAAGTAATTGTAGCTGGTGGCCATTTTTAGTACTGTACCAGATTTTAGTTGTGTGTTTGTTTTTAATGTTAAAATGTCTGCATTTGATATCTCTCCAGTATTTTCTTTTTTATAAGCAAAATACTTATTTTTATATTTTCTGATGTTGGTTCCAGGGGTACACGGGCAGCAGTGGTGTGGTCAGTGGAGGCCTAGTGGAAGGAGTGACCACAGACAGGCATCGAAGGCCTAAAATAATAACACATGGCTGTAGGCAATTTTAAATTGGTTCCAGGGGTACACGGGCAGCAGTGCCCTGGTCAGTGTAGTAGTAGTTGAAAGAATGGACCGCAGACAGGCATCGAAGGCCTAAAATAAAAAAATTGGGCTGGCTGTAGGCAATTTTAAATTGGTTCCAGGGGTACACGGGCAGCAGTGGTTTGGTCAGTGGAGGCCTAGTGGAAGGAGTGACCGCAGACAGGCATCGAAGGCCTAAAATAATAACACATGGCTGTAGGCAATTTTAAATTGGTTCCAGGGGTACACGGGCAGCAGTGCCCTGGTCAGTGTAGTAGTAGTTGAAAGAATGGACCGCAGACAGACATCAAAGGCCTAAAATAAAAAAATTGGGCTGGCTGTAGGCAATTTTAAATTGGTTCCAGGGGTACACGGGCAGCAGTGGTGTGGTCAGTGGAGGCCTAGTGGAAGGAGTGACCGCAGACAGGCATCGAAGGCCTAAAATAATAACACATGGCTGTAGGCAATTTTAAATTGGTTCCAGGGGTACACGGGCAGCAGTGGTGTGGTCAGTGGAGGGCTAGTGGAAGGAGTGACCACAGACAGGCATCGAAGGCCTAACATAACAAAAATGTCAATACAATGGTATTGTCAGTGGCAGGCATTGAAGGATGTCAGCGCATAGACTAAACATTGGTGGAGCTGTGAGATAATTTTGCAAGTGGTAGAGCACTGTTTGAGCTGGGGTGGGGGGAAACTGTCTTGTGGCCGGCGGTACAGGCCCAGGGCCCCTCATATTACAACGGTGTGTCTGACGTTGGGTGCGCACCACCACCGCCAGAGACACTTTATTGTACTAGGAGGGACCCAGTGGCAGTGCCGTCGACCAAAAGCGGGCTCACCCACCTCTTCAGACAAACTGCACTCTCACGGGTGATGTCGCCAAGTGTCGATACCACGGCCCCGTGTGGGGAGTTTGGCCATTTAGTGAGGTGTAAACATGTCGTATGCTGGACAATCAGGTGCTGAAAATTACGAGATTGGAAAAGGCATTCAGAATAGTCCACAGGCAAGACCTTTCATAGGAAAGCTAGGTGTCAGCCGGGCAAGGTGGGGCAAAAGATTTCGAAATCCAGTTGTGGTTCATTTTAATGAAGGTTAGATCATCTACATTTTGGGTAGCCAGACGAGTCCTTTTTTCTGTTAGTATTGAACCTGCAGCACTGAATACTCTTTCTGATAGGACACTAGCTGCCGGGCAAGCAAGCTCCTGCAATGCATATTCTGCCAATTCTGGCCAGGTGTCTAATTTTGATGCCCAGTAATCAAATGGGAATGACGGTTGAGGGAGAACATCGATAAGGGATGAAAAATAGTTTGTAACCATACTGGACAAATGTTGTCTCCTGTCACTTTGAATTGATGCTGCAGTACCTGTCCTGTCTGCGGTCATAGCAAAATCACTCCACAACCTGGTCAGAAAACCCCTCTGGCCAACGCCACTTCTGATTTCTGCCCCTCTAACTCCTCTGGTCTGCTGGCCCCTGCAGCTCGTGTGAGAACGATCACGGGCGCTGTGTGCAGGGAATGCCAGAAGCAAACGGTCAACAAGAGTTGATTGTTTGGTTGCTAATATTAGTTCCAAGTTCTCATGTGGCATTATATTTTGCAATTTGCCTTTATAGCGAGGATCAAGGAGGCAGGCCAACCAGTAATCGTCATCATTCATCATTTTAGTTATGCGTGTGTCCCTTTTGAGGATACGTAAGGCATAATCCGCCATGTGGGCCAAAGTTCCAGTTCTCAAAGCTGCGGTTGTGCTTGGTTGAGGGGCAGTTTCAGGCAAATCAACGTCACTTGTGTCCCTCAAAAAACCAGAACCCGGCCTTGCCGCGCCACCAATTTCCAGTGGCCCCGGAAAAGCTTCCTCATTAAAAATATAATCATCCCCATCATCCTCCTCGTCCTCCTCCTCCTCTTCGCCCGCTACCTCGTCCTGTACACTGCCCTGGCCAGACAATGGCTGACTGTCATCAAGGCTTTCCTCTTCCTCAGCTGCAGACGCCTGATCCTTTATGTGCGTCAAACTTTGCATCAGCAGACGCATTAGGGGGATGCTCATGCTTATTATGGCGTTGTCTGCACTAACCAGCCGTGTGCATTCCTCAAAACACTGAAGGACTTGACACATGTCTTGAATCTTCGACCACTGCACACCTGACAACTCCATGTCTGCCATCCTACTGCCTGCCCGTGTATGTGTATCCTCCCACAAAAACATAACAGCCCGCCTCTGTTCACACAGTCTCTGAAGCATGTGCAGTGTTGAGTTCCACCTTGTTGCAACGTCTATGATTAGGCGATGCTGGGGAAGGTTCAAAGAACGCTGATAGGTCTGCATACGGCTGTAGTGTACGGGCGAACGGCGGATATGTGAGCAAAGTCCACGCACTTTGAGGAGCAGGTCGGATAACCCCGGATAAGTTTTCAGGAAGCACTGCACCACCAGGTTTAAGGTGTGAGCCAGGCAAGGAATGTGTTTCAGTTGGGAAAGGGAGATGGCAGCCATGAAATTCCTTCCGTTATCACTCACTACTAGTGTTGAGCATTCCGATACCGCAAGTATCGGGTATCGGCCGATATTTGCGGTATCGGAATTCCGATACTGAATTCCGATACTTCCCGCGTATCGGATACCGGAATCGGAAGTTCCCAGAATTCAAATTGAACGCAGCAGCCAATGAGGAATGAATGAAAGTGTGGGCACATCCTGTTTAGCATGGTGGGCATGTAAGTACTGGCAAGGCTTGGATTGGCTGCTGAAATGATGTCACTCTGCACTATAAAAAAGCGCTGCCGCCATTTTGCGCTCACTCTGCTGTGATTTCAGTTAGGGACAGGACGCTGTGTTCTAACTGAGGGCCAGTTGAGCTAGCTAATTGCTTTATTTTCCTTTCCAAAGGCTAATTTAGCAAAACGCTGTGTGTTCTTCACTGTTCACCTTGCTCTTGCCTTGCAGCGCTGTTTTAACAGCGTTCTGCAAGGTCTCTGTGTGTGTGTGTGTGCAGCTCACTCTGTAGTCTGTGTGCAGCCATATACCCGGTTGTATTCAGCTCAGGGGGGGTTCACACTGCCTCACACAGTTGTTCTTTTTTGCTCTTAGTGCAGCCTGCTGCACATTTTTTCTCAAATTTCCTATTAGTGTTTTTCCACCAGTCTCCAGCTCTATTGTGGAAAAACACTACATAGGATAACCTAGAGGGGGGTTTTTGGGCCTTGCAGCGCCGTTTACGGCTGTCTGCACGGTCTCCGTGTGAGCCCAGCTCGCCCTGTAGTCTGTGTGCAGCCATAGCCGGTTGGATTCAGCTCAGGGTTCGTTACTGGCTCATACCTTGAGAAAAATTTTCCTTTTTTTCAAATAGTGCAGCCTGTTTAAAATTTGAAAAAAAAAATTCCTATTAGTGTCTTTCCACTCGTATCCAGCTAAATAGTGGAAAAACACTATATAGGATAACCTAGAGGAGGGTTTTTTGGCCTTGCAGCGCCGTTTACGGCTGTCTGCACGGTCTCCGTGTGAGCCCAGCTCGCCCTGTAGTCTGTGTGCAGCCATAGCCGGTTGGATTCAGCTCAGGGTTCGTTACTGGCTCATACCTTGAGAAAAATTTTCCTTTTTTTCAAATAGTGCAGCCTGTTTAAAATTTGAAAAAAAAAATTCCTATTAGTGTCTTTCCACTCGTATCCAGCTAAATAGTGGAAAAACACTATATAGGATAACCTAGAGGAGGGTTTTTTGGCCTTGCAGCGCCGTTTACGGCTGTCTGCACGGTCTCCGTGTGAGCCCAGCTCGCCCTGTAGTCTGTGTGCAGCCATAGCCGGTTGGATTCAGCTCAGGGTTCGTTACTGGCTCATACCTTGAGAAAAATTTTCCTTTTTTTCAAATAGTGCAGCCTGTTTAAAATTTGAAAAAAAAAATTCCTATTAGTGTCTTTCCACTCGTATCCAGCTAAATAGTGGAAAAACACTATATAGGATAACCTAGAGGAGGGTTTTTTGGCCTTGCAGCGCCGTTTACGGCTGTCTGCACGGTCTCCGTGTGAGCCCAGCTCGCCCTGTAGTCTGTGTGCAGCCATAGCCGGTTGGATTCAGCTCAGGGTGCGTTACTGCCTCATACCTTGAAAAACAATTTCCTTTTTTTCAAATAGTGCAGCCAGTTTAAAATTTGAAAAAAAAAATTCCTATTAGTGTCTTTCCACTTGTATCCAGCTAAATAGTGGAAAAACACTATATAGGATAACCTAGAGGAGGGTTTCTTGGCCTTGCAGCGCCGTTTACGGCTGTCTGCACGGTCTCCGTGTGATTTAAACTAGCTCTGTAGCCCGATCTGCACCAAAAAAAAGGTTAAGTTCACCAAACACAACTTACACTTGTGTAGGGCACATTTGAAAAATAATAAAGTTTAGTCCACAATTTACAACATTAGTGTTTCTTACACCTGTTAGGAGGAGCATTACAGGAATAAGCACACTAAGGCCTTAGTACTTTTCTGCTTATCTTTATCTGTCAACCAAGATGAAGAGGGCAGGGAGTAAGGCACGTGGGCGTGGGCGCGGAGCAGGGAGAGGAGCAGGGAGAGGACGTGGTGATTCTGTGCCTGCTGCGGGCGCCGGTGACTCGTCGTCACTCAGTTTCAGCAGGGAACAGTCCTTCATGCGCAGCTTTGTCGGAGAGCGCCGTGCACCGCTGCTGCGTGAAGACCAAATTGAAGCCGTTGTCGGGTGGATGGCAGCTAACGCCTCGGCATCGACTTCAGTTAGTGCCACATCCTCTCAGGCACAGAGCACTGGAGAGCAGCCATCTGTCTCTTCACCACCTGCCAAATTGGCCAGGCAGTCAGAGAGCCCAGGACAGGAGCCGTCTCTACTTCTGTTCTCTGAATCTCTTGGCTTGGAAACAGGGGGCCAGCCAAGCAGCATTGGAGAAATGGAAGAAGAGGCAGTGTGCAGTGATGCCCAACACCTTTTTCTCTCTGACTCTGAAGAGGCAGGTGGGCCAGTGCCTCCGGTGACCACAGCGCAGTACGCATCTGATGATGAAACTCAGGTGCCGCTTTCTCGTGCGTACTGTGCTGCTGAGACTACCCAGGAGGAGCAGTTGGTGGCAGAGGGTAGTGGAGATGATGAGGTCCTTGACCCATCGTGGCGTGAGGAACAGGAAGGTGGTGGGAGCAGCTCAGAGGAAGAGCTTCCTCTTACGGGCCAAAGAGGGAGAGGGAGGGGGAAGACTGCGGAGCCTGTAGCCTCCACTTTGGCACCCGTTAGGAGCCTGTCTCTTTCCAAAGCCAAAAAGGGCGCTCCCAAGACTTGCAGTGCCTGGTCCTTTTTTGACACAGTTGCAGATGACATTTGTTTTGTCAAATGCAAGCTGTGTCATCATAAAGTAAAAAGAGGGAAAAATGTCAGCAACCTCAATACCACAAATATGTGGAAACATGTGCGGACCAGGCACGCGGTGGAGTTACAGAAACACACTGAAGATGTAGGCCAACCAACAGCGGCAGCTACCACCTCTTCAGCTCGTGTTGCCTCTTCCTCCAGCTCACGCACAGCTGGTTTGGCTTCCTCCCAGAGACCTTGTGTAATTCCACCCACAGCACCACCTTCCCAGTCATCCTCACACTCCCAGTCTACTCTACAGCCATCGGTAGTACAGGCATGGGAGAAAAGGCGGGCATTCTCGGCCAACCACCCCCGAGCACAGGCTCTGAATGCAGGCATTGCCAAACTGTTGTCCCTGGAAATGCTCTCGTTCAGGCTGGTGGAGACTGACAGCTTCCGTGACTTGATGGCATTGGCAGTCCCACAGTACAAGGTGCCCAGCCGCTTTTACTTCAGCAGGCAGGCTGTCCCTGCCCTGCACAGGCATGTTGAGGCAAACATAAAACATGCGCTACTGAACGCCGTCAGTAGCAAGGTCCACCTCACCACCGATGCGTGGACCAGTCAGCATGGACAGGGGCGATATGTTTCCCTCACTGCCCATTGGGTTAATGTTGTTGAGCCAGGTACAGATCGTGCGAGTGGCGCAGGACGTGTCCTGCCCACTCCAAGGATTGCAGGAATCCAGTCTGTACGCATCGACTCCTCCTCTTACACCAGTTCCTCTGATTCCTCTCTGCAGGATCCGTCACAGTCCACCCCCACATGGACCCGTGAACGTTTACCTATGACCGACATGAGCACAGCCGTGGCCAAACGTCAGCAGGCCGTCTTGAAACTAGTTTCATTGGGGCATCGAAGCCACACAGCGCAGGAGCTCTGGAATGCCATAAAGCAGGAGAGCGATGTGTGGTTACTGCCAGCGAATCTCCAGCCAGGCATGGTAGTGTGTGACAATGGCCGAAATCTGGTGGCAGCTTTGGCCCTTGGCAACCTCACTCACATCCCATGTCTGGCACATGTGCTCAATTTGGTTGTGCAGAGTTTTCTGAGGGACTATCCGGATCTTGATGCCCTGCTGCACAAGGTCCGCCTAGAGTGTGCTCACTTGCGGCGTTCCAGCTTGGCCAGATCCCGCATTGCTGCTCTGCAGCGCCGATTCCGCCTTCCGGAACACCGCATCATATGTGACCTACCTACCCGGTGGAATTCCACGTTACATATGTTGGAGCGGTTGTGTGAGCAGCAGCAAGCAGTTATGGAGTACCAGCTGCATCAGGCGCAAAGAAGTCGCAGTCAGCGCCGATCAGACTTCACAACCACAGAGTGGGCCACTATGAAGGACGTCTGCCAGGTTTTGCGTCCTTTTGATTATTCCACGCGGATGGCAAGTGCAGATGATGCACTAGTCAGCATGACTGTCCCCCTTATCTGCCTGCTTCAGCAAACTTTGCAAGGGTTAAGGGATGATGTGGTGGAAGAGGTGGAGGATGAGGAGTCACCTTTTCCATCAGCTTCTGGAGAGTCAGCGCCACGTGGTTCCTCACAAAGGGGTACGCAGGGGCCAATTTGTGAGGAGGATGAGGAGGAGTCAATGGAGGAGGAAGAGCTCCGTCCAGAGGAGGGAGCGACACAATTGTCCAGTGGTCAGTGTGTACAGCGAGGGTGGGGTGATGACGAGCGGGCAGAGATCATGTCTCAAGCAGGGGACAGCGTTTCTGGGCCGGTTGGCACTCTGCAGCACATGGTGGATTTCATGCTGCAGTGCCTGAGAAACGACCGCCGCATCGACCACATTCTCAACATGCCTGATTATTGGGTGTTCACCCTCCTCGATCCTCGCTACCGGGACAACGTCCAAAACCTCATCCCTGCGTTGACCCGGGAGCGTAAATTGCGGGAGTACCACGACACACTGGTGAATTCCATCATCTTCTCCTGTCCAACTGAGAGGAGTGCTGCTAGTGCTTTACAAAGCAGCTCAGTGCGTCGAGGCAGTGGGGGAGGCTCTGCCCAAAGAGGGAGCAGAAGCAGTGCCTCTGCCCAAGGCAAGCCCAGTATGGCACAACTCTGGCACACTTTTGTGTGCCCGCCCCAAATGTCTACACCATCACCGGCGGCTCCAGTCAGCAGGAGGCAACGGTTCCGTCAGATGGTGACAGACTACATGGCTTGCCCTCTTACTGTACTCCCAGACGGCTCTTCCCCGTTCAAGTTTTGGGTCTCTAAGCTGGATACATGGCCAGAGCTAAGCCAGTATGCATTGGAGGTGCTGGCTTGCCCTGCGGCTAGTGTCTTATCGGAACGTGTCTTTAGTGCCGCAGGTGGTGTACTAACAGACCGTCGCATGCGACTATCCTCCGATAACGTTGACCGGCTTACTTTCCTGAAAATGAACCAGGCCTGGATCTCGCAGGAATTTGCCACTCCTCTGCCTGATTAAGTAATTGGGTGTCATCCAGGTATCCTGCTGTGTTCATCTTTCTACCACCTGAACTGCTATTCCTGGGCTCCAACACCGCCAGTTGCGGCTCAGAAGTGCAGGCTGCACAGTAAAAACATACGACCCAGTGTTATTGGGTTTCAGTAACGTCAGCTGATCCCCAGCTGTGTAGCCGGCAATGTGTCCTGCGACCGCCACGCTGGCACAACAACCTAAATGTAAGGGAACCTGTCCCCCCCCCCCCCCCCCCGTCGTTTGTTACTGAAAGAGCCATCTTGTGCAGCAGTAATGCTGCACAAGGAAAAGGTAGCTCTTTTTTTTTAGCTCTTTGCACACGCAGAACTTAACACTTATAAAATGTGTTCACTGATACCGTTATACCGTCCCGGAGCTGGGACTTTCCTTCGTAATGTGACGCAGCACAGCCGTCATTCCTACCCCCTTGGTGCCATGCGCTGCCTCCTCAGCGTTGTTTTAAGCTGTCACGGAGCCTGCGCTGTTCTGTTATCCCTTGGGCATGCCCTATTTGCGCTGCCTGTCTTCTGACATAATTTGGTGTCAGGCTGGCTGCGCCTGTGCGGCCGCGGTGCCCGAGATCCCGCCTCGCAGTGTCTTCTGATTGAGTCACACTGCGGGCCTGGGATCCATGGGCATGCGCAGTGCATATCTTCCCCTCGGGCTCTCGCTCATTTCCCTCCGCCTTCTTTAGACTGTGCGCCGTCAGCTGATCCCTAGCATGCCACGGCCGTGACACCGCACAGTCTGAAGAAGAGGGAAGGAGGGGAGTGAGAGTCGAGGTTATGCACTGTGCATGCCCATGGTTCCAAGGCCCGCAGTGGGATTACGTTAGATGAGACTGCGAGGTGGGATCTGGAGCAGCGTGGACGCACAGGCACTGACAGCCTGACACCAAATTATGTCAGAAGACAGGCAGCGCTAATTGGGCATGGCCAAGGGCTAACAGAACAGCGCAGGCTCCGTGGCAGCTTAAAACAACGCTGAGGAGGCAGCGCACGGCATCAAGGGGATAGGAATGACAGCTGTGCTGTGTCCCATTACGAAGGAAATTCGCACCTCCGGAACGGTTTAACGGTATAAAGGGACACATTTTTAGTGTTTACTTCGGTGTTTGCAAGGAGCATAATTAAAAGAGCAACCTTTTCCTTTTGCATCCTTAGTGCTGCACAACATGGCTCTTTCAGCTACAAACGTCTTGGGGGGGGGGGTTAAAGGTTTCCTTTCAACTTGCTCCAATCAGGCTTCGGCCTACACTCTGTTCCTCTGCTCCTCCTGCTGTCCCTGGGCTCTAACACCGCCAGTTGGTGCCTGGAAGTGCTGTGTGCACAGTCAACAGTCGCTCCTCTGTTATTGGGGTTCAGTAACGTCAGCTGATCCCCAGCTGTGTGTGCGGCAATACCTCCAATCTGCTCCTCCTGCTGTCCCTGGGCTCTAACACCGCCAGTTGGTGCCTGGAAGTGCTGTGTGCACAGTCAACAGTCGCTCCTCTGTTATTGGGGTTCAGTAACGTCAGCTGATCCCCAGCTGTGTATCCGGCAACGTGTCATGCGACCGCCACGCTGGCACAACTAAAATGTAAGGGGACCTGTCCCCCCCCCCCCCTAGGCGTTTGTTACTGAAAGAGCCACCATGTGCAGCACTAATACTGCACAAGGGAAAGGTCGCTCTTGAAATTATGCTCCTTGCAAACGCTGAACTACACACTCATGTAATGTGTCCCCTCACACCGTCCAACCGTCCCGGAGGTGGGACTTTCCTTTGTAATGTGACACAGCACAGCCGTCATTGCTACCCCCTTGGCACCGTGCGCTGCCTCCTTAGCGTTGTTTGATTCCGTCATGGACCCTGCGCTGTTATGTTATCCCTTGGCCATGCACAGTTTGCGCTGCCCGTCCTCTGACATCATTTGTTGTCGTCCTGGCTGCGCCTGTGCGTCCACGCTGCCCGAAATCACACCTCGCAGTGTCGTCTAATGTGATCCCACAGTGGGCCTGGTATCCATGGCCATGCGCAGTGCATATACTAGCCTCTCACTCCCCTTCTTCACGCTTCTTCAGACTAGGCGGCGTCAGCTGATCCCTAATAGCATGCCACGGCCGTGACGCCGCACAGTCTGAAGAAGCAGGAAGGAGGTGAGTGAGAGGCGATGATATGCACTGCGCATGCCCATGGATCCCTGGCCCGCAGTGGGACTACATTAGATGACACTGCAAGGTTGGATCTCGGGCAGCTTGGACGCACAGGCACTGCCAGCCTGACACCTACATGATGTCAGAAGACGGGCACCGCTAACTGTGCATGGCCAAGGGATAACATTACAGTGCGGGCTCCGTGACAGAACCAAACAACGTTGAGGAGGTGGTGCCCGGCACCAAGGGGGTTGGAATGACGGCTGTGCTGTGTCACATTACAAAGGAAAGTCCCACTTCCGGGATGGTTTGACGGTGTGAGGGGACACATTATATGAGTGTGTACTTCAGCGTTTGCAAGGAGCATAATTTTCGGAGCCACCATTTTCCATGTGCAGTATTACTGCTGTACAAGATGGCTCTTTCAGCAACAAATGCCTGGGGGGGGGGGTTAAAGGTTCCCTTTCAACTTGCTCCACTGCAGGCTTCGGCCTACACTCTGCTCCTCTTTGATTCCCTGGGTTTCAACACTGTCAGTTGCCACCTGGAAGTGTTGTCTACACAGAAAAAAACACTAGGTGATGTGTCAGTGGGGTTCAGCACCGCCAGCTGTTCCCCTGCTGTGTAGTCGGCAACGTGTCCAGCACAAGCCACGCTGGCACAACAGAACAAAAGCTGCCACCAGTGCAGGCTTCGGCCTACACTCTGCTCCTCTCCTCCTCCTGCTGACCCTGGGCTCAAACACCGCTAGTTTTTGCCCGGAAGTGCTAGCTGCACAGAGAAAAACACCAGCCAATGTGTTAGTGGGGTTCAGCAACGCCAGCTGTTCCCCTGCTGTGTAGCCGGCAACGTGACCTGCAAACGCCATGCAGGCACAGGAACTGAAATTAAAAGGGAACCTGGCCCCACCCCCCCAGGTGTTTCTATGTATAACAGCCACCTAGTACAGCAGTACTGCTGCATTTGTACAAGGTGGCTGACTTTTTCTCCTTGCCCACGTGGAACTCAACACGTACAAAATGTGTCTCATTGAGACCATTCCACTGTCCCTGAGGTGTGACTTTCCTTTGTAATGATACGCAGCACCCCCCTTGGTAGCGTTTCCCGTCTTTTGTCATCATGGTTAGCTGGCTGCGCCTGTGCATCCGCCCTGCTAGAAACAACGCCCCTCGTTGTCATATTTATTTTGTCAGCGAGGGTGTGGTTTATGGGCACGAGCAGTGCATATGTTCGCCTGTCTTAACTCATCTCCTTCCGCCTTCTTCAGACTGTGCGGCCTCCTGGCCGTGGTAGGCGATAAGGGATCAGCTGAGGCCGCCCAGTCTGGAGCCGGTGTAAGGACATGTGTAAGCGGCAAACCTATTTACTGCACAAGGCCACGAATCCCAGCCACGTAGTGTGATTGTTTGAAAACACACTGTGGGTCTGGGATTCATGTCCATCGCTAACCGCAACGGCCGACATGAAATGAGGTCAGAAGACAGGAAGCGCTCACAGCGCATGGCCAAGGGATCACAATAGCGCAGACTCCTGTACAGCAAATAACAACGCTCAGGAATCTGCGCCCAGTACCTAGGTGCAAATTTTGACACCTGTGCTGCGTCTCGTTAAAAAGACAAGTCACGCCTCCACAACTGTTTGACAGTATAATGGGCTAAATAGTGTACGTGTTTTAGTCAGCGTGTGCAAGGAGCAAAACAAATAGAGCAACCTTTTACTTGTGCAGCATTAATGCTGCACAAGGTGTGGCTCTTGTACCTTGCAACACCTGAGGGGGGGGTTAAAGGTAACCTTTGAAATTGGTTCAACTAGGCTTCGGCCTACACTCTGCTCCTCTCCTCCTCCTGCTGACCCTGGGCTCAAACAACGCCAGTTTCTGCCCGGACATGCTAGCTGCACAGAGAAAAACACCAGCCAATGTGTTAGTGGGGTTCAGCACCGCCTGCTGTTCCCCCGCTGTGTAGCCGGCATCGTGTCCAGCACAAGCCACGCTGGCACAACCGACCAAAAGCTGCCACCAGTGCAGGCTTCGGCCTACACTTTGCTCCTCTCCTCCTCCTCCTGCTGACCCTGGGCTCTAACACCGCTAGTTTTTGCCCGGACATGCAATCTGCACAGAGAAAAACACCAGTCAATGTGTCAGTGGGGTTCAGCAACGCCAGCTGTTCCCCTGCTGTGTAGCTTGCAACGTGACCTGCAAACGCCACGCAGGCACATGAACTGAAATTGAAGGGAGCCTGCCCCCCACCCACAGGTGTTTCTATGTATATCAGCCACCTTGTACAGCAGTACTTGTTGTGAATTCTGTGGTCACAAGTGGTATTGCAGTCTCTGGGCGTCCTCCCTCAGGTGTTTTAGTGAGCTCGTTGGCTGCCTTGCTATTTAGCTCCACCTGAGTCTGTCTTCCTTGCTCCTTGTCAATGTTCCAGTGTTGGATCTGAGCTACTGCATCTTTCCTTGGGCCTGCTGCTCTGCTAGATAAGTGCTTCTAGTTTGTTTTCTGTTTTTTCTGTCCAGCTTGTTATTATCTTTTGCTGGAAGCTCTGAGAAGCAAAGGGGTGCACCGCCGTGCTGTTAGTTCGGCACGGTGGGTCTTTTTGCCCCTTTGCGTGGTTTTCGTTTTAGGGTTTTTTGTAGACTGCATAGTTCTCTTTGCTATCCTCGCTCTGTCTAGAATATCGGGCCTCACTTTGCTGAATCTATTTCATTCCTACGTTTGTCTTTTCATCTTGCTAACAGTCATTATATGTGGGGGCTGCCTATTCCTTTGGGGTATTTCTCTGAGGTAAGTCAGGCTTGTATTTCTATCTTCAGGCTAGTCAGCTCCTCAGGCAGTGCCGAGTTGCATAGGTAGTGATAGGCGCTATCCACTGCTGCTTCCAGTTGTGTGAGGACAGTTCAGGTACTGCAGTCTACAGAGATTCCACGTCTCAGAGCTCGTCCTATTGTTTTGGGTTTTTGCCAGATCTCTGTATGTGCGCTGATTACTGCACGCTGTGTTGCCTGATTGCCAGCCATAACAGTACAAGGAGCCAATTCAATGATTTCCAATAGAGGGAAAAAAGAAATCCTGACATCATTTTTTTTTCTTAGCTCTGTCTTCAGTCTTTTTTTTCCCCTAGACATTAGAGTGCTTCAGGACACAGCTGTGGACATGGATATTCAGGCTCTGTGCTCCTCAATGGATAATCTCGTTGTAAATGTACAAAAGATTCAAGATACTATTGATCAGAAATCGATGCTAGAACCAAGAATTCCGATTCCTGATTTGTTTTTTGGTGACAGAACTAAGTTCCTGAGCTTCAGAAATAATTGTAAGCTATTTTTGGCCTTGAAACCTCATTCTTCTGGTAATCCTATTCAACAGGTTTTGATTATTATTTCTTTTTTGCGCGGCGACCCACAGGACTGGGCGTTTTCTCTTGCACCAGGAGATTCTGCATTGAGTAATATTGATGCATTTTTCCAGGCGCTGGGATTGCTTTACGATGAGCCTAATTCAGTGGATCAAGCTGAGAAAAATCTGCTGGCTTTATGCCAGGGTCAGGATGATGTAGAACTATATTGTCAGAAATTTAGAAAATGGTCAGTACTCACTCTGTGGAATGAATCTGCACTAGCGGCTTTGTTCAGAAAGGGTCTCTCTGAAGCTCTTAAGGATGTAATGGTGGGATTTCCTATGCCTGCTGGTTTGAATGAGTCTATGTCCTTGGCCATTCAGATCGGTCGTCGCTTGCGCGAGCGTAAATCTGTGCACCATCTGGCGGTATTGTCTGAGAGTAAGCCTGAGCCTATGCAGTGCAACAGGACTATGACTAAAGTAGAACGGCACGAACACAGACGTCTGAACAGACTGTGTTTCTATTGTGGTGATTCTACTCATGCTATTTCTAATTGTCCTAAACGCACTAGACGGTTCGATAGCTCTGCCGTTATTGGTACTGTACAGTCCAAATTCCTTTTGTCCATTACCTTAATGTGCTCTTTGTCATCATATTCTGTCATGGCGTTTGTGGATTCAGGCGCTGCCCTGAATCTGATGGATTTGGATTATGCTAAACGTTGTGGATTTTTCTTGGAGCCTTTGCGGTGTCCTATTCCGTTGAGAGGAATTGATGCTACACCTCTGGCCAAGAATAAGCCTCAGTACTGGGCCCAGCTGACCATGTGCATGGCTCCTGCACATCAGGAAGTTATTCGCTTTTTGGTACTGCATAATTTGCATGATGTGGTCGTGTTGGGGTTGCCATGGCTACAAACCCATAATCCAGTATTGGATTGGAACTCTATGTCGGTAACCAGCTGGGGTTGTCAGGGAGTACATGGTGATGTTCCATTTTTGTCTATTTCGTCATCCATTCCTTCTGACATCCCAGAGTTCTTGTCGGACTTTCAGGATGTATTTGAAGAGTCCAAGTCTGATGCCCTTCCTCCGCATAGGAATTGTGATTGTGCTATCGATTTGATTCCTGGTAGTAAATTCCCTAAGGGTCGTTTATTTAATTTGTCCGTACCTGAACACACCGCTATGCGCAGTTATGTGAAGGAGTCCCTGGAGAAGGGACATATTCGCCCATCGTCGTCACCATTGGGAGCAGGGTTCTTTTTTGTAGCCAAGAAGGATGGTTCGCTAAGACCGTGTATTGATTACCGCCTTCTTAATAAGATCACTGTTAAGTTTCAGTATCCCTTGCCATTGATTTCTGACTTGTTTGCTCGGATTAAGGGGGCTAGTTGGTTTACTAAGATTGATCTTCGTGGTGCGTATAATCTGGTGAGAATCAGGCAGGGAGATGAATGGAAAACGGCATTTAATACGCCCGAGGGTCATTTTGAGTATCTGGTGATGCCGTTCGGACTTGCCAATGCTCCATCTGTTTTTCAGTCTTTTATGCATGACATTTTTCGTGAGTATCTGGATAAATTCTTGATTGTTTACTTGGATGACATTTTGATCTTCTCAGATGATTGGGAGTCTCATGTAAAGCAAGTCAGAATGGTTTTCCAGGTACTGCGTGCTAATTCCTTGTTTGTGAAGGGATCAAAGTGTCTCTTCGGTGTGCAGAAAGTTTCATTTTTGGGGTTCATCTTTTCCCCTTCTACTATCGAGATGGATCCGGTTAAGGTTCAGGCCATCCAGGATTGGACTCAGCCGACATCTCTAAAAAGTTTGCAGAAATTCCTGGGCTTTGCTAATTTTTATCGTCGCTTCATCTGTAATTTTTCTAGCATTGCCAGACCATTGACCGATTTGACCAAGAAGGGTGCTGATTTGGTTAATTGGTCTTCTGCTGCCGTGGAAGCTTTTCAGGAGTTGAAGCGTCGTTTTTGCTGTGCCCCTGTGTTGTGTCAACCTGATGTTTCTCTTCCGTTCCAGGTCGAGGTTGATGCTTCTGAGATTGGTGCAGGGGCGGTTTTGTCACAGAGAGGTTCTGGTTGCTCAGTGTTCAAACCATGTGCTTTCTTTTCCAGGAAATTTTCTGCTGCTGAGCGTAATTATGATGTGGGCAACCGAGAGTTGCTGGCCATGAAGTGGGCATTCGAGGAGTGGCGTCATTGGCTTGAGGGTGCTAAGCATCGCGTGGTGGTTTTGACTGATCATAAGAACCTTACTTATCTTGAGTCTGCCAAGCGCTTGAATCCTAGACAGGCCCGTTGGTCGTTATTTTTTGCTCGTTTTGATTTTGTGATTTCATACCTTCCGGGCTCTAAAAATGTGAAGGCGGATGCTCTGTCTAGGAGTTTTGTGCCCGACTCTCCGGGGTTATCTGAGCCGGCGAGTATCCTCAAGGAAGGAGTCATTGTGTCTGCCATCTCCCCTGATTTGCGGAGAGTGTTGCAGAAATTTCAGGCTAATAAACCTGATCGTTGTCCGGCCGAGAAACTGTTCGTCCCTGATAGGTGGACTAGTAAAGTTATCTCTGAACTTCATTGTTCGGTGCTGGCCGGTCATCCAGGAATCTTTGGTACCAGGGAGTTGGTTGCTAGATCCTTTTGGTGGCCGTCTCTGTCGCGGGATGTGCGTGCTTTTGTGCAGTCCTGTGGAATTTGTGCTAGGGCTAAGCCCTGCTGTTCACGTGCCAGTGGGTTGCTTTTGCCCTTGCCGGTCCCGAAGAGGCCTTGGACACATATTTCGATGGATTTCATTTCTGACCTTCCCGTTTCTCAAAAGATGTCTGTCATTTGGGTGGTCTGTGATCGCTTTTCTAAAATGGTCCATCTGGTGCCCTTGGTTAAATTGCCTTCCTCCTCTGATTTGGTGCCTTTGTTCTTCCAGCATGTGGTTCGTTTACATGGCATTCCTGAGAATATTGTTTCTGACAGAGGTTCCCAGTTTGTCTCAAGGTTCTGGCGAGCCTTTTGTGGTAGGATGGGCATTGACCTATCTTTTTCCTCGGCCTTCCATCCTCAGACTAATGGCCAGACCGAACGAACCAATCAGACCTTGGAAACATATCTGAGATGTTTTGTTTCCGCTGACCAGGATGATTGGGTGTCATTTTTGCCGTTGGCTGAGTTCGCCCTTAATAATCGGGCCAGCTCGGCTACCTTGGTCTCTCCATTTTTCTGCAATTCTGGGTTCCATCCTCGTTTCTCTTCAGGACAGGTTGAGTCTTCGGACTGTCCTGGTGTGGATTATGTGGTGGACAGGTTGCAGCAGATCTGGACTCAGGTAGTGGACAATTTGACCTTGTCCCAGGAGAAGGCTCAGCTTTTCGCTAATCGCAGACGCCGTGTGGGACCCCGACTTCGTGTTGGGGATCTGGTTTGGTTATCTTCTCGTCATATACCTATGAAGGTTTCCTCTCCTAAATTTAAACCTCGTTTTATTGGTCCGTATAGGATTTCTGAGATTCTCAATCCGGTGTCTTTTCGTCTGACCCTCCCAGACTCCTTTTCCATACATAATGTATTCCATAGGTCGTTGTTGAGGAGATACGTGGCACCTATGGTTCCATCTGTGGAGCCTCCTGCCCCTGTTTTGGTGGAGGGGGAATTGGAGTATATTGTGGAGAAGATTTTGGATTCTCGTGTCTCTAGACGGAAACTCCAGTATCTGGTCAAATGGAAGGGTTATGCTCAGGAAGATAATTCCTGGGTTTTTGCCTCTGATGTCCATGCCCCAGATCTTGTTCGTGCCTTTCATGTGGCTCATCCTGGTCGGCCTGGGGGTTCTGGTGAGGGTTCGGTGACCCCTCCTCAAGGGGGGGGTACTGTTGTGAATTCTGTGGTCACAAGTGGTATTGCAGTCTCTGGGCGTCCTCCCTCAGGTGTTTTAGTGAGCTCGTTGGCTGCCTTGCTATTTAGCTCCACCTGAGTCTGTCTTCCTTGCTCCTTGTCAATGTTCCAGTGTTGGATCTGAGCTACTGCATCTTTCCTTGGGCCTGCTGCTCTGCTAGATAAGTGCTTCTAGTTTGTTTTCTGTTTTTTCTGTCCAGCTTGTTATTATCTTTTGCTGGAAGCTCTGAGAAGCAAAGGGGTGCACCGCCGTGCTGTTAGTTCGGCACGGTGGGTCTTTTTGCCCCTTTGCGTGGTTTTCGTTTTAGGGTTTTTTGTAGACTGCATAGTTCTCTTTGCTATCCTCGCTCTGTCTAGAATATCGGGCCTCACTTTGCTGAATCTATTTCATTCCTACGTTTGTCTTTTCATCTTGCTAACAGTCATTATATGTGGGGGCTGCCTATTCCTTTGGGGTATTTCTCTGAGGTAAGTCAGGCTTGTATTTCTATCTTCAGGCTAGTCAGCTCCTCAGGCAGTGCCGAGTTGCATAGGTAGTGATAGGCGCTATCCACTGCTGCTTCCAGTTGTGTGAGGACAGTTCAGGTACTGCAGTCTACAGAGATTCCACGTCTCAGAGCTCGTCCTATTGTTTTGGGTTTTTGCCAGATCTCTGTATGTGCGCTGATTACTGCACGCTGTGTTGCCTGATTGCCAGCCATAACAAGTACTGCTGCATTTGTACGAGGTGGCTGACTTTTTCTCCTTGCCCACGTGGAACTCAACACGTACAAAATGTGTCTCATTAGAGACCATTACAATGTCCCTGAGGTGTGACTTTCCTTTGTAATGACACGCAGCACCACCCTTGTTAGCGCTGCCCGTCTTTTGACATCATTGGTTAGCTGGCTGCGCCTGTGCATCTCCCCTGCTCGAAACAACGGCCCTCGGTGTCTTATTTTTTTGGACAGCGAGGGTGTGATTGATGGGCATGTGCAGTGCATATGTTTGCCTGTGTTCACTCATCTCCTTCCGCCTTCTTCAGACTGGGTGTCCTCATGGCCGCGGCAGGCGATAAGGGATCAGATGAGGCCGCCCAGTCTGAAGCAGGTGTAAGGACATGTGTGAGCGGCAAACATATTTAGTGCACCAGGGCACGAATCCCAGCACCGCAGTGTGATTTTTTAAAAACACACTGTGGGTCTGGGATTCATGTCCATCGCTAACCGCAACGGCCGACATGAAATGAGGTCAGAAGACAGGAAGCGCTCACAGCGCATGGCCAAGGGATCACAATAGCGCAGACTCCTGTACAGCAAATAACAACGCTCAGGAATCTGCGCCCAGTACCTAGGTGCAAATTTTGACACCTGTGCTGCGTCTCGTTAAAAAGACAAGTCACGCCTCCACAACTGTTTGACAGTATAATGGGCTAAATAGTGTACGTGTTTTAGTCAGCGTGTGCAAGGAGCAAAACAAATAGAGCAACCTTTTACTTGTGCAGCATTAATGCTGCACAAGGTGTGGCTCTTGTACCTTGCAACACCTGAGGGGGGGGTTAAAGGTAACCTTTGAAATTGGTTCAACTAGGCTTCGGCCTACACTCTGCTCCTCTCCTCCTCCTGCTGACCCTGGGCTCAAACAACGCCAGTTTCTGCCCGGACATGCTAGCTGCACAGAGAAAAACACCAGCCAATGTGTTAGTGGGGTTCAGCACCGCCTGCTGTTCCCCCGCTGTGTAGCCGGCATCGTGTCCAGCACAAGCCACGCTGGCACAACCGACCAAAAGCTGCCACCAGTGCAGGCTTCGGCCTACACTTTGCTCCTCTCCTCCTCCTCCTGCTGACCCTGGGCTCTAACACCGCTAGTTTTTGCCCGGACATGCAATCTGCACAGAGAAAAACACCAGTCAATGTGTCAGTGGGGTTCAGCAACGCCAGCTGTTCCCCTGCTGTGTAGCTTGCAACGTGACCTGCAAACGCCACGCAGGCACATGAACTGAAATTGAAGGGAGCCTGCCCCCCACCCACAGGTGTTTCTATGTATATCAGCCACCTTGTACAGCAGTACTGCTGCATTTGTACGAGGTGGCTGACTTTTTCTCCTTGCCCACGTGGAACTCAACACGTACAAAATGTGTCTCATTAGAGACCATTACAATGTCCCTGAGGTGTGACTTTCCTTTGTAATGACACGCAGCACCACCCTTGTTAGCGCTGCCCGTCTTTTGACATCATTGGTTAGCTGGCTGCGCCTGTGCATCTCCCCTGCTCGAAACAACGGCCCTCGGTGTCTTATTTTTTTGGACAGCGAGGGTGTGATTGATGGGCATGTGCAGTGCATATGTTTGCCTGTGTTCACTCATCTCCTTCCGCCTTCTTCAGACTGGGTGTCCTCATGGCCGCGGCAGGCGATAAGGGATCAGATGAGGCCGCCCAGTCTGAAGCAGGTGTAAGGACATGTGTGAGCGGCAAACATATTTAGTGCACCAGGGCACGAATCCCAGCACCGCAGTGTGATTTTTTAAAAACACACTGTGGGTCTGGGATTCATGTCCATCGCTAACCGCAACGGCCGACATGAAATGAGGTCAGAAGACAGGAAGCGCTCACAGCGCATGGCCAAGGGATCACAATAGCGCAGACTCCTGTACAGCAAATAACAACGCTCAGGAATCTGCGCCCAGTACCTAGGTGCAAATTTTGACACCTGTGCTGCGTCTCGTTAAAAAGACAAGTCACGCCTCCACAACTGTTTGACAGTATAATGGGCTAAATAGTGTACGTGTTTTAGTCAGCGTGTGCAAGGAGCAAAACAAATAGAGCAACCTTTTACTTGTGCAGCATTAATGCTGCACAAGGTGTGGCTCTTGTACCTTGCAACACCTGAGGGGGGGGTTAAAGGTAACCTTTGAAATTGGTTCAACTAGGCTTCGGCCTACACTCTGCTCCTCTACTCCTCCTGCTGACCCTGGGCTCAAACACCGCTAGTTTTTGCCCGGAAATGCTAGCTGCACAGAGAAAAACACCAGCCAATGTGTTAGTGGGGTTCAGCACCGCCAGCTGTTCCCCTGCTGTGTAGTCGGCAACGTGTCCAGCACAAGCCACGCTGGCACAACCGACCAAAAGCTGCCACCAGTGCAGGCTTCGGCCTACACTTTGCTCCTCTCCTCCTCCTGCTGACCCTGGGCTCAAACAACGCCAGTTTCTGCCCGGACATGCTAGCTGCACAGAGAAAAACACCAGCCAATGTGTTAGTGGGGTTCAGCACCGCCTGCTGTTCCCCCGCTGTGTAGCCGGCATCGTGTCCAGCACAAGCCACGCTGGCACAACCGACCAAAAGCTGCCACCAGTGCAGGCTTCGGCCTACACTTTGCTCCTCTCCTCCTCCTGCTGACCCTGGGCTCAAACAACGCCAGTTTCTGCCCGGACATGCTAGCTGCACAGAGAAAAACACCAGCCAATGTGTTAGTGGGGTTCAGCAACGCCAGCTGTTCCCCTGCTGTGTAGCTTGCAACGTGACCTGCAAACGCCACGCAGGCACATGAACTGAAATTGAAGGGAGCCTGCCCCCCACCCACAGGTGTTTCTATGTATATCAGCCACCTTGTACAGCAGTACTGCTGCATTTGTACGAGGTGGCTGACTTTTTCTCCTTGCCCACGTGGAACTCAACACGTACAAAATGTGTCTCATTAGAGACCATTACAATGTCCCTGAGGTGTGACTTTCCTTTGTAATGACACGCAGCACCCCCATTGTTAGCGCTGCCCGTCTCCTGACATCATTGGTTGGCTGGCTGTGCCTGTGCGTCCCCCCTGCCCGACACAACGCCCCCCGTTGTCTCATATATTTTGACTGCGAGGGTGTGATTGATGGGCACGAGCAGTGCATATGTTCCCCTGTTTTCACTCCCCTCCTTCCGCCTTCTTCTGACTGTGCGGCCTCATGGCCGCGGCATGCGATAAGGGATCAGCTGAGGCCGCCCAGTCTGAAGCAGGTGTAAGGACATGTGTGAGCGGCGAACATATTTACTGCACAAGGCCACGAATCCCAGCACCGCAGTGTGACTTTAGGAAAAGCCACTGTGGGTCTGGGATTTATGGCCATCGTTAACCGCACCGGCCAACATGAAATGAGGTCATGAGACGGCCTGCACTAACAGGGTATTGCCAAGGGATAACACAAGAGCGCAGACTCCTGTACAGCAAATAACAACGCTCAGGAATCTGCGCCCAGTACCTAGGTGCAAATTTTGACACCTGTGCTGCGTCTCGTTAAAAAGACAAGTCACGCCTCCACAACTGTTTGACAGTATAATGGGCTAAATAGTGTACGTGTTTAATTCAGCGTGTGCAAGGAGCAAAATTAAATAGAGCAACCTTTGACTTGTGCATCATTAATGCTGTTCAAGGTGTGGCTCTTGTACCTTGCAACACCTGAGGGGGGGGTTTAAGGTAACCTTTGAAATTGGTTCAACTAGGCTTCGGCCTACACTCTGCTCCTCTACTCCTCCTGCTGACCCTGGGCTCAAACACCGCTAGTTTTTGCCCGGAAATGCTAGCTGCACAGAGAAAAACACCAGCCAATGTGTTAGTGGGGTTCAGCACCGCCAGCTGTTCCCCTGCTGTGTAGTCGGCAACGTGTCCAGCACAAGCCACGCTGGCACAACAGAACAAAAGCTGCCACCAGTGCAGGCTTCGGCCTACACTTTGCTCCTCTCCTCCTCCTCCTGCTGACCCTGGGCTCTAACACCGCTAGTTTTTGCCCGGACATGCAATCTGCACAGAGAAAAACACCAGTCAATGTGTCAGTGGGGTTCAGCAACGCCAGCTGTTCCCCTGCTGTGTAGCTTGCAACGTGACCTGCAAACGCCACGCAGGCACATGAACTGAAATTGAAGGGAGCCTGCCCCCCACCCCCCCAGGTGTTTCTATGTATAACAGCCACCTTGTACAGCAGTACTGCTGCATTTGTACAAGGTGGCTGACTTTTTCTCCTTGCACACGTGGAACTCAACAAGTACAAAATGTGTCTCATTACAGACCATTACAATGTCCCTGAGGTGTGACTTTCCTTTTTAATGACACGCAGCACCCCCATTGTTAGCGCTGCCCGTCTCCTGACATCATTGGTTGGCTGGCTGTGCCTGTGCGTCCCCCCTGCCCGACACAACGCCCCCCGTTGTCTCATATATTTTGACTGCGAGGGTGTGATTGATGGGCACGAGCAGTGCATATGTTCCCCTGTTTTCACTCCCCTCCTTCCGCCTTCTTCTGACTGTGCGGCCTCATGGCCGCGGCATGCGATAAGGGATCAGCTGAGGCCGCCCAGTCTGAAGCAGGTGTAAGGACATGTGTGAGCGGCGAACATATTTACTGCACAAGGCCACGAATCCCAGCACCGCAGTGTGACTTTAGGAAAAGCCACTGTGGGTCTGGGATTTATGGCCATCGTTAACCGCACCGGCCAACATGAAATGAGGTCATGAGACGGCCTGCACTAACAGGGTATTGCCAAGGGATAACACAAGAGCGCAGACTCCTGTACAGCAAATAACAACGCTCAGGAATCTGCGCCCAGTACCTAGGTGCAAATTTTGACACCTGTGCTGCGTCTCGTTAAAAAGACAAGTCACGCCTCCACAACTGTTTGACAGTATAATGGGCTAAATAGTGTACGTGTTTAATTCAGCGTGTGCAAGGAGCAAAATTAAATAGAGCAACCTTTGACTTGTGCATCATTAATGCTGTTCAAGGTGTGGCTCTTGTACCTTGCAACACCTGAGGGGGGGGTTAAAGGTAACCTTTGAAATTGGTTCAACTAGGCTTCGGCCTACACTCTGCTCCTCTACTCCTCCTGCTGACCCTGGGCTCAAACACCGCTAGTTTTTGCCCGGAAATGCTAGCTGCACAGAGAAAAACACCAGCCAATGTGTTAGTGGGGTTCAGCACCGCCAGCTGTTCCCCTGCTGTGTAGTCGGCAACGTGTCCAGCACAAGCCACGCTGGCACAACAGAACAAAAGCTGCCACCAGTGCAGGCTTCGGCCTACACTTTGCTCCTCTCCTCCTCCTCCTGCTGACCCTGGGCTCTAACACCGCTAGTTTTTGCCCGGACATGCAATCTGCACAGAGAAAAACACCAGTCAATGTGTCAGTGGGGTTCAGCAACGCCAGCTGTTCCCCTGCTGTGTAGCTTGCAACGTGACCTGCAAACGCCACGCAGGCACATGAACTGAAATTGAAGGGAGCCTGCCCCCCACCCCCCCCAGGTGTTTCTATGTATAACAGCCACCTTGTACAGCAGTACTGCTGCATTTGTACAAGGTGGCTGACTTTTTCTCCTTGCACACGTGGAACTCAACAAGTACAAAATGTGTCTCATTACAGACCATTACAATGTCCCTGAGGTGTGACTTTCCTTTTTAATGACACGCAGCACCCCCATTGTTAGCGCTGCCCGTCTCCTGACATCATTGGTTGGCTGGCTGTGCCTGTGCGTCCCCCCTGCCCGACACAACGCCCCCCGTTGTCTCATATATTTTGACTGCGAGGGTGTGATTGATGGGCACGAGCAGTGCATATGTTCCCCTGTTTTCACTCCCCTCCTTCCGCCTTCTTCTGACTGTGCGGCCTCATGGCCGCGGCATGCGATAAGGGATCAGATGAGGCCGTCCAGTCTGAAGCAGGTGTAAGGACATGTGTGAGCGGCAAACATATTTACTGCACCAGGGCACGAATCCCAGCACCGCAGTGTGATTTTTTAAAAACACACTGTGGGTCTGGGATTCATGTCCATCGCTAACCGCAACGGCCAACATGAAATGAGGTCATAAGACAGGAAGCGCTCACAGCGCATGGCCAAAGGATCACAAGAGCGCAGACTCCTGTACAGCAACTAACAACGCTCAGGAAGCTGCGCCCATGCAAAAAGGTGTTTTCGACACCTGTGCTGCTTTTCTTTAAAAAGACAAGTCACGCCTCCACTACTGTTAAACAGTATAATGGGCTAAATAGTCTACGTGTTGCATTCAGCTTGTGCAAGTAGACAAATTAATAGAGCAACCTTTTACTTGTGCAGCATTAATGCTGCAGAAGGAGTGGCTCTTGTTCTTTGTAACACCTGAGGGGGGGTTAAAGGTAACCTTTGAAATTGGTTCAACTAGGCTTCGGCCTACACTCTGCTCCTCTCCTCCTCCTGCTGACCCTGGGCTGTAACAACGCTAGTTTTTGCCCGGAAATGCTAGCTGCACAGAGAAAAACACCAGCCAATGTGTTAGTGGGGTTCAGCAACGCCAGCTGTTCCCCCGCTGTGTAGCCGGCATCGTGTCCAGCACAAGCCACGCTGGCACAACCGACCAAAAGCTGCCACCAGTGCAGGCTTCGGCCTACACTTTGCTCCTCTCCTCCTCCTCCTGCTGACCCTGGGCTCAAACACCGCTAGTTTTTGCCCGGAAATGCTAGCTGCACAGAGAAAAACACCAGCCAATGTGTTAGTGGGGTTCAGCAACGCCAGCTGTTCCCCCGCTGTGTAGCCGGCATCGTGTCCAGCACAAGCCACGCTGGCACAACCGACCAAAAGCTGCCACCAGTGCAGGCTTCGGCCTACACTTTGCTCCTCTCCTCCTCCTCCTGCTGACCCTGGGCTCAAACACCGCTAGTTTTTGCCCGGAAATGCTAGCTGCACAGAGAAAAACACCAGCCAATGTGTTAGTGGGGTTCAGCACCGCCAGCTGTTCCCCTGCTGTGCAGCTTGCAACGTGACCTGCAAACGCCACGCAGGCACATGAACTGAAATTGAAGGGAGCCTGGCCCCCACCCCCAGGTGTTTCTATGTATAACAGCCACCTTGTACAGCAGTACTGCTGCATTTGTACAAGGTGGCTGATGTTTTCTCCTTGCCCACGTGGAACTCAACACGTACAAAATGTGTCTCTTTGAGACCATTCCACTGTCCCTGAGGTGTGACTTTCCTTTCTAATGATACGCAGCACCCCCCTTGGTAGCGCTTCCCGTCTTCTGACATCATTGGTTGGCTACTTGCGCCTGTTCGTCCGCCCTGCCTGAATAAAATGCTCCTCGTTGTCTTAATTATTTTGACTGCGAGGGTGTGATTGATGGGCACGAGCAGTGCATATCTTCGCCTGTCTTAACTCATCTCCTTCAGCCTTCTTCAGACTGTGCAGCCTCATGGCCGCGGCATGCAAGAAGGGATCAGCAGAGGCCGCCCAGTCTGAAGCAGGTGTAAGGACGTGTGTGAGCGGCCAAAATATTTACTGCTCAAGGCCACGAATCCCAGCACCGCAGTGTGGCTTTATGAAAAGACACTGTGGGTCTGGGATTTATGGCCATCGTTAACCGCACCGGCCAACATGAAATGATGTCATAAGATGGGCAGCGCTAACAGGGCATTGCCAAGGGATAACACAAGAGCGCAGACTCCTGTACAGCAAATAACAACGCTCAGGAAGCTGCTCCAAGCACCAAGGCGTTATTTTGGACACCTGTGCTGCGTCTCATCAAAAAACCAAGTCACGCATCCACTACAGTTTGACTGTAGAATGGGGTAAATTGTGTATGTCTTTCATTCAGCGTGTGCAAGTAGACAAATTAATAGAGCAACCTTTCACTTGTGCAGCATTAATACTGCACAAGGTGTGTCTCTTGTACTTTGTAACACCTGAGGGGGGGGTTAAAGGTTTCCTTTGAAATTGGTTCAACTAAGCTTCGGCCTACACTCTGCTCCTCTCCTCCTCCTCCTGCTTCAACACGGGCTCTAACATCGCTAGTTTTTGCCCGCAAGTGCTAGCTGCACAGAGAAAAACACACGCCATTGTGTTAGTGGGGTTCAGCAACGCCAGCTGTTCCCCCAGTGTGTAGCCGGCAAAGTGTCCTGCAAACGCAACGCAGACACAAAGCTGCCTCCAGTGCAGGCTTCGGCCTACACTCATCTCCCCCTGCTTACCCTTTGCTCCAACACCGCTAGTTGGGGCTCTAGGAAGACAATCTTTAATAGGCAAGGCAACGCATCCGGGTTCCAGCACCGCCAGCTGGTTCTCGGCAGTGTTCTTGTCACAGGTACTCCCTCGTGCCAAGCCTGGTTTCAGCACCGTCAGCTGTTTCCGGGTTGTGTCAACTTCACTGAGACGCCTATGCTTGCCCCGTCGTGGTGCGGTCGAGTTAGCCAACTCCAGGGTGCCTCCAGTTTAGGAGCTTCCTATGTGGGCTGCGTGAACTGGTAGTCAAGGCTGGTTCTGTAGTGCCAGTAGGCCCAGCTCCCCCTGTAGGACTGTTGGGGTTCGGTAACTGCGGCTGCCTCGCGGCCTAGCTGTTCTCTCCTCTCCTGTGGACCTTCGGGTCCACCACCTGGTTCCAGCACCGTCAGCTGGTTCCGGGCCGAGCCTTTGGCTTAGGTGCCTCCTCCTGGGTATCCGAGTTCCGCCAACGCCAGGCGGTCCTTGGTAGTGCTTTTAAGCGCGGGCACCTACAGCTTAGTAACCGGGTTCCAGCACCGTCAGCTGGTCCTCGGTCGTGCCATTGGCTCTTGCACACTGGGGCAACGCATCCGGGTTCCAGCACCGCCAGCTGGTTCTCGGCAGTGTTTTTGTCACAGGTACTCCCTCGTGCCAAGCCTGGTTTCAGCACCGTCAGCTGTTTCCGGGTTGTGTCAAGCTCACTGAGACACCTATGCTTGCCTCGTCGTGGTGCGGTCGGGTTAGCCAACTCCAGGGTGCCTCCAGTTTAGGAGCTTCCTATGTGGGCTGCGTGAACTGGTAGTCAAGGCTGGTTCTGTAGTGCCAGTAGGCCCAGCTCCCCCTGTAGGACTGTTGGGGTTCGGTAACTGCGGCTGCCTCGCGGCCTAGCTGTTCTCTCCTCTCCTGTGGGCCTTGGGGTCCACCACCTGGTTCCAGCACCGTCAGCTGGTTCCGGGCCGAGCCTTTGGCTTAGGTGCCTCCTCCTGGGTATCCGAGTTCCGCCAACGCCAGGCGGTCCTTGGTAGTGCTTTTAAGCGCGGGCACCTACAGCTTAGTAACCGGGTTCCAGCACCGTCAGCTGGTCCTCGGTCGTGCCATTGGCTCTTGCACACTGGGGCAACGCATCCGGGTTCCAGCACCGCCAGCTGGTTCTCGGCAGTGTTTTTGTCACAGGTACTCCCTCGTGCCAAGCCTGGTTTCAGCACCGTCAGCTGTTTCCGGGTTGTGTCAAGCTCACTGAGACACCTATGCTTGCCTCGTCGTGGTGCGGTCGGGTTAGCCAACTCCAGGGTGCCTCCAGTTTAGGAGCTTCCTATGTGGGCTGCGTGAACTGGTAGTCAAGGCTGGTTCTGTAGTGCCAGTAGGCCCAGCTCCCCCTGTAGGACTGTTGGGGTTCGGTAACTGCGGCTGCCTCGCGGCCTAGCTGTTCTCTCCTCTCCTGTGGGCCTTGGGGTCCACCACCTGGTTCCAGCACCGTCAGCTGGTTCCGGGCCGAGCCTTTGGCTTAGGTGCCTCCTCCTGGGTATCCGAGTTCCGCCAACGCCAGGCGGTCCTTGGTAGTGCTTTTAAGCGCGGGCACCTACAGCTTAGTAACCGGGTTCCAGCACCGTCAGCTGGTCCTCGGTCGTGCCATTGGCTCTTGCACACTGGGGCAACGCATCCGGGTTCCAGCACCGCCAGCTGGTTCTCGGCAGTGTTTTTGTCACAGGTACTCCCTCGTGCCAAGCCTGGTTTCAGCACCGTCAGCTGTTTCCGGGTTGTGTCAAGCTCACTGAGACACCTATGCTTGCCTCGTCGTGGTGCGGTCGGGTTAGCCAACTCCAGGGTGCCTCCAGTTTAGGAGCTTCCTATGTGGGCTGCGTGAACTGGTAGTCAAGGCTGGTTCTGTAGTGCCAGTAGGCCCAGCTCCCCCTGTAGGACTGTTGGGGTTCGGTAACTGCGGCTGCCTCGCGGCCTAGCTGTTCTCTCCTCTCCTGTGGGCCTTGGGGTCCACCACCTGGTTCCAGCACCGTCAGCTGGTTCCGGGCCGAGCCTTTGGCTTAGGTGCCTCCTCCTGGGTATCCGAGTTCCGCCAACGCCAGGCGGTCCTTGGTAGTGCTTTTAAGCGCGGGCACCTACAGCTTAGTAACCGGGTTCCAGCACCGTCAGCTGGTCCTCGGTCGTGCCATTGGCTCTTGCACACTGGGGCAACGCATCCGGGTTCCAGCACCGCCAGCTGGTTCTCGGCAGTGTTTTTGTCACAGGTACTCCCTCGTGCCAAGCCTGGTTTCAGCACCGTCAGCTGTTTCCGGGTTGTGTCAAGCTCACTGAGACACCTATGCTTGCCTCGTCGTGGTGCGGTCGGGTTAGCCAACTCCAGGGTGCCTCCAGTTTAGGAGCTTCCTATGTGGGCTGCGTGAACTGGTAGTCAAGGCTGGTTCTGTAGTGCCAGTAGGCCCAGCTCCCCCTGTAGGACTGTTGGGGTTCGGTAACTGCGGCTGCCTCGCGGCCTAGCTGTTCTCTCCTCTCCTGTGGACCTTCGGGTCCACCACCTGGTTCCAGCACCGTCAGCTGGTTCCGGGCCGAGCCTTTGGCTTAGGTGCCTCCTCCTGGGTATCCGAGTTCCGCCAACGCCAGGCGGTCCTTGGTAGTGCTTTTAAGCGCGGGCACCTACAGCTTAGTAACCGGGTTCCAGCACCGTCAGCTGGTCCTCGGTCGTGCCATTGGCTCTTGCACACTGGGGCAACGCATCCGGGTTCCAGCACCGCCAGCTGGTTCTCGGCAGTGTTTTTGTCACAGGTACTCCCTCGTGCCAAGCCTGGTTTCAGCACCGTCAGCTGTTTCCGGGTTGTGTCAAGCTCACTGAGACACCTATGCTTGCCTCGTCGTGGTGCGGTCGGGTTAGCCAACTCCAGGGTGCCTCCAGTTTAGGAGCTTCCTATGTGGGCTGCGTGAACTGGTAGTCAAGGCTGGTTCTGTAGTGCCAGTAGGCCCAGCTCCCCCTGTAGGACTGTTGGGGTTCGGTAACTGCGGCTGCCTCGCGGCCTAGCTGTTCTCTCCTCTCCTGTGGGCCTTGGGGTCCACCACCTGGTTCCAGCACCGTCAGCTGGTTCCGGGCCGAGCCTTTGGCTTAGGTGCCTCCTCCTGGGTATCCGAGTTCCGCCAACGCCAGGCGGTCCTTGGTAGTGCTTTTAAGCGCGGGCACCTACAGCTTAGTAACCGGGTTCCAGCACCGTCAGCTGGTCCTCGGTCGTGCCATTGGCTCTTGCACACTGGGGCAACGCATCCGGGTTCCAGCACCGCCAGCTGGTTCTCAGCAGTGTTCTTGTCACAGGTACTCCCTCGTGCCAAGCCTGGTTTCAGCACCGTCAGCTGTTTCCGGGTTGTGTCAACTTCACTGAGACGCCTATGCTTGCCCCGTCGTGGTGCGGTCGAGTTAGCCAACTCCAGGGTGCCTCCAGTTTAGGAGCTTCCTATGTGGGCTGCGTGAACTGGTAGTCAAGGCTGGTTATGTAGTGCCAGTAGGCCCAGCTCCCCCTGTAGGACTGTTGGGGTTCGGTAACTGCGGCTGCCTCGCGGCCTAGCTGTTCTCTCCTCTCCTGTGGGCCTTCGGGTCCACCACCTGGTTCCAGCACCGTCAGCTGGTTCTCGGCAGTGTCTTTTGCTCTTGTACCTTCTGCTCCCCATCCTGGTTCCAGTACCGTCAGCTGGTTCCGGGCAGAGCCTTTGGCTTAGGTGCCTCCTTCTGGGTATCCAAGTTCCACCAACGTCAGGTGGTCCTTGGTAGTGCTTTCAGGCACGGGTACCTCCTGCTTAGTAACCGGGTTCCAGTAACGTCAGCTGGTCCTCGGTAGTTCCATTGGCTCTTGGACCTTCGGCTACCCATCCGGGTTCCAGTACCGTCAGCTGGTTCTCGGCAGTGTCTTTTGCTCTTGTACCTTCTGCTCCCCATCCTGGTTCCAGTAACGTCAGCTGGTTCCGGGCAGAGCCTTTGGCTTAGGTGCCTCCTTCTGGGTATCCGAGTTCCGTCAACGTCAGGCGGTCCTTGGTAGTGCTTTTTAGCACGGGTTACCTCCTGCTTAGTAACCGGGTTCCAGTAACGTCAGCTGGTCCTCGGTAGTTCCATAGGCTCTTGAACCTTCGGGTAGCCATCGAGTTCCAGTTCCATCAGCTGGTTCTTGGCATTTTCTCAGCCTTCTTGTACCTTCTGCTACATTTCCAAGTTGAAGACCCTAACGTCGACGACCCGGAAGACCACCACGATGACGACGACACGGAAGACCACCCCGATGACGACGACGACGACGGCGGAGATGACGACACTGGAGACGACGACCCTGGAGACGACAACATGGAAGACCGAGAAGCAGAAGAACAAGAGGCTGCAGAACAAAGAGCAGAAGAACATTAAGCATAAGACTTAATATCAGAGCAAAAGATATTATCTAAATTATATGCAGAAGAAGACTAAGCAGTGTATGGGGGTGAGTCCGTTCCTCCTCGTGGTGCCCCTGGATAAAGCCTGATGCTGCAGGCCAAACTGAACGCGGACAAATGTAACTTTTGTGACTGGCAGAACGGAAGGTGTAATCTTCAAACTTTTATAGATAACAACTACGGGAATGCCTGTCACAAATGAGAATATGATGAAGAAGTAGAATAGGAAGAATAATAAC